>NC_135174.1:18988877-20188877 GCF_041146795.1 Maylandia zebra | reverse complement strand
TACCTATATTTTTGGATTATCACTGACCTCTTACTCTACAGTATTCTGAGGAAGAATAGGCTTTGATATTATTTTTCACAACAAATGAAATGGCATCTAATGCAAAGTGCAATGCTGACTGTGTAGGATCAGTGATTAGCTACACCCTTCCCTTCCTATGTATTTAATATATTTTGACACTAAAATAACCACCCATGAAGGGACACTCATTTACAGTTCATAAAATTCACATATTTCTCATTTATGACCATAAGATCAGTTGAATGTGACACTTGATCAAATTATAAGATGAAGTGTGCCAGAGGACTTGTGAAGCTTACGTGGAGCTTGTGAAGCTCGGCAGAAAAGTGGGGAGGGGGGCTGCAAGTGGGGCTGGTTGGGGGTGAGGTGTTTGCAACTCGGTCGCCTGTGAGAGTAGTGATGCAGCTCCCAGCCGGCTGTCCACATGGCTGGAGGTATTGATCCAGTTATCATTGCTAGATCATCACTATATAGACTCAGCAGCACAGAAAGCTGGGACACTGACTGAGCTGATGGGAGGCTCACTGACTGTTTGCCTGGAGGGGAAAAAGCCAAGATGCTGCGCTGTGGGGTGTGGATGAAGAAAAAGAAGAAGAAGAAGAAGAAGAAGAAAAAGCTTCTAGGTCAGGGCTAGCTCAAATCTTTTTAGGGGCTAGAAGTGGCATCTGAATTCTCCACCCAACCCATTAGTCTAATGTCCAAACATACCCCTAATTTTAAAAGTTTAAAAGAAAAAAATGGGAACAACGTATTGTAAGATATTTGTTCATTGAAATTGATACATAATTTCTAATTTCTTGAAGTGGAAATGTTTTATTTCTTTGCTTTTTCGCATTTTAGTTAAATGTTTCTTATATTCGATACATTTAACTCAATAAAGTCACAGCATATTATATTGCTCTGACAAAACCGAGTTGTCACGCATGGAAATCTAGAATACTACCTGGGTTGGTTGGATTTTTTTATTCATAAGTGGTTTCTTATGAGTGTAATACCTGGAGTTTGCTCAATTAACTTTGCACTCACTCAACACAAAAAGTTGAAACACAGGGAAAAAAAAGAATCAATCCATCTCCAGGAGCTAAAGATATTATTACATTTTTAAAAACAAAATTCATTATAAATTTTTTTAAATTTTTTGCCGTCTTTAAGTATCCAAACAACATGAGCAACTTCTCAAACATGCAATTGCTCACATGGACAAACCCTTTCAGAGTAAAGATAGAACATGCAATAAGAGAAGCAAATTGCCCAGGACATGCAAGGTAAGGCTTCCTCAGAGCAAGGGCTATAAAGCTCACCTCACCTCACTGAGTTATATGCTAAAGCCCAGATATTTCATTTGCTTGATCACTTTGCCTCATCATAATCACTTTTATACAGATTTATTGCAGCGTGGGTCACAGTGCAGTGGAGGTGCAGCATTCTCCAGCTGTTTATGCCTCCTAAGAGCTTTCTGCTCACATGGTCTTTGTCTTATTTAGAACGAAGAAAATGTGAAATATGACGGGCGATGGTGCCCTCATTTGTTCTGTAGATTGCCTCACACACACCTCCCCACATGTCGGTGCCAGTCTCGGTCTACCAACAACTCCTATTCCTCCCCCCATGAGACAAACCCCCAACCCCCCATCACCACCACTACCACCCGCTACCCCCAAGTGTTCTGTTGTCCCTGGCCTCCACAGTGAGGAGGAGGTGGGCACAGGGCTGTGGAGCACAGCCGCCACGACCAGCATTGCCTCTGAAGGATAATGCTGTTTATTGCATTTGTCAGGCGAACACAGCAATACTTTGTAAGTCTATTGCCCACTTACTGCCATGTACTTTAAGCCGGCACTGATGTGCCTCTTTTGTGTGGTTCGGCCTGTGCTATTTGGCAAAGTAACTTATGGCTGACGGTTGGAAACAGAGCTGAAGAGAATTATAACGCGTTACATTTTCCTGGTCTTTGTCCCGCTCGTCTTTCTTTTATACCAGTAAATATTCTCACTCTCTTTTTATGTACCCCTTTCTATTTTCTCATTTAAACAGCTAAAGATCAACTAGCACCGATGATTCAGAATAAATAATTCCATTATTTTATTTTTTTAAGCCACAAGCCCTAGTATATGAGTCCCAGTGTAACATTATTGATGAGATCATTATTATGTATAGGATCCCTCAGTGAATAATAACCCATTATCTTTCATTTTTCCTGTTTTTGTCACTGGATGTTGGAAAGGTTAGGCAATTTATTTTAATGTTAAAACTGTCAGGCTCTTGCACAGCCATGTCTTGGTTCCCAATACATTCAGCACTTGGGGCCATGATTGGTTTTAAAGTAGGCTACATCTTTGAACAAGCTATTCCCACAAATCTCAGTGCAATTCTTTTTGCTTGGCTTTTTATTGAATTGACTTCAGGTCACATTAAGACAAAGTACCGAAAGCCTAATAGTTAAAGGTATTTAAAATAATTTGAATTTGACCCGTGCTAAATACAACAACTGTGCCGTTGAAGTCTTCATTTTTAACCCTGCAGTGTTACAAAACATAAGGCAGCTTGATAGTGATATAAATATACTCCCACTCATAGACAAAGGAAGAGGAGAAAAAAAAAATCCTCTGAACGCTTCAGTGCATTTAAATTTATACAAACTCTCTCCTTGACAGTGATGAATGTTACACTGTATTCTACAATATGTTTAATGCATAGGCCTGTTAAGTTTTCTATTCCAGTGCAGCGCAATGGAGTCACCTCTATAGTTTACCAGATACCACGTAACATTACCAGAGCCACAACATGAATATATCAGTCAATATCTGCATGCATGTTTTCTTGTAGATTATGTATTTGATGGCTCATGGTAGGTTTGAAAGATACACTGTTAAAACAATCTATGCAAATAAATCTGTAGCTGTTTGATAGCTGGCATTACTATATACAGATATCAGAAATGGCAAAAGAAACAATATCACTATATACCAAACCATTTTACTATCACTTATCAACAAGCCTATAATTTGTAATTTGTACTTCATTATAGCTGCAATGAGACTGGGATTAGCTGATTAGCTGACTGACAGAAAAAAGAAACTAGATGACTCTGATTTTTCTATCAACAGATAAATTAGAACTAAAAAATGATTGTAAATTACTAAAAAATATCCTGTAGACTAAAATATACTTTGCAATTTTGGAAAATAGTAAAATCTATGATGTTGCAAACACTTCCATACTGCAGCTACCTCACCTTTGTAGGACAAGTGAAAGTACACAAAAAATAAACAAATAAACAAACTGAATCACCTACCTTGACTTGCAGACAACGTACATTGCTTGCAGCTTGTCAAATCATTTTGTCATGTTCAGTTTTGATATTTGAAGTAGTTTGCTTACAATCTTATAATGTCTTTTTCACTTTAAGTATTTTAGTTTTATTTTATTTAGTTAATTTTACAAGGAAAGAATCAAATTGTTAAATTTGAGTAAAATACAATCAGTGCAATGCATATAGGACTTCTTGATACAGTTAATTTGCATTCTTTGGCCTTGGCTGGAACTAAGTACTGGAGAACACTAAGCTCAACACTTAAACCAAAATAGTGACAATACAAACAATAAAGAAACATAGTTAAGCTCCCACTACTGACAATCAGGATTAAACAGGGAAAACAATAGAAAATTGTATGTTTGAAATTTTTTAATTAATATAAATGCTCTGAAACATTTTCTAAAATATATATATATATATATATTTTTTTATTGGAGGTTATTCCAGATATGTTGACCTTTAACCTAGACTAAGAAAGCATCATTTTGAAGTAAAGTGAAATAAAGAGAGGAGTAATTTGGTTGCTACTTGCAATCCTATTTCTCGCAAAACATCTTTGTAACTAACTTCTGATACTTTAAATAAAACATGTAAATTTCTACATTAACAAATAAAAGTACATCTTATTTTTTTATTTATTTTTTATTTCATTATGTTTGCTGGCATGTCCTCAATGTTAACTTTTATAGATGCATGTAAAACTCCATTTAGCATATTGTTACGATACAAAGCTAATGTTAAACTTTGAGTTAAACTAAATTTAGTTTAATTTGCAAGAGCATTTTTTTATTATAACAGTCACTGATTGAAAGGACTGGTAGGATGATTGTCACCTGCTTTGTTTGAAAACTTTGAAACTGTAACATCTACCTAATTTTTTTTTTACATGTACTGTCTTTCTTTATTCCAAATAAAAAAGTCTAAACAGAAATCGCAGGCTATTTAACACAAGCACCTACGGGTTTGCCTGAGTGAAAATATTCACGAGTTCTTTAATGTAAAAGAACAAATCATGAAACATTTTGACAGTTCATCTGCATCACAGCAGCAACGTGGCAAAACTGAAATGTAGTTATTGTAACACATTGTTGGTGTGTTTGTTCCGGTATCATGCATGCACCATCAGCAATGAATGTTTGTATAGAGGAAAGAGAGGGAGGGAGAGAGAGAGAGGGTGAGGGACTTATCTGTTCACACAATACATAGTCACTCAGGCAAAGCTTATAGATTCAGGGGAATGGATTCCATGTCAGGATATCACACTTACCAAACCTTTAGAGTGTGGCACCTTGTATCCAGTCCTGATTTGATGTTGACACAAATACTCCCTGGCCCATATAAAATCACCTCCACAGTCAACGCTTTACAGATGACCCGCTACAACAAAAGAGTATAAGAGAGGTCAATTAATTAGATCCCGAGTAATAAAATCTGCTGAACGAAAGAGCCACGAGCAACATGTCTGGAAGCTAAGTTAATAACCAAGTTTTATGACCTCAATACTGATCCAATATAACTACACATTGGTAGTGTAAATACTATTAAGTGTGGATGTGCAATTAAGTAAAACCTTTACGAGTGTTTTGATTTAACTGTTGTGAAAAGAGTGGGAATATACTGAAAAGTTTGTGTGATTACAAACTTGAAGGTGACAGCAATAAGTAACGTTTTACAAGATTACAGAGATGTAATTTATAGTGTATTGAAATACAGAGGCTATTATGAATGCAAGAGGCAGTTGTGCGGTGACCTCTTGATGAGCAGACAGAGTGGTAAAACAACAGACATATTTATTTATTTATTTTTCACCGTTTTATCACAGCTAATTTCTAAATTATATTTTAGTGGGAAATCTTACAACGTAACCAGAAATACCCTTAACCCTATAACCTAACATTCACCTCCTGAGAAATGTAACTACACGATGGGTCAACGAGCCCACAACTTCTGTGACGGTCCTGTTCCTCCTGTGCATTTCGGCTAATTCTTCCCCACAGTTTTTTCATTTTTCAGTGACAGGATAAGTATAAAGAATAACAATCACAGTGTAAATATAAGGACTCACAAATGTCATTGAGGTCCTAGAAGGAGACTGCTGAAACTGCCAAAATGAACAAGTCCCAACACAGTTTTTTAATATCTGCCGGTACAGCATAAACAACATTAGGACACGACCGCACAATAATTCACATGTACCCACACAAACAAATGTAGGCAATGTTGTTGGCCATTTTCGTAGGTCTCTACAAAGTCTCCCTGCCGAAGTCTAAATCAGGGATAAGTGTAGTAAATTGCCAAGGCACTGCTTTAAATTGCACCACAGCAGCAGCAGTTAAATTAGGGTTAGTAGTATTTTCAGCTACAATACAATTCAAGTGCATTAAACTGAGTGTAAAGGCAGGATGTACTCCTGCTCTCTGTTGTTTACCTGTTTGGTTGAATACAGGTGAGTGTGAGTAATTCTTGTTGTACCTTTTTTTAATGAGTGTACAGCAGCACACCCAAGAGTTCAATAAAAAGTAACCCTGTGTATTGTTAAGAGTTTTTCTTTTCTGGGTCACTAAGGGTAAAACTTGCTTTTAAAGAGGAACAACAACTTTTTATCACATTTGAATCTGTTTATAGCAACACACTTTCCTCTTTTTATATGTATATATATGTATATCTTTATCTATATCTATCTATCTCTATATATATAGATGTATAGTTTTTCAGAACTTGTCTTTCTTTTTCTGTTGCTTGAATGTTGACATATTCTTTGATGTTTCTATGTGTACTAGTCTTACAACGATGCCCCAGCTCACTGTTAAAGCAGCAAACCACAGCAGCGTTATATTCCTTCTGTAGTTTTATGAGCCATACACAGAGGCAGGGTGATGTAAGGGCTGCTGAGCCCTTCAGACTAAAGTAAAGACTGTAATATGTAAACAAAGCTGCTCATAGGCATACTGATTTACAGTCCTCCCTCCCTTACCTACAAGCCTAGCTCAAAGCTGAACTGCTCCTACACTTTAGTGGTAGTGTGAACTCTTAATATTTTTTTCTTGCAGCTTTGGATTCAGACAATTTTGTTTTTCCACAAACATGCAAATACATTTTTTAATCCTCCCCTACAGAAAAAGAGCTTATGTTGTCAGAGATCAAGCATATCCTCCGCCTCTTGATATGCCATCTGTATCTTCACCCCTCCTCGAGATTAACTAAGGTGGGGTAACCAAGCCACGAAAGGTTTTTAACATCTGTGCTGGGCTGCTGTAAGTGATACTGAGGAATTATAATTAAAGGTTCCGACTGAGGGAACAGTGTTTAATGTGGAGCACCCCTCTGCTATCCATCTGAAGTAATGGGGTGCAATGCAAGCACCCGACTGCCACTCCCCAGGCCCCGTCTCACACTCTCATCTTTACCCCAACTCTGATGGATGGGGAGGACCGGGGGCCAACTCTACAACGACTTCGACTGATAATGTGCCGCACATCTCGCTCTTGCTTTTGGCTTTCTTCTCATTTAGCTGGCATTGTGCGACGTGTACCACGGTGTAAACGATGGCTGGAAGAGTGACTGATTCCAGATTGCGTCGTGTCTTAATTGAGGGAACGTGAATGTGATGAGGATGATCTAAAAGAGCCCAAATGACAAATATCGTCAGGGCTGACTTTCAGCAGATTGACCTTTTCCGATGATAGTGAAAGAAAAATAAATGTCATAATGCGGGATAAATCAAGCGCAGATCATTGCATTAACATAAGGACAGGCTCTTAGGTTTGATGGAGCCTGGAGATGAAGTCTGTGATAAACATGAGCTCCTTATACGAACATAATGCTCTCCAATGATGCACCTACAAACCTGCGTGCTATAGCAATAAGGCAATCGTGTGATTAAAAGAAGGCATTTTCAAGCAAACAGATGCAGAACTCAGGATTTAAGTCATGTATAAAATAACACAAGCCAATAATCATCTAAAGCAAAAGACATTCTAGCTCCTTAATGCCACTTTTATCTGTTTCTCTTCTTATTTTTCACGTTGAGAAGAGAATGACTGCCTTCAATTGCTTCAAATGGTGTTGCTCATTTTTCATGTCTGCTGGAGAAAATCAGTTGTGACAGGTAAATTCTGACAGTACAGAAAATCTAGCCTCAGCCATTAAAGTTAATATTATGTTTCTTTGGCAATCCCTCATCATTTTTGGGCCTCATTGACTATTTTTCTTTATAAGATATTAAGTATTCAAACCTCATTTACATCCTTATTTTTCAATTTGCTGCCGCAGTAGTTTAATTTATTCCATATAATTTCTTTTTCTGAGAGGGACATTAATCATTGCCTGTTCCTTTTAGTGCCTCTGGGATTTTTTTTAAATCAATAAAATAAAGGCTCTTCTTTTGCTGAATATGATAAAACATTTTGCCAAGGGATATCAGTGTCCTAGCCAGCCAGCTTCCTGCTTCTTGTTTTATTCATTTTAGGCTTTCCAGGCTTGTTTATTTATCTGTCGGCCTGTGCTTGTCATACACGCATACGGTACACAGAAGGAGAGGTCAGCCCATTCAGCAAAGAAAGAAAAAAAAAGGTGAAAGTGCAGCCAGTCGTTTTATCATTCCCAGTGAGTGGCCTTCCCCTTGATCATCTTCATAAGACACCACGTGATTTTTTTTTTCTTTCCATTTTTAATAGCTGATGTGGGATAGTCAAGTGTGAAGAAGGGGGAGGTTGTTATAGAAATTTAACTATCCTTTACAAATTGATTCACACTTCACCAGCGCACAAGGTCCAGTAGGTAAATTACCAGGAGGACACAATCTTAATTCTCTTGCCTCCATGGCATTGCTGCTGTGTCCGTAGATGATCACAGCATTAGTGGATGTAGATACTTGTAGCTACTTTGCACAGTTATTCAGAAAATGTGTCATGACATCTCTTATTTGTCTCATAATGTTTGGGAAGACTTGGTTATACTATAATATCCTGTCAGTAGTTTTAGCATTACACACACACACTAAAAAAAAACTTCAGAGAATAAAAGACTTGACCATAAACAACCTAAAGTTTTTAATGTGTACTGCTAAATGAATAGTAGGGTCTTACTTTAAATCGCTGCCCCCCTCATAGTCAAACTGCTCATTACTATGGGGCGTTAATCTATATTAAATTATTATAAAAATGGTCGCCCAAAAGAGTTCAAGTCAGCGTTTTCCAAACATCCACTCCTAATGACATCATTCTTCTGCTGTCATTAAGGATATTAAAAATTCATTAAGAAGAAAAGTACTGCTGAGTGGTGACAAATCAGTGATCATTTCCCCTTCAAGACTAAAGAGCAAAGAGTGTGGCAAAGTTTGAGGTGTATTTTTAAATGACATCATGGGGCTGAATTTAAATGCCACTGCAGTTGTCAAACATGGCTGTCAAATGGGCCATAATTTAATTTGTTAAAGCACAAACACCGCATTAAAGTGTTTTTTTCCGGGATCCTGCATAACTAACTGCATCAGTGAATGACAAGAAAAAACATGTTTTTGGCAAAAGATGAGGAGTAGATACTGAATTTTATTATTTTGTTTGGTTTTGTTTCTATGTGTTCATCATACATAATGCGCGCAAATGTACTCCTGAAAATTTAAAATGCTGAACAAAAATCTTAAGGTGCCAAGTACGGTACAATCCTCTGGTGACTTTTAAATCTCATAACATGATATAATTTTTTTTCCTCCCCTATGGGTGGGGTGGGAGTTGCGGGTAGGGGGATGCAATAATAAACACCTTGCTATTAAAAACCGTAGGTAAGCTACACCACTGCAAGGACTGTTCCCATTCTCTGGTTTGCTGTGTTTTATAAGCTAATACCTGCCCATAATGTGTTTGTACTTTACATCTTGCAGTACTTAACATTTGCACTCCATTTTGTCGGTCAGGGCCCAGTGAGTATGTACAACAATTTCATTTATGCTATAGGGTTCTCTCAGCATTTTAATGGTTTCAACTGAATACACATCTCGTTGGATATATACTGTATACACAGTACGCTGCATTTTATCGATGTAAGCCTATGTTCAGTGCCACCACGGCCCATTGCTCTATCAAGTTTTCTATCAAGATGCTGAAGCCTCTGAGCTTCTAGTAGCCTGTCCAATTCATCTGAGTAAAACAAGTGAAGTCTCCGACCCCTTCGGTGTCACAGCCGATAACACCCACATTACACCCAGGTCTTGGTCTTGGTTTCTACAGTAAAGTCTTTCTACAGTATCTCCAGTTTAAAAAATAAATAAATAAATTAGGTAGTGAGTTTTAGGAGCTTACCGAATGTTTTGGAAGAACAGCATTTGAGATGTATAGTCGCTAGAGTCAACCTTAGATATTCACACCGTATTATAGCGGTATTCTGCAAGAGTATTTTTTTTGATGGATCAGGTGCAACTAATGACCATTTTCATTACAAGTTCAGCTACGTATTTTCTGAGACGGTTGAAGCTGTGTTCAGCTTACTGCACCTTATATCAGTTGCACGGAAGTAGCTGTAAGTAATCTGGGCGCTACAGCTTTAAGTAGCTGCGCGCGCTCTGCGGACGGCAATCACTTTTCTACCAGACGATCACTTTCTAGCACAACACCTGGCGCTAGGGGGGCAAAACAATGGCATGAGTGCTGCTGTTTGACTGAGGAAGAATAAAGTAGTCGTGGTAAGCCAATCACATGACCACTTCAAGATGACAAAGCAACAAGGTGATGTATACCAGTTTTTAAATTGTGTTGATAGGGCACGTAAAAACCAGAGTCATGATAAACAATCACGTTTACTGTCTAAGGACAGCGCTAGCAAGCACTCTCTGCTTATGACCAAAAAACAAAACAAAACAAAAAAAACCCCACCCCTTTGGTGTTGGTGGAAAAATGCACCATGCCGACCAATCAAAAAATGATATGGCAACATGACATTTGGTTGTTTAGAAAGAGGGAGAAGTTTTAGGAGTGATGGCGAGAGAGCAGAAAAAGAGAGAGAGCGAGTTTTGAGATGTGAGAGATTTGTGACGTTTAGCATCTTCGGAGTGTGTAGTTAATGTGTTGTCTTGTGTAGTTAGTGTGTAGTGTTGTGGATAGTTTTCTGCAGGTGTCAGGCTTGTGATGTTCTCCTTCATAGTGGACAGAAATAATTTTTTTTGGAGTGGTACAAATAATTTGTGTGGCATCTTATTGAATGCAGAACACCTGATTGTTCTGTAAATAGTTTGAAATGGTTATTTAAAAAAGGGTAAAAGGTAAATGGCTGCGAATAACTTTGTTTGCAAAACCTGTACATAAAATTGGCAATTTATATTTGCATTTAAAGTCATGAAATATGATTCAGTAAACATGTTTGTGGTTGTTACAGTATAACATATAACTTTTTCTACACAGATTTTATGTTTTTTGTCTGATTTTAGATCAATTGTGTTAATACAGTATGTCAAAATGAAAACATAACTATAAATTCAGACACGTGAGGTTGTGCTGAAAAGAATGATACCAAACAAGGCAAAGTAAATAGTTTTTAACGGTGAAATGTAGAGGGAAAATCAAAAGTAGTGAAAAATGGCCAATTATACCCTGGACCCCAGAGGGTTAAAACATTTTTTTTAAAGTAACGCAATAGTTACTTTTCAAGTAATTAATTACTTTTAGAAACTTGCAACTCAGTTACTAACTCAGTTACTTTTTTGAAGAAGTAACTAGTAACTATAATTAATTACTTTTTCAAAGTAACTTGCCCAACACTGGTTATACCGCATCAGATGTCAGAGCATCTCTTTGATTTGTCACACTAACATTTCCTTGTCATGGCGGAATGACTGAGAACAAAAAACTGAGACATATTGTTATGTCTGCACCTATTTTCTTAAAATATCTCAGGATGTACATCACTGGTTTGGTGAATAAGTTAGTTGAAAACATTCATTAATGTAATAAAGTATGTAATTTACAATGGATTTGCTACATGAACTAAAATGAATTTGACACCGCTACTTGAAATGCTTAGAAAAAGCAAACATTTGGGCTTCTTGCTTAAAATACTTCTTACTTTCACCATCTATTATAAGCTAATATGCTTTCAATAACTATGAGCCACAGTGTCAAAAAATTGTGGGGAATTTTTTCAGTAACTACATGACTCACTTAAGAGTTCACAGAATCTTGTCCTGTGGCGTGTGAACATCAAGCACTCTGTGTCTGCCATTATGAGTATTTACTCTAAAAAAAATTGCCAGAAGTATTAAACACATGACCTCCTGCAGCAAAACAGTAACAAAAAAGAGAAATATGAGGGGAGGGGGGGAGTCAAAAATAATAATAAAACAAAAGGTAAAAGAAGGGATGACACTTCCCACCAAAAAATTCCCACAAATTTAACCCAATCGTGTAAAAATATGATCACGCAAAACAAAAAAACAGACGGCAATGATAGGATGTGTTAGCCCAGGCCGGGCTTGCGCCGAAGAACACACATGGACAGTGGGGAAGGAGGTGGTAAAGCACAGGAGTAATAATGCTGATGAGATCTTAGCAGGGTGATCTGATTTCAGTGTGAATTAGAGTTAAAGAGAGCTCCCTGCTGGGCTCATACTTAGGACAATCTCCGTCACTACCAGACATTCATTGTTAATATGACATTCCCTGTGAGCTTGGCTAATAACAGTCTCAGAGGGTGGGGTCTTTTATGGCTGTAAGAAAAAAAACAAAGTCACAGCTATTCTGCCTTTTGCTTAATGTTTATCTCTCGGGAATTGCACAGTGGCATGGCACAAAATGATATGATCTTTTTTAATTCTCTTTCTGGTCTGTTTACACTCAGAGGAAGCGCTAAGAAATCAAAAAGGCAGGGGTTCTTCAGCAGACACACTCAACCACATCTACCCTACAGCTGCTAATGCCTCAAACCCATTATATTCTGATTGGAAATCTAATAAACAAATCATCGATCTTAATGCTAGCCCACTCTAAACATTAGGGGGCTGAGAGCCGCTACTGTTTCAGATCTGACACAGCTACACATACAGTAGCTAGACATGATCGCCTATGACTTAAGTCATCCCTAAGTCGTAGGTGATCTTCTGGCAAGTTTTAATTAAGGCCTTAGCCTCTAGGATAGATTTTCCTGTTTCTTTTTCTTCACAAATTCAGCAAATATATTATTGAATCACATTATCTGTTTTTGCTTCAGTCCCATTACTCAAAGAGAACAATCTGTAATGATAGTCTATCATCCACGTGGTGGGTCGTGTTGCACCATTGATTATAATCTTCCAAACAGCTTTTATGTTTATGAGCGATCACCCTAAGAGCAGTCTGCATTGTATTTCCCCTATCTGCTTCATGTAATTGTACATTTTAGTCCAATTGCAGATAAAAATTTACTATTGATCAAGAGGTGTTGCACACACAGAGACAGAACTGCAAGGCCTTAGCTCCTTAGCTTTCTATTGTCTGTAGTAGGACAAAAAATAAGGCAGAGTTGAAAATCCATCAGAGTTGACAGGTCCATTACACACCAACATCAAGCTGCTTTGAGTTGTCTCAACCTTTTTGTCCACTATGACCCACTTGAAGTATTACAAGCAACTTGAAAGATTGCAGAAAACATTTTTTTCCTGTAACAAACAGAGCAGTTTAATTTTGTGACCATGTTTGTTTTAGGTATTAAATTGCAAAAAACAATAACTGCAGTGCATTGAAAGCGCAGGCAACTTTTCAAAAATATTTATTCAGTTAGTGATAATGAGTGGTATTATGAACCCTTCATCACACATACAGTAAAGTCTAAGTGCTGAATTTGAATTTACAATGAGGAATACCCAGGATGTTCATTATGAGAGACTGCTTGCTATTGTTGCATAAGGGAAAGAGCCACTAAATCAGCTCCCACAGGACAACTGCTCCACCAGGTCGCACACTGCTCTGCTTACCCTTTGATGCGTCTGGCTATAAATTCTGAGTGCCGCTCATCTGTTCGTGGTGAGGCAGTCTGCTTAAATACAGGATTGGACATTTAAATGATTTCACTAGTGACAGGCCTGCTGTGACAGAATAACAGATTCTGCTGAACAAATAGGCCGTGGAGGCTGCTGGGGTCCCAGGAGTCAGTCTCAAGCCCTCAGGCTCTGTTTTGTTAAGGACTTGTTTCAGTATGGCAGCACTTCTGGAAACATATTGGCCTTGTTACAATGAATGAAATGCTAATTCTCACAGACTGTCTGGATTGTGGTTCTTTGTGCGCGTGCATGGTGGTGGTCACACGTTTTGCACATAGGCTGAAGGAAGAGTAAGATTAATAGAAGTACAGAAGGAGGAAGGAATTTGAATTTAAAATCTGAGCTTTTCTAAGATGACACGTGCATCTCTAGCAACATTTGAGAGCCTAAATAATAAAGATTTATTTGCCCCTTGCAGAACAAAGTAGGGGAGACTCAATTTATGCTTGCACTGGATTAAAATTATGCCTTATTTTAAGAGTGTGAGTGGTGCTGCTTGTCCTTTGACAGCCTGCATAGGTGGGAGTCCCTGAAGGTATTATAAGTTTATGATGGGATGATGAGGAGTAGGCCAGTCACCATGTGCTTAAAAAAGCCAACCCAAGCTCTTTCTGAACTTACCTTTCTTTGTGAGGGGGAATTGGACAAAAGCCATAGTTCCCTCTGGTCTGTCAAAGCTA
Source organism: Maylandia zebra (assembly GCF_041146795.1). Taxonomy (NCBI): domain Eukaryota; kingdom Metazoa; phylum Chordata; class Actinopteri; order Cichliformes; family Cichlidae; genus Maylandia; species Maylandia zebra. The sequence continues at coordinate 20,174,857 of NC_135174.1, read as the reverse complement.
TTCTATAATCAACCAACCGTGGCCCTCCCCTTAAAGAATAGGAAGACATTATTCAGATTCCTCCTTCTGATCTTGGGGCCACAACAAACCATGTAAGCCATGGCTGACTGGTTAAAGCTAAAAAAAAAAAAAGACAAAAAAAAAGAATGGTGGGGGCAATGCCCTCCTGTCAGCAAGTGCAGACACAGAGCCCTATGAGCCAGGCATCACGTGACCCTTCGACCAGCACCTCGACCATGGTGGCCATGCCACTGAGCTCTACCACACAGAGAGAGGCCTTGAACCTACCTTCTGTAAAATCAGATGTCAGGAAGGAGGGGTTGGGTTATTTCAAACTGTGACTACAACACAGAGATGTTTGTTAATCAAAGCCATTACCACACATGTAATAGTCCAGTGAATGAACTGACCGAAGTGAATGTCACCCACTTGCTAAGTAATTCAGCCGTTCTGCTTGCCAGTTGTCATTTAAGGAAGAATTTGTACAGAAAGAAGCCTGAAAGGGTAAAATAAAGGGCTTATTTTATATGTGTAATCAGCAAACTGAAGCTACCACAACACTAGAAGCTTGAGCTCATTTCCACGACTGACTGAAATGTAGAGACTTAACACTCACCCAGAACATTTACTGGCTGGATGGTCTCAGTTTGTCAAATGGCATAAAGGGATTTAATTTTAAATAGGAGGCAAAATCTCAACACTGCTTCGCTCATCGGAAACTTCAAAGGAAAAAAAGAAAAAAGAAAGAAAGCAAATAGATGTGAGTATTACAGTTGATAGTCCACCACCGACCACTCTTGAGAAAAGCATTTCTTGTCATTAAGAAGAAACAGACATTTTTAAACTAAAAATGCAAAACATATATGTATACATATATTTTTATTTTTTTTTGCTTTACAACCAAAATAAATTTTGATTACTTGTATAAAAAAAATACACTTCTTGTTGTGCTTGTAGGCTCAACTGAATCCACTCTAAATACGGTTATTATTCCACTGAGCAATGCTGATTTCATAAGTGTACTGCCAGTGATCAAGGAGTGAGGCACTGAATGTTAAATAGGTAAAGAGCCCCGTGGCAGTAGCATTGGCCCCCTGTTACCACTTAGTCCTATTTGGCTGGCCTCACTCACACTCATAATTAAGACCCCCTACTGTGAATATAAATGGCCCCTCAATCAATAGTGATAGAGAGAAATAAAAAGAGAGCGACATGAAGACCATGGGCATATCTCTGGGGCAAACATGATAGCATTATGAAAGGAGCAGCTTGAAAGCGGCTTTTACTCTGACAAGGGAGCTAACATCGTAATTGTCCCTCGGGGGACGAGAAGCTCTTGTTATTAGAAAACAATTTCTCCCTCTAGGCCACTTTTTCTTTAGCTTGAGGGCACAGATCTCACGTTTCACTCCTCCATCCTGTTATCTCGCTACAGTCTCCTGTGCGAGCAATAAACGATGCTGAAAAGTTCGAAACTTTTGATTCACCGTACTAAGAAACAAACACAGACTCCATTTTATGAGAAAAGGTTCCTTTGTACTGTGTGTAAAATTCAGCTAAAATATGATTCAAGATATAGTAAAGCAATGACACAGTTCCAATTATAAGAAGAAAACTACATAATGTGCATTTGGTTGAGAAATAGGAGTAGCCTTGCACTGCCGCTTTGCTATTTTTCCAGTTTCCTTTGTTCTGTTTGCACCTTCGTGCAATTTACACTGTCCTGTGCCAAACATATATCACTTCAAATAGTTACCTCATTCGCTGGCTAATTTCAAAGGTTTATTTCCCAAAATGAATCCCCTTTGTCAAATCCATTGATCCTTGCAAATCTAGTGCAATATCGTTGTTTGTTTAATAAATTGACCTGTAATGTAGATTAAGTTAAAGGGGGGAAGAATGAAGGAAAAAAAAGTGAGGTGAAAAAAATGCCCATTAACATTTTGCCTTGTGAGTTTGTGTGGTTAATTTAAAACATTTAAGGCTGGAAATGAGCTTCTCCATCAAATGTCCCACTTCCATTTACATTTCTTGCATACAAGTCAATTTGTGGCTGCCCCACACCATAAATCATTGCCACCGGAATGCTGTGTCTGTACCTCTAGACATTACCCTGGCGCATGGTACTTAAAAAAAGCAATTTAGAACTCCATTTGCTCAAAAAACAGTGTGCTTTCAGCAGACTCACACTTCTCCTAGCAAAATGAAGATTAAACAGCATTGCCTAAAAGAGTTTTGTAGTATATGAATATCTTGCAATTGTTCTAGTTGTCTTTTTTCTTCTTCTGTGTGATGTATGGTGTATGAATTGGTTGAACAAACAGGTATTTATTATGTTATTACTAAACTGGGTCATTTTTTTCTCCTCAAAAAAATTAAGATATTGAGGGACAAAGTATTGGTACGATATTTGTAGAATTGGGTAAATCAAGCTAAATATATGTTGCTATATGTTTTTTCGCTATCTAGCTTCTTCTCTGTGTTGTTGACCTCATTCCTTGCTTTTTAGTGCTGCAGCACTGTGGCAGAGAGAAACTGGAAATAAACCTACAGGTCTGTTTACTGAGCTTCCGTTCACCATCAATAATGGGCTGATAAAAGAGATGCTATTTGACCAACCAGAAAGCAGTGGTCAGTAAAATAGGTACAATATTGTGTCACGTATCAGGAAATAATTGATGACCCCCTTCACAGGGATCTCAAACGGGGCATTGGGAAATCATTTTCAATCTATGGCTTAGCAGATGAAACAAATGCTCCCGGCTTGCTTTGTCAATTCTCACTCCTTAGGGTCAAACAAACAGCTTTTCCAGGGCCAGCTCAAAGGCTAGTGTGCAGGCAGCCAAGCTGAAAATATCCCTTGTCCTCCACAAAATGATACAACGAAGCATTTCATATACCAACAGTTTGTTATTTGTCATTGACAAAGTTATAATAAGCGGGGCCTTCATATTCATTGACCAGGTGACCCTTGCATTCCCCAAAGCCTCCAGCTCCATCCACACAAACTCTCTAGCCCATATCTCCTCTGTGCTCTCATTAATGTCCGGGCCAGTTCTTTATTAAGACACAAAGGGGCAGAAAGTAAAGAATAATTTAATAAAAACAACAAGAAATCATGAAATGCACAAATACATGTATTTGCATTGGGCACATGTATTTTCCAACATGCATCATTTTCCGGAATGATTCATTGACTAAATGATTGAGCAAACACAAACAATTCAACTATTTTGATAACTCTTAATTGTAGTTAATATTTCATATTTTTTAAGTAAAACTGCTGAATATTTATAGGCTACAACTTCAGTTTTGAAAATAAAATATTTCAAACCCATTCACAAAAGGCGATCTGAAGGTTTCACTTTTTTAAATTCTAAAAGAACTAAAAATAATATTCCATATAAATAAAACCTGGTGTATGTTTTAAAGGTCTGTGTTGTCTACTCAGCAACTTCTTGAACCTCAGTGCTACCATGAGCCAGACAATGGAAACTATGGATGAAATATTCGCACAGCCCACACAAAAGACGCAGCCCGAGTAATGCTGTACTGCTGTGCCAATAGCTAATGAATCAATAAATTAAAATATTTACAATTATTTGTTGATGGAGGTTGCTGCTGTAATTATTTGTTGATGGAGTGTGTCTGAACACACAAATCAAAAATGATGTTTTAAATTAATCTAAATAGATGCAGACTTGACATGTTGCTCTGTTTCATTTTTAACATCGTTGTCAATACAAAATTCACGATGATTGATTGACATACTGAAATTATAAACTGGATTTTAAATTCATGCACCTCAAAGTGAGACATCAAATGATTTAGGAAAAAAAACCCCAAAGTGACAGTAGATGGGATGACCATTATAATCCATCCAAACCAGCATCAATAGGTTTCAGAATGCTCAGTTGTTCTTTCTTATTACAAGGCGAGAAAATACCTTCAATTTTTTGATTTTTTTCCTTCTTTTTTTTTCTCCAAAACATCCTGCTGGGAAACAGAATTACTTCTCTAATGCTAAAGGAATAGTTTCCATTTCTTCAGCTGGCCCGGCGCTGGCCAAAAGGGGAATTGACCGGGCCACGTGCGTAGGAGCCCCACATCTTACACACTTCTGTGTCCATGGGTGTCCTGCTTGCCTCTGTGAAACCAACAGTCTATCCTCTACCAGCAGGGCCTGAAGCATGCTCTGAAGGGGAGGGAGGGGGGCATTGTATGGTATTATCAACACAATAGGGCCATATGGGGAACAGAAGGATCTCCCGCTTGCCTTTTCAGCACACAAACAGTGCACCATATTATGTGTGGCAACGGTCACTTTAAGGTTACAGTTTTTAGCATAACAACTGATGAGAAAGGGAAAGCAATTTTATTCCCATTTAGTACTATTATTGGCACACATAAGGGTGTGAGATTTATGGGATTTGAACAATACCCTTCTTGGTCAACATGCTGACAAAGGCTCGGGGAGAGATAATGGTACCACATCATGTTCATCAAATCGACATCATGTCGTAGGCGGCTGCTCTGTTGATCTGCGTATGTTGACTCCCAGGCCACGTGATGTGATTATTCCTTTTCCCCTTGCTTCTTTAAATGCATATTTGCCCCCCAAGAGAGACCTCAAATAATAATCCAAGTAACAAAACACATGCATGTGCCAATTTATCTTGCTGGCAAATCCAGCAGTCACAAACGTGAGCGTGGGCAAACACAAACGAGGCGGCCGTGACGTCACATGCAGGGCGCTGCAAAATGATGCAATTATAAATGTCTGAACATCTTGTGTGTTGATTGGAGCATCGCAGATCTTGTGATGGTAGACTGAAGATCCAATCCATTCCCGGTGTATGGCATCTTCACACACAGTCAGCAAAGCAGGAAAAATCATATGGTGAAGTGTTGCTTGATCTACGACAAGTGCATCAATGCCAAGAGACTCTTTTTTTTTCTTCGAGAGGATGCTTTAAATATCCTCTTCAGTGAACGGCTGGATTCTCCTGAGATTGTGCAAAAGCTTTAATGAATTCAGCTGAAGGTGTTTAGTCTTTATCACTTTTGCAAAACAATTCTCTTTTTAAAATAATTTAGAAGCTGAAAAATATATGCACTTGAAATTATTATTTGTACCTATGGTGTCAATAGTTATTGGCCTATCTGCATGTAATGAATTGACTATCCTCATAATCTGGCTCATAATGACTTTAGGACACCAAAGGGTCCTCTAAAGAAGATGAGAGCCTATTGATCCACAAGATAAATGCTCTTTAGGATGTTAATAGTCTAATTTGCTTTAATGATTTCTCCTAGCACTTCCCCAGTCAAGGACAGGATAATATACACTTAAAAAGGCATTCTAAGCAGAGGCACAGCAACTGGACGTTTCCTGCATAAAAATGTAGGGCATTTGAGTCGAATGTTCGAAATTGATGATCAACCCCGCCATTAGTTTGTCTTTATTTGCTTCCTTCCGAGGTAATTATCATGGATTAATGCTTTTCTGAAGTGTCGTACGAAATAACATTAGCAGTATCCATTTCAAGAATAACCTGCCCAGGCTTAATAAGCAGAATAATAACGCTGCCAGGTTTTTCTTTGATGCAGCACTAAACTGCACAGTGAACACACGGTCTGTGGAGCGGAATGATAATGCATTATTTAATTAATAAGCTGTCAATTATCAATCACAAATTATCCTAAAGCTGTTAGTGCCATATATTGATTTGCTTTATTGCTAATTATTTGTGTAAGAAAATCAAACCATTCTTTAAACCATAACAAGGAACAGCATTTTTGGTCATTCAGTATTTTAATACTAATTCATATATATTGTACTTTTGTTTTTTCATTTCAACATATTCTCGATGTATCTGTTAGTAAATCTTCGCCTCTTCCTATAAGTAACATTTTAGGATTTTAGCACACACCCCCAGAGCAAATTTTAATCTCAGACAAAGGCAGTGTAGTATGACACACCAGAGACAAGATGAGCTATTGCTTTAGCAGTTTCAGGCATAAATGACATTGACTTCTGGGAGATGGAACTCTTTAACATGCTTTGCACCAACTGAGTCACATCTGCCGTTGACAAACAGCTAAGGAGTAACCTGAGTCTATGTTCTCTTTACTGGCAATTTTTACATTTTATCATTGAAGTCAATGAGCCAATCTGCAATTTACGCCGTGGAGAGCGGGATGAGTGTATTCAGAACCCGGTCACACACCCAATCTCCTACTAAAGAGCAGCGATAATGTAATAATGCCTCACTGATGTGCCAGGCAGTAATGGTGCTGAACATCTCCCATTCATCCAACACTACCTGATCATTGCTTTAACGGAATAATACATTACGGCTGGAAATAGCTGTAAACCTCCAACTTTATCTTGGGAATGTGCACTCCTTTTTACCTCAGGAAATGTTCCTGTCCCTCGGTAATAAAAGGTAGAGCTATCAGGATGAAATGAAAAAGAGATTGAAACCTTTCTGTCTCTGTCAGGCAATGCACAGATACACTGAGTATGGCTGTCTTCTTATTTTGTAGCCTACAGGCTGTTTGTATTATTATGAAAATAGGTATTATGGTCTTATGCTTTCACCAGGGGGGGAGAAAAAAAAAAGAAACACCGGAGATGGCTGCTCTTTTCCCTTATGACTGTAAAGTAGGTTTGATTGACCGTTATTTCTCCCCGTTTCTTATCCCTGTCAATTCCTTCTTCCTTGACAAATGACACTTAGCCGGCTGTCAATAATGGCCCACGTAAATGTGCTTAAATGGGCCAGGGCACACCAATGTTATGACTGTTCATCCCATTCAAATTACTTTCTGCCTTACATAATTACAGAAACACGATATAAGAGGGAAGTTCAAGCACAGGAGCGGTGTAATGTATGTAAGGAGGAGAAGAAGACAGAGATACAGTATAAAGCCGTGTTATTTAAGGATACAGAAGCATAAATGACACAATGAACAAAGCTTTGTGATAATTAAGAAAAGACAGAGGCGCAAGAAGGTGACATCAGCCATTAACCTTATATCAGGCCATTTTGTAAATCAATGTCACTCACATTTAATAACAAGTGTAATCAAAGGAATTATGCAAATTTAATTTGATGCCTCTTGCATTATGCAAATCTCAGCCAAATATAATGAATCCTGACACCTGACCGGTGCAGTATACAGCATGGGTGGCTCTCATTGTTAGGGGCTGACTGCTGACAGTTTTCGGAGGAAAAGATCAAATTGAGAAGGGAAAAAAATCCACTGGAGAACATCAATTATATTATTGCTACCATCTATAAAGAGTCACTGATCTGTGCTGTGTTTTCTGTGTTCTGCATTTGGTTGCTATAATAAAGACATTTAGATTGCTGTGATTCCATATCCAAGCTACACTGGATGTTATTAAAAGGTCTTTGTGTAAATTTGTCTAGCGATTCACAAAGTGTTTCTGTAATGGATTGAACGCACTGGAATACAAGAAGGAAAACAAACAGCGAATGTCTGTCGCAGAAGCAATTTTCCGTGTGCTGTATTAGTGACCAACATGTCTGCATGACCCACCCACTCTGACAACAACCCCACAGACACACCGTTACAAGTGGTTCATAATAACAAGGGGGACTCCTCGCATCAGACTCAGTCAGCTGGTTCGCTACAACCAAATGTTACGGAGTAAAACAGCATGTCATGCTGCCATTTGACACGGTGAAATAAGATTAGATGAGATCCATTTGAAAGCGCAGGATGTGCAGTGGCTTGCCAATTCCAGCATACAATCTGCAATATACAAACACCAAGCAAGAGGAGGCATAAACAGTGACATGCTTACAGAATGATCCTGCTGGCTCTTTTTGAAGAATATTTATCCTTCTATCAAGTGGAAATTGGCATCCAGTAATAATAATAATGCATTCATATCTTTAGAAGGGCAGTGGTTTTCATTCTCAGTCTGCAATCCTAGAGAAAATAATGTAGAAGTGTGGCCAATATGTTTATGAATGGTGATCCAAAAGGATGACAGATGGATAGACAGCAGTTGGATAAGATTAATCTATATAATGATCTACCTGAAAACCAGTAGAGACAAAGAAAATTAATTAAGTCATCTATTGTTAAACAGCAGAAATATTAATAGCAATAATTCTAATTAAATGTCGCACATAAATTAAGAATAACACTATCCAGTCCACAGACCTTTGGAGTTTGGACAGCAAACAAGCTCTATAACAGGATTTGCGTGCCTCAGATGCTGTGTGTTACTAAGGAGTCCTTTAGCGTGCTGCATTCTTGGAGTAAAATGAGCTTCGATCTGTCCCAGAGGTAGCCCATCAAGAGGTGGGGAGGTTAGTTGGTCGTCACGGCCATCTAGACCCTGGCCTGTGAAAGCCTGCCAGAATCAATGCTAATTATGCTGCCATCTGCGAGGTGCCTGTGCTAGCTTGACACCTGTTCACTTCCAAGTGACATACAGAAACTTCAATCAGGGTGGAAAACAAGACGCTAATGCTGCTGACGAGGGAAATGATTGGTAAAAGTATTGACAGAGATGAATGTTAGTGGATAACCATCTGAAGAAGGGATACCTGCCCTACCTGAATGCTAGCTGGCCAACATCTAAAAATGTATGCGTTAGCCATATTTTTAACCTCAGTGTTACACATCAAGTCTGTCATAGCTAGCTCAAACAGAACATATTCAGAAATACCTTCTCACTGTTACTGAAATGCTATGTACAGTACATGCCCACAGAAAATGTCTCATTGACCCCTTCCACTTTGTCAGCATTCCCGACTCAGCCTATGTGTGTGATAAATGTCCCTGGGCTAAAGTAACACTGTCCCTGTCCAGATAATTTATCATGCAAAGACAATCAGTCAGAGCACTTGATTAATATTTTCTGGGGGATCTTTTCAACTTTGGAGGCTGATCTAGGCAGCCACATAGGCAGAGTGTTTGCAAGAGGAAACCAATAAACTAGGTTTGGCTGTTTGCTCACCGAGACCGGGGGCCTGTCAATTCTTTGCCCCTTGAAAGAGATCTGCCATTAAGGTGACGTGAGAAACAAATGAGGCCAATTTCTCCTCCAATGTCCCATCTGATATGTCAATAAAGGCCCAGCAGCCGCAGGATGCTCTGAGATGGATTTTTCCTTGCAGCTAGACAATCAGTGGAATACATCTAACTTTCCTCCGATAGGTGAATCACTCAGACAAAACCAATGGACTAGTGTTAAGTAGTAAGTGCAGATCTGGTTTCAGACAAATATATGAATCAGATCAACTCCTGTGGGTTTAGTTTTTGATCTTACAAGATAAGCTAGCAATGCATTTGAAATACTTTATGTTCGTCCTGCTAGGTTTAAAACTAGGGGTGGACCCGATATGAACATTGCGATGTAGCAACAAGCATTTCATCTGTATTTTTGGCCAGTCATCAGGGTAGAGCTGTATGTGTAAGAGGTTTATGAAAAATGTATTCCGATCCAACAGAAGCAATTTCTGTTCATGCCACATGGCAGGTGGATTGACACAGCCGACTGAGATTAAGGAGCTAAATTTCAGTCGCTTAAATCAGAAAGTGGGTGGCCAAATCAGAGGAGAAAAAGATATGTTATTAAGAAGGCCAGCTGTCAGCGCTGCAGATCAGGATTTTGGACTTTTTTGCTGCATGGGAAGGAACTGAACAGAGAGAAAAGGAAGCTGTTAACCTTGGGAGGAAAATAAATGAAAACAGATCACATAAACACTAAACGAAACCGGTCAGAGCACGTGGTGAAGCAGACCGGTGTTTGAGCCAGTGGCAGTCAAGTGCTGACAAACAGGAATTAGTATGGATCACAATTAGAAACAACATTACAGGCCCACATGTGGTTGTGATACTTACATGTAGAATTATAGCCTCATCTGGTGAGCCGCAGCATCGATAAGCATTCATTACGTATGCAGCTCATAAAGTCAAATGTTTTTCAATAAATATCATGGGAATGAGGCTGGAGATACTCCACATTCACAGACTTACAATGGCAGCATATGTTGAGGTGGATTGAGTCCTCAGGCTCCAATCTGGCTCTCTCTCCCTCGGACTTAGAAGATAAATTATGTGGGCTATTTTTCCATTATGTTAATCAAAACACTTGCCATATGCATTACTATTATTAGATTGGTAACAGAAGACATCCTGTTTTCAGTGTGAAATTGTGAGACTGAGTCTTAATTGATCACAAACACTCTTTTTAGGATAGTCAAAGATAATTCAACAGCTGGCTTTGTTTATATCGCTTGTTAACACGTTATATATGCTTTATGGTGTGTCAATTAATGCCGTTTCATATCGCAGCGGCAGCGTATTTACAAGAATGTCTCGATGTGTAATGAAATGCACAAATGACAAAGAAGGCACTCTAACTTGATTTTTGAAATGCTAAACACAATATCCATTACAGCTGCTTTTCCCCAAACCGTTTATGTGCTATCCTTGTGAGTGCAGGACGTGCTTTATGCGGCTTTAAGTAAAACAAACAAAACAAGTGCGAGAGTTCTGGCACATAAAAGGGTCTGAGAATGTGTGCCAGCCTACCTGAGTCGTGCTAATTGATTCCGAGATGCACAGAAGGACTCAGGCACCATCTTAAATTCCAAGGTTGCACTTACAGACTGCTGGACGTCCTTGACTGGAGCCAGACGCAGGTCTAGAGAGGGCTGTTTGGCCAACAATGTCATTGTTATGGCCTTTGTCATCTCAATTAGCAGGCTGGTGCTAAAACACAGAGCCCTAAGTGGTGGCATCAGTGTTAACCTGGGACACAACACACTGCCCATAAACTCCAGCACTTATGCCTACTGCTGACCACGCTGTTTGTCTCTCATTACCTTCCGGCAGCAAAACGGGGCCCAGAGGTTACACTAATGACCCGCTCTTTCACAAAGTTACTGCAACTACTCTGTTGTTGTCAGATGGAGGTATGAAATGAAACGATTAAGTTATTTTCTACGCTCAGGTCTGGTCGCTCTGAAAGATCTGTCAGCAGTTTTACTGGTATTTGAGCTGGGTGGTCCAGTAGAGCTCTAAAGAAGGAAGGTCAGTATACCATTAAGAGTGCGTTTCCACTGTCAGAAACAGTAGCTGATTAAATTAGGACCGTTTAAGGTCAATGTATTTCATTAATCAGATGTCCGTTTTGATCATCCCTGGGAAGACGGCTCCTCAAACTCATTCCTTTGTAATTGGTCCTCCTTACTGGCTCACTGTGTGTACTTTAATGTTTCCAGCATTTTCGGCACAGGCAGAGCACATAATGCTGTGCATGTTTAACAGTCATTTCCATAAGTAAGTGCAATTTCTGTACAGTTTGTTCCTGTGTAATGAACTGAAATCTTGTTTGTATTCCCCCTATTTCACAAGGAAACCCACTCAAGCAGCTGCACGGGAATTAAAGCAGCTAAAAATTAAAAACCGGCACTATCTTTAACTGAATGTCACACTATTAGGAAATAAAATCAATTACTTGCATACTAAGTAGTTCTGTTTTTGTTATTTCTGGTTTTATATTCGGCAAGGGTTTTTTTTCTCCCCCCCCCCACCCCTCGTTGTTATTGTCTGAGTCTATAAGTGACCTTAACAAGAAAAAATGCAAATGATGTGCGAGAGAAAATGGCTAACATTTATTTATCCTCGCTGTTCTCTTGTCTTGTTGGTGTCATTAGAACAGTTCGCTGCGTCCCATTCTCTCCCATTATCTCTGCTATCAACGCAGCACAGCAAGATTCCAGCAGGGCTATAAATACTTCCCCTGGACCACATACGGCTAGCACATCATCTCCCAGACACAGCTTAATGATGGAAAAAAAATCTAATGTCTTTTTGCTCCCTTTTTTCTTCACATTCTCACAACAGCATGAAAAAAAGTCAGCCAGCTTGCAGAAGTTACACATACACTTAGTTCAGAAAAATACATTTGCACCTAAGTATCAGCAACGTCTAAGAAGGTGTGAGAGGAATGATAGATGTCTGTCTTGATCATCCACTGGCACAGGTTTTCGTCGATTGCACCAGGGTCACTGACTGGCTCGGTAAATCCATTAGAGCGAGAATGCAAAAAGGACACTTTATCTGAATTCATTATAAATGGATCTATATCTTATGTTTAGGGCCAAGGACACGATTTGTATCACAATGCAAATATCTATCATTAAATGTTGACAGTTCATTTTTCCTGGCAAAGAAAGAAAAATGTTTTCTGTCCAGCACTCTTTCTGTGCTGTTCTTTTCCCAATAAGGCGCCACCATGTAGTTGAAGCTGATTTGTTGTCTAAATTGAATGGTTTGTCATAATTTCATAACGGGAAAGTATCCGCTTTTAATATTTGCATGTATTATAACATTACAGGTAAACAGCATGATAAATGTTCGGAAATATAACCGGTGATGCGAGCATACAGCAGAAAATCCTGCTTGTGTGGATTTTATGATATTGGAAAACAATATCTAAGCAACTGCAGTAAAAACTTCACCTTTTATACCAAATTGTGGGAAGATAATATTACTGCTTGCTTCTTGTGTATTTCGTGTAACCCTGTCCAAACTCTCCTTCATACAAACTGACACATCATCACTTCTCTGCACTTTGTCCAATGCAGGGAGTTGAATTGCTGAGCACATGGCTGGGCATGTCAGTCAAAGAGCAAAAGGAGCATCCCGTTGTGTTGCTATCTAAATAATGGCTATAAAGTGTAGCTAACGGTGTCCTCTGAAACGTGCTCAGGTGGAAAGGACTAGACAAACAGAGACAGCCACTGCAGTGCTCCCTGACACAGAGGACAAAGTGAGGGCCTCATTTCCTCCCTCTAATCAGTGTTTACATCCACCCCAGTGCCAATGGCTGGTGACTGAGCAAGACGTGTATCAATCACCAAAGGCAGCCGCGCTGGGGAGGACACACTGGTACACAAACTCACAACACAAACTTCGACAAACAGAGACGCGGCAGCCTGGCGCCGTGGAAAGCAACACTGCTTTCATCTTAACCTCTTCATTTCTCCCGTGTCCCCTCATCTTCTCTCCCACTCTCTCTTCTCTCTTGCTCTCTCTCTAATGGAGGCAGAGAAATTACAGCTAATTAAGGATGTAAATGGTGGCAGAGAGTGACTTCTAATTCTGCATTAAATTGTCTCTTACCTCAGCAGAAAAATTTATCATAGGAGTCAATGTCAACTTTTACTGGAGTGAGTTATTTGCATTTTTGCATGCATTAATTCTGGTATGTGCTGTGCCTACAGAGCCAACCAGAGGGCATGAGCTGCCTCCCAGGAATCACCAGGCTTCACAGCTCTCCCTGTCCTGTATTTTAATAGCTAGTGAGCATTTTTATTCACAAAATAAATGCTGTGCAAGACGCACTAGGAAACACAGCAGGCAAAGACAAACATGCAGAGAAATCCATGCACCAAGTCGGCGTACGCCTGTCACTTACTTCGTTCCACAGCTGTTTACAAGGTCACAGCAAGACCATAAAGACTGAACGAATGCACGAGGCACAGCACAACGTGAGGAGAACCCTCAGGTTAGCGTTGCAGCTGAACACATTAATTATCTTTGTGGCCATTCTTCAGGTGAAAGCAGCAGATCTGAGGCGCGGCCAACAAAAGCGGTCTACAAGGGCCGCAAAGTCAGAGGGCACGGCAGCAAACATGTGGCAGGTGCCAGGCTGCTGGGTTTGAGAGCTCGGCACCAGGGACGAGAGTGATCAGACTTGTTTCTGCAAAGTCATTTAGTCAGCCACATTTCAGAGAGTAAAAGATATCCGTGCATAAAGACATTTGCGCTGCATACACGCGGCGCTGCCTGAACAGATAAAAGACAAAATACTCCTTGACTCTGACCTCACGGCGGCCCATAGATTGTGTTTGCCTGGCCATTGATTGACCCCCAAGTGAAGGACTCATCATTCTCTCAGCTGTTCCTAGGTTTCATCTAGCTCAATCCATTTACATTTAAGCACAGCTCTGCTCGGCCTAATTAGTTCCATGGCTCCATTAGTCTACATTGTGGTCAATCCATTCATCACTTTGCATGTTAGTTAAAAGGCCATTTCTCTGATCCTGTCACTATTGTCTGCCTATTACTGTTCTTTTTTTTTCTTTCTTTTTTTTTTGAAAGCAGAGTTAGGGGAATTATGGGTAACTAATTAACAACAATGTGACATCACAATATATGTAACCTTACTGGTACCTTGTGGCGATTAATATGTATCTTTTATAACCTGTGCAATTTATTTCCTTTTCACATAACTGACCATAAAACAATATGTGAAAGTGTATATATTCAAAAAAGTAGGCTTCATATACTGCATATTTAACTAGGACAGGGGAAAAAAAGAAGAAGCAAACTAGGAAGCAATGGAGATAGATAATACAAAGTACAGAGAGAGGGGTGGTAATGATCCCTGCATTGAGAGACTTGGCTCACCCACTGGCATACTGGCTCGTATGGTCCACTGCCTCCAAACTTGCTGAGGTCTAAAACTCACATTACGCCTCAAAAAAAAAAAAAAAAGAAAGAAAGAAAGAAAGAAACAAGGCAACCAGGACTTCAACAGACTAAAGCTAATTAATTCTTGAGCATAATGAGACATTATCATCCTTGATGTACACTTTATATACTCTCAAGGTACTCTGTACTTTGAGGAAACAAATAATTTGCAAAAACTTTCCCTGACAGAGAGTCACTGAGTCTAAGGTGATAATACTCATTTGGCGGATAAAGGAAAGGTTATGCAGAAGGATTTATATTTTGCCAGTCTGCTTCAGTTTTAGAAACTAAAGCTTCCATGTCCAGCAGGAAAACACAAAAAGAGAAAATGAAAGTGAATCCTAAAGAGATTCACATATATATCCATTGTGTTTGAGTAGCTCTGCTGCTTCCTTCGTTCATTATATCCCTCTTGTATTCACTTAACCTTTGTCAGGTCACTACCACTTTGTGTCTGCTTTCTGCTCAAGACAAGAGGCGCGAGTATACATCTCAGGATGATTCAGTGTCTGGTACAGTCCCTGAAAGCGGAACTCATTTCCAGGCCAAGCTACCCCAGAGTCCCAGCAGGGAGACATGAAGCAATCTCAGGCCTGTGATGCCCTCCCACAGTACCTGCTGCCCTCTCACTCCCACATCCTTCCCTTTTATCTGGAATCTATTTTCCTGCTCCCCCCCGTAAGGTAACTCCTTCTGAAATTTTACATCTTCTCTCCCTCTCTCTCTCTCTCGCTCTGTCTCTCTCTCTCTCTCCGGTTTCCTCTTCCCATGATGGATGAGCTCCACTCGGGGGTGTCTGAGCCTGTCCATCAGAGCCTACGATTAGGAATTAAAAATTGCCAACGTTTCACAAAAGCCACCCCCCATTTTTTCTCCAGCTCCCCTAACGCTGCTTCTCATCCAACCAAACTTGCCACACCGCTGCCAAAACCGCTATATCGAAAAATACCTCATCACCACCACCAACATGACATACCCATGCAGCCTAACATACTATCCCCAGTTCAAATGCACCAAACACCTACATTCATCTAAGTGGAGGAGAAAAAAAACATAATTTATTTTGTACTTCCCAGATAATTTACTTTTTTTTCTTTCCTTTCTACAGGAATTCTCCATTTCCCTATAAAATGAAAATTCATCTAGAATTACATCTTATGTCATCATTATGTTTATTAAGCGTGGATGATGTATATGAACAGCGCTGGCTTGCTGCTGAGTGCTTAATGATGCATAAGATTAAGCCGAGGCTCTCAGCTGCGCTGTGACTCCCCTCTGGTACCCATACTGCCGAGGCATGCTGGGAGTACAAGCTCCAAACGGCCATCAGGTGAAAGGAACTAACATCTCTCTTTTTGTCTGTGTGAGTGAGACTGAATGTGTGTGTACTTATGTTTTGTGCACATCGCTGAATGAGAGTGTGTTTCCTCTTGTGCACATGTAAGAGCTGAAAAGGAAGGGTACACTATCAGCGTGCTTTATAGCATCTGTCCACCTATATTAGAAATAACTTGCTTTTTTCCTTGCTCACTGTGCTCTGATCACGCAGTTTTCTCTCTTTCATATCTCTCTCGTCTCTGCTCCTCTATCCATTCCCGGACCCCTTCCCTCCACGTCCTTTTTCCCTTCATTTCTCTTCTCCCTTTCTCTCAGCCACACTGCTGTTTGCCGCAGCAGTCTATGACAAAAACATTATCCTTCTGCTGCTAAACAATCCAATAAACCTCTCCACAGGGAGGAAGTTAACCTCTTGTCTGTTCGACTGATGCCTTCCAGACCACGTGATGGCTGCCACAGTAAATTCAAATCATTAGTCTCCTTGCCCCCCATCAGAGAAAAAAACTTCTATTAGTAATGGAGACCTCGTAAGAGACCTTCCGCAGAGAGCACTGCCTTCCCAATTCCCAGTGGAGAAATCCTGCGCAAAAAACTAATTCTACTTTTAATAATCTGTCATCAGGACCAGAGGCAGTCATAAATTATGTGGGGAGCATGTGTGAGAGCGAGCCACAAGAGGGAAATCAGGGTAGAAAATCAGAGCCCGAGTTTGACAAACTTTCCTGAAGATAAATAATAACTTACAAACCGGATTAGTTGTTAAGTCACAGCTGAGTGCATAGTCAAGCCATTCCAATCAGCCAATGCAGATGAAGAATTTATAGGTAGAGCTCATCATTTGTTTTCCTGCTCTCCTCCCTCTTTTTATATGCATGCCACCTTTTCTCATTCCTGTCTCCTTCAAGCTTATTATATTCAGGGCCTGTTGTCACACCCTGGGCTGGTTTTATCATTAACTCCTTGCGTGCCAACCACAGAGTAGGTGTGAAATCTTTCTCAAAGTGAAACCGGTTTTATTTGAGGGATAGGCTAAGGCCAAAAGACGACAGAGAAAAGAGTGCCTGGCTTGAGTTGGAAAGTAACCAACCAGAGCAATATGGAGCTTCTAGACCTTAATTGACCAGCCAAACAAAGGAAATCATCATGGGAGAAGCACGGGGTGGGAGAAAGACACATTTGAAACATGACCAAGGTGCTTTGTGGGAGTGTGAGAGAGAAGGTTTTCAGCCGCAAGGGTCTGCTCTTTGTTCCTGTGTCAATATCTCTGTAAACCATCGACATGCATCATAATCGCTCCCTTCTATCAAGTGCAGACTAAAGAACAATCTCCATTAGGTGACAGCGCCCCGGCAGGTTGATAAATGCTCCCTGACGAAAGGGAAGGAATTGCGTAAAATAAAGAGGCATGTTCCAACAAGTCTTGTCAAAATGGTATTGATTTAATCATCTGCAGAAATACACATTCTTGGTTAGTGTAGCGTGCAACAGAGATGGCAGGAGCAGCAGAAGCTGGGATACGCTTTACAGTTGTTGACGCGGAGACGCTCTCCCTCATTGGCTTTGCAGGTGATGAAACACAAACTGAGCTGTGCTCTAATTTTTTTTTCCCCTCGCTCTCCTTCTTTCCCTCTTCAATCAGATGTTATTCTAAGAAAGAGTCTGTAAATCTCCTTTTCTATTTTTATTTAGGGCCAACAAATATAACTTAATGTGAGTGGGTGAGTCTATATGTAACACATCGCTGTGACCAGCCTTCTCCTTGGCCTCTCAGCAGAATGCAGAGGCGATAGATAACAATAGCCCTCCATCATCTAGACACACCAATGGTATTCCAGTAGCTGGAGTGAGGTGGCCAGAGGTCTGGGAGTGTTTATTTAACATCGGGGTATTGGAGACTGTGTCTCACCTTGGGACAAATGGATCCGCTTGCCTTCCTCCGTTGGCAGCCTCAGAGTAAACACTGTGGCAGAAAGCTGGAGGTCTCATTGCTCTGAAGTACAAGTTCATCAAGCAGGTGGGTCGGTTCATCACTGCAGTCCTACTGCAGGAGGGAGAGCCTATAGAACATGGTCTATATGAATACACTTGATGCCTTCTAATCTGAGATGTAAACAAGAAATAGCTGCCACTTATGACTTCAAATGAAAATCAAGCCTGAAGTCACAACTCAAGGGGTGCAACTGGCAGTCAGAGCAGTTGTTTTCTTACAATTGTAATCATTTAGAAGGTTAAAGGGAGCATTATTATCTCTGCACAGCCCATCTGAGCAGTGATGAGGTGAACACAAATAATGTGCATCCCCTACAGAGGGAAGATGTGTGGCTGCGGCCGCTGGGGGTTGGAGACAATCCCACAGTGACCTGACCTTGACATGTCTGAGTGAAATGGTGGTGGAGGCTAATACCTCATCATATTGGGTTTGACTTTGGGCTCACTGTAGCAGGCGCCATAAAACAAAGCATAACAGTGTGGACAAACAGTCATAAAATATAGACATTCAAAAAAGCCTGTTGTTTGCTTAATTATCTTTGGGAAATATAGAAAAAGACTACCAGAACTCATGTTATGCAGATTTATATATCAACTGGTATTTGTAGATTTTGATAATATACACAATATTATAACAGTCGCACCAAATAATAATAAATTGCTGACTATGAATGCATGATTACATATCATTTTAGAGGAATGAATGCAAACCTACTTTTCAGACATTCTTCCTCCTTTCCTGCATAACAATTTTAGCCACAGTTACCAACTAAACACAACTAAAAGCTGGTGCACGCACAGAATACACCTGCACAGATTCTTTTTTTATACCTTAGCCCATAATGTGGCCAAACCACAGGTCCTTTCTAGCAGTAAAACCTTGATTCCAGTAGCATGGAATCATATGTGAATGCATCATTAAATGTCTACATTACAAAAAAATGAAACGTCCACTCGTCTGAAATCAGGGTATAACTCATCATATCAAGCTGAGACTGAAGACTCAGACATTATTCAGTCCAGGAGGACAAGTGGAGAGGTGAGGGAGACACCTCATGTGAGCGCAGACCTTTATATATTACCTCCTGCTCCAAAGGAAGGACAAAGGGAATGAAGATGACTACCCTGTCACAGGAAAAACAGATGAACCAGCCAGACCTGACTGAACTGTTCACTTACTGCAAACTGGCCCCAAACAACACAGTGCAACTTGACTAACATCTTTTTATATATTTTTGATCAATAGCCACTCTAGTGGAGTATGTTCATCCATGCCTTATGTCTGCTTTCAAAGTATGTCAAATACACAGTGAGCATTTTTGTTTTTCTAGGTTATTGATGTTGATATGCTTACGGTCTCCCAAATGATTTTGAAAGAATGATGACATGATTCAGGCTGTTGTACAGACTCTGTCTATGCTGTGTAATAATTCAGGAATCTTATTCAAGAATTTTTAGAACTTAAACCACTCAGACCTAATATTTGTGATTTCCCTATTGCTTTTTAAGATTAATGCTTAATCTGCTAATCATAATTGAGGCTGCCTGTTACCTTTTTGTAAGAATGAATTGACGGGTCACTTAGTATTGTACTTAAATATATTACAAATCAAATGACTGCTAGTATTAAATAATATTATGCTATACATGTGGCATACATGACATTTAAAAGTTAACCGTAATCTCTGAGATCCTATATATAAATATACTAAATAAGTGGGACAAGTTATTTGGTACCAGGAGCTTTCTGATTTATATTTCTAGTCTGCTTGAAGATGACTACCTTTGGTTATGCATCGATGATGATAGCAGCAGCCATGGTAGTTGACTAGGTTTGCCATAACGCAACTATTGTTGTTTTTGTTTTTGTTTTGTTTTTTTTACATTTATTAGCATTCTACTACTACTAACACTATCTAATGACCATAAAAATAAATCCTGGAAAATGCAAAAACTGTCCACATAGGCTTAGCCAACTAGCTAGCTGGCTAGCTGGCTAGATGAGAAGCAATATTTTAAAAAATCTAAAACTGTTATGGGTGGCCAGGTTTCTTTCAGCCCCTGATCTGATTGTTTCTCTTTGTTAACACTTTCTATTAAAAGCAAAAATGCGCATTTCTTCATTTGTATCCATGTTATGGTGCGGTAATGTTGCCTAGCAACAATCTACAAATGGGCAAAAATGACCTATTTGTAGCATTTACGCAACTACCCCACCTTAGAAAAGCATTGTTTTATTTCATGACGATAGCAACTAATTCATACTCACAAAACTTTCATTATGTATGATATATCATCATGTTGCTTAGCAACCACGTAACACTGTCCTTGATCGTACTCCAAATGATACTGTAGCATTGGCATGTACTAGTAATTAAAATGTGTATATTTTGTGAGGTAGATCAAAATAATATCCTCTGTTCACTTAACCTGTAAAATTCTGAACTATGAATAAAAGACATCATCACACCTTATCTGCATATTTGTTCCAAACAGAGGTATGCTTTGCCCCCAATTTTTGCTGTCAAGCTTGTAATTTTTTGTGACACCTTTCAGGCCACAGAGCAATAGAGGCAACAAAGGTCAAGACAACATCAGAAATGACAGGTAAGACAGATCATTTATGATTTGTACCAGCCTCAAAGTGAGCTGTGTTCATTTTGAATAGATTTCAGATGAATGCATCACTTAGGGTTCTCCATTTATCTAACAGTTAAGGCAATCTTAATCTTTCTGTCGATAATGAAGATGTGTGTGGTATCAACCAGTCAGGGTAATTAATAGGAATGTCAGCGACATTGTATTAATAGCATAATGCATAACATCAATTTAGCATAAATTGTCGTTTTGACAAGCCACTTTAATTAAAACTATCACACAAGAATTAAAAGGACCGTGGTAGTAATTTTGGGAGACTATCAAATAATGTTACCATCTGGTATTTTTTGCATGTCTTCTCCCTGCTAATTATAAGTAATACTCAAAAGGTTAGAGGCACTTTGGCAGATGCAGTGATCACCACCATACTGTTACTGCAATAACCCACAGGTCATTACACTATAGTGAAGATATTATATGGTGACCGGCTGTTCTAATATGACAGACAATAAGCATGAGTGAGAAGTTTAATACCTCTGACCGCTGTCATCCTATTACTAATAGAAATTGTTATATTTCACCATTTCTAAATGTCCTTTCAAGCCTGCCGGGCCACATGATGCATGAGTTCAAACCGGAAATC
Organism: Maylandia zebra; assembly: GCF_041146795.1. Classification (NCBI taxonomy): domain Eukaryota; kingdom Metazoa; phylum Chordata; class Actinopteri; order Cichliformes; family Cichlidae; genus Maylandia; species Maylandia zebra. The sequence goes on along the minus strand of NC_135174.1, from coordinate 20,153,754 downwards.
ACTTCAGTCTTTTATCAAGTGGTGATCGAGCCCAGGAATCAAAACTTCCTGACCAACTGAGTGGACAGGAGCAAGCTCAGTGTGGAATTTCATTCCTGTGGGGTCTTCTAGGGAAGAACTGAAATAGCACTCCTGCAAAGTCACACAGTCTTTACACAAAATGTTGCCTCTTATTCATCAAAATTCATTCATCCAAAGCCACAACTGTTCTTTTGCTTATAGGAACAGTGCTTTTTTATGCAAAGGGATGCTGTGGAAAAGAGCCATAGATTAGAACTAACTAATAATTGCATGCAGAGAGATGTATAAACACATAGTCAGTGAAAAAAGCAACTAACAAAGAAAGACTCAATGCATCATGGGAATCCCCCGGCAGCCTAGACCTATTGCAGGGCCACCTTCTCCAACCCTAACTATATGCTTTATCAAAAAGAAATGTTTTAAGCCTAATTTTTAACCTCCTAGGACCTGGTGTCCACATTTTGGGTTATTTAGACCAAAATACTCGATTTTGCTCTACAAGGGCCTGATATCCACTTACGAGGACATTATACTGCCACTGTTCTATCACAATTTGAAACAAATATCCTTATATGTGGCTCTGATTTTTCTTAGAAACAAAAATCAGGTTAAAAGAAAAATCAGGTAATTCTTTGTTTTTACATTCATTGGGTCCCAATATGCCCAAATATCATAGAGAAATTTAAAATGCATGCCGTGGAAGAGTTCGGGTCTTAGGAGGTTAAAAAAGAGACGATGTCGGTCTCCCAGAACTGGACCCAAACTGGAAGCTGGCTTGAAAGCTGAAGGCTTTGCCTCCCATTCAACTTTTAGATTTTTTTTTTTTACCACAAGTAAACCCCATTCTGAGAGCAAAGAGCTCTAATGGGGTGATGGGATCATCAAGATAACATGGGGCCTGATTATTCAAGACCTTGTAGGTGAAAAGCACAATTTTTGAATCAGCTGAAAGCTTTTCAGGGAATTTTTAGGACATCCTGATATTAATGAATTAGTCCAGCCTATAATAAATGCATGAACTCGTTTTTCAGCATCATTCTTGAGACAGCATGTTTCGAATTTTGCAGATATTGCACCAATGGAAGAAAGGAGTCCAATATATTTATTTAATATGTGTTCTGAAGGACATATCCTGATAAAGAAAGATTCCACGATCTTTAGGGCTGAGTACGATAACCTCAGTTTTGTCTGAATCTAGAAGCAGTTATTCAGGTCTTTGTGTCTTTAAGACATTTCTGTAGTTTAACTAATTGGTGTGTATTATCTGGCTTCATGGATTGATAAAGTTGGGTATCATCTGCATAGCAGTGAAAATGTATGCTATGCCTACTAATGATACTGTCTAAAGGACGCATGTATGATATAAACAGAAATAGGCCCAGTGAAACTCTATAATTATCCTGAGTGTGTGAAGAGTCTAATTGAAGTCTATTAGAAAGATATGATTCAAACCACTGCACCACGGTACCTTTAATACCTACTACACACTCTAATCACTTATAAAATATTATGGTCAACAGTTTTGAAACACAGAGATGAGTCAACTGTCACAGACCGTGACAAGAACATTTGCAACCTTCACTAAAGCTGTTTCTGTGTTGTGATGAGCTCTGAAACCTGACTGAAGCTCTTCAAATAAACCATTCCTCTGCAGATGATCCGTTAGTATATAATTGGTATATAGCCAATTAATAGAGATAGGTTGATCATATTTAAGATTGAAACATTAATTAATGCAAGGACTTCATCTAGTACCGTAGTCTTGTAGGAATGGGGTCTAAAAGACATGTTGCAGACAGAGTAAAAAGTTTACACTCTACCTTTCTGAACAAAATGGAGCCACTTAGATTTGGTGTCAACCAGCTTAGACCAGAGTAAATGTTCAGTAAACACAACTGGCAAATAAGCTAGAATTAGATGTTTCCATTCTTTTCAGGGAATTGACTGTTTTGAAAATGTGTTCAAAAATATGTTTTACAGCATCTGCAAAAAACAGTGCAACACAAATAATTTTCATTTTTAGAGAAATCTGGTCTCATCAAACATCTGATCACCAATTTGAACTAAACACCACAGCATTAACGTTTGGTACCTTGGTGTCATATTGTTTATTGCAAAATGCAAGCATTTCCAAAAGATTAGTGACCAGTTATTTATCGTATCTTTGCCATTAGGTACTGCTAACAAAAAGCTGACTGAAGACCAAAAAGCATTTGGAAAACACAGAAACTACACCACCCAGTTTGTTGCTTGTGTCCATAACTGTTTCTTTAATTTCTAAATGACCCTTAACAGTATGATTTAAGCATAACTTTAGCCTGGGATTGTGCAGTCAAAAGAAATATGAATGTTAGTCACTTTGTGACTAAAGACTTTCTTCTTGTTGTTGACATTAAAAAAAGATTCAGAGTCTGCTTTTCCTCAGATCCCAGGAGTGCACAAAGACTCTTGTGCTTACTCCTGTAGCCAATTTTAGAACATTAGGGGTACTTTGCACATAGCTGACACATTTTTACAGTTATAGCTAAAAGAAGTATCTAAAGCCAGTGACAGTAAGGCAGACTAGCCACTAAGCAGGCATTATGCAAATCCATTACAAGATGTCACACACTGTATAAGTAACGGAAAAAAGAGTAATTCAAGAATAGTGTTTTCTGGAGAAAAATACGTCTATAGTCTTTTGCCTTTGATGTGACCTTTGCTGTGTGGAGCTATGCAAAGATATTCTATGCATGAAAAGCTATATAAGCTGCATTTAAAGGTTAGTATAAACACAGCACAATCTACAGGCATAACTATCTCCAAAAGTGGTTTCTACAAAAATTAACTTTTCTACTCTGTCTGTCTAAAAAAATTTGATTAAGTTATAGACCTATCCTGCTCCAACATTGGAAAAATTTCCTTTACCACAGCACAAAGTTTCTTTTTTGAAAAATAAAACTGTTGCTTGGCAACCTTTAAGATCATTGCACTTAGAAGAGGGTCAAAGGATGCCAGAGTCACAGGGCCAGAAATAGACATTAAAGATGGATATTTAAGAGCTACATTCAAGGTTTTCATTCCTTGGATGATTAGTCAGATAACGTAATTGTATTGTATCTTTCTATAACAAAAATATGGCAATTTATCATTTCCCAATACATGAAAACAATTGTTTTTTAAAGGTTTTTTAAAGTTCCTGTCCCCAAACAAAAAAACTGAATTCTTAATCTAACAATACAGAAATGTTTCCCTATTGTCAACAGTTTCATTGACATTTCTCACAGTAATTTTATCACAACCTATATCAGTAAGTGAGTAAGTGAGTGTGCGAGCAATAAAAGAGTGGAGTGAGAGTGACATAATGGGAATATGCACGAGTATAGCGGGTGTTTGCAACAAATGAAAGAGTGAACAGCCTGACCTCTTTGCTGACTTGTGTTTTCAGTCAGTCTTCCTGGTTACTATGCGTCATGCTTTGTTTCACCTGACGTGCAATTATTTTTCCCATTAAATACACAACATGTATTTCACTTAGTTTTTCTGAATGAAATTTCAATCAAAGGCCATTACACTCCTCAGACAGAGAAAGTTTAGAAAAATAACAAGACGCAATGGAAAAGAAAATAATGCTCTGTCAACGGAGATGGAAAACACAAAAATAATCATTTGCACGAAGCAGGTGATGCATATGTTAAAGTGTCAAGAAGCACAGGCGAAATTAATAGCTTTCTGCCATAAGCATTCTCTGATAAATATGATTACATTTGCATACTTCATGATCTGCTGTCTTGGTGATTCTTGTGATTCTTGTGTACTGGTTCCAAAAGAAAAGTAATTTTCATTACTGCTCAAACATGAAACAAGTATTTCAGAGTCTCATTAGGGATTTCCCTGCAGTTCACCCGTCGACAGAATCAAATGACACAATACAGAAATCATATGTCAGCCAGACCTTGTAGAGTAATTCTGGATCAAGATTAAAAGAAATGGCTGAGTTAGGTTTAGTTCACGAGGATGCAACCTTTAATTAGCCAGACTATTTCTGCAATGTAAACAATACAATGTGAATAATGTGTAAATCAATAATTTGAGTAGATGGTTGTGGGGTGGGTAGTGGACAGGTTTTCTAGGAAGTGTTTTTTGCCTCATTAACTTATCAATAAGGCCATCTGACACTGTCTCCTATCTGCCCTGATGAGGAAGGCTAACTCAGTTTCCATTTTATTTTTAATACCTAAATGCATGAGAGTTAACAGTATATTTAGAAAAAGAACTGCATGTATAAGGCACCAACTTGTAAATCTAGATCTCACTATTAAGCTATTTCTCTAGCTCTGGCTACACTGTTTCTAAAACATATTCAAATATGAGTCCTGTATCATATGTTGTCAATTAACATTAGGGAAAAAAGCTAATAAAATATTAGGTAACCCAACTTTATCTTGCTAAGTAATTTGAAAAGAGTCCTATTTAACGGCGCCTAAAGTCTGTGCTTCAACATTGTTAACATTTCATGTCTTTGCCAAGGATTGGAATTGACACACATATTCACAGTCTTCATATGGTGAATCTCTGGGTGACAATATTTGCACTTTTCCCCTGCTGTTTTCCAGTTCAGAATTCCAATTAACCTGTGCAAAGCGTGACGCCAATCACAGGACGCCGTATCGACAACGGGCATGAAAAGAATAATGCTGTTAGGATGATGTAGCTTACTGTGGGGGACTCCTCCCTCACTGGTGACAGAGAAGTTTGCTCAAGTCATTTATCAAGTCCTCTCTGGCCACCAAGGGGCTGGCGAGTCCCTGGGCCGCCTGCTGCTTGGTGGGCCAGCGTGCAATATGTGCATTTTAGGCCTCGGGTGGGCTGGCAAAAACTGCTGATCTGCTCAGTACTGCTAAGTTTGATGGATTTGTTGTTGTCATTTTCTTTGGTTGTGTTCCCCGCAACAAAACAAAGAGAATCATTAACTCTTTTGTGCTGCATGGAACTTTTATGGTTTAGGAATAATGCAAAACGAGATGGGGTACAGATGGGGTCAGCTGGAGTATTCTGTTCCTGGAGCCCTCCAGAATAGGGTGTTGAACATGCATGGATGAGCCTGCATAGAGGGCTGATTACAGAATGATTTAGCGACCACTGATATCCCCTTTCTTTCTCAAGCTCCCATCAGCGGGCTCATTTCAGCCGCAAGAGTGCAACTGGCAGTGTTCGCTACTTATATTTATAGCCGTTTGCTGTTTAGCACCTCATGCGACGCTCTGGCCAGGCTCATGCCTGAACCATTACTGTGCATCACCGTTAGAGGCTTGCTTTGTTTACTGATGCAGGCTTGGCACAAGTCTGTTCTACCAATTTAGGGATGCTGCTATGATCTTTGGTAGAGTTTAAAGTGCAGTGCAGTCATTTTTACACATGATAGAGTCACAGGGAAAACAAATGAAAGTAGTGTTAAAATTGTTTGTCATTTAGTTAATCTTCATATTTATGATTAATTTAATGTCTTTCTCTACTGCATCTTGTAAACTGAATCTTAAATAAATAAATAGCATAACTTTTTAAAATATGTTTCCAGACACAAGCAGCAAAACTGTGTATATTGCATGCATATTAAAGACTTTTGGTTTCAAAGTAATGTACAGTAGAAGGGAAAATTAAATGCCAAAAAACATCTTGAAAATCAAGCTCACTATATTAAAGTTTTCAGCTGAAAAAAACTGACATTTCACAAAACTTTGTGTGTGTACATGACACTAGAGAACCTCCCTCGTCACTAACAAAAGTACACTTTGACCCAAAGTAAGTGACCATGTGGTTGCTAAACTTCAAGGTGCAGACTAGTTTCCTCGAGGGATAGAGTTGAAGATCAAGACAAATCCTCTTATTTTTCTCTGTCAAGTCATCTCAGTCTGCGACGAAATACAAATTGAGATTGTAGCAACGGGCTGTGACAGTGTGCTGTTGACTGCAAGGGTTACAGGGGTGATTGAGTGTGTGTTTGACCGCCCGAGGCCGAGGGCTAACAGTAATGTTACACCGACAAGGTCGTCTCAGAGAGAGAGAGTAGCCTCAGCACATAATCCCAGTGTTCCTGGCTACTATGAACACAGGCCGGCCACAAAATTGATTAAGGTGGAAGAACATTATTTGGGAAATGAGATCATCGACACAGATTGAAGCTTATGGTTTTGACCCAAAAAATGTTCTGCAATATATTATTTTCCTCTTAGTTTTAAATAGGCATGTGTTCTTATTTTTGGTGATCTCGCCACCTAAAAAGAACCAGTGACTAATGCTTCGGCCTGCGTTGACTCATACGGCCCATTGAGGGGTCACCAGTCATGGTAATAATTTAATTTAGCTTAATGTCGCATAAGCGTCCAAGAAAAATGGCTAAACTATACAGTAGCAATATTTTATCAATACTGACCAGAGGCTCAAGCCAACCTTGATATGTCCCCCTTACTCTCATCAATAACACAAAAGAGGAAAGTTATTTCCCCATATAAAACTAATCTTTCCTTTTTATTGTATTTTAATGAAACAGACTTCGTTCTAAGGCAGTAATTCATTCCATTTGTTATGTTTGGACAACTCATTAACATTATCATCTATTATCATTAGACTGAAATTTTAAGCTTCTTCTCCCTTGAGATGCAGTGCGTTTCTTCTCTTCAGTTTGCATTAAAACAAATGTGGACCTGCTGATGCATTAGATTAATGTGCTCACTCACTGCCTGCTATTCCAGCTTGAAAACTAGACCAAGTTTCTATCTTGAGCATCATCTAAACCTGTTTTTGTCGGGAAAAACCATTTATATGATTGTATATAGCTGTTCTTTTTCATCACTCGGATAGCAAAAAGTCACAAAAACGGAGTAACAGGGAAGCCGGTGCTGATATATACCAATTCATAAATTCCCGGAGATTTATTTGTGTTCTAATTTACCGACTGATTTAATCATCTACATGTCAAGCATAAGCAGCACTGACTTCATGTAACATTCAGTAAATCGTGATGCTAATGAGTTATTTAGACTACCAGATCAAATTCAAAGTTCCTAATTCTTGCTGAGTCTGCTCTAACAGATCAAGCCAGTTGCTAATTACAAAGTTAGCTTTTTTTTCCTGAATAAATAATGTTGATTAATTAGCAAGTCAAAATAAGTGAAGATGATCTATGTCGTATATATCACTGTCATAAAAACTTACTGAAACGTTTCGTTTACATTGCCTGACTTCTTAATTACATGCACCCAAACTTTACAAATCTGATGGAAAATGAATTGCATGTAAGGTGAAAGGCTGCATACAAAACCCGCCAACTAAAACCGATCTAGTGGCTGGAGTCATAAAAGGATCGAAAAAGTACACCCACGGCTCGTTAGCAATTTAATAAATTATTTATAAGAAGTAAGGCTCATCTCTCAGTTAAGTTCATCTTTCAGTTTCCAGTACTCTTGCACTCTGTGGATGATTGAATAAGGTGTGAAGTTAATACTGAGACATGCTTATATTGATGTCTTCGTGCATTGCGGATATATACAGACTAGGTGGGATGTATCATAATGTATCATCATCACAAACCGATGGTCTCCAAAATGACTACAGAGTTGGATCAACACTGTCCTCACAAAAAATATACATTTTAAACTTCACAGAGAAACGATTGCCTTACAGAGTGGAACCCCATTTAGTTTCTCTGCTTTTTGTTCTTATTTTGCAAGCATCTGATAATCTAATCTTTGCATTATATTATCAATTCTTTGTTTTTGCTGTATCAGTTATACCAATATGTGCAATCAAATTAAAAATGTAAATGAGATTATACATACAGTTTACATCAGTGTTGTCATGTCAATAGCCTGTCTTCCATGTGCTGTCTGCAGTGACTCAAACCTCTCTTGGGATGTTTGGGTTGCATGGGTTTGCACTAACTGCACTGAATTTATTTACTACCAATCTCTGGGGTGTGGATGGGGTTGTCTTTCTGAACCTAAACAACAGGATATTTTAGATATATGACATATCTTATAGGGAAGCGTTGGTCAGATGTCTCACCTTCATGATGCAAGCATGTCTCATATATCTTGCCTAATCCTGTCACAATCAAAATCATCCATTTGCCGACACTGCTCTTTTAGGACTATGTCCTCACGTAGTCTGAATACCAGTGCTGTTGGTACATTTGCAGAGGAGGCTGTCATTTTGTACTCTTTTTTCAAAACGAATACCAAAATTGTCACCATATTTAGGCACTAGTTTCAAATGTTGGTGTTGTTGGTATTTTCTAAAAACAAGCTTTTTGCAACTTTAAACATAAAAATCTTCAGAGACCTTGATGGTTCTGGCTTCCATATTATCCATTAGTTGGTGTTAATGGACACCTCCTCAGGCATTATCTTAATTATTTACCCCAATGGCCATGCACACTTGCTTTGGGTGGATTAGACAGCAGGAAGGCAGCTTCATCCAGTTTTTAGGCAGGACTTCCTCACACCTGTCTGTCAGGTTCAAACACCACATTGTGATTTTGCTATCAGAAAAATATGGCCACAGTTCATTTAGTGGTCCAGCTACAACTAATCATTGCTCTTTTTTGGTCTTAGTCCAATGAACTGAAAAGCATTTATATTATTACTGGATTTTGGCCTATGTTTCATAATAACACCGTACTACATAGTTCTAAGTTCTGCGGTACTGAAATAAGGACAAGAGTATTTATGGAGCGTTCAGTGGCAGCCTTTAATAAAGGACTTGTAATATGGACAGCCTCCATTACGTAGAAAAGTTTTGCATGCCAGTCCTTGCAGGTCCATCTTATGTCATTAAAGTTTCATTTTTTTTGTATGTTTTGCAGATGAATTCTGAAAAACCTTCTACCCAAAGACATTTTCACTATACCCTTTCTGTTCCTCCAATTATGAGAATGCAACAAAGACACGATTGACAAAAAATGTGTGTGGCCTCTGTAGAAAAGTAGTTTTCATTCAACACTGTCAAAGACTTTTGTCTTGCAGTCAATGACTGCAAGACAAAAGTCCATATTCAGCAAGAGCAGGCTACACTACAATTGATATTTAGGTAATTGATAATCACTTTATGACTAATGTTGTCAATTTGGCAACTAAATCCTATTTTGGTGGCCATCTGGGCTCACTGAATTACTCCCTTGAGAGCAGAGGTTATAAATAGTAATTATTCAGAAGTCATTGACTTTTAGAGGTGTTTAGTGCTTATCTATTTTTCAGTTAAAATGCTGACTTTGTGCCCACAGAGCTTCTTTCTTCCAAAAAAATATCTGCAAAGCATGTAAGGACTACCACGAAGTGTCGCAACACCACCTACATTTTCCCATGAAAAACTTTATTAAATTAGTTAATGACTATTTTACAATTAAATATGTTCACAACGCAAACTTAAAAAACAAGTCGTCATGATGGACTTCAGGAAAACTCATGTGATCTTTTCTCTTTTCTCTCTTCTAGGCAAGGTTTGTTTTTAATGTGGGGAATAAAGACTTCCGTGGCTCTTTCTACATGTAGATTACGAATGTGATCTGGATGACAAATGTTGGACTTACACAAGATTATCCAACATTCACTGTCTGTGCATTTCACTCACTTATTGCTGAAGCACTCTGTCAGATTGATTATCCAGTCAACTAATTCCCAGTCTATGTTTAGCTAAAGTATGATAGACTCATTGTGTCCCATGGGTGCAATTCTCATTTGTGTGTCTGTCTGTGTGAGTGAGTATTTACGTGAAAGAGGCTAACTAATCAACAAACTGGGCCAGAAGCTGAATATTGAGCAATCTGGGACAGTTGTCGGTGTGCTTTAGGGCTCATCACAGCCAAATCTAGGGATGCAGTCAGTGTTTGATGGAAAACAGCTATAATGTAGAATAAACATAGAGATGGTGATGATGATGGTGATAAGGGGACAAATGCTGTTTTATGTGTGATGTTTTTATTCATGTGCATCTCCACAAAAATCATTGACTCTGATCCTAGAACCAGATTTTAGCCAGGAATTTCCAAAACAGTGTAATTTAATTTTAAAAAGTATTATTTATAAATTGATTTAACTGGCCAACATTGATTGATTTCACATGCTTGTTGGCCAAAAGGAGTTTTTTCTCCACTGCACTTTCGATTCATCATATAAATTGTGAAAACACAAAAATAATAAAACCCCAAACCTCAGTCGGGATGAATACTACTGACAGAAATACAAAATGGAAAAGTATATAAACATTACAGTGGATGTATTTTGTGCTACTAAAAGACGTCTAATTAATTAATAAAAGAAAACCTAAACACATACTTAAAGCAAAGCTGAAAGTGGAGAGTCCACATTTAATGGAAATGTTAAGACAACTGATGTTTCAACTAATGTAGAAAAAACAAGACATGGAGTCCCACTTAAATAAACTGTGCATCTGAATAGTTAAGCAGACAAATTAAGTAGTTATATGGAAAATATTTCATTATATTATCTTACCTTATCTCACTGTCCATTGCAAATTTGTATTGAAAGCTTTATCACCTAACCTTGTTATAATATTACTCATCCTTGTAGCATGCAGATGGATCTTCTTATAATAGTAAAAACCCAATAATTCTTTGGGGGGTTTACATGTAAAACTAAACCAGTTTATTTATTTTTTTATTTAGAAGTAGCCAAGTTTAAACAATTGGCAGCTGTAAATACTGTAAGGTAAAATAACAACTATTTTTTACTTGCATCAGGGTGATAAAATGAACTCTAATGGCAATTAGAGTGCACCTTCACTCTTTCAAAGTTTGCTCTTTCAAACACTGTTATCAGTTTTGACCTAACAAGCCTCAAAAATCATAGAAAATAAATGGACCAAGTGCATTTGGAAGCAGCTATATCCGTTCTGTAATAATCCTTAGTGTGTCCTGTCTTCCTCCTCTTACCTCCAACCAGTTTCTTCCTGTTGAAAAGGAGTTTTTCCTTCCCAGCGTCGCCAAAGCGCTTGCCCATAGGAGTCACCTGACTGCTGGGGTTTTCTCTGTTTTCTCTGCATTATTGTTGGGTCTTTAAATTCCAATATAAAGCACCTTGAGGTAACTGTTGTTGCGATTTGGTTCTATATAAATAAAACTGAACTGAATTGAATTCTTAACAAAATAAAAACCCGGTAATATTTTTCAAAAAGTCTTTTTTCCAACTCTATGTAACAACAGCCAATTAAAATTTAACTTGATAATTTTCAACAGTTATTTTTTAATAATACTCGCATTTCCTGACATAATGACTACTATCATAATTGTCATTATTTAAATTGAGATGCAGATTTAATGATAATTAAATGTTTCTTATTATAGTATTACAGATGTGTAGTTGTAGTGGATAGATTTACTCTATGAGTGTTTTCATGAATTTTTTTTTTATATATATATCCATCGTACTGTACCTTTCTATCTTACAGTCTTATGCTCAGCGGGTCAGCTCAGGACCATAACAGAGTACCGTTCAATACCAGCTGGTCACACGAGAACACCTTCTTTATTTCCTATTGGAGCAGAAATATCTTTATCACATTATCTGGTGTGTCTGGCCAAGCAGAGTCCTCGGAGAGTAGAGGAGAGGGTGAAAGAGGTCATGTAGAACCAGACAGAGACACTTGCATGACACTGTGACATGTTAAGATCCCCTCCACTGAACTGTGCCTTGCACAACAACATGAAACAAGGAAATGAGCCACAAACATTTTCCTGACCACCCCCTCCTCCCCACAACTACTTAAAGGTTTACAGTCATATGCAGAAGCAACCCACAGATCTGAACAGACGGGTAACAGTAATTTCAAAACTATAAATATGAAGTTATTATCATACAAGTATCAGCTAGACTGTGTTTTCATTTTGAGGGATTTTAAATATTGTGACAAGTTAGTTGGAAATATGATTTCATGTTTTCAGCTGGCTTGATTGTTCGACTAGATAACAGCATGGTGGCCATGTGTTCATCTTGTTTAGTGCACTGAGGTGACAAGACTCCACTGGAAGGGAATTATATGTCCTCCACTGGGTCGTCTCTCCAAATGAGAGCCATTGCCCCTATTAGACAAAGGTTAATAGTCATTTGCGGAAGAAAACAGCTGATTTTATGTTTGATCCAGAACACAAACACAGCTAAAGACGGCTATACATTTATTGTCCTCCTCATGAGACCCTTTCTGTTCATGAAACCCCTAAATATTTTAATTCTGACCATGTGAAAAGAGTTTATGTTCATTTTCTCTGTGCCCTGCAGGCAGGAATCAATGACATTTGAAATAATTGTTGTTACAGGGGTAATCTCTGGAGGGAGAATGGGGCAAAACTGTAGAGAAGATTTGAGTAAATTACTGTGTCAGCTTCTATTTATTTGCAACTGGATTGCCAGAGGCAGCACTTCAAGATAGCCATTAGGAGTCAGGGCAATAAAGACAGAGCGTGTAGCCATTGTCGAAAAGTTAGCGTGTAATGCAGCAAGTTATCATCAAAGTGCTCCCTGTGGAGAGAGCAGGGCACACACTGAGGAGAATACATGTGAGGAGAACCAATTATAGCTCCTCAAATCTCTCTTTCTCAGAGGGAGAGGTCATAAATAGATTGATATAGCTGTGTACACTTGCTGTATATCTCTCCATATGGAGACTGTAGCCTATCTGTATCATTAAAGGTAACAGCCACCCTTAAACTGAGAACATGTGCTATACTTTTGGTGAGTACAGTAAAAAGCTAAAAGGGTGAACAAATTGCTAACAAAGTTCTAAATAGAAGAGCAAACACTTATGCGCGAAGGAAACGTTTTGTCACTGCAAGTATAAAAGAATAAAATACAAATTTTGCTCAGTGTACTTGTTTGCTAAAGAGAATTGAAGTACTGGAACATTTGATTTAAGTAAAACAAGCAACACTGTCGAATTATGGTGTTACTGCACTGCCATTTAAATTTTTATTAGTATCAAAATATAGTCCAAGTTACCAAATGTTATTGAGCATATTAGCCCGATTCAGAATAAACTTTACAGTGCAAAGGTAATTGTCTTAAATACCTTAAATGCTACAGAAATATATAACATGATCAGTTATTGTCATACATAAACTTACAAAGAGTGACCACAAATAGCATAATTTATCCTCAGTACACTTTCACAGAGCTCTTTGATGTACACTGTTAAGGAGGCTGGTTCATGCATCTTCGAGATTGCGCCATAGTCCTGGAATTTCGTCTCAGTGTAAATGATCAGTACTTGCTCAGGTCTTTGTCTGGTTTTTCAGAACTTGTTCTTATGGTTGCAGCTATGAAGCTCTATAGGTGTGTGTTTGGCATTCCTGGAAAATTAAACAAATCTAAAACCTAGCCCATCAGTCTGTCTATTTCGTTTACACTGAGAGCAAACAAAGAAAAAACAATACGATTCCTTGTTTTTGTGTTCATACTTGGCCAATAAAGCTGATCCTAATTCTAGTAGAAACTTCCTTGAGAACATTAAGTTAAAAGTTAATTCGAAGTCATAAGGTCCAAATTTCAATTCTCCCTTTGGCTCTGACCTTTTGTGTGCAGTTTTCCTTTAACATTCCCATTTAAGTCGCTTGTTGTCTTTGTAATCACTCTGAATTTATCTTATGTAACAGCTATCTACTCTATTTCAAGCATATATTCCCAGAATATAACTATGCCTCGTGGGACATCCTAATTAAAATGCTAATTTTATGAACAATGTGAAAGCACACAATTAGCTGCAAATTAAATCACACGAAGCAGATTCAAATAACAGGCGAGCATGAACTGGTTAATCCTTTTACTCTGTCAAAATGAAACCTTCTTGACCTGTTTAACTGCATTTCTGGGGATATTAGCTGAAGTAATGGTAAAACAATGAATATTTAAGAAAGTCTTAATCCACAGAAGAGACACCTTTTTAATCCCCAGCCACTCAAATATGGTATGATAACCAGCACAGGCGGTGACTTTTAAATCTGGGACTTAAGAGAGGAGGGGGGAAGGAACAAACAATGAACAGGAAGTGCAGATGAAAAGGGAGGCTGCATTAATTAGATGACAGCGATGGGCTACGGCGGTGAAGACAAGGCAGGGAGAAAGGGGATTGAAACTGTTTGTAGGGTCTGCAAAACAAATGGCGCAGGTCCCTGCGGGAAAGAGATTATTATGGGGTCTGTGTCTGTCAAACATGTGAACACAATACAAAAAAGGAAAGGAGGTGGGAAGAGGAGGGGGCCCGAGGCAGTCCAGTAGCCTCTGAAGGCCTACGAGGACCCAGGCTCTCCCCAGCAACACTGGTCCTGCCAAAGAATGTCTGTAATCCTCAGACTGACTGAGGTGATCCCGTGGCTCTCTCTGGCAATGCAGCAGGCTTCCCTATTGTCAGTAACGCTCAAAGAGGAGAGGGAGGAAGCCAGAGAGGAGGGGGAGGCAGTGAGGCACTGGGGAGGTGGTGTCCGTTCTCAGCCTGGCCTTATGAAAGCTCCCTGCTATTGTCCAAAAGTTACAATTGCACTTTTCTGATCTTTTGTCCAGTCCTGTTGACAGTGGTTATTGACTAAACGGTTGGACATGGAAAGGATATGACCCCCACCCGTACCCTCCCTGCCTCCCTCTGTTTTTCGACTTTGGGGGGCCTCCATGAACAAGAGAGGAAGCAGGTTTGAGGTTTACATGTAGCATTAGACTTTAAAGGGGTTTGAGGCAGCTTATGTGAAAGAGGAATACAGAGATGGGCGGAGGCTTTGGCCCTTAGGAAGACAGCGGGAGACACAGTGAGCAAGAGAGAGACTTGGAAGAAAGAGAAGAAGAAGAGGAGGAGGAGGAAGAAGAAAGAACAGACTTTTCCCTCAATGTGAAGGTTTTTTTTCCCCGTTTCTCCCCTCAAACAGATGCTAAGGCAGATGGCGGTGAATTAGCAGAAAATGGGCGAAAAAAGAAATGAGACAGTATATTAGAAGTCCAGGGAGGACGGACATGATGAAATAAAGATTAAAACGCCTCTGCAGAGGGAAGGAAATCTCACCCAGGGGTTGTGGGAGGTCTGAGGTGTCATCTCGGAAACATAATGTCCAACGGCTTTGGTGATGAGCGATATGCTCTGGGCCTTGTGTTGCAAAAGACCCATCATACAGCAGCAGCGGTAGCAGCAGGACATTGTGTTTCTCACTGTGGGGCTATATAGGTGAGAAGCATCACATTAATAAAATAATGAGGATAACCGAACGATGGATCTCCAAATTCAATAAATGTAGTAGAATAGATGGATTTTTAAAAAAGCACCTATTTAACACTTTAATTGGAAAGAAACATATGCCCATCTTCATCATGTGCCTTGCAGGAACATTATTAGTTTTATTTCTATAACCTCTTTTTGGCCTTGTACTACATTCTATAAATCTATAAATAGAAAGCAGTTCACGGGTATTTCTCCAGAGTATCTATTACTTTGAGAGATTGACAGAAATAAAAATAGTGAAAGTGCAGACTAGGTTAAGACTACACAACATTACAGCCAGTAATTCTGGCTGCCTATTAGATTTATCTGTTGCAGGCTGAGGAAAAGCATGCACTTTGTCTTCAGACATGAAAACAGCATCTCAAGTGTTACAATTCCAGAGGGGGTAAAGTGGAATTGCTGTTTTTACATTTCTGTACCATTTTTTGCCCATAAGGAATATGGATAACAAATGAAATATTCAGCCACATTGTCTGATTTATCTCTTTTATTATCTGCAAATATCACCCCGGCAATTTAAAGGATAGCTCGCTTCATTCGGGCCTTTTCGCTTGGGGCCTGACAACCTATCAACTTTATACCGCATAAACAGGTCAGGATTGTATGAGCATTTCTATATGTTATAGTTTAAGGTTTTGAGCTCACAGAATTTCTAAATAGAAATTGAAAAAAGGAAAAGAAAAAAAAAGGCACGATCCTTAAGGGGATGCTACAGACCTTCTTGCCTGAGAAAGATAAATTTGCACTGTGTCCGTTTCTGAAACCAGGGAACAAAATGTTATTAATTTCAAACCAAGTGGAGACCTCCGTATCACAATTTCTCAGGCTGTAAGTAATATGACTCTCCTGGGGCGGATGATTGACTGACAGGCGCTCCAGTCCGGCTTTTTGTACGGGCTGAGTGTTTTGGAGCATCCCTACGATCCAGTTTGTCTTGGAGCTGTCAAGTGATATAATAAGCCTTAGTTCTTGCCCTCTAAATGGGCTCTGACTTCACAAAACTAATAGTGTTTGAAAACTGACCTGCATTCACACTTTAAGAAATAGGGATTAGGATAATTAGACAAAGTGGAAACATTTTATTCTGACACTTTCAGAAGAGGCTCTAGATTTCAGTAGCTTCTGTGTTCATTATAGTTATTTTATTCAGTTGGTGTTAAATGAATTGACCAGATAATTGGAAACAATCTTAGAGAATAGACCTTTAATTTCTACTGGGTCATTAATCATTTTTTCCTGCATTGTATCAATGATTGTAGACAGTTGGTATATTATTTAACCAAAATGATTTGTTTTAAGATCTGGAGACTATGAGCCCTGTTTAACAGCTCATAAAATGTGCAAATTATGAAATATACCGCAGGCCACTGTTTTTCTCCCTGCGGGCAATACTGGTATATATATATATATATATATATATATATATATATATATATATATGGGGGAATTTACTTTGAAATTATACTGAATTATATAAATTATACTGAAATCTGAATATGATTGAAAAGCAGAAGAAGTGAAGCCAGTATCACATTGGATACTAGTCTTCTGGTTTTTGGTATAGACACAAGGTAGACTATTATCAGGCAAAGATACAGTACTCTGCCATTGAAAACAAAGTAAGCACAGTGCAGTCAGTAACTTATCATGAACTTGGCTGAGATCAAACGATCTGCCCCATGACCTTGACTGAAACACACTTTCTGTTCCTTCTAGGTACTCTGTCCCTCCTCTCTGCATTTCCAAACATACTGCATGGCTAAAGATAGTTATTCCACCTTGAACCGCTCTACATCACCTCCCCTGAGAATACAAGTCCCTCTTGTGAAACCTTACGCGCTACAGCATTTCTCACTTCCTGAAAGGGGAATAGAATGGCAGGGGGGGAGAATATTCAGCATGGCTCACTTTAAATCAAGATAAAAGACTGAAATAGAAAATAATGTGGGGAACAAACCCCCGGATAGCCCAAGGCTCTTAATAGAAACACATGGCTGAAGGCTGAGGTGTTGTCAGCAGCCAACACAGTGATATTCCTTTTTGATAATCTGGCCTGCCATAAAATTAGAATAGCAAATACCTCCTGACAAAGATGCATGCTCCTCCTCTATTGTGCCATCATAAAAAAAGAGGGAAAAAACTCCACTGGTGACTCTGAATGCCACAAACTTCAATTTAAATTTACAGCGCTGCAAAAAGAGAAGTGATATGCACTCAAAAATTTTAATAACCTATTAAGTTACGACTTCAATTTCATTTTATGAATATTTTCCTTGGGGAGCACAGCCATCACCAGAGAAAGATCGAAATTTAAAAAAGATAAATAGTGCCATTAATCTACAACATTTCTCTTCCATTATCCCTGAAAATGAGGAGTTATTTTTGCTCAGATCCTCACGTAATTAGCTTCTTACACTTGATTCACTAGCCAGAAAATGACCATGTTCAGAAAATTAAAAATTTGCCATTAAGTGGAATTTAACATAATACCATTTATCTTTATATATTCCTCCACTGACAGGCAGCAGCCTTGGATGTTGATCAGGCTTTTGTGTCAGAGGACTTAGCACTGTAAGAGACGCAGAGCTGTTAATGCGTGCTCAGTTAGCAGGTGAATATTGGTGATTTCAGCTGCTTTCACTCAGAATATTTATCCTACTAATGGTGCTGTCATTTGAAATTGGGAGTTGCCATTTGTGCTAAAATGAGAATAGGACTGAAACACGGTGTTATACTGTTTCACTCTATTATGAAGACAGATGTTAACATCCAGTAATGTGTCCACTTCAGTCTCAAAAGGCAAGTTGTTTCTTTTTGCTCATTTGTTTTCAGATGTTCATATTTAGATTTATATAAGGAAGTAAGTACATTTTTATTTATGAAGCACATTTAAAATCAAAGTACTCTACAATAAAATAAAAGAAATTAGATCCTAGAGCTTGATGCTACCATGTTTATAAAATAAGAACAACTTAAATGTACAACGTAATTTTTTACCTGAAGAATTAAATTGTAAAAAAGAAAGCCTTCATTAAGCTGGACATCGTTATTAAAAACAACTATATTGTGTCTGATAATGTCATTACTGGACTTTGCTTGGTTCAGCATACATATCTGAGGAGAAGTTAGCTAACACTAAGCCTCTGTGACTCTGTTGCTGTTATTTCAATTAGCCCCATAAAAGAGAAACAGTTATTGGTAAGAATCTGCTACTTGCATGAGTAATGTTTGCAGAGGAGTTCTCCTAGAAAACACATTTATGTAAGCTTACAGCTAACATGACAGTAAAAGCAATTTTAAAAGAAAAATATGAGGAATTGTTGAACACAACTGGAAAATGTTCAAATGTGTATCCAAGGTCTTGATACTTTCTTGTTTGCAAGTCTACTTTTTGGTGTCCATATAAACTCGTCTGTGGAGACTTTGCCTTTCCAGCTGCACATCCACCGCAAGCACCGGACTTCAAAGAACCAGAATGACTACTCTGCCATCATGTCTCCAACTGTGTCCAACAAAGTATAATCAAGGCTCAACTCTCTTAAGGACAAGCATGATCTAGTTAATATTATAAATATCAGTCATAGTGACTTAAGACGAGCCTGTTAGCATTTGTTATACATAAGCCTAACCACAGAAGGGAGTCAAAACACTGCCAAAAAAATATTTTTCTTTTACAGATGTTTCCATAAATGGTAAAATTAAAAAAGAAAAAAAAATACAGAAAAAAATAAATATAAAATGTATACAAAAAAGGATGCCTTCCTTCTTTTTAAAAGTACAATGTACGGTATATGTGACAGCAGTTCCAATGTCAATTGAAATCATTTATTCTAACCATTGCAGCCCCTGGATATTGTTCTAGCCCACTAGCCTTAGCTAGCCAAGCAGTGTTTACTTAGCTAATATTATCTGTTTCACCAAAGCACATAGCTCTATTCTGGTCACTCTGAGATTGACTGCTGGTGTCTTTTCTGTTAACATTTTGAATCCACAGAAATCAAAGATAACAATCCTTTGCGTAGTGAAGATTTGTGTATCACATAACTGTTTTTGACATTTGATATTTACCAAAGACAAAGTGTGCTACTACTGTTAGCTCCAAAAGCTATGCCCCCAAAAGGCGAGATCCTCAAAGGTCTGAAACAGACATTCAGAAATTCCTTCATAAATAGTGACGTAGTTGCTTTACGATGGTGATTCAACTGCAAAATGAAACACACTTAACAATCTTACTTTTAAATTGCAATATAACTAGAATACAACCAAACGGCAATCAGATTGCGGCGAGTCTACGTCACAAAGAGTCTGCTTTTATAAATTAGACAGCAATTATTTGCAATCCTTCACCAGTCAAAGCGATTGGAGTCAGTCCAAGTTTAACCATGATTTTTTTGGAGACAGGTTGCCTCCCATCCAAGCAATCTGTCCAGTTACTTTGCAAGCAATTGCTCAACACAACCTCAATGCAATCATTGGGCAACCATCAATTTTTCCTATAGTTGCAATGAGGTTGCCATCAGATTTTTACTCTAGTGTGAATAAGACATTAGTCAGCGTACAGTATACCGAGATTCAGAAAAAAATTATTTTGGAAAACTAAAAATATCATGTGGTTTGGACAAAGAGAATAATTCACTTTTCTCCTTTGAACAAATACAAAAACCCTTAAAGCCATAGAGGATTAACTAGTATAGAAATGTTCATTAAGGCTCTAAAAGTTAATGTTCATTTTAAACACCAGCAACAGATATAAATTATTTGAAAATACCAAAGCAAATCCAGTGACAATGCATTTAAAATGATGTAATCAATGACTGAAACGTGCACAGACTGATTTGAATTGGAGGTTATGTTCTGTGCTTCTGTGTGCAGTTCTGTCATTTACTTAGTTCAACACAAAAACATGTTGGTCATCATCTCACAGCACAGCAGGCTATCCATTAAGATCTAATTGATCATCAGAAGGAATGGAAGAAAGAAATGGAGTTGATAATGGTGAGAGAAACCATTTTGTCTCACTCCCATTACAGAGCAACAGCATTCTTGTTTAGTTATTATTCTCCTGTGACTATGAAAACAAGAAGTGAGGGGCCACATGCTGCACTTCTCTATTGAAAAACTTTCCCTTCTTATGATAGACCCGCACAAATCTTGTAAACCTTTAAAAGACATTAAAAAAAATATTGTTTCAAAAATACATGAAAACAGTTGAAATCATCGCAGGAAACGACGTGAGATTCATAATAATTAAATACATGAAACTTATACCACAGCTGAATTGTGTTGCGATGTGCATGATCTCACGGTACTGAAGCAAATTAGGGATACATGTTGTACAATGAAGTCCTCACATCAAGTGGTTAATGCAGGCTCTCGTCACCCATGCCTGCTCCCCTAAAGCAAAAGCACATTAACGGTAGCTTTAAAACTAATAAACTCATTTCATAATAAAATGTGCAGCTGGGCTGGTAATAAATCATTATGGGACTTCTTGTTCCCTTGATACAGTATTGAGGCATTGACCCCAATCAAGTGCTTGCAACAAATATTTGGAATTACAGGCTGGAGTTGATTAATTTCACAAGATTCAGGGATTCTTTAAGAAGATTAACTATAAATGCCTATGAGAACAGAAAGTGGAAAAAAGATAGTGGATAAGTGGTAAAGCCATGCAATTTGATTCCCTGATGCTTTGATATACATTTTCTTTGAATTTTCTGGAATTTCTCTAAAGAATATAATTAAATATTTGAGTAAAAAAAATATTCATTTAAAATTGTGCTTCATTAGTTTTGTTTATGTGTTTTGGATTCTGGGGACTGTCATCCTGGGCAGGTTTCCACAATTTCTGTAAAGTCAAACAAGGCATGAAGTCACTGGTTTGTGATCTGATTTGGACTCTTACCTTTTGAAAATTATAGATTTTCTAGCAACAGAGACATACAGAGATATTTTAAATATCTAATGTTTAAATTATGAAGCAAAATCTTACATGTTTTCAGTGCAGATTAAGACAGATACTTAATAATAGGGAATAAAAACAGTGATTACAAGCAGACAATGACCTTTTTAAAAAGAAATTATACAAAATTATACGCAAGTTTCTTATTTTTAACCTGGGTTTTCTGAACTGTCAAAATTTAATGCCTCAATTTAATGCCTTAATTTGTAAGATTGGGGAGCTCAGGCCTTAAATCAGTCTTTAATTGGTTTATTAAAACCCTTAATATTTAAAAAAAAAAAATAGATTGAGAGACGTATTTTGTTCTTGTGAGGTACAAGCTCATATCTATCCCCGGCAAGTCAGCCATATTCATGTGAAAACTTTTTAGCGTTTATAGAGTTCTAACATCATAAATGACCCCAGACTTCATAAAGGCACTGCAAAAATATTATTAAAGCTGACATCTTTAGTATAAGAGCAGGGAAGCTGCTTATCACACAATAGGGAAGTGTGGTATTCATTCACTTGTAACAGCAAAGGAACAGAAGCGCATTCTGAGGTTGCATCAAACTCCACTACACGCATTTTTCACCAGCCCCTCCCTCTAAAACAAAACCAAGTATCCTCACATGCGAGTCACACATCTTTTCAGCTCCCTGGGGTTCTGAACAGTCTCTCTTGTCTTCAGCCAGTTTCTCTGCTCTAACCTGCAGCAGCCATCAAACCCATTAATCCATCCACCGAACACGACTATGACTGATCTGGTCGCCAAACAATAAATTTGTATCTCATTGTCGTTTGGTGTGGCTGTACACACTATCATGAAAGTATCAATGGCAGTTCCACCACCAGAGTGAAATAATAGAGTAATAAGGCAACCAGCATTTGACCTTGGAAGACAGCTAATTCATCTGCCCATCCATCTTAATTATTTCCTCTGAAATGGATACAAAAGGCAACCTGAACATTTCATCAGTTCTCACATGACAATTTCATTTTTTATGTGTTCGTAATGCCTCCATTTTTCTTATATGATGTAGCATTTCTTTGTCATGAATTCAAAGGAGTGGCCGATAAAGGCTACACCAGTGGAGATTAAATGGTTTATTGAAACTTCATGCTAGAACCAAGAAGCACAATGAACGTTGGTACATTTACCCTTAAGTAAATTTCTTTGCTTGGAAAAATCTACAGACGTCTTTCTGTCATGTCTATCATGTTTTCAAAGGCAGTATTAGACTTTAGGCAATTAGTCTAACCGGTTATAACGCTGGCAAATCAACAGAGATTTACTTTTTCATTCCTGCAGAAACATAACACTGAGCCACATTATTAAAACTTCTGATAACAGAAGGAAAAACACTGACCAGCTTGTTATGACTCAAGGTTCTCCTGGGAAAAAACTTGGGTCATGTGGACGCTACTTTGAAACATATCAATAGCAACAGCAGTTACTGATGACAGCGGCCTCACAGCAGCCTAGTCTCCCAACTGCCCTGATTCTAATTGTTGAGCATCCATGAGAAAACTTTCCATTCACTGAGGCCACATCTCACATGACCCAAAACACAAGCTACCCCAAGAGGTCCCATGTCCATGTTTTGATTGGTCTGAGCATGAGCATGCTGCCTTTTCAACATCCCCTTAATTTAACAATCAGGCTGAATATTTTCCAAGTAATTTTAAAGTTTTTGTTGTTACTAACTCAGTACAAGAAATCTGGATATATTTTCTCAGTCTACTTTATTGTTACTTTATTGTTCCATCGTCTCTATCAACACCTTGCTAGACTGATCATTTTTACTTTATTTTTAGACTTTTACGATGGATGAATGTGATGTCCTGCGTTTAACTTTACTGGGGCAATACCAACTGTCCTTCAACGCTAAACCACTCAGGAGTGAAACTGTCTGCTGTCAGCTACACAGTGCTGGTGAGCAGCATTTGGAAGCACTTGTAGCTTGTCAGTCTCATTTGATTTTTCATCAGTGGAAGTTTTTAAGCATCTGACAGATGATTCAACATGTAGGTTCAGCGATAGCTGTCAATCAGTCGAGGGCAGCATGAAATGTTGCTGTTAAAATAAAGGGAACAAAGCTTTTCTTTGGCAAGTATAAATGATTTGTGCAATATGTTCCCTCATTTGTCCATCTTATTGGACATACAGCAGGTGATTATCTGTTAGTTTTTGGGATACCAGTAACAACATATTGTACCTCTTGGTTTGACATTTGATCTGTCAGCTTGTTTGTTTTCCTCACAGTTGTAATCCTATTATTTAGGTCCATGTGATCAAGCTGCTCTTGATACTCTGATTTTCTCTCCAAGAACTGTGTTTGTAACAATGTTTTTGACACTTTCAATTAGATTTTCTGGAAGCTGCCAATTTGCGCTCAGCGGATAGAAAAATATTTGTTTGTTATCATTATTTCAGTAGGACCCATCTATTTTGCTCAACAGTTTGATTATTTATATTCATCACACATTAATTTAAGTGCGCTTTAGCAGAGTAAAACTATAAGCAAACAGGAGTATTTCATGAGTTGGATTAGATGCATTTTTTTCAGGGGAATCTTGTATGAGTTAGACTTCATTAGTACTCAGCTAATTTTCTTGTTTGGGCTTCTTGTCCTTTGCATTTTTTCTTCCTAGGCCTTGGTAGTACTAGGTTGGAGCAAATCTCCAGATCCACCACATTCAGAATTATTTAAATCGCCTTTTTTTCCTCCTAATTTTTGGTTTGAACTTCTACAGGACATCATGAACATATCTATATGCCTAAATCTAATGTACAAACTTGCTACCAGTGTATCTCAAAGGCGCTCTTTCAATTAAGATCTGGTGACTGTGGAGGCCATATGAGTACAGTGAACTTATTGTGATAGTCAGGATGATTCTTGAGATGATTTGAGCTTTGTGAAATCGGTCAGCAACAATACTCAGGTAAGCACATTTAAATGACCCTCAACTGGTGCTAAAGATCATCTTTATCAGGACTGCATAATAATATCAGGACTAATAAAATGGTATTAACTGTGTGCCATAATATCAAAAGGAATCCAGAATTAGTAATTTATTTAATTTAAAGTTAATCCCATTTTTAGACTTTACAATAACAGTAAATAATAAATAAAATAAATCAACAAAAAAACATTTAAATAATAAAACTTGTGTTGTGACAGTCCTAATAGGGACACTAAAGTACAAACAAGTCTTCTGAACTGATGACATGCTTCCTGGATAGGCCTTCAAATTATGAAAATTAAATTAAATGACTAAGTTATTGTTATTAGATCAGATTTTTTTCAGGTTTCTTTTGGAAGCAGATCAAACACTAAACCAATCTGAAGTTTTCAGCTCTTTTACATTGATATTTTTAGAATATAAATTCATCTAAATTCTGAAAATCAGAAATTGCAATTCTAAGTACAAAACAAATAGAAGATACCATAAAGACCATGAAAGGGTGGATGAATCGGGTGGGCTTTGCCTGTGCACAGAAGGCTCAGATAAAACTATATTTGCTCAACAGCATGTTGATGTAAAAACAAAAAATGATGTGCATGCCACCCATACATACTGTAATAGATATTCAACTGAGAAAAAAAAGTCGGAAGTGTTGGAATGATATTGCAAAAGATAGAAAAAGCATTCCGCATTTTAGGCGCACATTATAACAGTGTTTGATATAACCCTGTCTGATGCCGGGCTTTTGGCTGCCGTGCAGATAAAGCTGCTAATAGTGAGGCAAACGAGAATGCAAAGCAGGCCATCTGATAGCACAGAGCAGAAGGTACGAAGGAGGCATGTGTCTGGGAGAGGCAGCCGAGGAGCATTTGTCAGGAGACAGTGACAAAAGGGGGTTGAAGGGGCCTTGCTCAACGCTATTCAGAGACAATTTGTAAGCCCGGCTGTTGAAGCCAGGCCAAAGACTTGTGAACAGCTGGAGCCCTGCCGTGATTGATAAATGCGGGCCTCCAAGAACTTCATTTTGATATGAATGAAGACAAAAGCGTGACAACATTCTGTGAGTGTTTAATATTACCATCATTAAGTGACGACAGTGGACAAACGTTCCGTCCTCAGCTGGGGATACACAATGCCAAAAGGGAGGTCAGTACCCTCTGCTAATTAACATTTTTATGACAAAATTCCTTTCTCTTTTCTTTTTTTTTTTTGTAGCAGATTTGTAATTAATTCAGGTTTCAAGCTGAGTGATTAAAAGGACATTTAATCTGGATTTAAAGGGGCTGATTACACCAAGGAATACTTACCAAGAAAGCCCCCCATGTTAGCCTTTTGATGGTCACTTTCGTGGCCATTTTTAAGGGTTAAACATGAATGATATAGTGTTTTCCAAAAAAAAAAGGTTTTCTTTCATATTTTCTTAAAATAAAATATTTTTGAATAGTTACAACCCTACAGATACGGAAACAATCATGTGAACATTAATCCAATTACAGTGTGTGCTGTGCTAATCATGCAATTAACAAATTTCAACATGTATTGACAACTGTAAAAGAGTTTTGCTGGTTCTCTGTCACAGGCTTTTGCAGATGTTGTGACCCATGTTCACATGGGTCACTGAGAGTGAGGGTGGCCAGCTATGATCTTTTCACTTACTGGGTTCACTGATTTTTAAACCTCTTTATCAACCGCTGATTTATATTTTACTAGATCTATAAAAGGGTATTTGATTTGGAGAGGAGTTTCCAAAAAAAATAAACTACTAAACAGGAAATTCAATGAGGTAATCCTTTTTTTCTTATTGATTATGTTTTTCTTCAAATAAGCTTTTTTCTTTTTTTATCAACATAACGCAGGATTTCTCTCAGTCTCTTTTATAGAATTGAAAGTAAACTATGCACATTCATCCCTGACCTATTTAATGGCTGAATAGTGCCAAAGACCTACACAAGAAAATTGAAAAGTTTTCCATCATTAGGTGATATATATAGCTGTGACCGAAGTCCATAAAAATTGGGAATTGTTCTATTCTAATTTAAAATTCCATTTCAGACACTCCTCACAGTGACAAAGGAGAACATCCATCCAGTAATACAGTCGAGAATTTGCTGCCAGGATTCACGATGAATGAGTGAATATTGATGAAGTTGAAAAACTCCACCGGGTCTCTGTTCCTACATCACTCCAGTGGAGGATGGGATGGGGGGAAGGGCAGGTTTCACTGGGTTTCCATGGAGTGAGACACCTTTCTCAATATTCAGAATCTCAGTGCTCAGTGCCGAGTCTCAAAAGGAGATCAATCTCACTTTGAAGCACTGGGGGCTTCATTTGTTTGTGAAGGATGTGAGGTGCTGCCTAAATGACTATGCCAATTCTTCAAAACCCACTTGCAGTTGACACCAGGTGCCTATGCATTCATTGTTTTTGGGGGGCTCAAGTTCAGAGACACATGACTGAATCCAGCCCACTTTGGAAAGACTTGCTCACAGTAAAGACTTTGACACTTGGCAGTCACATTTGTTACTTAACTGAACTCTGACATTGCAAAAGATCAGAAAAAGGAACCATAAAAACAATGAATGGGGACTAAAAAGAAATTTGGAAAAGTGCAAGAAATATACGAGCAATGAACAAGTTCAGACACCATTACTGCTGTGAGATTAGGGAGGATTTTTTTAATTCAATAAGACAATATGACAGAATCTAATTTACAGCTTGTAGGATATATTTTGAAATGAAATGAAATGAAAATATCAGAATTACTGGTAATAATTCAAAAACAGATACTAAAATAATCTTGCTAAACTATATAAACTTTTAAAAATAGTGGACTATGAAAAAGACATTGTTACAACACTGAAAACCATTATATTTGTTCATGAGGTTGTGTTTTTATTTATAGCTAATTTAAATGTTTCTATGCTCTTACATGGAAAAGTAGATAATTTGTTTTCTTAATTGCATTTTTCCCCTTGCTTTCTTTTTCTTCTTCTTCTTCTTTATTTTGCAAAGACTTTTTTATTAAATAATTATGTCTTTAAGATTCAAAGCTGCATGCAGAGAAGTCAGATTTTTACAGATAATTGTTAAGTCTTTGGCTTTAAAACAGTCCTACCTTTTTCATTTGTATTTACATTGGGGCACCTAATAACAACTCTGAGAGTAACTGAGTAGAAAGGACAAAAGGACTGTCTGTTTTTCTTTTACTGGGATAAGTAAAACTCCAGGAGCCCAGGGAGGTGTTACAAAAGTGTAAGTAGTGGGTCCAAACATAAATAAATACTCCCTCAGTCGCCTGAGCTTAACTAGCAGCGCGTCAAGCCATTCTTCTCCCAGTTTTAGCAGTTCAATGGCCCATGCGGTTTCCTCACAGTGTGTTTAGAAGAGGACCCTCCATGTCTGCTCAGTTGTGCCTGGTTTACCAACACTATTGATTGCAGGTGATGCTCTGGACAGAGTCCATCTGACCTCTGTAGGGGCTTAAATACATCATTGTCCAGAGAGGGGCCTCCTGAGACTCTGGTTATACTGTGTGTGCAGCCCTGAGCTTTACTCCCAGACACACTGATGAAGTGGCAGCAAAAAAAGTCAACAGGACAGATGGATAAGCACTTTTTTTTTACTACTTTTCCCCGCTGTGCAAAAACTATAAATATAGCTGGAGGTCAGAGAATAGCAAAGCAGTTAAGACATTGTTTAAGTTTGTCTGCTTTCAAAGCTGAAATGTGATAACTGCTACTGCCACACTGGTTTACACAAGACTGAGACGGTCTTCATTCTCTTCATCATGATCGTGCTGATCCGCTCTCTTGTTGCCTTGCTGTGAATTCTAATTGGCTTTATTAATCAGCAATCATGTTAACATTCTCCCTAATCTTTGTGGCAAGCTTTTGTTCCGTACACACCTCAGAGCCATTGATGGAAATGCAATGAGACATAGGTTTACCTGCCATGAAAGTACCTCAGCAGCAGTCATCAACACATTATGTTGAGTGAGGGGGGAAGTACACTTAGAATTAATTAGCATCAGACCTCTTGTAGCACTTCATTTCTGTAAACAAACGTTCTAATGTGGGGTAATTAATTAAATATGCCAAGCTTCCTCTCTGTTTGTGATTATCTTTCTTTCTGTTGTTCAGTTTTTAGGCATTAACTCTGGTTAGGAGTTGAAGTAGGTGGACATGTCAGTCCTCACAAAAGACTGTTTAGTCTTCTTATTGTGATTGGGAGCTTTGCTAATACAGTCAAAACATACTGCGATAACACAAGGGGCTCTAAAACATCTCCAGTATATTGATATCACACAAATTTTACTTGAAAGTGATTAAACAATGGATTTACAAATTCAAAATTTGGAAAGTGCCAGACGTTTAAGTTCAAACCAACATCATAATTGAATTAAAATTATTATTTCAACATAACTGACCTGATCCTAACCTTTAATAACACCAGAAAGCGTAAACACATGTTTTTATATTAAGTAATTCATCCATTAAGACCCTGTTTAATCATTTTAATGGTAATGGCAAATATTTTAACTTTTTTTTTTTTGCTGAAGTTTGCTGAAACTTTGGTTGCATCACTGATTACCTCTTTAACACTGAAGAATCGTCTAATTTTTAAGCAATATACCTTATTTGCGAGCTTATTTCTCAGTGACACCCATTTCAAAACCAAGGGCCCAACTTTCTGTTTTCCTTATTTCCATTTCATATCTGTGACACACTCCCAGCTCTGCATGAGAGCTGCTCATGGATGATGATTTTTGAATCGATTTGCCATTCTCACAAACGAAAGGCACAAAAGGCTGAGCAATCAGTCCAAGGCTGGCTGCTTTTGGCCCAGAGAGAGGAGAGATACTCTGTGAGTGGAGGGCAAGCATGGCTGATCTGAATCATGAAGAATAATGTTTAGCCTGGCAGATGATTAGGGATGTTAATTTTTTTGGAGGGGGTGGGGGCAAACGGGGCTGGCACTTGGTGATGTCACTTTGGCTATCTGAACAATCTGGCAGGGCCAATCCTGGCGAAACGCTGCTCAATTTGCTGGGGCTCCTGCTCCATTTGCCTGTTAATGAGCACTGTTGTTGGAGGTACCCATGTGTACCATGTCATGAGGCTAGCAGGCAGCACCTTCACCTGACGCTCTGACCACAGAGGAAAATGGCAGGCGCTGTGACAGATGTTCTCACAGTCCTGGGGAGAGAGCCATGGGAGACCTGTACAGTCAGAGGGCCAGGATATATCGCTGGCAACAACTGCTACAACATGTGTCTGCATCAGTGTACATTCAGCATGCACTGAAAACAAGGAGTCAGCTTGATTAAAGCCATTTTTTATTTGAAACACTTGCTAATTTAGTATAGCTGTTTTTTTCTGTTTTTCCACCATGTTAGCCATGCTGTGACCAGACTAATGTTGAGAACACAGACTGTGCATAAAGTGGGATGTAGCCACCAGGATGTCACACACTGGTTTGTCGGAAAAGTTAGGTACCACCTTGGTCCTTTGGAATTGGACATGGCCATATTTGAGAAGATTATCAAGCTAATCACCTAAAACTAGCTAGTTATTGCTGCAGTCACACGAGCACAATGACCTTGCAGGCTAGATCCTTTGAATTTGTTCCTTCCACGACAGAAGCCAGGTTTGTGACCACTTGTAGTCAGTTGCTATCTTCAGTGTGGCTTTGATGCATCAAGATGAAATGGTTACTGTTTGCGAACAGGTTGGTTCCCATTAGGCAACATGAGCAATTGTCTTGTGATTGAAAGTGGTTTCTTAGAAATTGCTGGAGTTGCATCCTGAGTCTCAGGGCAATTAGTTGGTCACTGCAAAAACTAGCAGTCACTGAATGCAAAAAATTCAACCAATTAAGACCAATCTTTCCTAGTCCCAAGTGGGTTACCTTCTTATTATCACTTTAGTATGACTAAGCTGCAATTTGGTTTACAATGTGCTTTTACATGAAACAAGATAAACATGCTACAGATTTGAAAGGTTTACTGAAAACTAAACAGCTGACACTTTAGTGTGTCTTTGAGTACAACTGAATCCTAAAAAAGAGGAAGCTGGATCTGACTGAGAAACCAATGACCCTGCATGCCCATTGTGACATGACAAGCAAATCCTTCTTTATCAACTGGTTTAAAGGCTTAAAACAAGCAAGTTCATTAGGAAATTGGTCAAATTTGGTCAAATTAGGAACCAGGTCGTTTTCCATAAGAAAGGATGCATATTTGTGACTGATGAGATTAGAGACTACAGCCTCCTTTTATATACAGGCCGTGATTGTGGCCACTTTGAAGAGCCTGGCTCTATACTGGGACCCATTGCTGAAGGCAGCGATTGGTTTCCATTAATTTCTGTATGGCATAAAAATCAATTGGCAGACTACTGACGCTTGCATGAGTATTGTAATTCATCACTCTGAACTCTGTCAAATCAAATATAATACAGTGAGGGATTAAAAAGCAGGCTGATTGATCACAAGAGATTTGGAAATGATTTGAAATCAATCGCAAACTATATTGGACTTAAAAGGCATCCATTCTGCATGGTTTGGAAATCTCCATCTGGATCAGCAGTACTGTGAAGTGCAGTGGCAGCAAGTTGATTAAGCACTGTTCATAGGTTTCATTTTGAGGTATTCTATTGTATTGTGTCATTTTTACTATTAACCTCTACATTTAACATGTAAGTAGTCTGCTTTTTACTTTAATAAATGTACAAAACACAGAAGTGGGTTGCAAAGCTTGCATATAAAGTTTTACACTTTCAAAAGCACTAGGTGCCAGTGCTTTTCAGGCACTGGCACCTAGGCTGTGGAACTCTCTGCCGTTGTCTTTACGCTGTCTAGACTCTACTGACTCCTTTAAAAAGCAGCTGAAGACTTTTTTATACAAACGGGCTTTTAACTAATTTAATTAATTTTAACTTGTATGTCTGATCTTACTGTAAAGCACTTTGTGATTTTTATCTGTGAAATGTGCTATATAAATAAATTTTACTTACTTACTTACTTACTTACAAACCAGCAACATAATGTAAATGTTCACATGTTTCAACAATTTTAAAATACAGCACTGTACACAAGTTTTGAGTCACTCCGACCACCTTTATTCTTCACTACCTGCCTTCTCTTTGTCAATTCTCTCTCAAGGTGATCCTTCAGCCAGTCTTTGAGGAAGCCAATCCATAACTGATAGTTTTTCACTGTGTATGCTTTTCCTGCATTGGCAGTGTATTTGGGATCATTGTCGTGCTGAAAAACTAAGCCCTTGTCAGTCATGTGCTTTTATTATATGGTGGATCCAAATCTGACAATATCCTATCAATTTTGACAAGACCACCAGCACCACTGGCTGAAATGCAGCCCCAAACCATGACAATGCCTCCACCGTGTTTTACAGATGGATCACTGTTGTATCTCTACCATGTTTATTGACATGGATTTGAACCAAAAACTTCTAGCTCGGATTCATCACTCCATTAGATCTGTTGTCACTGATTCGTTATCTACTTCTTGTGTAATATGACACCCCTCAGCTTGTTCTCTCTCCCTCCTTAAGAATGGCTTCCTAACGTCTATCCTTCCACTGAGACAATTTCTGAGGAGGCTTCAGGGAACAACCGATGGATCAGCTGAAAGACCAGTTCTCTGAGATCCTGTAGAATTGCGTGTTATCTTTGGCAAGACAAATGAATGTGTTTACTGACAGGCCTTAAAAAAAAAAAAAAAAATTCTTTTGTAAGAACTGGACTGAAGATTGGTGGAAAAGCAGGCAGTGCCCCCAAAAAACGTTGAAAGACCTTCAGAAAGCCTTGAGAACTACTGCTCAAAACCACTTTAAAAAGTTGAAAAAGAGTTGCTTGGAAGGAAAATATAAAGAAATGCAGGGTGATTCAAGACTTTTGCACAGTAATGTATACATAAAAGTATGGAATAATTCTGCATGATTGCAGAGATATGGTATGATTTACTGCATTTTAACCAATTTTCTGTAATGAATTAAATATAATGACCTTAACTTGCAAAATTGATAACTTTAAGTAAAGAATCTGAGTACTTCCTCTATACCCCAGATGACGTATAAGAGCACAGTGATGTAAACAGACTCCACAGCAACAACGAGGATTGTGGAAAAAGAGGAAGCCTCTGAAGCGAGATGAAACTTGAAGGTTGCTGTGGTTATTTATTGAAGCCTCTGAGTGAAATGTGCCAGTACATCATGCGGCTATACATTGTAACACTATTACACAGTGCATCATTAAACAGATCCATAAACCACACGGGCAACCAGACCAAATTTTAATGACAAAAGCGTTGATCTGAGATAAGTATAAATACGATGTAATTCAGCAAGGTTTCATGCCTGGTTAAGCATGTACATCTTTTGGCGGCCCACTAACTGATATTACTTCAGTGCAATATTTCAGAGCACATCAACATCCCAGTGAAATTAACTCTGATGTGTGAGCAGACCCGAGTCCAGCACTACAAACTGTCTCGTGATTATATCGAGATAGATAGAGCAAGTTGTGCACAAAACTCCCCACAGTCTGCAAGCTGTCCTGGCAAATTTAAATACACCTCTGAAAAAATGGTAGAATCATTCTCTAATGTTTACGCTGCTGGAAAATAGGTAATAGATGTGATGCCCCGAGAGTGTTTTTGGAGGCAGTTGGTTTTTCCTCTGTCTGATTACTAAATCTAGGGTTGATATACAGATGTAAATATGCTGCTTAGAAGCACCCTCCTCCCCTATCCCTCCCTCCCTCTTCTCTTCCATCTGGCAGACAATAGTTTAAAATTCTTAATCCATGAGCAACCATTGAACATTAGTGAATTGCAAATTACAGATGTTTTACTGTCTCTCCCCCTTCTTTTTTTCCTGTTTTGATCTGTGCATCCCACTGTCACTCAGTGTCGCATACGCATCCCTGGCTCCTCTGCATTCATTAGACACCCTGTGCCATCATGGCACCATATGACACTGTCATCATTTGGTAATTAAACCTTTGCTCGTTTAAATATGAAAAGCTGGCAAGGGTGTGATCATAAACAATGTTGCGCAAACCAGATTTTCCAGACTAAATGAGAATTTGAGCAGCATCACGCCAGAGGTTTTTCTTTTTCTTTTTCTGTCTTCACTTGGAGCAAAACAATAATGAAAAACAAACGCAGGAAAAGTTGTCCTCGTGCCTAACACATCCGACTGTCGCCCATTAAAATTCATGTAAACTCCTACTTTATTTAAACCACAGAAAATACATTTTAGAAATGTTTTTATAGTCATAGTCACAGATTGCAGCTCTCATCTTTCAGTCTACAAGTAAACAATAATAATAAGCCAAAAGACAACAGCAGCCAACAACATTTTGTGCATGATTACATTACAAAAAGATTTTAAAATCAGACCCCTAAATGATAACTACAGGACACAACATCATTGCTGCACTCTTTTGTCCCCTAAACACAGTTGTGTGCTTGATCATGTTGGACCAGCAGACAATAAAATCTCTTCGGTGCCTGAGGACAAGCGTCAACATCTCCCAGATTCTCATCTAAATTCACACAGGCCTCCATCACTGAAGATTTAGCCAAATGGCTGTGAAGAGGAGGAATGCCCGAACCATTACAAGCCAAACTACTGGCTTTTTATTACCGCTAAACAATCTTCCTCAGAGCCGTCCTTTAGCGTACCTCTGAGCTCAGAGCCGGTGAGAAAGTATGTGGGAGGAGGCCATTCAGTCACATTATGGCTTTCCATAGATCAAGGTCACAATTTTCATGATCATTACACCACTGAAGGTGACAGGAAGCATTTACAGAAGTGATCAGGAGCTTATGTGGGAGCTGCTCATCCGTAGATTTCTGGGGAGAGGAATATATGTGTATACACAGCTTCTCCTGCACCCACAGACACACAAACTAATCAGCAAGTCACACGGGCGCAGCTATCATTGCTCATATAATCATGATTATTACGCTGAAGATAACTAGCGAGGACAAAGACAGAGAAGGAACAGAAACAACAAGACAATGTGTGAAAAATTAAGAAAATCAAATTGTCTGAGCTGGACAAAAAATACAACCTTTTGAGTTTTAAGTCTGCCACCAGGAGGTGACTGCTATATTATGCATTCACATGCCATAGGCTAACACATGTCAGCGGCCCACTGGACAGAAGCTCTGTTTCCCATATTGCTGACATGTGATTGGAAGCTGTTGGCTGTCTGGATGGGACAGAGGCAGCTGGCGGGACACCTCTGAGCCGCCTCGGGCTGATCTCTGTTGTACACACACACACACACACACACACACACACACACACACGCACGCACACACACACACACACACACACACACACACACACACACACACACACACACACACACACACATAGAGGAAAAGAGAGAGGAAAAGATAGAGAGAGACGAGCTCCTGCTTCTCCCATAGTGATGAACCCTGGGCCTTATGGGAGGCTGGCTAATGTGTGCTGCCTTTATCCACTGAAAGACATGCTTGTGTGCAGCTCTGATAGTCACTGTTAGTGGTGGTTGATGATGATGAGGATACTTTTATTTTCATTCATGTAAAATGATAAAAGAGAATGCTTGGGAAATGATCATAGCTGGACATTAGTGGCAATTAACTTTTATTGAACAAACAGTAAAGATACATATGATTTCCTTTACAGTTATCCAGAACACTCCTGACTTTCATTCCTGATGCCCTTACCAGCTTTGCTGCAAAGCCTCGCCAGTCTTTGTGAAGTTAAAACCAGAGGGGCACACATTTAACTATTCATGTGGAAAGTTTGATGGGGAAGAGGAAGGATTTAGCCCTTGTTCCCAGTGCAATAAATGCAACATGGAGAATACTTTTGAAAATGACAAGATACAGTCCTATTTTTAATCCGACACTGCAGGGCATATTTAACAGTAACTTCCAAATCTGCATAATGAATGAAGAGCCAGTTCTTTATCTTTATTCCCCAATTTAGGGTCTCAAAGAATGATAGCTATAACATATAACCCTGCTAAACAATAATAATAATAGTAATAATAATAATAATAATAATAATAATAATAATAATAATAATAATAATAATAATAATAATAATGCAATTTTTTTCTTTCATGTTTAAATGCAAATGAGATGTTAATTTTTCTTAATGATTTGCTCTACCTGAGGCATGGAAAAGCTCAGAAACTCGACTGTCTGACTGCCTTTGTGCTCAGGCTATGAAAAGTAATTTAACAAAGTGTTTTCTAATCAAAGTAATGTAACCTGATCTCACTTGCATTTGGATCTTTAATACAATACAAAATGACTGGAACCACTCATTATGTGTGTGTGTGTGTGTGCGTTGAGGGGGTGGAGGGCTGCTGTTGAGGACTAATGACGGGACAGATCATCAGATGAACAGCCAACCTGAAAACACAGCAGACATGGAAAGGCTTTAATTGCAGTTAACAACAAAACGGATGAAGGTAACAGTTTTTTGTTTTTACGCTGTTTTGTTTTCTTTGTTTTGTTTTTTAAGGTCGCTGTAAGGACATTTACAGTTACAGTACGGATCCTCAGAGCAGATAAAGTTCTTCCTGTGTGGGTTTTATCTTCTGAAATATGACCCTGGCAGCTGTAAACTATGGCATTGACTTTTACGCCTATTCTTAATTTTTCATGATTTGCCATCAAAGACAGTAAGCGGTTAAATTGGCTGAAGTGAACTGACGCACTCACTCTAAGTGCGCACACAAAGCAACAACTAAAATCTGATGTGTGGGGCCTACAGAGTGGCGTCAAAATGTCGATCAAAGGCTGACAGATTATTCTTTAACAAATGTTAATGACAAAAATGTGCAATGGCTTAATTTACTTACCTGTAAATCTATTCAGAAGACGCTCAGATATCAAGTTCAACCTTATTCCTAAGTGGATAAACGATATTATTAAAGAGTAATTGATTCCAGTTAAGTGTGAATGGACTAAATTGCTGACATCCGTAAAAATCGAGGTAAAAGCCTCTTTAGATTGCTTAATTATTACTGTTTATTCTTATTGTTATGTGCAGTGTGGATTTAATATCTGCAAAGTTACATATTGCAAAAGGTTCGTTTTTTAACTTGCACTTACTATATTAACATGTTAAATATATTTTTAAAACTGATCGGTTGCATTAACAAGAGCTTAAGAACTGATTGTTTAGATTAGAATTATTTAATTATTGATATACTATAACATCACGTGAGCACCATAGGAGCTATTATAATGCCACTGTCATAAAATAAAACATTAAAAAAAATAAAACTATTTTTTTTTCGTTAAGAGACAGAGAGGACCGGACGTGTGTTTCCATGTCTGTGTTGTTATTCAATGAGGCCACACTCTGAGCTTATAATGACTTTATAACTCTGAAATATTAATCTGCTGCATCTTTGAGGGAACAGACTCTCAGCTGACAGCGCCAGAAACAATGTAGGATGCTCTTCAGCAGAGCAAATGCATAAATATATTGAAATAAAATCAGAGAAACGAAACAGAGATCGCGTTTTAGTTTTACGTTTCAACTAGGGGATCAATGGAAAACAGTTGTAATGATCCAATTAATTATCGGCAAAATTAAAAGCAAGTGCAAAATCAATCTTTCACGGTGTAGAAGATGGAATCAAATTGATGCGCCATCTGTTCACAGGATTTGTAGCCCAGAGTATGGTAGCCTGGTTGCAGGAGCACAGGGCAGAGTGACGAAATCTAATATACAGTACGGTGTGGAGAGCTATTTTGTAAGTTTTACTGTATTATATGTAAGTGGGAGACCGTGGAGAGGCTGACCTGAACTTCTCAGATCCCCTGCTTATAAAACAACGACATTACGTCTTTGTACATATTTAAGAGTGGGTTGTTTTTTTGTTTTGTTTTGTTTTTTGGGTTTTTTTTTGTGAAACCTATATCAAAATAACAAGGCTGTTATTACTGTTACTATTTTTATTCAATCGTACAGAGCATCTTTTCCAAATAAAAATGTGGACATTAATATTAGGTTTACACGATGTGCAAAAAGAGCCTAAATGAGCCTCCATTCTGCAGCAAATTCATCTAAATCAACTTAAATCTGATGACGAACCCCTCCCTTAAATCTAAAAGGATTAATATTCAACTTACAACGAGTGGTGTCAGCTCCCCTCTGCAGGGAAACTCAGATCGATTGGTGACGTTGGAATAACGCGAGGGAGCCAGCCAGCAGCCTGCACAGGAAGAAAAAAGGGGGGAAAACTGATATGACACCTCTACAGAAATAAAACTTCTTAACCACCACTCAGACGCCTCGATCATCCTCCCCACAGTTGCCTGAAAGTGTGAGTTGATGTTCGGCGGGTGGAGCTGCTGGACCGTCGGTGCTCCTTCTTCCCTCTCCACCTCCTTCTCCTCCTCCTCCTCCATGCCACCTTTCCTCTCTCCTCTGCACAGGCCATTAGGAAGCGGGGCAAAAGATAAATTGCTCTCTGTCAATACATTACACCTCTCCTAATGGGTGCACACAGGCTCCAAAAACATTTTCCAAACTCTTGACAAGCAGTCGCATCGTCTTAAATGCCGCTGCTGCATGTCAGAGCGGAGACGAGACAGTGATTTAATTTCTTGAAACTTTAATTTATTTTATTTTTTAAACAACTCGTTTCAGGTTTCTGGTTTTGGTGCTCACTTGATGAAAAGTACCAGGGATTAATTATAACAAGTAAAACTTTGGGGGGGGGGGGGGGGGGGGGGGGGGGAGAAGATATGTGTAAATATGTGTATTTATATATGTCAGTTCTCCTTTTTGATATATATATATATATATATATATATATATATATATATATATAAATTTTTTACCCTGAATGACTTTTTATGAGCTCTCTGATCCCAGGCTGTAACTGCTGAATGGAGCGGTCCCCTCCTCCAAAAAGTAGCACACCTGCGGTCCAAATAGGAGCCAAACAAAGTAAACAGACAAACACACTGATATCATTTGCTCTAAATTATTAATAATAATTTCACCTCCTGCCTAATTCTTGTATGGGGAGGATCAACTGTGGGGTGCAAAAGGCCACGAGAGAGAGTGAGAGAAGGTGAGTAGAAAACTGAGGGAGGGGGATGACGATGGTGATGGTGGCGGTGGTGTTAGTGAGGGTGGGGGTCTTATAGGAGGGGGGAGAGAGAGAAAAAAAGAATGTAGCTTTAAGGGAAATGTGCAGCCGGGTGTGAAATTACAGCCTATAGTGCTACATATTGTACCAGAAGCTCTCTCCAAAAACAGTAACAAAAAGAGAAATCATCCTCTAACCTGACCAGGAGGCAGAGCGCGAGATGTGGCCGTCTGCCCCCCCAGTACGACCCCGCCCATCAGCGACCAGCGACCCTGGAGATACATATGTATATGTATAATATATATATGAATTGTGCTCAAAAATGCGTTATTATTATTATTATTATTATTATTATTATTATTATTATTATTATTATTATTATTATTATTATTATTATTGCTTTAGGTGCATAGAAATACTAGACTTTTATTTTGGTAATTATATTCTCTTTTATATGTGAAAAAAATCTAAGTGTTATTTTTTTGGTCTTTGTTAATAATTAATGTTCGTATTGTATTTAGAGCCTTATAAAATAATGTGTGTGTATATATATATATATATATATAGATATATATATATCTATATAGATATATAGATATATATATAGATATATATATATTGACATATTCTAACTGTGTAAAACAGGATGCTAGCAAGATTAAATAAAACGCACCTTCTTCACTTGTCTTCATCATCATTGTTGAAGTCCAAGATCCTCCAGTTTCGGATGGCGAAGTTATCAGTTAATAATTAATAACTTTGCAACCCTTTGCAGGAGTCTACAGGTCTACAACTGACAGATATTTTACTCGAATACTGTTTTTCACTCCTCAGGTTGCAAGCACTCAAGTGCACCCCAAGTTTAACTTTTTTTTTTTTTTTTTGGACCACTTTGACAGCCACCTTTAAATTTGAGAAACTATACAGCGCCATCTACAGAAGCTAGGCGGCACTGCTGCGTGCGTAGCAACTTTCACCTCCAACCATCACCCCGGTTCAGTTTGAACCACCGCAATCATCATCACAATCAGCAGAATGTAGTAAAGTGAATACATGTGCATTTACATAGCCAGTTTCAACATTTCCTACATCGGATTAAAGGGAGAAATAGGATAAAGGCAAAAACAAAATGGGCCTAAAGTGGGCCCAGGGCTGGCGGCAAGATCAATAATATTATAATATTAATATTTTTTTAAAGAAAAGAAAAAAAAAGCTTAATAAATAGGAGAGCTACTTCATAGCTTTGAAGAATGGATGGATGTCCAGTATATTCCCAGAAATACGCTTGTTAGTCCGTTTATTTTAGGGAGGAAAAAAATCAGACGAAAACACACATTTAAAATATATATATATGTATAGCTCTAATTCATTGATTTAAAACTTCCAATATGCGATCATATACTTCACTGCCGTTATAATGTCTAATAAAGTCTGATATTTGTAACTCGGAACTCCTTATTTATCTCCCTCCCCTTCCTGCCGGTGTGACAGACCCAGAGACCTCCTCATTTGGACCCCCGGTTTTTTGCGTTGGCGAATCACAAAGTGTTGGCATCTATTGCCTTTGTCTGACAAGTCATCCATATAAGCAAAAGGGGGGTCTGCAGAGGAGAGGGGGAGGGAGGGAGGGGAGGGTTGCAGCTTTTAGAACCACAGACACAGAGAGAGGCTTCATTTCCAACCCAAAGATCCAGCCTAACGCATCCAGCGCGAAAGAGAAACCCCGACGTGTGTGTGCTTGTGTGTGTGTGCGTACGCGCAGGTTCCCTTCGCCGTTTTGACGTGTGAATCAAAGCCACCAGGACTAAAGGAGATACCGGGCCCTGCACACTGGAACCTGAACGTTTCGTTTCTGTAAAAGAGACCCAGTTTGCTCGCTGGCATGCTGTGAGAATTACCTCTGGTCACTCCAGGCTTTGAAAAAATACCGATAAACTGAGCACAGGTCGTGTTTCTGAAACAATCCTTCGGTCATGCTTTGCACCTGCCAGACCTCCGCTGCAGGACGGGACTGTTAAAGAAAAGAAGGGCAACTTTGAGG
This sequence comes from Maylandia zebra, assembly GCF_041146795.1. Lineage (NCBI taxonomy): Eukaryota > Metazoa > Chordata > Actinopteri > Cichliformes > Cichlidae > Maylandia > Maylandia zebra. The sequence continues at coordinate 20,113,394 of NC_135174.1, read as the reverse complement.
GGGAAGAAGTTGCCATTAGATCGGTTGCTGAAGCGGGGGTGGAGGGGCAAACTTAGTCCCTCCATCGAGTAGAATCACCTTTTTTTCTTCTTCACATTTTCATTCTTGATAGGAAGGCGAAACGGCGACTTCAGTTGATTATCTGTCTTTCCTTTGCTATCCAATGGATATTCACTGCAAAGCAGACCCCTTTACAGCGATGCACCGTAAGTAGCACAACCCGAGTTTCTTTGCCACTGCAGCTTTTGCATGCATGCGGATAAAATAATAACGGGAATATATAATATTTCTGCACAGCACAAAGGCGGCTCGCAGCAGCCTGTATAGCAATTTGGGACGTAACCGGCATCTTCGTGCATTTAAAAAGACAAAATTACCATCTGATAAACGGACGAACAGAGCCTCAAAAGGAATCATAAGACTGGCAGTGGAATAAATATTATATTTAATACGAATTTCAGACCTTATATCTTTCGTGTGCGCGAATTTGAACCTCGCGAAATGTTCTGAAATTGTCACAGCCAAGCTGCTCCGCTCACAGCAGCAATGTGCACAAATTCAACTTTTTAACCACTAGTAAACAAAGAACATGCGTTGGCAGGTACTTTGTAATTTACACGTGCATCCCCACGTAGCTTCCCGCGCAGCGCGCGCGTGTGTGTAGGCCTAATAAGTCAGGACACATTACACATCTATTACTCAAATTATCCAGCTAACAACAAGCTCTGTGTGCAGCACTTTGTAGTCAACGCACAGTGTGCTTTACTCGTAATTTGGCGAATGTGTGTGAATTATTGATAATCTCTCCGTTTACTAAAATAATATGTAATGTGAGTAATCAAGGCTTGTTCAATTATTTAAATTTGCATGAAGGGAATGAAGGAGCTCGTAACTTAATAGCCAACAGGAGCCGTGAGGTGCTAAGAAAATATCAAGTCTTTGTTTCGACTGTGTGAAACTTTCATGGAGTGTCAAAAATATATTTATATTATTTTTTAAATTCATTTCGGGAGATGCATTTCCGTTGTGGAGGAGGCTTACAGGTCCAATTTAAGGAGGAAGATGTCACAATAAGAGAGATTATTTACAATAATATTTAAAATATTAGAAATAAACACATGCATATTCTAAATAATTTTGTGGTTGAGTAGGTGAGTGTCACATCGATATTTATTTATTTATTGAAAGTATTTTAATTCACGATGTTTGAGATTGATTTTTGTAACTTAATTTGAATAAAATATGTATACATATAAAAAAAAATACATCAAGCAACATTTATCAAAATAATAATAAAAATTATTTTAGTCAGTTTTTATTTTGTGAAAATATGTGACCAAATTAAATAAATATTTAATATCTTACATATTGCTTTGCGCTGCTGTCACTATGTCCACTTTTAAATCTCCAGCAGCTGAAACAATCATACAATTTTTGCGATTATTCTGAAAACATATTATTATTTAGTCGCTTTGGTGAAGCTGTTTGAGAAACAAAGAGAAATATGGTATTGTAATTTCATAAAATTAAAATAGAAGCTACATACTTTTTTAATGAAAAAAATATATATTTTAAATTGCACCATTAGAGGGTTCTCGATAATAATAAATGCATGTAGGTCAGCCTACTCACTTATATTACACACGCCTTTGCTCCGTGATTTTTTTCTGCCTGATATAATTTTTTTTAAATACTTACCTGCCTGGACCTTCCTGTCTATTACGACCTTATGTAATGTTACGTCTGTTTGTGGTGTTGCTGTTGTATCCCACGTAGGGCACGGAGGTGTGAACCAGCTCGGCGGGGTGTTTGTGAACGGCAGACCCCTCCCGGACGTGGTGAGACAGCGGATAGTGGAGCTGGCCCACCAGGGCGTCCGGCCCTGCGACATCTCCAGGCAGCTGCGGGTCAGCCACGGCTGCGTCAGCAAGATCCTGGGCAGGTAGGTGAAAACTCTCAGCCCTGCATTCAGCCAGGCAGGTTTTCCTAGCAGGAGAGTAAGTAACGCAGATGTAAAATAATGTGGGAAGAGAGAATTGAACATAGCCTACTAAACTCAGCTCTGCTTTTAATAATCTTGAAATATAAATGAAAACTGCCTTTGAGTAACCGTTATAATTAGCAGTCTGTTAGTTTGGGAGGGGTCAGATGACTTGTTAGTTTAGTGTCCGCTAAAAGGATTTGACAACAGAACTATATGTTTGCACAGCGTGCGGTTTCCTGCTAGTAATTATTATTTTATTTTTATTTAAAGGTAACGATTAAAACTGATTGGGGTTTTTTCTTTTTTCTTTTTTAAAGAAGTTAAATGTTTCACACTTTCGTGTTAAACAAAACATAACTGGATTTGCCCACTCTTAAGGTTAACAGTCCGTTTATTGCTCGTATTGATGTAATTATTGCAGGTTTTTGTTTTGCAGATACTACGAGACTGGCAGCATCAAACCAGGGGTAATTGGTGGGTCTAAACCCAAAGTAGCCACGCCAAAGGTTGTGGAAAAAATAGCAGACTACAAGAGACAAAACCCAACCATGTTTGCCTGGGAGATCAGAGACAGACTTCTGGCAGAGGGCGTCTGCGACAATGACACTGTTCCCAGCGTCTCATCCATTAACAGGTAGGGGGAAATGGAAATTATAGAGTAACTTCAAAATAAATACACAATTTGGATTTTTTTTTTCCTTTGTGAATGTAGTTTAGGTAAACGACGGGCTGCCGGATGTAAACACTTTAATGAAGAGGGCCGGCAGGGCGCAAATTGAAAATCATTTATCACTGTATGTCTGGGCTAAACGCGCCACCCACTGCAGAATATTGTTTGACCAACTTCTTGCTGCCCGGCACGCCGAGGCTGCCTGCGGTCTCAGAGGTGCAATTCAATCTTTCAGGCCAAACTCCCTCAACAATCAGCAGTACATCCAGGACTGAGTGAATCTGTCGAGATGAAAACCGATCAATATTCGGTGACCAGATCCCGTGGCGCTATAAAGAAGGCCAATTTTCTTTAGCACATCTAATGTGCTGGAGCTATTGCACAGAGAAAGCAACGCGGGTTTTTCAGCAAGATAATATTTCGGAAATATATATATATATATATATATATATATATATATATATATATATATATATATATATATAACATTTTCAGTTCATTCACAATTGTCCCTATAATTGCTTTCATCTCTTCAAAGTATTTTTTAACAGCATATAGTTATAGCCTGTATTTTGAAAACGGCAGTCACAGCAAGACCCAGGACATCCCCACTATCACCTCACCCTTCCTTACCCTGTCCCCCTCCCACCACCACCACCACCACCAGAGATCCCTGGTGATGAACTTTGGTTAAGAGGCACTGTTCCATAGAGCCAGCATCAGCATTACATTTTAATGAGCTGATGGGAGAGCATGGACAGCTCCACACAAGACATCTTTTAAATAGAGAAAAGGCTGAAGAAAATTCATTTCATGCTTCGTGGCTGCTTAAAAAGCCCCATTTAAGGAGGCTCAGACACATGTATGTGATAAATTCAAAATGTACATTAATATCATTAAAAGAGCCCTATAAAGTTTTTCAATTCCAATTAAAGCTTTCTATTTTGGAAGGAAGCTGTGTGTGTGAGAGGGGGGAGACTTATGTGTCTTTGTTTATGTGGGAAATTAAAATGCGAACACAAAGCGGTGTAATTCTATCAGCCAAATATGAGAGCTACTTTGAATTTCTATTATGGCTTAATGCTGAATATATTTTTCAATAGAACTCATGTAAGAGTTCAGTGTCTTGCTCCAAAAACACATATAAATGAAACTCTATGAGCATTTGCTTTGATTTAGCTACGGCTAAATATTTTAACATAACAATGAAATTTTAACAATGAAAACATTCTCAGTGATTCGGTCAGTTGCAAACTTAGATGCAGCAGTTCTTAAAAGTCACTATAATAATAGCTTAATCCATTTCAAGAAATGTTTGTACTTGAAAAAGGGGTTTTCCCAGTTAAGTAGTTATGTAGAAAAAAGAAAAAACAAGGCCATAGCCAGAGTCTTTTCCAGCTGGATGGTTGTGAGTGAGTGGGGCCAGTTGTGGGTTTCTGTGGCAGACAGTTTGACCTCAGGACTTGTGACAAAGGGGATGCTTGATTTAAACACCTCTCCCCTGTGCATGCATTATTAAATGCTACAGAGATAGTGTTGTACTGTTCGTCAGGGCCACCACAACCAACAAGTAACGCTACCTTGGGTGCTAGACATAAAAAAAAGGGTCATCAATGGCGTTCAATATTATTGATTCAGGAGTAAAGCAATTTTAATATCTCTTCAGGGGATTTTCAGCAACAGCCAGGTCATTAATTCATTCTCCCAAATTGCTTATTCAATATCAAGAACATGGATACCAAATAAAGTCTTTGAATTTATGTAGCACACACAAGGGGTCGAATAACTGTTATGGGGAGAAGTGGAAAAAATTAAAACATCAATATGCGCTTTCTGCAAAGGCTTGTTGTTAGGTAGCTTTGCCTTCGAGGGGAGTTTTCTTGGTTTTTGTTTTTGTTTTTAATTCGTGACAGTGTGGGATTAATTTTTCTGAAGGCTTCTGGCACCTACATAACATTGATATCGGATGACCAAAATAAAAACCATACTATTTTTGATTCAGAGTTCCAATCTACATAGTCACAAATGAGCGATAAGAACACCATCCAAAAGGCTCTACGGTCCTCACACCGCCTTCTTTTTTTTAGTACTTTTAAATGGCTCTCGTGGCATACGTGATGAATAGTTTTAAAGTTTACAAATTATTGTGACAGCTCCCTCTCTCCCCAGTTGCCATTCAGATTAAAGGAATCTAATGCTGGCGTAAGCTTGTGCAAGGCAATAAGGAACTATTGCTTTCCTGTCACATATAATTTATAGCTTTCTATTTGCATCTGTTTGCCCGTGTGACTAATCCCCAACTTTTTCTCCCCAAGCCCCGATCAATACAACCTCATCCGCACTGGCACATGGGGGCTGGTGGTTCTGCGGAGATGTTTGATCTGGGAGGCAAAGCGGGCTGCTATAGGGCTGTGATCGGCCCAGTGAAACCCCCTTCACAGTGGGGGAGAGAGAGAGAGAGACAGAGCGTGCTGATTAGTGTGGGCCAGGTAGAGTCAGTGAAGCTGATCATTGAGGTGAATTGATGTGATTTCATGCTTTGTTTGCAAGATCACTCAGACCAAAAGTGCAATGAAGACTTTTCTTCAGTCTCACCTTTAAGGTAGAACCACTGACCAGATCCCCTCTTGTGTATGAGTTACATTTGATAGCTTATTCACAGTAACTGCTATGACTGATTTCTATGCATAGATAAGTGTCATATATGTGAGGTGACATGTGCTTTTCTGGTGTTGCTCAGGATCATCCGAACAAAAGTCCAGCAGCCTTTCCATCCATCTCCTGATGGGACATCTCTGTCGACACCAGGCCACACAATTGGTAATATTACAGCTCCCATGTGTGCTATAAATATATATATACATGTATATCAAATAGGAGTTGCTGATTTTTTTTCCTGTCTTTTTCTCAGTACCAAGCACAGCCTCTCCACCTGTAACTAGCGCCTCCAACGACCCTGCGGGATCCTATTCCATCAATGGAATTCTGGGTATTCCACGATCCAATGGTGAAAAGAGGAAAAGAGATGAAGGTAAGTGAGATTTTTACTTTTAAGAAAAAATGAACACATAAGATCAGGAGGAAAAAAAAGTCTTTTTAAAAACGAGGTTACAGCTTTGTACTATAAAACCCTCTGTGCTGAACATGCAATTACAGCATTCAAACCTGCTTCAGTTCCAGTAGATGACCCTTATAAAACACCTAAGTCTGAACTCTGTTACACTGCTGTGTCAACCTGCCAAGGAGTCTTTTGATTTGAAGACACGACCTCCGCTGTTGTCTCCTGCAATTAATCTTTATGGAAGTGATTAAAGGGCTTTAGATAATTACATGTCAAGATGATGTAGCCAACCACCCAGGTCAGTCAAGAAAGCGGCTATAGCTCTGTGGAGGGCTTGTGGTTTTTGTTTTGTTTTTTTAGAGCAAAAGTGGCTCTAGTTTTGCAGCTGAAGTCGTAGGTTAGTGGATGTAAGGGGGCCTGAGGCGATACAGATTATTGGTTCTGTAAGCAATAGGCTTCCTTAATGTCACTACATAAGAAGCTGATGAGAATAGCTAAACAGATGCACTCGTGTTACAAGGCGTGTATGGGTATGGAGGGATGATGTCGCTGCTGAAAAGGGGCAGTTATCTCAAACAGGGTGGGGAATGAGTGCCTTATTTCTGCAGTGCTCTGGAATGAGAGCTAATCAGAGCGCGGCAGCAGTTTACATAGCGTCTTCTTTGTTCTGGCGTTTGTTGAGAAGCACAGGGGTTTGCGGGATATTGAGTGGAATTGATGTTTTATGTGCGTGCAGGGAGGGAGGGATGACTAATGACCTGTCAGAGGTAGATTTCCTGGCAAAGATATAAAAACCAGCATGACGTGGACATGGCAAATGACATAATCAAGTCTTTCCCTGTAAGAGATGCAATCGCAGTGGCATAATGCAAACGTCTGGTATTTTCAAGGGTTCATTTTCAGTCGTTCGAGGACCTCTCATATTAGCCAGGGTGTAATGTCTAGTCACTGAATGATAGAATGCACACATTTCTATGCAGATTGCTACTGAAGGGCAAAGAGGTATTAAAGGGCATGGAGAGGAATAAGGTGTGTGTGTGTGTGTGTGTGTGTATATGTGTGTGTCTGAGAGAGAGAGAGAGAGAGAGAGAGAGAGAGAGAGAGAGAGAGAGAGAGAGAGAGAGAAGGAGAACTGGCCTGTTTTGTAGAGGTCTTCCAGGTGACAGCACCATGTTTCTATGGCTATTCAGTCTCAAATGATTCCCCTGATGTGCTGCCATTTCTGTGATTTAGGTGCTCGTCCAGCATTACATAGAAAGAGACGAAAGCTGCATGTGTGTGCGTGGATGCGTGTGCCTGTGTGCGTGCGTGTTTAAGTCAGAGTAGGGCTCGTACTGACAGAGATGGTGGAGCTTTGGTTCTTATATACTCTCGCAAAAGCCAGCTGGTGCCTACCTGAAACTACAGGGTCATGGATACTTCATCTCTCCAAAACATAAAACCTTGGGCCTTTGGCCACACACAGCTGCAAAAGCAATGTCTTGCCTCAAGCCACAGTTTGTAAGAATAGTATATTACATACGATGCTACCCTGTAGACACAATTGTCCTGTTGCTGTCTTCCCTTAAAGTGCACTTTACCAAACAAAAAGATTTTGCTGCAGGTAGGTTAAACTGTCCATTGCACGAGGGCTCTCGCTACAGTTATGCCATGTTCTCTGCATGATGAGGAATGCAAAGATTTTTGCTTTAGTAATAAATTTGAGCCGCTGAGTAAATGTGATTCACTGTGTGAATAATGTTCTGACATTTGAGCTGCAACTCCAATCCGTCCTCTCTTGTGGTTTAGGAGACCGATATTGCCATGTAGCAATATTTTAGGGGTGTATTTTTGAAAGTAAAGCATTTATGCATGATGTGGACTCCGCTGACATCACATTTAAGCGGTGGTTGTAGCATTTGCATATTCATATTATATACCAATGAAAGCAAAGATGTTCGGAGATGTTAGAAAGATATTGCTGTTATCGGAGCGCTTCATTGTTGTTTTGGGTTCAAAGCAGATTTTCTCTCTGTGTTTCAGCAATGCCTTGTTTGCTGTTCAGACATATCTTCCTTCACTCAGTAGGCAGTAGTGTATACTGGGTTAATGCTGGGATTAAATTTCCTCACAGCACAGTAGCTTGCCTGAGCCCTATTTAACTTGGTAAGCCTCATGATTATTATGGCACAAGCAGTCATTATCAAGGGTTGAAAACATGAACAAAAATGAGAGAGAAGGAAAGGAGGGGAAGGGTTAGGGAGGGGAGGCGGTGTGCAACACAAGCCCCGGTGAAATGGATTGGCCGTGTAGCCCAGAGTATTTGTTTTAGGCAGTAGCCGTGGCTCTCTGCCAAGCCGGCAGACAGCTCCTAAGTTTCCAAGTCAGCAGTGCCCTTAAAAAAGGTTCCCCCATTACAGGCGGGATGTAGAGATAATGTAGTGTGACACACGTTATGTACACTGGGTCTCGGCAAGAGGAGCTTCAGGGACACAGGTGTCATAAGAGCCATTAATCTGCTATTGTCACGTGTTATTACAAATTAAAAGTAGCATGTTACACTTGGCAGCCATTGTTGCAGACGGACAGGGTGTGGGAGAGAGAGGGAGGGAGCACGAGCGAGACCCCAGGAGATGGTGTCTTTGGTGACCACGGCTGTCTGCACGTTTTACAAATTGACATATATTAGAATTCGCAATTCTGCAGAGAAAAGCTATTACCTCACAGATTAACATCCAAGTACCCCACCACCCGCCTCACCCCTGCATCCCTGCTCGAAAACCCCCCACTGCTTCTGACACTGTGGGCTTCAGAAAAGACAAAGGAGAAGCTGCTTCTCCCCGAGTGAAGTAAAAACAGTCGAAATATTTGAGCACAAATTTGCTTTCGGTGTTGTTTTTGAGTTTGTTCGTTTTTTTTTTTCATGTTATTAGTGAATGTGTGTAAGAGCTGAATTGACTTAAGCAGACAACTCGGAGGTGTGTTGATAACAGGCCGTGTCCATGAAGTGTGTCCGGTCCTTTAAAGTGATATCATATGTCCTTTCAAAGCAACTCGCCAATTGCACAATCAGACCGGTAGATGATTCTTAATTTCAGCCATTGTGTGTGCTTTTCTTGCTTTTTGTCTGGCTTTCTTTTTTGATTTATGAAAGAAATACCAAGAGAGAAATTTCATGATAAGATGATCATCATATATTTCAAAACCCAACAACAATAGCCAGTGGCAGTCAGAATGGATGTGATTCTGTGCTTCAGTAGCTGTTGAATTAATTATTTCTCATCTCTGAGCGTCATGAGGACTGAACTGAGGCGTGTGGATGGAGATGAGTGATGGAGCGGGCCGCCGTCACACCCTGCTCTGTGTATCAGCATCTGTTTTGGGAGAGAGGAAGAATCAACACAGGAACTGGGAGTGCAGCAAAATGTCAGCACCGAAGTGTAACCTCCGAATTAGATTAATAAAGCCTTTAAAAGCTTGGCAACATCACAACAAAATAATGGCCACCACTAGGTGATATTCGACGTACCCAAATTCTCAGGAGTAATCACATTTTTTTGCAAGTAATCAATCAGGCTATGTTTGGCTAATAAAATGTGAAATAATGCAAAAAAAAAAAAATGGGTTTAAAGTTCTCAAATTCTTATTACCAAAATTTAATTTCTGCTGATCTACACAATTTGTTGTTCCTACAGTAACACAGAAAAAACATATTACATCCAGAAGACAGTATTTCATCTATGTTTACATAATCAGAATAATCAATTAGCAAGCCAAAATGAAGCTGAGTTCATCCAATTTGATGCAAACGAGTTTTAATTTGATTTCATTTAGCCAAGAATTGAATCAGGCGGGAAATTATACAGGTATATTATTGTGAAATACGTGAATGTGTTGAGGGAACAAACTCGTATGCATGTTGACATGTTATTTAAACACGAAGCAGACCGGGTGGGAGTACAGTTGGGAGGGGGCAAAGCTCATTCGTCTAAGGGAGTCTTTCCTGACCTCAAGGTGCCTCAAACACAAACTTCAAAACTCAATTTTCATTAAACGAAAGACCTTAAACTTCTATTCTGAAGCCCCTCTCTTCTTCTAAGAAAAGCTGCTATTCATACTCAGTCTACACTTCATTTGCGATAATTGTTATCAAAAATAATAACTGTGACGGAGAAGCCAGTCACTCAGACCGACTTCAGACTCGGAGTTGCATTGGCTTAAGTCTCCTGCTAGGGGTCATGACCTCTGGGTGCCAATCCTGCAGAGAGGAGGCTGCTTCATAAAGCTGGTTATCTGATCTGATGGAGGCTACTCCCTTGTTACCAGAGTGTTAATACAGACCGATGTCAAGATGAATATCTTCAGTGCCAGCGGTGATCAATAAGTGACCACAGAGCGAGACAAGCAACAACAAAGCCACTGTGGTCAGAGATTATTATCACTGCAGCGTAATGGGCAGATTTAGAAATGTCCAGATGATGGTTCGGACTTTCGGAAGAGATTTTGAAGCACTTATGCAAGCTGATGCATTTTTATTTAACAATATGTATGGCTATATAAGCAAAATGTTAAAGTTAACATTTCTAAATTTAGTGTAGATCAGGCTTGGTCAAATTTAATTGACAGCGGCTTCAGCTCGCTAACACATTAACTCTTTAAACCCCGAACCATGAAATAAGTAGCAGAAAATTCTTCTTTTTAAAAAAAATATATATATATGCATTTGTGAGTTTAGTTTGTGACAGTTTATTATTTCTTTATTGCTTAAAACTGTATTGTGCAATTTATTAAATTTTTTATGTTGAGGGTGGGATCACACTGATCATGTGGAAGTCTCAAAAACACAAAAAATCACATATTAAATGTGATAAACTGGGCATTAAGAGGTTAAACTAATGAGGCAGAAATCAGTCAAATGTAAATTATTATCAAATTACTAATTTAGATACTATTTTTTTTTCAATCTTGAGTATGGAAAAAAAGTAAATCTAAATAAAAAACCTCACACTCCAGAGCTTTTCCAGTTAGGCCTTTCTAGGTTTGACTTAAAATAACTACCTTGCTGTGGTTAAGCAACTTTGTCATGGGTTTTAATGATAGCAACAGGGGTAATAAGGTGAGAGAACAATCATAGTCTGGTTTAAAAAACCAGTTTTCACCAGCAACGGGAATGTCTGGTGTTAAAGATGTTTTGTTGGCACTTATAATGACATAATTGTACTCTTTTTTTTATCCTAATGCACAGGAGTCATAATTCACTTAAGAACAATATGTTCTTTTGGGACTTTGGTGTTTTTTTGGGGGAAACATTCTCCAAACTACTTAAACCTATGCTTGAAGAATCATAATTACATAGCTTCCTGAATGGTCTTAAGAGAGTCGTCTTCTTCACCAAAACACCACCTCTGCTGATTTGTCAGAAGAGAATCAGTAGCAGGGAGGGCAGATTGGACTGAGTGGGAGGAAAAGTGTGTAGCTTGACCCAGGATGGTTTGTCTTGTGTGTGGGAAGTGTATTCCACACTGGTGAATGACAAATATGGTTGGGGGTATTGATCAGGGTGTTGTGGATCAGGCTCGCTGATGGAAAGTAATTAATGACTCTATTTGCTTTGGTAGCAAAGAGGACAACTGGGTTTGATAAAGTGACTTGGTGCAGCTGTAGCAGGTGAGATTATCCACCTGAATGTACCAAAGTGCCACTACAGGGGCAAGAAAGCAGTTTTTTGGGGGGAGGTGTTTCCTTGTTTTTGTTGTGTATGAATTGCGTTATGCTCTTAAAGTAATAAATTTAACTTTTTACCAAGTAGTAGAGCTGTATCGTTGTATTTGCTGGGTATTGCACATGTTAAACCAGTGGGGATAGGCCCCTCTAGGGGGGTATAGAGTAGCGGTCCCCAACCTTTTTTGCACCACGGACCGGTTTATGCCCCACAATATTTTCACGGTCCGGCCTTTAAGGTGTCGCGGATAAATACAACAAAATAAAACTTGTACTGGTACCGAAAAAAATGAAGATATATTCATAACACACGTGAAAAGACCCAGGAAAACCGAGTTAACGATAAAAACAAGAACAAAATAACACTAAAAACCGATAAAAACCCTGAAAACCATACATTTCACACCCAAGCCTCAACTCTCGCAGCCCGGTACCAAACGACTCACGGACCGGTACCAGTCCGTGGCCCAGGGGTTGGGGACCGCTGGTATAGAGTGACACTATGAGGGGCAATAAGGGGGGATTTTCATATGCTATTGTGCTGAGCATGACATCACATATTTGTTTGTTGACTCCTGGTTTGGCCATCGCATCTTTTATTTTTAAAATGAAACATGGGTACCAAGGAGTGGATCTGACTAAGAAACAAAGGACACTGTAAGCTCATACATCCTGTTTTATGGGACCATACTTTACAAAATGAATGTCACGTTGTATTAAATAGGACTTTGCACTAATAATTGAAAGTACAAACTCATTAGGAAAGTATTTAATGAGGTCATTGCTCAAGGGAGCCAAAGGGTCATTTTTTTAAATGCACTTAATCTTTTTTCAGCTGTATTAGACTTCACTTTTCAGAGCTGCATCCATCTTTTATATACAGCCTTTCTACTGCTAACCTATGTCCTGTAAGATAAAACCTCAAATTAGGGCTGAAATGGATTATCTCATCTAACTTGATGTAAATCGAGTGGTCATGTCAACATTCACAGTTTCAAACCTGGAAACAAAGAGCAAATTCAATCACCTCAAACTTCTTCCTTTGCACACTATGTAATACATTACCCAGTTTCCTCCTTTGTCACAGCACCATTATAATTACTGGGCTGCTTTGTCACTTAATTAATTACACAAATAAATTCATTTTAGGGCAGTTGCTGAAATGAATGATGCTGCTGTCCTTCCTTTGCAGACACCCTCTACACATTACCTCATATTACCTCTTTGAAAGGTAAATGATGCATCAGTGAAACCGTTTATCTCCCAAATCAGATCTTCCGCATAGCAAAAATATAAGAGTTCCTCACAATGCAGCTCTATAAAAGCCTTTTTATGCAAACGTGACACTGACTAAGAAACTCATGGCAATATTTCCGTCACAAAACAATACAGCCTGTCAGATCTCTGCAGCACTTTTAAATAAACCTTAATGCATTTATTTTGGAGACTGAAAGTTTTGCTAATAAGATATTGTTAGCAAAACGCTTTATTTCTTTACATTTTTGCAGCCAGCACAATTTTGGCTTATGCACACCTACCTATGGTCTTGTTTATAGCTCCATCAGCTCCTCTTTGGAGAGTCGGGTTCATCCTCTGGCCTCAGCCGGTGAAAAAAGGTCAAGCAGCAGAATAGAACGGCAATAACCCTCCCAAATGGTACTATCACACAGACATGATTGATCAATTGAATTCCATGGCAGAGAAAAATGTGGGATTAAGTAGAGTATTATACGCACAATGAGTTGAGGCATGATGTTCATTTCAAGTTCATTTCAGCTCCCTCTTGCCACCAGAACAGGCAATCAATAGCGGCCTTGCATATCATATATCACCACTCTCCCACTGAGGGGAGAACATAATCTGCCGCAAATTTAGAATGACAGATTTGTAAGGGAGCTGAAGCTTTCTGGGATCCGGGGAAGAAGACCTACAGACACTGTCACTGCAGCCTGGAGAGGTGGCTGAGGGGGTGTGCGGGGGGTGGTTAAGAAGGGCTGGAGAAGAGAAAAAGAGAGGGCGCTATGGAAGGATGGTCTGTGAAGGTTTGAAAGCGTTGCACACAAGTAACAACGGGAGAGGCATCCTTCTCCCAACAGACGAGTAATCAGGTCAGGAGTCGGGAGAAAATTCCCGTGTTTGGAGAGCAGGATGATTGAACAAGAATGTACAATTTTATTCAGCCCCTTGTCCTCTGCTGCTGCTTTCAAATGGAACCACCCGCTCACTGAGAATGGAAGCAGTATTGAATTGTGAAAGGGAAATTGTGCTTTAAAAAAAAAGGCTGCTCTTGATTTCTGTAACATCGGTAGGGTTTTGGGTGGGGGGGTAGGAAAGAAGGAAGAAAAATGCACTGGCTGAAATGAAAAGGCACTATAATGGGCTTGCTGCTGCTTTCATTAGTACACATGCTTGCCACAACATGTATATATTTGCAAGTGACGGTAATCCATCAATTACCAGAGGGCTTTCAGATCATGATGGTGTTAATACTGTGGAGGGGTGCAGGGAAAAGCCTGTGTAATGTAGCCAGTGGCTCACCACAGCCATTAAGGTACAGAAAAACCTGCACTCCATTTCTCAGATCCCCCACAGAGAAGGTACAGGAAAAAAACATGAGAAGAATATAAAGTGCATAGCTTGAAGTAAAGGCCAGCTTCCCGGGGTCAGTGTCTCGAATGTTGCTCTTTCTTCTTGTAGATGGTTCAGATGGTTCTGGCCCAAACAGTGATTCTCAGGGTAGTGTGGAGAGTTTACGGAAACACCTGAGGGCAGATGCCTTCACACAGCAGCAGCTGGAAGCGTTGGACCGGGTCTTTGAACGCCCCTCGTACCCTGACGTCTTCTCTACGACGGAACATGTCAAACTAGAACAGGTTAGTGGCACCGAAACTCTCCATCTTTGCTTTTCCTTTCTTGCAGCACTGAAAACCGAGCATGCTAGTACTGAGTCAAACACAGAAAAAGCACCTCTGTCACATATATTCCCAAACCCTTTCCTGGAAATAAAAGCTAATTAAATAAATGTCTGAGATGGCAAAGCCTGGGATTACAGCCCCAGCATGTATAATGCTGGAGGTATCAGTAGGAAAACTCCCACATACTATTGATTTGGTGATGAAAAACACATTCTGTGTACTCCCTGTAATTGAGAATAACAGTAAAGCAACAGAAATTAATCAATACCTAGATTTTTTTTCTTCATTTTTGCCACACTATTCAACTGTTGTTTCTTGCCTTTGTTGTTTATTTTCCAATTCTATGACATATCTTAATGTGCAACGACTGACGCGGCCTCAAAAAGCTGCCTTTATTGTAACACATGCCCATGAAATAGTTGTATGAAACACTAGCCTCCACCTTTTTCCTGGTCCTGATATTAAAGCCACTCTGGCCATCCATCCTCATTTCGAAAAATTAAGAGGCATTTGGGAAACAGCCACCCCCCACGCCAAAATGACAGCCAGAACCCACCGCTTATTAAAAGCTCTGGGCTTATTACAATGGATAACCTTTATTTACTTTCATTATACTATTAAACAACAAGAGACTATTAATTTCTCCCACCGAACTACAAGTCGGACCCATAAAGCAAAAGCAGTCACCTAATTGAGTTCATTTTAATTTCTCTCCAATCGGGGCGAATTACGCAGGTGATAAATCAGTGGGACAGGCCTCACCTCCAGAAGAGGGCCTAATTTGCAGCTAATTACAAAACTGATTTCTACTGGAAGATCAATACCAAAACGAATTGGAAATGACTTGCAATCACAAAGAGCGTCAGGGAGAGTATTAAAAGGCAGAGGGAAAAGGGTTAGACTAGGAAAAGGGGGTGAGTAAGTAAGAAAAAAGAAAGGAGGCCAGGAACAGTCCAGAAAAATCAGCTTTAATTTAATGCAATATTAATCAGAGTATTTTCCCTTTCATGGGTGCCTCATGGTTTTTTTTCTTTTTTCCTCAGGAAAATGTGTCCCTATTAGCCAGTGTCTGGGTTCTGTAGCGAGGCATTAAAAAGCCATTCTGGAGATGCAAAACTCAATGGATTCACCCCTCCCACACTTCTGCTAGCCATTTGGTCATCCTTTTCAGACCTATCTTTTCAGTTTTCCCCCTCCTGCCCTTTATCTGCATGATAAAACGTCTGTTTGGCGTCTGAAGCCTGCGAGAATAGAGGAAAACATCCGACATTGTGCCAGTGAACAGTTGTAGCAGACAATTAGAGTTTATCTGTGATAGTGGCAGACAAGAGCGGGGTCACAGGCGTCCTCCTGTGGGAGCGCGGCCCACTGAGCCTCGCACACTACGCTTTGGACAAACATTGTCAACACTCAGACTCCGGAAGTCTCATCTCATTAAAAAAAATCTGCTAACATCTGCCATGGGGAACCTGGAAGAGTATTTTTTTACATTGAGAAAGTTTTTTATTTAATTAAAAAGTCAGGTCACCCAAATTACAAGTTAGAGTTCATTTTTTTTGCTCGTTTGTTTTTTGATTCCATCCCAGTGCAATGAAGGTGAATGGGAGGCTTTTGTGTAGCACAGTGCCTGTACAGGCTTTGGTGTCAGTCGCTGACAATAAAAATGCTTCTATAAAATATGTGAGTTCTGCAGATAATTCAGTGCTATAATAATACACAGTAAAGAAAAGACGTGTTGCCATGAGTTTTTGATCAAAAGTCATGATTAATAAATATTTTCTACATCAAAAATCCTCACTTATTTATAATGATATTTTACTTTTACTTTACTTTTTTATTTAAATAATCTATTTTTTATCAATTTTAAACTTTATTTCATGTGGGGTTTTTTTGTTTGTCTTTTTAATTTTAATTTTTTCAAAATTAAAAGGAAAGTTTATTTTGAAAAAATATTATTTTTTAAAAGAAAAAAGAAATGAGGAAATCTATTTTTTTTTTTAAATATTTGATAGATTAGCAATAATAATGAAAATCTTTAATGGCAAACCGCAGTGTTTTAACAAAATATTTCCTTTAAAAAAAAGTTACATCTCCATCAGTCTCTATTAAAAGGGTGGCTCCAGATGTGTTTACATTTCAAAATATCAGAAGGATTAAGGGTTTGTATCGTGCGTGATTTGGGTGAACTGGCCCTTTAAGCCAACATCTGAGCCCAAACAAAAAGAAAAGCCTCAACAGTTTTACGATAGCAAAACACACAAGCTGTACAAGTGATTGTATTCAGAGATAAGAGGTAATGAAATTTAAAGGTGGTTTAGACTCCAAATTAAAACAACAAAAACTCAAAAAAAAAAAACCTGAATAGTGTTCCTTAAACGAGGCCACATGGTGTGTCTGTAACAAAGCAGAACTGCTTTCTCCCTTGGCTGATCAGGAGTAGCACTGCAGTCAAGCACAAAGGGCCAGCTGACACCTTGGCTTTTCACTCATCTCAAAATCCCACTTCCTCTCAGACAATACCAAAATACATTCATGATATGCTTGAACTGCCACCCTGCAGCATGAACACACACACACACACACACAATGCTCTCATACAAATTTATACTCACACAGGCCTGTGTGGAACGCTTAATGGAGGAGGAGAAAGGAGGATTTCCATCTAGGTATTGTTTGGTTGTGTAATGATTCAACTGTCCTTTTCCCAGGCTAATGAGTACTCGCTTCCTGCCCTGAATTCCAGCCTGGACGAAGGCAAACCCAGTTTATCCTCTAGCGCCAACCCAGACCTGGGCCCCAGCGTGTCGCAAAGCTACCCTGTAGGTAAGATCAAGTGCCATACAGTACGCCTTTATACTGCTGAGCCACAGCTTCAGCTGAGGGGTTTTGAACAATGTAAAAGGACAAGAAAGTCAGAGCTAAACATGCCTGTGCAACTGACAAAGAGCAAAATGAAATATGTGACAATAAAGGCAAAGCAAAAAGTTAAGTGTGAAGACTTTTTTACCGTTTCACTCTGAGCTGAAAATGCGATAAAAAGCTTAGCAGCAGTCTTCCGTCTTGGTTTTTTTTTTCCTTTTTTTTTTTTTTTTGCTGAGCAAGCAGGGCGATAAGAGAGACTGGGAGGGGAGGGGAGCTGTTCAGTCACTACTGGACAAGGACCTTTGGGTGCCAGCACATCAGAACTATGACTGTGTATCAGAGCAAGGTCTCTGGGAGGAAAAAAAAAGGCCACCATGCAGGACTGACTGCTTGTTGGCTGCTGCTGTGTTGCTCCTGCAATTTGTTCTCCAGGAGATAGTTTGTGTGTCTCAAAGCACGAGTAATGTGCCTCGGTAAATACGCTCTGGCATTTCTGCCGCCTAACTCTAACACTACGATCATTTATTTCACCCTCCTCTCTCTCTTTCTCTCTCTCTGCTTCTCCCTCCTAGTTGTCTCCTCTCCTTGTCACAGTTAATGACTGTCTGGTTAATTGAAATATTGTTTTGTTGTTGCAGTGTTATTACCAAGAAGAAGGTTAAGTTTACTGAAAGTTTACGATGACTGTCGGGGGCCTGAGATTAATATACAGAGCTTTTATTAAAATTCATATAATTATGCAGCAGCCATCAAAGGCAACGAGTTCTGCGCGGGGGGGGGGGACAGGGTGATTGAAAATTGCTGCAGCCCTCCTTCTCAAATGATAGCCAAGCAGTCTTATGAGAAAAGAAAGGGCCCTTCTCTCATTAATATGTGGGAGGTAGATTTCCCCCTGTAAGGCAGGCCTCCTGAGAAGAAAGGTGTGTGTTTGTCCTTTGTGCACTGATGGCCCCATAGAAACAGGCTTGTCTCTACAGGCGGCACCTGGGATATTTTAGATGGTCTCTGCAGAGAGGGTCTCCTTACTGCTTTACAGGTGCAAAGAGACATTAAGAGGAAGAAAGATGGGATTGTATGGATGGCTGTGTGTTCCAGTGTGTGTGTGTGTGTGTGTGTGTGTGTGTGTGGAAAGCACCTGACTCGACTTGATTTTGTATTAGTAAATAAGTTTTTTCTGCGCCCTTCCATGTTGGAAGATCTCAGGAATAAAGCGTACAGAGGTCAAACTAATGGAACAAACATGGCTCTGACTTCCACTTGGTAATTACTATTTGGTTAGTGGCTCTTCTGCTTGGTTTTCCCCCCAGTGCCTGCCTGTGTGGATAATAGGTGATATTCAGGTGTGTGGTCTCTCTAATGGCTGAGTATTACAGTTTACTTGCCAGCGATAAGCTCACCAGAGGAATTTTAAGCCTTGCAAAAAGTGGCAAATTATCTGCAGTATTTAGGCTGAGATCCAATTTCAAATTAATTGTGTCTTTACGCGGGAAAGAACTGCAGATTATGTTCGTGCTTAAAAATGTGTTTTTGAACACCAATTAAAATGCCTGCAGTTATTGATCTTGTTGATTTTATGTCCTGGAATTTGCATAATCTATTAAAAATGAATGATTCATGAAGTGCTCATTGCCAGAGATCAGGATTCTCAGTGAACTGAAAGACTTCAGAGATAGAAATCTTTTGTGTCCTCTGCTTATCCTATTAAGGCTCAAAAGTACCTGCAAAGCAGGCTCAAATAAGAAAGGGATTTAAGGGCATTGTGCACATCATCGAAATTCAGAGGCAAGAAGCCACTTCCATTAAAACACTTTTTTTCTCTCCCTTTCCTCCACATTAATGCTGTATTACCTGCTAAATAGTCCCTCTTACCCCATAAAAACACCAAAGGGTTCCATGAATATGTGGATAGGACAATTGCATATTGTGAGGTAATTTCTATTGTTGATATGGGAAGTAATTTCTTTGATGAATTCCCTTCGAGAGATGGATTTCATCTCAAGTGCTTCTTATTCTTTTTCAGTCGAACTGCTTAAAATTCAAATAGTGTGAGCCGTGGGTGAATTTGTGAATAGCGGAGGGAGGAGTTCGGAACTTTTTTTGTGTGTATTTTGAGAAATAAATGGAGAGATGGTCTTGATACGGCCAATTGTCCACTATTTCTATAGAGCGTTTCTGTATTTCCTGAAATTAGCCAGAGCCCACCTGTTTTCTTGATGCTGCTTCAGACTTAAGAGCCCTCTTAAAATTCCCATGAGCGTTCAGTGGGAGTTTTACACATCTCTGCTCATTGGCCGCATACTGAAGACTCTTTAAACATATTCCCTGCTGGGCCTGTTAATGGAGGCCTCCAATGGCTTAAAGCCCCTGTGTCAATGACACCTCTCCTACTCAAGCAGCTGCTTCTGTACACCCCTTTTATACCTTCCTGCTATTAAACAAAACCTCATCCAGCAAACACAACTAGCCACACTTTAGCTGAGCGAGTGCTCTCAGGGTGAACTACACAGAAAGCGTCAAGACCTGCCGTTGTCCAGTGAGCAGCGAGCAATGATCAGACAGTGAACCTGCCATCAGTGATGTGTGGCCTCGTGACAAATCGCTCCCGTGTCTTCCCACAGGGGAAAATGCGGGCTCCGAAATTAATGCTTATTTCATCTTCAGAAAAGCAAACTAACCTTTGAGCACACATTTGATAATGAATGACTTTCAGCCGGTGTTCGGGGAATTAAAGCAATTTGGCTCTCCAAACATTCTTTACTTAGTTGTAATTAATTAGGGTGCTGAGATTTTTTGGCTCGTGATAAATTGCCCCATTCTGCATATAGCCTAGAAAATGGAGGTCAAAGATTTTTGGTTGTTGTTGTAGCAAACATGAAGGTGTCCCTGTCATGGTAAATTTAATACTCTTGCAAGCAAAAGAGTAATTCACAAATGACTTTGTTCTTGTGCCAAATAACAAGAAGGTCACCCCGGTTTTCCCTTTGTGTTTTAAGAAATTGAGTAGTTGTTAGTGCATAATGTGTCTGGTTGTGGGTTCAGATAAAACCCACGGGTTTTATTGCTATAATAATATATGTTTTCAGTCACTCTGTGTACTTCAAAGTTTGCTTTTTTGGGGGGTTCAAATATGTTCACAAGAAATCCGCTATGTTTATGAAATATAACACAGTATTCCCAGCTCGAGCTGCTTCTCAAATGAAGACAGAAATCAACAGGCTTTTGTAACAGCGAACCAAAAAATCTTTGAATTGATTTTTGCAGCGAAAGAAAAGGGAAAAAAAAGAGGACAGGGGAAAATAAATAGCTCGATTTGCTGGC
Source organism: Maylandia zebra (assembly GCF_041146795.1). Classification (NCBI taxonomy): domain Eukaryota; kingdom Metazoa; phylum Chordata; class Actinopteri; order Cichliformes; family Cichlidae; genus Maylandia; species Maylandia zebra. The sequence goes on along the minus strand of NC_135174.1, from coordinate 20,092,884 downwards.
GTTCAATCTAAGGGGACTGTCAGAGGAAACAGACAATATAAAGAAAGCCATCTTTTAATGAGAATCTGGACACACATCTCTGTTGCAAAAACAACAAAGGCTAGGAAGCAGCTAATGAGGCTATCATTGCTGTACAGAGAGTTCTCCAAATCGGTGCCTCACTGAAAGAGGGTTTTAAAGGGGACATAAAGCAACAGTAACAGAGCTTCTGGCAGTCACTGCCAACTGCATCCTGGAATATACAAAAGCAGGATTCGGCACAGGCGGTTATCAGCGCAGAAGCTTGGCAAACATACCTTTAAAACACCTTTATTAACTGTTTTTTAATGGGTAAACCTTTCCTGTTTTGCATGTTAAAGTCCTTCTTTTATTCATTTATTCTAATCGCTTAGCAAAATTGACACTTTTTGGAGAGGAAATGAAGGCTGAAGTTTCCATGAGGGTTATGCTGAAAGTATTGTTTCACTGATCTGATTGACCTGATCAGTTTTAGGTCCAATATTGGTGAATTGACTAAACAAAATCAAATCCTTTTTTTTAAATTTGTTTAGTGATTTTGTTTTGTTTATTTTTTTTGATGTAGTTACACTTACTTCATGCAAATTTACTACCCCAATAATGTTCATTTCCAGTTTCAGTTGGACACATTTTTTTAATTCAGAAATATACCAATAACATCCCAGATTGGAAGCAGCGTCACACGAGGAAAAATATAATGACTCCTTCATCCAAACTTTTAGTAAAATCAGCTTTCATAAAACTGAGTTATCTAGTCTTGCTTGGTTATTTAAAATATAAAGTGCCTGTCGATGACTACAGTACAGCCGTGACTTCATCCAGCATAAAAGAAGCCGAATTGAACTGCAGTATGCTATTATTTCTGAAGAAAATAAATTAAAACTGCAAGCAAAAACAGATCTTGTGGTGATTATATTTTTCAGAAGCTAATGGAGAGATTAGAGTATTTACTTTTATTAAACATATGAGGAAGCTGTAGCTGCTGCAATAATAATGAAGAAAAGATAGTGTCATTGTTTAGGGAGACAGCTAGACAATAGTTACCAGTGTCTACACACACACACGCACACACACACATACACAATGGCCTCAACCCTGCTGGACCCCCCACCTACAGTACTCCCACGGCTCCCTTTGACTTGTGTGCACTGGCTTGTGGCTAACTAATTCTTATTATAAATGAAAGGTCCAGCATGACCTCACTCTTTTCTATAAAGCTCTTTAACTCTGCAGCCCTTGAGTTTCAGCGCTTTAAGCAGAAGATAAATCTCAGCAGACCCTCGTACAATACAACGATCAGTGTGGAGATTTGCAAACAATAGGGAACAGTTGTTGGACATAAGATTTAATCGTTTCTTTATCAGACAATTTGTGATCACAAATGAAAAAGTTCTTTTTTGGGGGGGAAAGTGTTTTTAGAGCAAATTCGCTTCACAAGTAAGTTGATATTTGCCTTTCATGTACTATTTTACAGCGTTGTGGTTTACATTGTACCTTTGAACAAACCTGTGAATAAATCTTTTTTCTGCTGAACAACAGAGTGGCAAATTTGTGTCATCGAGTGACAATTTCAGACAAAAAAAAAATGGTTTTTTTAAATTAATATTCGCATTTTAAGGGTTCAATTGATGATGGAGCTGAAAACCTTGATTAAGATTGGTATTTTTGTTTTGTTTTGGGGGTTTTGTTGTTTGTTTGTTTTTTGCAGTTAGAATTTCCACTGGTGTTCACAATAACAACACAAAAATGTATCATAACATTAATATTATACATAAGAGTCTTTTTCGGGAGTTAGCATGGATTATATGAGTTACAGTATATTTTAAGTAAAGCAGGCCAGCAGGTCAGCCTGGAGATGATTTTAATCACTGAATAAATACTGTTGTATACATCATATTCAAGTGCAGCACTGTAGTTGAGTGAGAAAACAATGAAAGCAGTGTCAGCTGCTGTTAATCCTTTGTATTGGTTCCTATTTTACCAAAAAACAAACAAAGAGAGCCTCAACTCTCCATGCACTCTTTGCGTTAAATAGAAGCCATTCAAAGCTTCCATGGCTTCTTTTACTCCTAACCCTCGTCCTCCTGGTCCTCTCTGGCAGATCTTGGCCTTGTGGGCCTGCCACCATGTTTCTGCCAGTTTTACCACCAACCTTTTCAGTCCCTGGCCCCCACATCCCTCGGCATAGCCAGTATTGCTGCCAGCTTGTAGTAGTGGTACATCATTAGCCAAAAGTATCATTCCCACATCCTCAAAATAAACAAATAATGTGTTTGTTCCATTATTCTTTTAATCCAGTATATATATGTTTTCTGTGTCTTATGCTTACTGGCAGTACTTTGTTGTTGTTGTTGTTGTTGTTTTATTCTATTATATAGTTATTGCTTTGCATATCCTCTTATTTTGTTAGAGGTACAGAGTCACAGACATTAAAAGTGAGACAAATCATGCATAGCGGCGCTGCAGAGTCAAAAACATTGTCTGAGGGAAAACAGCATTTACCAGTAAACACTTTTTGCCTCATAAGATGAAAAAGTAAACTTGGATTTGAATCTGGTGCCAGACTATAATTTTATTTTCTTTTTTTTTTTGTAACACCAACAACACGAACAACTGTTGTCCTCTGGTGTTACGGTGCATTTTATCCTGTACTTCCTCATTAAAGCTCCAGTGGGAAATGATTTTTCCCTTTGAGTCTAAGTGACCCTCACAGTTGACAATATAGCAGGGGCCTCTCTTACCCCAGCCACTGTGGTAAATGGAGTTACGTGCCGTAGTCCGAATGTCCCTGTGGCCAACGAGGACAGCCCAACCGTCACTCTCAATTACAGAGCTGAATATCTGCAGCCAGACGGGTGACGCTCTGCGGAGGGGCCTGCGTGCTCTGCCTTTACAGCCACTACAGAAAAGAGAGGAGACTTCTGGGGTTTACTAAAGGCTGCCATATTTAGACAAGTTTGAATTGTTTAATGAGGAGACATATATACGTGACTAGGATTCGGTTGATTGGAAGCAGCAGCTGTTAGTTTGTTTTTAGTTCACCTATTAGAGGCAGGCTGATGCTTTCTGGTAACTGAAATTTGGAGTTTTGTACTGACTGACTTGTGGTGATGGTGGTGAGTCATGACGTCCACAGAAACAGGGGGTAATGGTTGTTTTGTGTAATTGCACATTTGCATTTTTGAGGATGGGAGGCTGAAAGCAGAGGTGAAAGTGGCTAACCGCACTTGAGTTTGCTTTTACCAACCTTTATTTTGCAGGAACAGCTACTTATTTGCTCAGCAGATTCAGATTCTACATATTTTGTTTGATAATATCAGACTCTGAAAGCAGAAACTCAAGCAGAATATAAAAAAGTTCAGATTTTAAATTCTCCAAGCCTAAAAAAAGAATACTTTGCTTCTTGCTTTAAAGATAGAAATGTTTCTTTTCACTCAAGTGTTAAGGATTCATTTGTAAGTTACAGCGTCACCAATCTTAAACAGAAGATTTTCTAGATCACACCTGAGTTTTCTTTCTGTTTGTTTTGTTTTCTCTCTGCAGGTCGGGATATGGCCAACACAACCTTACCTGGGTATCCCCCTCACGTTCCCCCTACAGGCCAGGGCAGCTACCCAACCTCCACACTCGCTGGAATGGTTCCTGGTAAGAGATGAAGTGTTTTATATTTTCATTAGGGGTTATTTAACAGTTGGCGTTGCCCTCAAAACATTTGTAGAAGATGTATAATATTTAAATGAATATTGACCTGTAGAATAAGGGATTCACATATTCTTATATTATGTGTGCATATGATTGGATCAGACAAGCTGAGTAGGTGATCAAAGAAAGGGTAGAGCATGGTCAAACTCTCTTTCTTCTCATCTTCCCGGTTCTGTTGGCTCATCATCTCCTCTGGTGGCCGTTCTCAGCGGCCTCGATAAACAGCACCAGCAGCCCTCCCCAGCCTCTGAGCTCCAGAGCATATCCTTTACTCTCCTCTACTTAACCTGCAGTTCAGGTTCACAGCAAACAGTTAAGGGTCAAAAGGCAGAGGCATGAGAGCCCGGTAAATATTCAAATCATTGTCTCTCTGAGGAGGTCAGGTTTGTGTTTCACTGCCAGGAACAGGGCAAAGATGCAGTTTTGGTGCAGGGCTTTATACGCTTCTCCAGCTCCAGCATCGAGGCACACGTTTTCAGCAAAGCACAGCCAGCATTTTGCTTTGACGTGATTAAACCACATGGACAAGGAAATCAGTCAAGTGTGCATTGTGTTAGCATATCATTTACCAATCAGGCACCCCATCACAGACTCTGGCTGTTCCTTTTTCTTCCATTATAAAATGACATTTTTTAGTATATTCTCAGCCAAGGAGGTTGCATTTATTTTCCATTTGTTGTTGTTTTGTGATTTGAAGGTAGACTAAAAAGGAGCATTTCATAAAACCTAGTGGTAACTTAGTCCTCAAAGCACTAAACAAATGCTTTTGTAAAGGGTAAGGGTATTTCTTAAAGGGTAGGTACACCCAAATTACATCGCATCATCCATATCTAGCCCTGCTTTAATGTTTGTGGTATTCTTAGAACTGAATGGCTTACATGTAATGCTATGTTGCTAGATTATTTATTATTTATTTATAAATTATTTATTATATTATTTAGCACATTATTTTTAAAATAGTAGTTTATTTTTGAAAATATTGAAAATATAGAGACAATAAAAATACATATATTGTATACATTTTTCCATATTCTTCTTCAAAAGCTTGATGCCATAATAGCCAAAGCAGCAGTAAAAACAAAGGGTGATGTGGGAGCCCTGGGCGATAGCGCAGCCCAGATTTACTTTTTTGATTTCAGCTAATAAAACTGTTAAATCATGTGGGTGGAAAAGAGACAAGTCAAACATACTTTTACTTTCCATTTGTTCCTATGTGGCACCAAGCAAAAGATGAGGACCTTAATCCCATGGCTTGTGGTTTTGTGTTACAACTGATTCATCCTATACACAACCACTAAGATTTAGTGACAGGCACAAAACACTGTTAAAGCAAAGCCATTTCTCACCAGCTCCATATAAAATCTGGCCTTTATTATCTCGTAAAAGAAAGAAACGTGTTGAACCAGCAGCAGTGCTCACTGACATGCTCCAAGGTACTTCTGTTGCAAGAAACATCAGAGTTTAGACCAGAGGGCTTTGAGACTGGAGATGTTAAAACTCCTCCAAGAAAGGCTGCAGGATTTATTGCAGCATATCAAAAACGTATGCATGAAACTGTTTATTACCACTCTGTATTTATTAGACTGCTTTGGAATATACTGGAGGAAGAAGAATGGGTTGATATCCATAAATGGGACAGGGAAAAGCCGCCTTCAGTGTCACATCCTGTATTGTTCAGTGTTGCATAACTTAAGTGAAATGAAAAAGAAATAAATTACTTGCTTGACTGGTCTCACATCGATGACTATCATTTCAATCCACAAATTGCATCCTGTTTTGAATGACGAGAAATGACTGCATGTGAAGGGGGTAATGGTTTGATGCATTGAAATGCTAATTGATTTGTTGTTTTTGTTTTGCAGGGAGTGAGTTTTCGGGGAACCCCTACAGTCATCCACAGTACACAACCTACAATGAAGCCTGGCGATTCAGCAACCCAGCATTACTAAGTGAGTAGAGAGTGAGAAACTTGATGAGAATGATTAATTGACCATTTACTAGATCAGCGATAGTCCAGTTGTAGCCTTGCAGACATGAAAGTCTTAGGATATTTATACATCCCAAAGCATTACAGCTGGAGCGCTAACAAGAGCAATACTTTCTTTTTAGTGCTTTAGTGCATTTGAGGTGGTGATTTGTGTTATATTTAAGCACCACCTGTAATAAAATAGATATGTATTGCAAGTGTTATTTTGTATTATCTTGCCCAAGTAAAGCTTGAGCTAATCCTTAAAACTGACCTACTATTTTCTGTCATTTCTACATTATTCCAATGACGGATTCTTATATGTTTCCAATAACAAGGTTAGAGTATGTTTAATAGCTCAGACTACACTGCTCTAAATCCTGAGTTTAAGGCAGTTTTGGATATGTACAACCAGGATATTCCTAATATGATGATCCTGTCCCTGGTTGTCAACACACGAGCCCCACCCACCTGCTCTTCAAACCTTCTGTTTGCAAGTTGCAGCCAATCAGGAGACAGCTGTCTTATCGGGATGGTGGTCTTAAAGGGACAGGAGTTAAAAATCTTGTTTCAGACTGTAGATGAATTAAGGCCCAGTAGCAGAGAAATAAAGACTAATTTGAACAGAGAATCATGCAAAACTACTCTAGTAGAGTGCAATAATAGAAATTAAAGAGCTAGAAATGAGCACAATAGGTCCCCTTGAACATCCTTCTACGATCCTAAATGTTAAAGTGTTATATTTGAAAAATTATGTTAGGACAACAGTTGAGTAATCATTTTGCTGATATTGCTATACTAAAAACAAAAAAAATTCTTCCTGTCATGTCTTCTACATCCAATAGGTGACCTTTTGTCTGTGACATGTAGCTTTAGTGGGTCTCTTTTTTGATTACAGCATTTGCAGATTCAAATTTAAATCAAATTAAAAATTTAGAAAGCATAAAAAATGTGAAATGCATAAGATGCAACCTTTCTTAGTTGTTTATAGCTAGTTAAGTAAACAACATTTAAGTAAACTTTAAAGGAAAATCCTAATTTTGCTGGTCTAACATCAAGGATTGATGCAAAAGTTTCAGTATGGAAACATTGGCAGGTGGTAAAAACAATAAATGTGGGGGACAGGTCTTAGTAAATGGTTAGTGTGATGTGACTTGAATGATGAAACCTATTATTACACATTATAATATGAATATTAACATATTTGGTAAATGGCAGTGAAAACTGTATTTGTTGTTTCAAATGGTTCGTTCTTCTGTTAACTTTCAGGTTCCCCTTATTATTATAGTGCCGCATCGAGAGGCTCCGCCCCTCCCACTGCTGCCACTGCCTATGACCGTCACTAGTTACCATGGAAACCAAATCAACCTGCAGGACCATGGCCTCAGCCTCCATATTGCCCCGGTGTGAGCGGCATGGTCCACTGGACACTGAGCAACTGCGCATAAAATATTCCTGGCTCACACAAAAAGAAACTAAACGGTTTTTGGGATTTGTGACAACTTCAGTCCTCTCTCATCACAGCTTTGTTGGACCATCAAAGCCAAACTTAATCTCCAAGACATCATCACGGACAGGGAAAGTTGCTACACACATGATAAAACTTGTGGCTAAATGCAGTGATTTAACAAATAAAATAAAAGGAAAAAGACTCTAAAAAAGAAAAGAAAAGTCAAGAATTCTTTCCCCCTTTAGCAGTACCACAGTTTCATCCCATCATGGATCAATACTGTACATTCCTTTTTCTTGATGGCTCTCAGCAGGGACACTGTCCAGAGCTTAAAATGTAGCAGCAGCCTTTTTTCCCCACTTTTCCAATTTGTCTCCCTCTCGATTCAAACGGCAGTGCAGAGAGATCAGAGGAGATTAGCAGCAACACGTGCAGGCTGTGGCAGCCTAATGTTGATTTTATCCATTTGAACAGTCACCGACTGAACATCCAGCATGAGTAAATCGATCGCTTTTGATGCCATGAGAAGATTAGGACATGTTCTCTGTGATACACAATCAAGATGTAAAAATGAAAATGAAATAAATAAAGAAACATCCGTTTGAAAATAGATGGAGCCATGACTATATAGCACCATGGCCCGCTATTTGCAAGACTTCGAGAAACTAGTAAATATATTCTTAAAATGATTTTTTTATTTCATTTTTATAATTCGTAATGACTCAACTGCAGACTGCTTGGCTAGTGTTTCACTATGTCTTATTTGTCAGGATTCAAGAGGTCATCAGGCAAAACTTTTGTTGTGGTTTTTTTTTTGTTGTTAATTTTGCACTATTTTGGAGGTTTGCAACACTGGAGCGTTATTATGCAGAAAACTGACATGCATCTTTGCTTTATTTCACAAAACCGGCTGTAAGTCCAAAAGGCACTTACAGTTAATCTTGTATTTCAAGGCCCATCATGTCACTGCCTTGGCGTGCACTATACTATGTTCTCACAGCTTACATTTCTATTTAAGTTGATTAAGTCTTTGGCATTCAACCACAAAAAAAGGATATAACAGCCATCCCAAGTAAAAACACTATCATCATTTGTCTAGTCTGATAACTGAAGCGTTCAGATTCACGCTGATAAGATGATTCTGATGACTCCAATAAAATCAAAAAGCAGGGCGACGTTTTCAGCTAAATGCCTTAAACATGCTCCTTCCTAACTTTAGCCCCCTCCTCCCCCTCCAACATGTTTCAGGCCAAGTCATTTGTTTGAATCAAGCTGGAATGATGGTTTCTTCATCTGTCAAGTGAATGTATTTGCATTTGCCAAAGACTTAGTTCTCATTAATGTTTATTTACAGGCCGCCTATATGCATCACGAGAGCAGTATTATTGTTATTATTGTTATTATTATTAGGAAAAAAACCCGCATTGTTCATGAGGAAAAGTATATGTATAAATTCTATGCAGTGCAGAGATGGTCATCATATGCATATTCAGCTGTAAACCTAAAGGTAGGTGGAGTTTATTTAATGTTATGTTATTTACAAATTGTTCATTTTGTAGAAGCATTCTTTGTGTGTGATGTGAAGACACTTCTCTGTAAATACAGTAAGAAAAAATGTCTTTCATGTTCATGGGTATTATCACTTTCATTATGCTGATATCACTTGTACAATAATAAAAGTGTCTGAAATCTTTTACGCAAAAGGACCTGCGGGTTGTCTCGTATAATCATTGCATTTACACATAAAGACAAAAGACAAAAAATTGACTGGTTAGATCTTCTTAAATGGGAGGATTTCATATTTTTCTATTTTTTATCACTTCACGCAAAAAAGAAAATCATGTTTGAAAGTTTTTCACTGTTTGTTTTTATATTTGTGCATTTACTAGAACAAAACAAAGTGATTAAAATCCTCATTTGTACAAGCTAAATTTAATGAAAAATGACAAGATCATTTTAAATTTATTTGATACATTTCAAAAGTAAGCAATTAAGTATAGCTTCTCTTTACTTAATTATTTTAGGGCTGCATTTCAATCCATTCATATAAATTTTGTGAAATTATGGTCAACGTCTAAGTCAAAGTCAAAGTCAGCTTTATTGTCAATTCTGCATGTACATAAACAGGATCAAAATGACAATCAAAATTACCCCTGACCCCTGGTGTGCAACTACAATAAAGTATAACAAATAAAATAAAATAGAAAGCTATAAGAATAAGGCATACAGATGTGAAAATAAATATGAAGTATCAAATAGACTATACCTAATTACTATCTATCTACAAAAATATAAGTTGTACAAGAATCCTTAAAGCTCTATATACTATTGCAGTTCTTTGTTAAAATTATAACATATATATGTAAATATATATGTATATGATGAATTATTAAAAAGGTCTATGAGACTGAATGTATAGATAAATTTAATCTACCATTATATACAGGTGTCCCAAAACATATTAAGTAAGTAAAGTTGAATTCAAAGTTGGTAAACTCCAACGTTTTTTATAGAAATACTGAAAAAAGCCATGAAATAAGAAAAAGAAAACTGAATATATTTATGAGTGTTTAAACATTATGTATTGTCAGACTCACTGTCAAAGTGTGTTTATTTGCAGCTAATTTTACCCCTTTATTAAATTCAAAATCACAATATATCAAAAGTTGAAATTGAGAAATTTTATTACTTACGAAAAAATAATTCATTTTAAGTCTGTAGTTGACCACACAAAGAAGTAAACATATAGGAGCATGAGATCATTTAGGATGCAGGCAGAATGATATGGCAAATAAATATTTAAAAATCTAAATCATGAATGTTTGATTAAGTCAAAGTCAAAGTCAAAGTCAACTTTATTGTCAATTCTGCCACATGTACAGGACATACAGAGAATAGAAACTTCGTTACTCTCAATCCCTAGATAAAATAGAAAATGAACATTTAAATATAAGAGTGATTAAAAATGCAAGTAAAATATTTTAAAGTAAAAAAAATTAAATAATATAATACAATTTTACATATAACAAGAAAGCTATACAACATACAATATAAGGGTAAATGACATTGAGTGCAAACCAGGCAGAGTAGTGCAAATAGGCAAATAGTGCAAATGGAGATTTGGTAATGTACGGTATGAGATAGTGTAACACAAAGTCTTACAGGAAAGGAAAGGAACACAAACAATGTGCAGAATATATGAGAAATCCACAATAATACTGAATGATATATGCAGGTTTAGGACCAACATGTGCTGCTCTATACACACAAGGACTTTCGTCAGAGAAAGCCTTTCTCAATTCAGGATAACAATTCCAAGCATGTTGCATGTGCAACAGCACGACTGCTCGGCAGAAAGGTGGATGACTGGTCTTCCTGCTATCCGAACGAGTCATCCATTAAAAACATTTGTCACATTATGAGACAAAATATAGAGCACGGACATCTAGAACCTTGAGATGCAAAATGAGGAAACATTTGGCTTTCAAAACTGCAGCAACTGGTCCCCTCAGTGGCTAAACAGAGGAGTTATGATAATACAGTAGGCACATTACCAAATATGTTTTTCCCACATTTAGAGGATGCAAAAACTTTTGCGCAGCTTGTTTTTATTCATTTTTGTATTCAACTTCACATTTTAGCAGGAAGGTTTGAGAATTTCACAACACTGATCCTGGCTTGATGTCTTCTGATGTAGTCTGATGGATTGTTTTTATCTGGAAGGTCACAGGGGTGCATTATTTTGCTGTATAATGCCAAAGCCATTACACAAACCACCATATTCTTAAGTCAGGGAGGAGCGGCCATCTGTGTGACCCTGAATGATTGTACTCACCTGTATCAAGTGAGAACTTTGAAGAAGGTGCCGCCCTTTCTGGCTGATCCTAGCCACACTCATTAAAGGAGTTTAAATTACATCCATTTGCCTGCAGATACTCTATGCCACATATATGCTTTAAACGGTGTTGTGAAAAAGTTTTTGCCCCTTCCTGTTTTGCATATTTGTCCCACATACATGTTTCAGATCGTCATAAAAATGCAATATTAGACAAAGATAACCCGAGTAAACACAAAATGACATTTTTAAATGATGATTTTATTGATTCGGGGAGTTATCTAAACTTACCTGGTCCTATGTGAAAAGTAATTGTCCCTCTTGTTAAATCATGAATTGACTGTGATTAACCACATTTTTTGGAAAGCTGAGTTCAGTTTCACTAAACACACTCGAGCCTGATTACTGGCAGACCTGTTGAATCAAGAAATCACTTACATAGAAGCTGCCTGACAAAAGAAGCGGGCTAAAAGATCTCAAAAAGCAACACATCATGCCATGATTTAAAGAAACGCCTGAGAAATAAAGTCACTTACATCTATCTGTCTGGAAAGGGTTAAAAAAAACATTTTAAGGCTTGGGACTCCAGTTAACCACAGTCAGAGCCATCATACACAAAGGGAGAAAACATGGAACAGTGGTGAACCTTTCCAGGAGTGACCAGCCTACAAAAGGTGCTTTAAGAGCACATTAATGACACATCCAGGAGGTCACAGAAGAACCCAGAAAACAGTAAAGAACTGCAGGCATCACATGTCTCATTTAAGGTCAGAGTTCACGATTCAACAATAAGAAAGAGGCTGGGCAAAAATGGCATCCGTGGGAGGGCACAAGGAGAAAACCACCAAAATGAACATAAAGGTTCATCTCACATTTGCCTGATGATCCCCAAGACATCTGGAAAAATATTCTATAGACTCACAAGACAAAAACTTGAACTTTTTAGAAGGTTTGAGGAATCAGGAATAAAACTAACACAGCATTTCAGAAAAGAAACATCATGCAAATAATAAAATATGGTGGCAGTAGTGTAATGGTCTGGGGCTATTTTGCTGCCTTGGGACCTGGAAGACTTGTGAAACCATGAATTCTGGTGTCTACTAAAACATCCTAAAGGAGAAAGTCTGGCCATAAAACTGAATTGCACTTAGGTTCTGCAACAGGACAATGATCCAAAACACACCAGCAAGTCCACTTCTGAATGGCTTAAGAAAAACAAAATGAAGACTTCAGAGTGGCCTAATCAATGTCCTAACCTGAATCCGATTGAGATGCTGTGACATGACTTTAAAAAGGCAGTTCATGCTCGAAACCCTCAAATGTGACTGAATTACAACAATTCTGCAAAGATGAGTAGGTTGAAATTCTTCCACAACACTGCAAAAGACTCATTGCCAGTAACTGCAAATGCCACCCTTAGCAGTTTTTGTTGCTAAGGGTGGCCCAACAAGTTTTTCAGTTTAGGGGGCAATCTCGTTTTTATATAGGACCCTTTTCCCCCTTTTCCACTTAGCAACAAATACATTAATTTACAAACTACATTTTGTGTTTACTTGTGCATATCTATTGTCTATATATCCTGCTGTGTGCCCAGCCTGGAGGCTGCGGTCTGTGACCGGCTCCCGGTGCAGACGGCTCCCTGTTATAGTGTTTCCTCACTTGGCTCATGCGAGCCCAGCCCAATTTTTACTCTTTAAGTGTGCGCGTGTGTGTATGTGTGTGTGGGTGGGGGGATATATGTGTATTGAGAGTGTGGGGAGTGAGTTGGAGGGTGGGGTGGGCTGCTTTTAACTATGTAAAGCACTTTGTGCTACATTTTCTCTGTATGAAAAGTGCTTTATAAATAAAGATTGATTGACTGATTGATTGATTTATTTCATTTTTCTTAATGGTGTCCCTTGGGGATAATAAAGATATTTTTGCTTTGTTCATTTGTCTCTTTTAATTCTATTTTGTTGTACTTTTTCAACATGTTCAACATAAAGATTCAATCAACATCAACAATCTTTAATTATTGAGGATGTAACACTTTGGTAACACTTTCCCAAATTTTCTAAACAGGCTGATGGCATGAAATTCAGAATACCATTGTTATATATTGGATAATTTGCCTGGATAGCATATTTTCTTGTGACTGATTCTTTTTTATTAGATGTCCCGATCTTTACTTACATGAGATCTAATGTGTAAGGACATTTTATGTATTTATTACATATTTTTCAAGAAATTCTAGCCTAATGACCTGGCAGATAAACAATTAAAGAGTGGTTTGTGAGGACAGAAATAAAAAGACTTATATAAATATCTGACATTACACATATCTATACAAGAAAGCTTTACATTGCTATATAAAAAAAACCTGTTAGCTTCTTAGGGAATGTTTGGAAATTGAATGAATCCTTTGACCTTATAAAGACTAGACAAACAAAACACTACAGCTAATAGCTTAGCTGCCATACTGTGCTGATAAGTCACATTAATTTAGGTAAGAATTAAAATATTATACTGTCTGTCTGTCAACAGTCTATAAAGGGTTATCTTCTGTATTTCTTCTGAATCTAACAATTTGAGAGAGTTTTGAACGTGGCATATATTTCAATGTTTTAGATCTCAAGCTTAAATTATTAGTTGTTTTTGCCTCCAACTCAAAATACCAATTTATATTTATTTTGTGTTTTGGATCTCTCCTTTACATTAATAAAAGCAGTCAGAGAGATTGCTTGACAAACAATACCTCAAACAGCCCAGCCCAAGAATGGTTTCTCTAATGCTAATGCAAAATATAAAATGTGTAGAATTCCAGTTCATTTGACAGTTGACAATACATTTAATTCAGAATGTCCTCTTTTTTATGCCTATAACTACTTTGTGTGAGTAAAATGTTTAGTACGTTTGTACAGTGAATTTAAATCCTAGATAGAAGGTTAGAATACAGCATTACCATGTTAAGTATATATTTGATTTCTATTTTTTTGTGGAGATGACAAATAACATAGGTCTGCGTGCTGATGGGTAAAAAGAAAGCTGAACGCATCAGTGAATTCAAGCTCTTAATGAGGCTGTTTTCAGATAAATGTATTTACTTTTCAGGTATAAAGATCACATAGTACAAAGAGACTACAGTGAGAATGCCTCTGAATGTTTTCTCCATGATTTGGATCACTGAGCAGCACATAAAGTGTTTAACCTCTCCTCGCTTTGTAAAGCTGAATTAATTTTTCTAGCAGTGTGCCTGAATTCAATTTGTGCTAAGTTGCAGCGAGAGATTTATGCATGAAATCCCTCTTAGAGCTTATTTTCACTCTTTCTTCGCTCCGTAATCCCTCCACCGCTGCCGCTTCGTATGACTTACTTATATCATTATTGATTTACAACAAGTGGACACTGTCCTGATTAACGTTGTGCGATTTGCAAAGGATTTGGGCTCCAGAAGCACAGGAGCCAGAATGTGCAAGTGTAATACAATAATTCAAACATCCGTTTCTTAGTCAAAATGCTTTTTTCAAACTCCTTTTAATTGCACAAAGTGAGTTTAACCTTCTGGATAGGAGTGATATAATGACAATTTTACTATAGCTATCGACTCCGAAAAACACACTTCTCTAAAACATACTGAGCTGAGCTGTTCTCTGGTGCGCCCTGATACCTCTGGGTTCTGGAGCAGAGACTCTTTTTTTACTTTGTAATTCAATTTCTCTGGCTGTTGTTTATTTCATAGCTCCCCTGTGAAGCATCAGAAGCTGATGTTCTGTCAGCCCCTAACTGTCGTACATGTTTGTCATTCACAGCCCTTGTTAGAGGAAGAAGGGAAAAAGGAGAGCTTGACTCTTTTTCTCTTCCCAGCTGAGAATTCCCAGAAGCAGAATTGTTCTATTTAGATGGAAACTTTTTTGTCACTCTCCTGTCTAAATTGGCATATCTGGCTCTCTCTTCTGAAACCAATAAACTGTGAACCTGGACGAATCTGTCAATCAAGCTCAAATTGACTGCAGCATGCCAGATGACAACACCATCCTCTTGAATATAAATATATATATTATTTACTGTATATATAAAAATGTTGGGGTGATCTGATTGGCTGTAATCAGCACCTGTCACGCTTTTTGCGCATCAAACATTCAGTTAATAGGTTTGAAAACACAAGTGCAGACATTTCCTCATATATTCTCAGCCAATGCAAGTTTGCGGGTATAAATAAAATTGAGTATTTGATCTTGGGGGGAAAAAAGTCCAGTAAGGCAAAGTTTGAACAAAAATGTTCTTACTTGTACTCAAAAAAGAAGAAGAAAACGAGGTCAGTAATCAATTTAGTGCACAAGTGCTGAAAGTTTGATTAATTATATACATGAAACTTCAATTTACTTGAGCGAGAGAGAGAAAAGCTTTTTATAATCTACTTTTTATTCCTTATCTAACAGCGACATTAATGCAATTACTCCTCACTTCAATAAGCTGTAATAACTTAAATGCATAGAACTCATTCTACAGATTGCTCCTTGATCAGCATGTCTAAATTGTACAAGTCAAGAGAAAAATATTTCTATTTGGAATGATCTCAGAAATGTACGATCTGTTTCAAGGAAACAAGCTGGACTTTTACACGTGGTAGACTATGTGTTAAAATGTAGCTTTGACAGTAACAAGATACCCTCCCAGGGTATCATAACAGTGAACCGTATTGCTCATATACCTCCAAACCACAGTGTCAAATCTAACTGTTGACCTTTTGAGCTGCTCCACGCTAATACTTGCTGACTGAACACCCTTTCTGTGTGATTTGTACAGCCGTACCATGAATATGCTGCAGCAACTGAATTATAATTTGGTTACTGGTGTGTCAAATGTACAATAAATCCTCAGGATGTTATCATTTGCAGTGACACATGAAGAAGAAGATGAGGGGAGGGGGAGCTGTAGAGAAAATATGAAAATGCTTTTCACGTCTTCATATCCGAGCAGTGGTTTGGACGTTATGAAAAGAGGGAATGGATCTGCTGCTTTATGTGCTGTATCTAATTGGATATGGCAATATATAATATGATTCTCCAGTATCCATCAATTCCTGTGTTAGACCTGTTTGTATGGCCGTGTCAGTGGGGCAGCCTAGCTTGTTATGATGCCTGAGCAGCAATTATGAGGTAATTTTTGACTCTTGCTGTGTGAGGCCATCTAGAGGATACTTGAGGGGAGGTTCCTAATGAGTGAGCATTGATTGATTGGACATAATAAGTGCCCTGCTTGACTGAAAGCGAGTGAGAAAAGGGGGGGAGGAAAGGAGACTGGGGGGTGAGTAGTGGGGTTTGGATGAAAGCATATTTCCAATTGACCAGTTATTAGATCGGTTAGCGTATAGGTGAGCCCCACACCACTGCCAAAACCAGGCTGTCTCAGCCCAGCGCCAAACCTCATTTACCCTTCACCAGTAAATAATTACCCTAATGGCTATTGTGTGATACATGATGCAATTAAAGCCTAATGCAATGCACCTCACTTAGCGAACGTGTCAGGTCCCACACAACAGGCAGCGGTGGTCCTGAGCTAACAGGGCTAGCTACCTGACTGCCCAGTAAAGGGGATGTCCTCCAAAGCAGACAGAAGAGCTCTCCTAATCAGCTGGATCTGTCACCCAGGTGTGTTTGTTTGCCTGCAACCAGGGAACTGGGAAATATTCAGAGAGAACCGAGGAGGGAAAGCAGAATTTGATGCAAGCTATTCCAGTTAGCAGAAGAGGATATAATGGAAGAGAGGGCAGAATCATCAACCCCCATCCTTTCTCCCCTATAACCCCAGCTTCTCTTGCAGCTCCCCTCCTCCTCCTTCACCACCACCACCACCACACTCCCAACACCCCAGTCACTGTCAGGCCAAACACATGATGAATTGCCCTGTCAACAGAATTCATTCAGGGACCAATTAATTCAGCAGAAATGAACTAGAGCCATCAGTCGCTGAAAAACTCAGAGCAAAGAGAGCAAAGTAGCTCTCTTTGGAAGAAAGAGAGACAGTGTGTGTGAGAGGGGAAGAGAGAGAGGGAGAATGAAGGAGAGGGTGCCAGGGGAGTGCAGTGGAAGTTAGCCTGACAGGAATTGGTCATTTAATGCTTTAGCGCACTGGAGACAGCCCCTGTCATAGAGGAAGCCATGACAGGACTCCCCTGGTACTTTATTTATTAATTATCCAGAGCAGCAAGGGGCATTTAACTGTCTCACTCCAGGCCTGTCAACTTGACTTCTTGTCATTTCCCTTCCACAAACAGGTCCTTTAGAAACAAACCCGAATCAAAGGAGGAGAAAATGTAATTACTCACAGAGCAGATAAATATTTTTATTGCAGCAGCTGTTACATTACAAAAAAAAATCTATTTTGGTGCTTGGACTTTTTCAGAAGTGTGATTCTAATCATGATGGAGGAAACTATATCTTGCCCTGAGTTTTGACAGCTGATCGTCTGTCAGTAGCGAAAGGACAAAGAGTCAGGTCCGTCTTACAGCCACTTGATACAAAAGCAACACAAGCAGCTATTTAAGAATTCACACGTATATTGCAGAAAAATAGATCATAATCATTATTGCGTAATGTACTATTATATTAAGCTTATTTCAGCTACATCTCCTTGCAACTTATTCTATATTTGCATCAAATTTGTCACTTAGTATAAAAGAAATTGCTCTAAGGAAGAAACCGTTTCCGAAAGGAAAGCAATCAATAACAAAAATTTTCTTGAAGACTAAAAAATAATAACATCCTATGTTGTCGTTTGCCAAGCAGATAGAATTCTGTTTTCCCTGCTGGAAACTCAATGAGCCTGTGGCTGACCTTTTCAGTCAAAGGTTTGATCTTTCCCTATTGTGTTGTGTTGATCAGCTGGTAAATATTTGATGGAACCTTTTCTTTAGCACATCAAGCATCTCGGTGTAACGGGAGCATGACGAGGCAGCTGGAAAGCTGTTTTTGCTATCAGGTATGCCCTACTGAGATCAAACAACAGCTGAAAGCATGAATAATGTCAATAATGTACCAAACAGCATTACAAAGCACTTTTATGAAATGGGAAATACAGAGAAATTACATCCAGTAAAACATTCAGTGGTACGTTGTGGGAGTTGCAAGTCCTACAAACTCCTTGCAGTGAGTTAATTTATGCATTCAAAGAAGGTGGTTTTAATCCACAATGGCATTAAAGTCACAAAACTAACTGAGCAGCGGCACCTGAGGACTGCTCTTTTCTGCAAGTTTGAAACAAAGCCGATGAAATTCTGAGGAAGCCAGGAATAAGGAGATGTGCTGCAGTATATAATTAATTAAATGAGACTAATTAGGAACATGAGAGCAGGTGCCAGGCTATGGGCTGACAGCAAAGACAGCTAGACAACAAGAAGGGGGGAAAAAAAACCTATGGGTAAGGGGTGTAACGTGACAAGAGGAGGGACAAAGCAACTTTCTGTGTTTTGTCACATGAAACCTCCAAGGAATATATGTGACAGAAATTGTAGACCCAGACACCATGGGGGTCTCTCCCTTTGTTTAAGACAGATTTTCATTTCACCAATTTGGGGTTGATGCAAGCAAGAGATTTTCCTCCTCATTATTCCTGCATGTGGATTAAAATAATATATAAAAAAGAAAGACGGTGCAACTGAGACACTCACATATGAATGTGTGCAGTGGCTCACCAGAGATACCATAGAGATGTCACACATTTAGAATGTTATGCATGAAAAAAATGGGTTTGTATTACTCGGTGCACACCAGCTGGTGATTTAGAATTCAAGCAACAGAGTACCTGTACAGCTAAATGCAATTTTTGGTCATTCTTGGATTATAAAAGTAATGATTGCATATTAACCACAGTTTCAGACAGAACGAAAACATCACATTATTGATGGATCATTCTGTTACTTAAATAGTGCAATAGATGGAAGAAACAACAGTATTTTTGCCGCACAAAAAACCCCACATCCTCTTTTTCTGCTCTACCATTTGGTTCTAAACATTATGGAAAGTCCAGCCTGTTCAGTCAGAGACACTCAGAAGGGGCATCAGCCTATTTTATCACAATTTGCTCACTAACCAGTTACAAATGTGGCATGTGATGACAATAATGAGGCTTGATGTCACTTAGCCTTTGGGCCGTGTGTGTGTGGAATAGTAAAGCAGGATGTCAGGGTGCTGCAGGTCCTCCTCTCTGGCACTGAGAGGCCTTCTACACACGAGGTGACAGACACCTCGGTTAGAGAGAGAGCCGCCTCTCTAACAGCATTATAAATTACTGTAGATCCTATTTGTGTCAGTGGAGGCAAGTGAGGGGAAAATTCAACATCAGCCTATTTATTCATTTACTTATTCCCTGGCTCGGTCAGGCTCAGTGCTGCTGGAGGAGAGGAGCTCTGCTCCTCTCTGTAGTGCCACTCTGCCTCAGAACAAATGCTGTGTGTTTAGAGACACATGGGTATTTCATTTTAGAAGCACTGGTGATATCAGAGTCAATCAGGCCAGAAAGGGAAAAGCATTACAGCTGAATTTTCTTCACCCAATCTGGATGGAGCCCGCATTTTTACATATCCATAAAGCGTAAATAAAACCTGCAAGTGCAGACAGCATGTCTGCCCAGGAGGGAAACTTCTGTACTGGAATGTGTCAGAAATGTTGAAGACTTGCTACAATATATACTCTAAAATTGTAACAGGTCAAATTAATTGGGAAAGGCCACTTAATATATTTAAATGTGTGTACGTTGTCTGAATAAATATGGGTCTTTTCAGATTAATCACCTTTCTGGTTAATATCTGAAAAGTGTTTGATTGGTTTAGACATGTAAAACTTGTCGATGAAAAGAAATAAGAACAATTAATTATTAAGACAATCTTTTAAAAAGAAACGTAACTCTTGAAAAGTAAAGGATTTGGGAGATATTGCTGTGCAGTCAATAAACAGCCTCACCTGACTCAATTTTTGTGTTAACAGTTCTTACTTTGCGTAATCAATAACCGGTGACATGAAATGGATTTTGAAAAGAAAAGTAATTTCCCATCTAAAAATGCCACAAATTATATAAAAATACAAAGCAACCACAGCTCGATATGTTTTTGTGTAGACTGGCTAATTCACAAAAGACAAAAAAAAAAAAAAACAGCTGCTAAAAAAGATGCAGAGCTTTCGTTAAATTATCAAGGGATGGCTTGGAGTGTGCATCATCATTAGTTTGACTAAGTAGCATCGGTCAGTGACTCAAGTAGTGGTAAATGGCACAATTAGCAGGCTGAGCAGGGAGAGGTATATTCAATTTGAAAGCCTTCTTTCTTAATCCATCTCCTGTGATCATGAGAAATGCTGAGCTATGGGCTTTTATGCTCAATGACATTAATCAGGTTAATTCAAAGTAAAATGTCAACATTGTAATCAAGAACTAGCACACTCCAGCAAAATGTAAATGTCTACAGATGCTAAATGTTAATGTCCGACAGCGTTCTTCTTCTTAGATCTATCTTTTTTTTAAATATGTTTTTGTCTTAGCAAATTGGCACATTTCCTGTTCAGCTGGGCATATTTGATTAAGAGCTAAAAGAAAAAGAAGAAGCACAGATTAGTCTGAAACCTACATAGCAACCAACAACAATGAATAGCTTAAGTACGGACACCCACCAGAGAAGTGTTGACATGCTCCCTTACTATGAATATGTTGTTTCTTGTTCTACTTCTCCCAGTGCCCCAGTGCTTAATCCCTCAGTGCACTTGCTCTGTAACCCCAGCAGGTGCAGTGGGAATCTATAAACACAGCTGGTGCGTCTCAGCATCAAAACCCTTACATCTACCCTCACCTCGCACCTCACCCCAACACAAGAAATACCACACATAACCTAGATTCATGTTGCTAGTTTTTTCTTCTTCTTTTTTTTTAACAAAGGTGCATGCAAGAAAAGTGTTGATGTCAACTAAGTACAAGAACTCTGGAGTAATATTTTGTTGAGGTTAGGTGGTCAATGTCATGGCATCAATATAAAACATCTGGTTTTTGTGCAAGAATGATCATGATCGTGCTTTTAAACTTTAAACCTGACACTTTTAACTTGCCTCACCTGATTTTCTTTTTTATTTCTATTAGAATTACACTTTAGTCACAACAATAAACACACTGCTTCAGTGTATTTTCTTAATTTCATACATACAAAATGTTAAATATCAGAGTTTAGAAAAGTAAACAACACCTGTAGTTCAGAACAAGAGTTTTATTTGTCATTGTTAGGCAGAAGCAGTGAATGTATAAGAACCAGACACATGGAGCACCAAATGCCTCAAAAAACATTACCTGTGTGCAGAAGCCCTTATGTTTTTTTCTTACACTGTTAATATTGTGAAGCAACTATTTTTCATGACCTTTCCAAACCATGAACTTTTTGAAAACATATGAAGCTTTAGTTCTTAAACTGAAGCAAATTGAAACTAAAAACCCAAAATATATTTAAAAAAAATAATTAAAAGGCGATATATAAGATAAAAAGTCCGTGAAATCTATTGTAACTGCAGGTCCCACTGAAACCTGTGCCATACCTATGCCAATTACTGTGACGGTGTTAATGCCAGAGGAGGAGGAGCTGCTATTTCATAAATGTTTGCAAAGCCAGACTGCATGGCTGCATGCTTGATTTTAAAACCTGTGACCAGTGTTGGGTGTAAGATGTGCCAAAATAATGTGTTGCTGCAATCACATTATATTTTTAGTAACCTATTAATGCAATGTGTTACTGTGCTAAATTCACTAATTACAGTACAGTTTTTCAAGTGCTCCAATCATTAACAAGGGTTCTTCAGTTGCCTGCATGCTGGGAAAAAGCAAAAGAAGAAAATGAAAGAAGCATGTTTTTTTTCTTTCTGTGCATTTGCTGCTATCACCTGATTTTAGTTTGTGTGCTGGGAGGAGGGAAACGGTGGAGTGGTCTACAGCTTTTGGGGAGTGGAGATAAGGACATTACTTTTGTTTTGTTGCATGAAAGAACAAGAGTGCCATGGTGAAATGTAGGTTGTGTCCAGTACACATCACAACATCCACTAACAGTATGCTAACACAAAACCAGTCACGAACTCAAATTGATGTTAAATCTGAGTGCATGCTGATCCCAGCCGAGCAGACAGGCCCTGAGCTTAAATTTTCAGCAAAGATAAGATGAGCAGTCAGGCTTATAACATTGTAGCCTCCACAAACTTGCATTACTGTAGCGTCTTTGTCTCTACCTTACAATATAAAGCTTTAAGGTGACTGCTGTTGTGATCATATAAATAAAATTTAATTTAATCACTTTAAAGTCTGTAGAAACACCGATTACAAACGCTGCTCTGTGTCAAAGTAGAGATTAAAAAAACAATGATCAAAGAAAAATAAAAAAAATAAAATATCAGTTTTAAAGATGAATGTAAAGATGTTTACGTGCTTTGAACAATCGTTCAAAGAAAATTCAGATCTAGGCTAAAAGAGCTTGATTTGAGCAGAAATGCTTCGAGGTTTCTTGTTGAAGTGTTGAACAGTTCTCTCTTATGGTAACTAAGGGGGAAATGCTGTTCGCTCCCAAGGACTTTTTTATTGAAAGGCCGAGTGTCAGAGCTGTACTCAGCTTTATTATTACATAAATGCAGGATACACATTTTCATGATGAAAACGAGATATCTTCTTTACAAATGGCTGTAGCCGTACTTGCACTGTACTTATACGTTTCCTCCTCAAAACGCTTGGCGCCAGCTATTTTGCACTTAAGAGTGACATGATTATAGGGCATATGCGTATGCTCAAGTTACATGTAAAGCACACGTGCACTAATTAGTGTTTTTCCTTATTTTGTCCAGTACATGAATGTATCATTCATTGAAGTATTTGTGCATGGGAAAGCCTTTTGAATCAGCATGGAAATAGCAGACCCCACCACACTATATAAAGTACTATACACAGTAGCAACTAATAAATGTAAAAACATAATAACTGGCAGATATATGTTTGATAGATATGCAGACGTACACTGTAAGAAGGATATTTTACTAAATTGTAAGTTTAAAGTCGATTGGGCTGAGAGAAATACAGTGGTCATGAAAAATATATTGATTTGATTAGTTGAATTTCAAGCAATGTGGATCAGATGTTCATGGACAATTTAGAATTGTGCTGCATTCACTCCCCTATTGTATGCATATACAGCGATGTCACTACTGATATCACTCTTATTTAATATTCTACTTGGCTTTGCATTTTTACTTGTTAGAGTGTGGTAGTCTATACCTGCCAGGAAGCGTTAGTCCTGATTGCTTAGGAAATTCACCACTGCCTTCCTGTAATGAGAGTGGACAGAGGTTAGAACAGCTCAATAGAAGAGATAACCAGTCTTTGATCCAAACAGCCATGCAGAACATACAGGCAATACCATCAGAAAATGTACTGTCAGGAATTTTGGATTTTAAATTACACCTGATTAACCTGAAGTAAGGAGGAAGAGGAGTTTGGTGGACTTGGACAGGCTGAAAAGAAACATGCAGTTGGTTCACCACAAATCCTGTCAACTTTCCTGAAGTCTACTGGCAAAGCTTTGCACAAAGGAAAAATAAAATCCAGCTAAACACATTCATCAGTCGCTACAGCTAAAAATAAAATGCAAGCTCTCGCAGATGATGGATTTGGTATCATCCACCTGTCATTCACTTCCATTTTGTGAGCCGCAGAAGTGCGAGAACAGCCCTTGCTGATCAAGATCAGTGAACAGTCTCATGTCTGCAGATGTCTGTTGTGTTATTATTGGAAAATGTGCACGACTGACATCTCAGAAATGCCTGTTATTGCATAAAGAAGCCCGGGAGAGCCAACAAAATTCATTTTAAAAAAATCACCAGAGGTTTAAGACACATATCTAAAATATTTAAGATTTTGTTCTGGATCCTTTTTTTCCACTTAATAATCACTAAAGACACCAAGCTAGGCATTTATGGGAAACTGGAAAATGTCTGAACATTTGCAACCACAGTAAATAATCCATAAACAACTGCGATGTAAACTTTGGGAAACATACAAAGAAATGATGCCCTGCTGTTTGGCAAAAGAGTGCCAACATGCCAGGATATTCTGTTGTACTCAATTGAAAATGTTTGCTTGGTTATTGAGTGCATGGTCGAAGATCTAGCAGTGCCTCTTAGATTTAAAAAAAAAATATAGCCCTTTACTTCAGCTAATTGAAGGTAATCTTGTGAGCCCATTTTTGGTACAGTGGAAATACTCACAAGTGAATGGACTCTCCACAGATGGGTTCTAGTTGAAACTAATGAGCTAACCTTCCTAACATTAGCACTGATGCCTGTGGTGATTTTACACATTATTTTATTATTTTAACCCTCCTTTTTCTAAGTAAATGCAAAAGTCAAACACCTTTCACCCCATGAACACAGAGACAGCTAAGTAATAATCCTTCATAAAAGTTTGGTATGTCTAAATGTGGGTCTATCTACATTTTTATTCAATCTAGACTTGTTTTCACAAATATCATTGCCTTTTGACTTTTCTTAAAGCTGTAAATTGAAATTTAACATTGCTTCAAATCCCCCAGCTCTTGAATACTCACAAGGGTCACCTAAAAGGAACTTGATCAACCAGAGTTGTCACCCAATTCACAGCCTGTCTCTGTCTTTCAAAACACCTGAGGGGGAAAATGATTTCCTCATTGCCAGGCTAATGGCGTTCATTTCTGTTAATCTATATCCCAGTGTTTTCCAATTTTGTGGGTGTATCCTCACTCTCCACCGTCTATTATGCTCCGGGGACGGGAAGCGGCCACTTTCTCCCCATCTTGTGGCACTTGAATTAAATGGAAGCAACTTGATTGCTGGGAAGCACAGGGCTAAGTGAAAGCAATTAAGGCACTCCAATTCTTAGCCAAAAGATGGGGCACCAATGACTCAAGAGAGAATTAATTTGTATATAATGATATCATCCAGTCTTTTTATTCACATTTTGTTTCATGGCTCTTCTGGGCTCTTTTGTATGGGGAGTGCACGCCTCTCTTTGCATGTTAGGGAGATGAAAACAAATCTGTGCTTAATAGGTCCACTGTGGACAGAAGAGGTCTATTAGAGGAATGAATGGGACTGGCTGAAGACACCAGGAGAAAAGATTTAAACAACCAATGGCTGGGTTTAGACTTCTGATTGAGGATTTTAATAATTTCATTCCAGTTTAGTTCCATTTCTATTTCATAAGAACTGTTTATCATAGAAACCCCTTCTGAGGCTGATAGTCTATTCTCGTGCACCAAAAACAAAAATTCGGTTTAAGTGATTAAAAATCCTGTGAATGATGATGTTGACACACCAGCTCTTATATTGACATGGCAGCTTGATGCTTTTCACTGGACAAACAACTGTCCTTGACTAGCAGCTGTCCTTGATGTAATGTGATGAAAGGCCAAAATTAAACATTGGTGCTGACTGTTTGTGTGCCCACTGCAAGCCAGTTTGGAAACTGACTTTGACACAGCACAGCTGTCTGCACTCATCTGAGGATTAAGAGACATCACAGTATAATGCCACTGTGGGCTATACTTCTCCAGGCAAATTATCAGCTGATTGGCCAAAAAACGTCCAGTTAAAAGTGTTTTGGGAAAACACCTTTTTTGGGACCCTTTGGCCCTTAGTGCACATAGCAACTGGAAATTAGTTTTTCCCAGTCAGTAGGCAACTGCAATTTCATTTTGTTAAGCAATTAATATGATTTGATATATTTTGATTCTATACATACACAGTATCTTTGAAACTAAATCCTATTCATGCTTGTAGTGGGTTTTAAGTAACTGTATAGTCAAACACAGTATAGTTACTTCTTCACTTTAGCTTATCATTATAAAGTAAATACAGATTGCATAGTGTAGTGACTACAGAACAATCAATATTTTGGTTGGTTTTACTCCCACAGTGCAGTTCTGTTTGCCAAGAGAGCAAAGTGCCAAGAAAACTATTACTTGAGTAGCACAGCTAAAACAGGTGGTGGAAAGGCTTTTAGTTTACCAAGTAGCTATTTGCTGCTGAAACTGTTGGTGATAAACAAACAGGATAAGAGTGGAAATGCCACTCAGATAGAGAAATCAGTGTTAACACTGGCAGAAAATTACCAGCACATTTTCCATTTTTTTAAGGATTTCTTTTTACATCGGACAGTCAAACTCAATGGAGAGGACTCAGGGATTTGAGAAGGTTCAAACGCAACCTTCAGTTAACACTGTTTATGCTTCCCATCTTATTAGCCAAATACAACCATATGGCTTCAAAGGGAAAGTATGCTGTCTTTGCAACAGTGGTTTGGGGGTTGTTTATTTATTCTTGGAGCTTTCTCTTAGATTTACTATATCTTTAATGCTCTTTTAAAGATTATTTAATCTGACTTCTTTTGTTTACCTTTGAACTTACATGCCTTTGACCTTTGCAGCACAGCCATGTGTGCTGCATGATGCATCATGGAGGTTTTATAACTCTCACAGTGAGTCAGCTGATCTTGATTAGTGAATCCATGTAGTGAAAGAGCCAGCTGATCCTCATTAGCAAAGCATTATCAAAGGATCAGGTGCATAACATATTATAACATATATTTCATGTTCACGCTGCCTATATAGTATATTTTTATTTTCCTTAAAATATACAGAGATATAAGGAAGTCGTGTTGTGAGGAAACTATAAACTATGCTTTTAATGAAATTCTAATTATCAACGCATCATTTAGACCTAAACAACATCTTTCTATGTGTTTTTATTATTATTAATTTAGTATATACTCATACATTTATAAAACACCCTCAGACATTACATTTGGTCTTATTACAATATTATGCATTATGATGAACTCTGCAGTATCACAAATGTTTGCCAAAGTTTGGAGCATTGACTTAGTTCAAATAACATACACACAATTAATTTGCGAGAGCAAATACAAGTCGTCCTCGTTACAGTTTTTAATCAGCATAGAAGGGAAATACTTACTCTGAGCAACTCTGCAGTGTTCACAGCAGTGCAAAATGTTATCACTGATATGCAAATGTTCACTGCAAACTGCATTTCTCAGTTTCATCTCTTCCTAAGTTAAATTAAAGCTAACGAAACAATGGATGGGGTATGCAAACAGCAAGCATCAGGTATCAGCCAATTACTGGGCTGTGCTTCATGAGACTTCATCCAGTATGACCAGTATGAATCACAGTAGTAATCATATTGCCTCAAAACTTATTTGGTAAGATAAATTATTGTTACATAGCCATATTTCAAAATAGACGGGCTGGGTAAATGTGCAAAGTGCTACAAATTAAATCCCATTTCTCTCCATTATGTTAGTGAGAAGATAATCTAAGGAACATACCTTAAAACAAATAAAAATAGCTTGTTTATTTTGTAATTTGGACTATCTGGCCTTCTAATTTTTGTTGGTTATAATTAATTTACTATGCACAAAGCTGTAACTGAAGCACCGTTTTTCTGGGGAAAAAAGTGTAAAGGAGTTCAAAGAGAGATAATCATCTCCTAATCACGAGTATGATGCCTTATAGATACTAAACGTTTGAGAGCAAACAATTTTCTCTCCAGCTGGCCTCTTTATAGATCATGAAAATATACTACTTAAATCAATGGGAGACATCCCACACACAATGGCAGCCCTGCTGTTCAATGATGGCGTTTGTATTGGGGGATAATCTAGAAAGGTCATCAATCATCCCATGTACCCTTCTCTGGAAAAAAGAAAGAAGAAGAAAAAAGACTGTCTGGTGTAATGTGCTTAAACATACCTTCCTCCTTCTTTTCTTTACAAAAAGAGGATGCATGTCCATGTGAATTTTCTGTAAAAACATGTACAACATTCAAAAGGGAATACAACACACTAAACACCAAGGGAGTCAATAAGGCAAATCGTTCCAAATTCACTGTCAGGCATGTGGTGAGACAGGCATTTCAAAGCAAAAGACTCCCTGGTTGAGCTGGAAATGTACAATTGACCCTGTCTGCCTTTTTCAGAATGGTGCAACATTATAACCTGGGGGAATGTGTTGTCATCCAAATGAGATAAGTTTATTTTCTGCAATGTAGCATTTGTTCCATCAGGCAGGGAGGCTATAAAGCTAGAAGGATCAGTGGGGAGTCGAGCTCTGCACATGTGGCGCGAACGAGGAGCCCGACAAAAAGGCTTGGCCACCGCCCAAATCTCTGCCTCTGCCTTCTGTGCGGGCCCAGCCTTGGAAGACAGGAGGCCACAATATTGTGGAACAAATTTCCTCTAATCTGAATGTGCTGGTCTAGAGCTCCAGTGGGAAGGCTGCTCTCCTGTGCCCTCCCCGCCTGTCCCACAGATCAACCCAGTTTACCCTTCACAGTGCCAACACACTGCAAGACGGATGAGATGTCGGCGGGGGGTTAGAGCTGTCGGGATCTCAGCCCTTCCGTGGACCACTCATGTGTGCTCTCAGCAGGGCTAGTGCTTTGCCCTGGAGAAAGAAGCTGAGTGGAGAAGAGCTGGCAAGAGAATAGCCAGCTCCCACCTGCATCCTAAAAGCTTACAACTTTCACACCGTTTACTACAACCATAAGAGTGGAAGAAGCATGAATGGATTTATTTTTGTTCTTCCTTTTACAATGCTTAAATTAAAAAGAGATAGAAAAACAGATGGTGCAATCTGTCCATTTTCAGCTTAAACACCACTACAAAGAAAGCATACATAAAACATTTCTAACTGCAAGTGAGGATCCTCCTGTTGTCAAGGACTACATTTAGATTAAATGTGGTGCCAACGGCGCCAATGGAGACAGGTCACGTGCTCTGCTGGGGACTGTATCCATCAGCTTCTAGTCATTTTACAGCAGCATGCAAGGCTCCTCGGCTGAGGATTGATTGAGACAGGAAAGGAGTGGGAGTGATGAAATGTATAGCAGATAATTATTTATGGTGGCTGTATGAAGCTCCTCCTGGCGATTTTTTTCCACGCAGCTTGTTGAGGAATAAACATTGTTTACACCATAAGTTTGAAAAACTTTTTTTTGTGACTTGTGTTAACTCGCAGCCCCTCTTTATTCTAAAAGAAAGTTTGTCTTGACATCACAACAGATAGAGATATTTGACGAATGCATACAATTTTTTAAATGGCTGAAGTGATGTTTTTTGAAGGGGAGTTGTTGTTGTTTTTAGCTTTGCTATCCTGTGCACTACCAAAACATTCAAAATCTGCCTGCCTCTTTTTAAAATTATTACTCCTTTATCATTATTCTTATTATTATTAGAAGTCTTTTCCTTAGCCTCACTGGATCGTACCAAAGTTCAGCTATTTTTTCAGCACAAAAGATGTTGACTGATCCAAAATGTGATAGGTCCAGCGATTAAAAAGTATAAAAATTAGTAAAACAATAAAGATGTGCATGTTTATTTATGCATAATTATGGCCTCTATTTATACAAAGACCATATATGCATCCGTTAGAGAATTCTCGACAGGGTTGAAATGCAAAGCAACAAGCAACTTGCTAAAATAAAGGACTTATAATATCTAGTGTAAAATAACTGAAAACAATTTTGAATTCAGTAACAATCACTTGATAAGTAACACGTGACCATTTTTCAATCTTCGGTTTGTCAACACATTGTTTACAGAAAATATTCTTCAGGCACAGTAGCTTAACGTCATACTGCTTGTTGTTCTTCTGTTTCCTGTCAATCAATTTTGTATTGATATTTATTACTAACAATCTTAGGAAATATCACTTCATCAATACATTTATTTGCACTGCACTGTTGTTTAAAAATGATATCGCGAGGCTGTGAAGCAAACAATTTCTCATACTCCATTTCTAGCCAGCTCATAGGAGCCCATTCTAGGAAATTTTCCAGTTGCAAAGCCGAGCTGAGCACTGTTAAGCACCCGAGCGCACCCCGAGCCATTTTCCATTTGCAATAAACCCCATTTGAAACGGGGCAGAACAACAGAAAAGTTGACTTGTTAACACTGGGAAAAGGAGGAGGACTTGTATGGTCTCAAATGAGCAGTCTGGGGCATTTTCACGCACACTGAGGGGTGGACAGGCAGGGAGGAGGAGGAGGGAGGGATTTCCATAGCAACAGTCAAGTCCCCAGCTGTCATGTTTGGGCTGAGATAGGTGCTGTGAGCACAGGGACCACTTAACCCCAGCCGCACTTCAACTTAGGAAGTTAAAATGCTGCTGAGTGTCTGTGCTGTGCCTCACTTAAAATGCAAACTCTATACCCTGGGGAAGATAAGGGGATGCTTCTGAATTAACCCGGGGATACAGGAGCTATGCAGAAAGCCTGCTCTGAAATAATTAACCATCAATGTTTTTGGATGTCACTGAATTATGTGCAAAGAAAACACTGACAGTGAGAGCATCCAGAGAGGCACACAAACACAACGAGTTGCCGGTTTATCGCCGCATCTCACCTGAAATATTTTCACTGGTTAACAATAAAAGAACTGGGATCTATTGTTTAGTAACCCATGTAACCATACTGTCAAAAGTAACAACCTGAGGAGAATATTCCACAGCTGTGAAACATCTTCAAAGGTTTGTATATTTTCTATCTGAAAAGATGTTTTTTGTTAAATTTGATGACATACATCCCATCCTATGCTCACGAATACTAATTCAGTTTTTATTGCAGCTTTTGCTTAAACACTGTAAAAATATGCAGGAGTGGAATAGCTCTAGTCTACTGACCTGTGCTATCAAAATAAAAGCCCTGAAAATCATTTAAATACAATATTCACTTTGAAAATACTTTAGTTCTTATCATTTTTCAACTGTCCACACCATTGGATTTAGGCTTTTGATGCTCAAATACATCTAAAGTGAATTGATGTCATGTCTGACACTACAAACCTTTGCTTTGGGAGACAATATTAGCATATAATGTGGGACTTTTTATGTGATCAAACCGACCATTGTAAAGGCACCAGCCTGAGAGGCAGTGAAATATAGATATATCTGATTTCTTTTAAATGTATTTTATCTGAGGCATTTTTTTCAGTAAAGAAAAATTGCTGACATGACATTTATTTAAAATCTTTCAGCCACTAAATAATCATTTATTTCAAATGTCTTACACGTGTAATGTGTTTTTCTTTAAATATGCATCAAGGTTGAATCCATCCCAACTGGCTGACATTTAGATGTGAGATTTGTACCATACATTTCAAATAAATCTGATGAACGTATTCCCAAAAGTCTCTTAATCAAAACAAATGAGTCTTAACACTTTATAGTCAATCTGGACATTCATTTTTGAAGAACAAAGAATTCTTTGACTTTCTGTAGTCTTTAAAGATATGTAACACATTTTGGTTACATTATCAGCTGGATAGTCTGCTGTCTGTTTCACACACACATTCTTCCTTCCAGCTAGTTGCAAACTGTACTGATGGCTGGTTAGAACCTCTTGTTGTTGCTTTATTTGTCAGATTTACCCATTTGTAAAACCTCCCGCAAAAGTCTGGAGATGTGGTGGTTTCATAAATCACAGGTCATTCATTCCAGGGATGAAAAATTAAGAGAGAGAAGAAATGCCACCAATTTTGAGATCTATTTTGCCTTGTTTATCCCAACTGTACATGTGGTGAACTATAAAGTATATGACTTGTTTAAAATAATACTACTAAGGATTAAACTTAAGCATAATTAAGGGTGTGCCTGCTGTTAGTGGTAGCTGGGTGTCGTTCTTTCTTTCTGAATGGTTGGTTGCACTAGAATTTGCTGTTTAGTTTCTCTGGTAGGGGCAACATGCTTTCTTTTTGAAGATGAGAAGATTTTTAGACGGTGGTACAAGGCTTTAAATTAGTAGTCCGAAAAACCAATGACATTATATACATCATTTAGGACTGCTGTATTCGGACGGATGTTTTTCAGTCACTGTTTGGTTAAGCTAGCAATGCTACTCAGAATTAGGGGATGACAATAGTTTGGGCTACAATTTCAAAATTTCTGACATTAAGGGACTGACAAAAATAGCAACTTTGTTAGGTACACCTGATCTGCTGTTCACTAGCAACCATCTTTAAGGTTTACAGAGAATCATCTTTAAAAGACAAAATATCAAGGAAGCAGCAGTTCTCTCTGAAAAAATGCCTTGTAGATGCTACAGGTCAGAGGAGAGTGGCCAGGCCATTTCAAGGTGATAAGAAGGCAGCAGTAACTCAAAGAACCGCTCATATTAACCAAGATGTGCAGAACAGCATCTGTAAAGACACCGAGCCTTGACGCAAGTGAGCTACAGCAACAGAAGAACATTCCTGTCAGCTTAGAATGGGAAACTGAGACTATGATTCACACTAGCTAAGCATCATTGGACAAAAGCAGATTGGAAAAACATTGCCTGGTCAGATGAATCTCAATTTCTGCTGTGACTTTTGGATTGCAAGACTAGAATTTGGCATAAATCAGAAAGCATGGATCTGTTCTGCCTTGCATCAACAGCTGTTGTAATAGTGTCAAGGACATTGCCACACTTCTGTGCTCCTTAGCACCAACTAAGCATTGATAAAATGCCATTATATACATCATTTAGGACTGCTGTATTCGGACGGATGTTTTTCAGTCACTGTTTGGTTAAGCTAGCAATGCTACTCAGAATTAGGGGATGACAATAGTTTGGGCTACAATTTCAAAATTTCTGACATTAAGGGACTGACAAAAATAGCAACTAAGCATTGATAAAATGCCGTAACTTACCTGAGTATAGTTGTTGACCATGCCCATCCCTTCATGACCACAGTGTACCAGTCTATCCTCTGATAGCTGCTTCAAGCAAGATAATGTGCCCAATGACAAAACTCAAATCATCTCAAACTGGTTTCTTGAACATGACAGAGAGTTAACTGTGCTCAAATGGCTCCACTGTCACCAGATCTCAATGCAGTAGAGCACCTTTGGGATGTGGTGGAAGGGGAGATCAATCTGCAGCAACTGCGTGATGCTGTCATGTTAGCATGGACTCTGAGGAATGTTTTCAGCATCTTGTTGAATCTATGTCATAAAGAATTAAGGCAGTTATGAAGGTAAAAGAGTGCATACTCAAATCAGTAGGATGTTCCTCTATGTTGGGGAAAAATGTTAAAGTGTTATTGCTTGAACATATGAAAGGGATGGCTATTTGTCATAGTAGCCTATCATAGCAGGCTGCAGCATCATGGAGACGGAAACAATAAAACATTTGTGGTTGATAAAGAACAGAACCTGAAAGATTAGAAAAGTAAATTAGCTTAAGATAAAGGCTGAACAGGGAGAAACTGCTTGTCTGGTATGTTCATCTGAAAGAGATGTATGGAACCAGGCTAGCTGTTTTCTGTCTCTTTGCTAACCAAATTTAGCTAGCAGTATTGTGAGACATGAAGGTGATATTAATCTTCCTTTTTATTAAATAATTTAATATGATTACTTTATATCTTATTTTATACCTTCGCTAAATCTTAAATTAAACTTGACTAAAGAGCTAAGTAGAGAGAGATTGTAACATATTACCACCAGGATGACATGTTGAATACAGCATATTAGCTAAATAAGTAAAACCTAGATAAATAGGCAATATCAGCTTCCTCCAAACCCACTGGGAAAAGTGATTTTTCTTTAAACAGAAGTGGCTATAGTTTGAACAGCCAGTTGTCTCTACATCCTCCATGTAACAGATATTGCTCGCGACAGCCCAGACAAAATGTCCCTGTTGTTTTGCAAGGGAAAATGTGGCATTGTCTCCGGATGGCGGTCCCCTTCTGGGTGTGAATGGCCATCTAATCAAGCTCTCCCTTTCACTGCAGCTGGTTTACAGCGAGCAGTGGGCTGACCTCTGAGGGGTCTCCCCCCCACCTCCCTGTCCTCTGGGACCCTTCAACAAGCTTTAGAGGCCAAATGAGGTGTAAGTCTATTAAAAGGGAGTTTGTGTGTAGATCACAGTCCCTCTGGGGGTGGGAGCCTTTGCCTTGTCATTCAGGTGCGGCTAATTTCCTTCTGCTCCACACGCAGACGTGAGGTCTGCCTGTAGTCCTCATCGGACTCAGACGAGACCCGCTGCTAGAATTTCAAATGACAGCATCTTGGAGAGGCAGCAGGTGATTTATTAAAACAGAACAGTGAAACAAAGAGACATCACCATAATGTTATGGATTAACAAAGAATACACTGCGACTCCACAGTGTTCACAATCCAATTCATTTATGAGACTCATAATGGCAGCTCAAATATCACTCTATGCAAATGAGATGGAAGAACAAACTGTAACTTTTTTTTTGCTCGTTTGTTTAAAAAAAGGATAGATTTGGGTGGAAATCACAAGTGATAAACATTTAATCTTTTTCAGAGCCAGAGAAAAAAAAATACTAAAGGAGCTGACAAGGGAAAAAGAAAAAGTAGGAACAAAGCCACCAGCAATGCTTGAGTGCCTGCAAGATAAAATTTGTGGCAAATTGGTTGGAACTGAGGGGTGTGAGAATAACATGATCTTCTTACCAATCAGGATCCTATAAAGAGATCTGCCTATCTCATCTTCTGCTGAGATACTTTCACCCTTGCAACCCCAAACCACAGTCACAGCTGAGTGCAGTAACGTAATACTTGACAGTTACAGTGAAATCAGGACAGTGATATCATTTTCCTTGTGTCGCCTCCATATACCAGCATGCTACATTTGAAATGACACACAAACCGTGAGGTTAAAGCGCTGACTTTTAGCTACAGTTTCAGTGGATTTACATGTGTTGCATATACTGTAGGGGTTGTGGTCTCGTCCAAGGAGTTATTGTGGTGAAAGAGCAAATTGTTACCACGCCAACTCACATGACTCGGTCCAGCTGATCAGTGGTTCAGCTTCACAAGATCACAGAGTGAAGACAACCATCACCCACGTTAAACATCTGCTGACGTGTATGTGCTGAAAACCTTACGCAAAAAGGTCTTACAGCAGATATTAAACTAAAAGACATGTTTACGTTCATGTAGCAGCTACATCACTTTGACAAATTCACGCAGGGTGAATATTTTAGCCATGTGTTTGTGGAGTTTCAGGAATCTGCAGTCCTTCACCCAATGGTCTCAAAACATGTATTTTTAAATGATATGATAATCAGTTTGACTTAGGATCAAATGCGCAGGTTTACAGAGCCAACACAAGAGCCAAAGACTTAGTTCACCTCTGGAAAACTGGAAGAATTTCTTCTATAAAGTTAGAGTTAATCTTCATTTCTCATGCCTTACATTAGCTCATGAACATGCCAATCACACCAACAGAACTTAAGCAGAAAGAATTAAGGTTCATAATCAGATATCCACTTTATGTATGTGAAGAAAATTACACTGTACTGCACTTTATATAAAAAGTGCCCACTAGACTTGAGAGCTCAAACATGAATCCTTAAACATATTCATGCCACCTCCACAAGAGGCCAATCTGATATTCGGTTGAGAAAGAGCTTTTCTGAATCAAGCATTGACAGTGTTTGTCAGAGGGGACCAGGGTCAGCTGAGCAGCATTAACCTCTGGAAGACCATCTCTGTGAAGTGCATTAGTCACATAGAGGAGGAGGAGGGATATCCTGTAATAGATTATTGACCAGCGGGCAGCGGCCTGGCAGCACCATGTGGTCCTAGCCAGCTACTGACCTCTTCATCACAGATGGAGCAGCCCACCTGCAGTCCAGAGCATGCAGACGCACAATGCACACACATTGATTCCCACAGCACCATACCCCCAGCGACTAATGACAAACACACAAGTAATATTCGCTGTTTGGTTGCAAAACAGTTAGCAGGACAAGGAACCTGAGGGGTATGAAACTATATTCATTCATAGCTATAAAATGGAAGTCCTTGGCTCATCAAATTGAAAGTGGTGGAGAAACAACAATTGCTTCCATGAACTTAGACTACCTAATTAAAGGCAGGCAATTTCTCTCCGAGAGTCACACTCAGGATCTTTAATTGAAATCAAAATGAGTATCGCTGGAACACAGAGGGCAGGCTGGAGCACAAATGGGGGTGGGGATGGACACATCCTTTGCCGTTTTACTGGTCTTGCTGTCAGCTCATGTGACTTTATATTTGATTTGCTGATTGCCAAAAAATAGATTATGAAGTAAGCTTTGATTTCCCCATGGTTTGGACTTTTAACACCCCATGATATGGTTTGTTATAGCAACCCCCCACCCTCCTCCCTAAAAAAAACAAAAAACAAACAAACTAGAGAATAAAACAAATCAGAAGATAAACTGACTTAACCCAGAAAGACAAGCGCATCTCCATCTATTGCCGATATCATCTGTGCTCTGTTTCCCTTTGGCTCAGCCTCACTTTTTTTTAAATTGTTTGATAATTCATCTCCGAGCTCTAATTTACCCCCCGTCGTCAGCACTGTATGTTCGACCATTGTGTGAAACATTCAGCTGATTTTAAAATGAGCTTGTAGCATATAAAGTCTTTCTTCCAGGGAAAGCACCTATTTATGGACATGTTTGCTTGTTTTTCATCAACATTAACCCTTTGGGCAAGTAACGTCCGTATGCTGTCTTTTCAAGAGCAGGCCCAGGAACGTCCTTGGGCAGGAAGTCACACTGTTTTCGTTAGTCTGGTTCCTCAGTGATTCCTGCGGTGAAAATACAAGATAATTAATTGTGTTTTCAGTATCGGAATATGTGACCTATAGTATGGAACTTGTGTTATATCTCTGTGAAAAAATTACCTTGCCATTAGATGACATTTTAAGGTCATTTTACCCTGTAATCACATTTCACCATAGCACTACAATGTGCTGATCTTCTTTATTCATGTTAGAAGAAGGATAGGTTGTAGCTAATCCTTGCGGTTTATTGTTTCAAAAGAACAATAAAGCTGATGATAATGAATGAAAATACTGAAAACACTGATTTCTAAGATCCTAACCGCAAACCCAAGGAGTCTGAATAGGACTAAATTTGCATACTTAGTCATTTTATTAGTGTTTTATTCCGGCAATACACTTGGGTTATTGTAATTTTATATTAGTATATAATAAGAAGTATAGTTAGCTTAGTGTCACACAGTGAGAACTGGGGGAAAATGCTAGCTTGGCTCTGTTTAGAGTATAACAACCACATATAAAATGTTAATCAGTGGGCTATAAAGCTACTGGTAGGCTGTTAGAAGAAGCTAGGCACACTATTTCACCCTGTATTCATTGTTTGTGCTTAGCTAAGATAATTAGCTGCTGACTGTATCCTAATAGTATTTAACAGTCCTCTTATTTAACATGTGACATTAAAGCAAATATCTGTTACAGAATAGTAAAAGTGAAAGTAAAATATTAGGTTCTTGGTGTGGTCAAAGACCAAATATATAAAATAATTAGCTCTATTAAGCATTAGAAAACACAAACACCCACACAGTGAAGCAGGATTGAGAATACGGGGGCTATCAGAGCTGTACACATTACATTGACTGGTGGAGGTCTTCACTGTTTAAGTGGAGCTGCCTGCTGAGGTTTTCCTCCTCGGCTGCAGGCCTATAAGAGAGGTAAGTGGCGGTGATGAGACACTGTCCCCTGTGCCTCCTTCAGCTGCCATTCCCTTTAAATTGAAACAGAGTCCTGCAAATAAATGCTACATTCTGAGCAGGGAGATCGCCTCAAAGTTGCATTTCATATAAGCACCCATTGGGGAATTGGTCCCAGCACAGTCTGCTTTATTCGCTTTGCTTTTTGTTATTTATATGATGAAGGAACAGGGCTACATCAGGGTCATTCAGTCTTCATTTATCTTTATATGCTGTGTTCTGAGGCAAACTACTAAAGCCAGGCTGCCTATAGCAGTGAATTGTGCACCATGACTCCTTTGGTTCTGAATATTACGGACAATCTGATGCTTTCACCTCTTGTTATCAAAATGCATTAGTTTTACCCCTGTTCATTAGCTTTAAATCGTATCTCTCTTTAAGATTAATTGAAGCTGGAATAAAAGAAGATGGGTCCCAAGAGTGGCCCACTGTTTGTTATTCATGTTGGCCTGAAAACGGCAACAGTAAATCCTCCAAGTTGTTGTTAAGCTGGCTGTATTACCATATGTGTGCCATTTCCATGGAGTGACAGACCCCCCTGGATCAAATGGGGACTATTGATCCTGCAGCACTCCATTTCAAGTTAATTGTGCTTGAAATGAGGTGCACACACTCGAGCATACCTGCATTGGGAAGGCTTTATTTATTTATATTTGTGAAGGAACACGTGTCAGAAAAACAGCAAATATTCAATTCACGTCTTATTCAATTTTGCTCAAAAAGCCAGTTGTGCTGAAGTATGCTCAGAAGGTGGTTGAACCAGATTGAATCAGACTTTGATCCTCAATAAGGCCAGAGTTACATATGACTACAGGCTGCTGTGGAACATGTTTAAGCAATACGATGCAGGGATTGACCGAAATAATATCAGCAGAGTAATGATTTAACATCATCAGCGGAAAACAGCCTCATTAGTTTGTCACTTTCTCCCTTGTCTTTCCTCCCAACGCCTTTCAGCTTTAGAGGCTCTTTTCCCGGCTGGAGACTGAAGTAAACATGGCTGTAATATTTCAGTAAGGGTCAGGTTATATCTGGCCTCCCCCTGACCCCTATTCCCTCCAACACTAACAAAGTGGGCTTTAAGGTAACCAGGCATGAAAAGCCAAGCAAAGAGGCTAGAAATGCTGGAGTTCCTTAGCAGATGTCCTGCTCAGCCATCAGTGTGATCATGTGCCAGATTACGACTCTGAATACACACCGCAGCCGTCAAATCATTTACCCGAGTGCAGCAGCTGAAAGACTGAAAGTGGGAATTTAAACTGAAAAGAAGACGCAGGGGGTTAAATGCTTCAAATATAATCAAATCTGAAACAGATCAGATCTCACCCTAAACATATTCTCATGATGTGTTATATAAGCCCAATAAGAAAAAAGCTCCACGTCCTGCTGTGTAAATCACAGCAAATTCAGTAATAAAAGACTGTACTGAAAGGAAAACATATTGTGAAATGAAATGAACTGGTGGTTAAAGGTGGACTGATCATTTACAGGTTAAGGTAGCTGTGGGTGTAATTCCATATTTTCTACAACACTGGCAGCCACAGCCTCACTGACTGTCAATGGATGATATCACTGCTGCCTCCACCAGCCCCAGGGGCTCTGCATGGGGAAACAGCACAGCACCATTTATAGAACAAACCCCTCCCTCGGTTTGTTTATGAGCCTATTCTTTTATAATAGTATATATAAATAAGTGAAACTGTGTAATGGATCGCATTAAACAGGCAGGCATATTGAGGCAGGATTTAATTTGCATGCCAGATTAGCTTGCTATTGGTTGGGGCAGTGCCGTAGGGCAGCCTATTCATTAATAGGATCTAGTCTCTTCAAATCCATTAAGTCAATTGAACCCATACATAATCTGATTTCAGAGGCACCATGTAAATGTTAGTGATACGCCTGTTCCAGGACAGGCCTTTGCACTCCCTTAGGTGAAGTGGTGTGTTGTTATTTGTAGGAGTGAGAGGGTGAAAAGAAGACCAAAATCCACACAAAGTATAACATGTGTTGCTACCATATAATAATGGTATCCTAGCACAAAGCAGCACACAGGTGATAAAACACAAGAACTTTTTTATTTTTTATTCACTTCTGCTACTGTGAATGGGGGGGGGGACACACTGCTAACAGTGCTACAGACCAGCCAGGACCAGCATAAGAAAGAGGCTGCTTCTCCCATATAATCTAAGATAACATCAACAGTCAGTCCAGACTCATTGCAAAAATACAGTTCTTAACAAATTTATTAGACCACCAAAAAATGTAAGTTTTATGCCACAGCTGCCCTGAATAAACAGTATTGGTAATTACCAGAATAACTTATGTTTCTGTAATGGTTAATCCACCAGTAATATCTTTAGACAAAATGATATTTTTAATGCTAAAAATTGCTTTCTGACCAAAAAGTAGAAAAAATAGTAAAATGCATTATTATTTTCTGATCAGGATGCCAAATTAGAGTTATTTACTTCTATCTATCTATATGTATACAGTTCAAATTTTGGTTTAAAAAAAAAATGTGAATTTATTTTATTTTTGCCTGATAAATACCAATATTACTTTAGTTATCAACAGGTTTTTTTATTTCTAGAATATTTCTGCTTCTTGTTGCAGGTGGTCTAATAAAATTGTTAAGCACTGTAACTTTGTCTGTTATTAGGGCTCATAAGAGATTATGTCAGTAGCACACTAGGCACACACTAGGTCATTTCAGATCACAGAGTATGTGTTGTCTTACAAACAGCCCGATTCTGTTACAGCAAGAGACGTCACATGTAACAAATTTTGTTGGCGCTGTACCAAATTTTTGGATTTCCTGAAGAAAAAAACGAAGGCAGCTGAGCAAAAAAATAACTGAAACCACCTAATGCATATGCTCTGGTGTAGAAAGCACAAGGCAAACGCTTTTTGTATCTTGAACTCTGCAACCACAGACCATCAGAGGCAGTGACTCCCAGCCACGTTAACAAACTCACGGGTGATGCAAGGGGGGTCAAGATGACCTAAATCCTTGTTTGTGAGGCTGGCTGGTCAGAACTGAGGAGGGGAACACTGCTGGAGGCACTCAGAAGACAAGCCTCGACATAGTCCAGGTCATGCCTGAGTGACCCGACTAGCCCCAGATTTACACACTGTACACACCCCAGCATCTGGGCCAACAGGGAGCTGCGCATGCACGTGCACGCGCACACACACACACACACGGACCCAACACACTGATACACATGCAGACTGTAGACGTGTAGAGAGGACAGGGACTCACCATTGGGAAATCTATACAGCTTATAATTGGGGGAGGCTACAGAAGGAAGAAAAGAACCATAACAAATCTACACAAGGGTGCATGAGGCTAAATAGACTTGAATGTCTAAAAGTAGACTCAAAAACTGGAGTGATTTCAGGAGAGGGTAAATATATATTTGAAGGCGGGTTATGAAAATGATCTAAATATATCCAATCCATCAAATGTGACACTTACATTGTCTCCAATCTTTTTCTTGGCATTGCTTCTCAGCTTGTTATAATTCCATTTTCTTAATTGTCATACAAAGAAAAAAGTAGCAAAAGTAACTAGTTATAGGTATATAGTGCAACATTTTAAATGAAGACTATGAGACAGTTAAATATCCCTCACCTGAAGACTCAAAGACTTCATTTACAGTCCTTAAACTGTACCACAGTGATTTCTGTGTCAGAGGATTTGTCACCGCTGCTGTGAGGTCTTCCTGCTTTTGAAAACACACAATGGGGGAAAAATTAAATCCCTGGAGGAGGATTTAGGCACTTATATAACTCCCCAATTATAAAGTTTTTTTTTTTTCTTTACGAAGCCTCAGTGCCCTCCCTTCTGTTTATATGACTCACAAATATCTAATACTGAACTGTGTATAATGCCAGTATGCCCACATGACTGCAGAAAAGGCTCTTTCGCTTTCTGCCCGACTGAGTCAGGCATAATGGGAGCCTTGAAAAGCTGCAAGCTTAAACCAGCACAGTCTTGACAAAGCCTTGGTGGCTTGCTGGGAGGCTGTGCATCCTAGGAAGTTGCCAAAAAACTAATTTTCAAGAGCACTCAGCATGGTCTTAAAGCTATCTAATGGAACCACACCCCTACTGGACGTTAAATACTTCACTCCTGCATGGGCAATTTGCTGACAATGATGAAGGAAATCACCATGTCGGCTATTAACATTTAAAAGAAAAAAACATAAGAAGCAATGCAAATAACAGTGTCTAACACCTCTAACAAATGCTACATGACCAAAAGTATGTGGACATCTTAATATTACACTGAGATCCATCCATTCCTTTTCCTCTGCTTATCCAATTTATGATTGTGGTGGTCTAGAGCCTATCCTAGCTGTCACCCGGTGAGGGACATGGTGCACCCTGGACAGGTCACCAGTGTGGAAGAGGGCTGATATTAAACCCATATTTGATTGGTAAACTTGTTAAACTTGGATTAAGAAGATTTTGGAAACAGGCTGCAGATATTTTTCACTCACTAAGCTACAAGGGTTTCAGCAAGGTCTGTTACTGATGTCTGGCTCTTAGTCAATGTCCCAGTTCAGACTGAAGATGCTGAATAAGATTGAGGTCTTTTTACGCTTACCATTTTGAATTTATCATCTCAGTCTCTGGTTTTACACTATCTAACACAACATAGTGTCAGTTTTGTAACTTTTGCTCTTTATCTGAGTCAGAAAGAATTACAAAGCAGGTTATGATAAATCAGTGGCTACTATATGAGCCCGCACTGTTTCTCAGTTTATCAGTCAGATCCACCCATCGTTTGTCCAGTTTCAAAACACCCAGACTAAAAAGGCCAAAACACTCAGCTTGAAGCTCCATGATGGGACTTCACTTGCTACTTAAGGCTCTAATACAACATCCTAATGTGATTTAACCAAAGAGGGTTATCATGTTAGATTGTTTTTCATATATATTAGGATACATGAAGTGGTTATTGCATCTTATTATGTCTTGTATTTCACTCAAAAAAGTATTTTTAGAGTGATTGCAAAAAGCAGCTTGTTTCTGAATCGAGTTCAATTTATTTCTAGATATATACAAAGCTTACTGAGAAACATCCCTATTACCCACAAGCCCACCTCACCCCCACCGAAAAAAATGAAGAAAAGGAAAGCCCTGAACAGTGAAAATGAAGGTTCAATTCTGCTAGTCACTCCGAATATGGATGTATGTCGCTACAGTTACAGGCAGAAACAAAGCTAATACAATCAAGTTAGAGTCAGAAATAATCCCAGCCTAAATAAAACCATCAAATAAAACCTTGAAAATTAAAATCATCTTGTCCGCAGATAGAGCTCAGTTGACGAAATTCATACATGATCTAAACTTTTGTTCGACGCAGGCCTGGTCAATGTGATTCATGTGTGAGCATATTGTCAAAGAAGAATATTTAGTATTTTTCTTCCTTTTTTTAAGGACTTACTTTTTGATAAACCACAGTAACACTAAGTCATCGAGCAGTCCAGGCCCCCTCTCAACCTTCAACCTGCTGGCTCAAACCTCCCTTTGCCCTCTTCTTATATTTCAAGTCACCTTGATGTACCTGTTTTCTTGTCTGTGGGTGGTCCGGCTGGTACTAAAACAAATTCCCTTCCCCCCACGCTGGCAGATCTCAGCATAGAGTACCTGTTTATCCGATTTCAGGAAACGGCTAAAGCTGCCTGCTTGTTGTGCAGTTTATGTCTCTGGTATGAGAGGCAGGAACGGATCAAGGGTGGGCACATGGGTGGAGGGGATCATTCAGCAAAAAAAGTCCCCTGGCCAGGCCTCTGGACCACCTAACCTGTGGCTTCTATTCCTGACCCTATAATGTGTGTGTGGGAGGGGGGATATTACCGTTTCGCAGACAGTGCTTCCCCATATTCCCTGACCCCACAGAGACATTACAGTGGGCAAATATAAAGCAGGGCTTCATGAAGCCTGAGCTTATCTGGGCTCTAAAAGTATGTGAGACATGCCTGGGAACAAAAGGCCGTCTCTCAGCCTGGGAGCAGGCCAAGGGGATCTCTTTCAGCAGCCACAGATTGCCCTGTGTTTTCTTAATTGACAGACCCAGGCCACATTTGATAGAAATGACATGCAGCTGGCAGGCAGTCCTGGCCGTCCAGGTAGACCACCTTTCAGCAGGAAAATTGTCCTCAATCTACTTCATAAAGATGTTCGATGGAGGTCTCTCAGGCTGCGTCCTAAACATATTGTGCTGTGGTAGGTTCACCTCACTGTGGCTTACACCTGCGTGGGAAAACTTGGTTGCTTCAGAAAGTGGGGTCAAATTCCTGTCTGCATGTACTCCACTAATGGGCTCGGGGGCAAAATATTAAAAAGCATGTAAAAGTCAATTTTTTAATTATAAAGTGACCAACAGTGGCAGCGATTGTCTATTCTTATTCTAAACATCCACATTTTTAAAAATCCTTTTTACTCTATTACATGCATGTTTACTACATAACCAGATTCATTCTGGTATATGTCATGTTATAGCTACTTTTGCCACATAAATTCAAACTGTCTAATCTATACTTTGCTTTGTTTTAGTTTGTATCGTCCCATCCTACTTTAGCATCCCAAGACGTTTTATTCAGCATTATTTGTTTTTGTTATTACTTGCACTTTGTGGATCCTAAACAACATTTTGTTGGACGGTTGTGTAGTAAAGCTACTTCTTACTGCAACTAAATGCTGGATTACAGTGGATGTATGAGAATACTTGAAGCTAAATGTTCCCCTTTTTCCAGTCTAAGGAAAGCATGTCCTCAGCTGGCCAGAAACAGTAGTGCACCCTTTCCCTTTTTTAGACCTGTCAGTCAAGCCTTAAGGATGGAGCTGTTCTTTAGCTTTGTTTTCATATTTAACTTTCAACTTATACTAAAAGGTCAAGCAATTTTTGAGCTATTTTGTTGGGAATTTTGGGGGAGGAAACTTATTATTCTTCAAAATGAACATAAAAAACATCCGGCAAAGACATAAGTCTTGCACTTCTAAATAAATTAATTTCATAGTACGAAAATTGACTTTTAAGGGATGAAACATTCTTCTTAAAAGGTACAGTACTTACTTGATTAACTTAATTATTATTATTACTTAATTATTTACTTGCTTCTTGGTATTATCTTACAGTCTTATTATTTATTACTTGTAAAATATTAGTTGTGTCTCTTTGATTCACTGTTTTTGCCACCTATTTGGTCAGGATCAGTCAAAAAAAATACATTTTTAAATCTCAGTGATGCTTTCCTGGTGAAATATAGGTTATAAAAAAAGATTCATCATTAAACTACAATCTCATAAGTACAGTACATAATACAGTATTTACCTAAACCTAAACAATCCATATTTATGTAGTGAAATATTATGAGATAAAGTCGACACGGGTATCGTCCTTTTAATTGTATAAGGATCCCAGAA
Source organism: Maylandia zebra (assembly GCF_041146795.1). NCBI lineage: Eukaryota > Metazoa > Chordata > Actinopteri > Cichliformes > Cichlidae > Maylandia > Maylandia zebra. Next base: position 20,047,910 of record NC_135174.1, on the reverse strand, counting down.
GTCTAAACCTAGATTTTTCATCCAGTTGTGGAAGGTTTTCTCCATGAGGTTTCATAGTAATTGGCTGTGTTAATTGCTGGTTGTCGGACTTGGAATTTAATGAGTATGGTTATTTTTTATTGTACACAGGTGAGTGAGTGGTTTCATTTAATGTCTGACTGATGTCTTCCTTTGTTCTCTGGGCTTTCTTGAAAATTAAATTTACCTTAGCAAGACTGGCAGTTTAAAAGTTCAAAACACGCACTGATATTTTTAGTCTGTGTATGCGTATTATACATTCACATCAACAGATGGAGTTAAATAGACCTCAACAGTTCTGAAAACTGCAACCACAGTGATATGCCAGTAATGGCTAAACGACAAACAGAAAATGTCACAATGTCTTTGTCGCCGCACATATTGTCAAAGTCTCCTGTGTACATTTAGAAGCTGGGAACCCCAAACTCCTGTACTCCACTGAGAATAAAACTGAGCCATATGGCCTCCATGTCTCAAGCCCCCATGATCCACCCAGGCTGATTTCCCATCCGGTGTAGAAAAAAGGATTTCAGGGTGCCAAACAGTGTTGGTCCCCCGTGGATATTATTGGGCCATGGAAGATAAGGAACTACCCATCCCAGACAGCCAGTTTCCATCAGCAGATAAGAGCTGAACCTCCACTGATGCACTACAGGCCTGGTGTGCTGTGACTTTAATCTTACAGCATTCATCCAGTATTTTCTTAGCAGCTCATTATGAATATTGTTTGCAAATCAATCTATTAATAGTGCTTATATAAAAAAAATTTCCTATCCTCTTTTACTACTTGAAGCCATATTCTTTCATTTATTAATGACACGCTGTCTTCACTTAAATATTAGACTAGAAAAGTTTAAGTATTTTATGTTCAAATTCAGTTGCTAAAGAGATTTTTACAGCTAAACTTTAATACTTTAAAACTATTAAAATATATATATTGGCATTTATAATCATATCAACTAGATAATTTTGTGTTAAAGTAATTTATTGCCTTGTCCAAGAGTAATTGTTTTCGTCAATCCTAGATGACAACAATATCTCCTCATCTTAAATTTGATACTTTAAGGACAGAGATATGAAAACCTAATCTCCTTTCTAGCATACGTTTCCTTCAGTCCTACTCTTGGATTATTATTATTTTTTTAATCTAAGAGGCCCGACAAAGGGATTTTTTAGGAGAGATGGGTCACAACTTCCCTCCCCTACTCCTACAGATGCTGGTTGGTTAATGAAGTAACAACAAATTGGGCCGCACACTAATTTGGAGTGGCGTTTCTTGGCCCCTCTTGGCCCATAGAGATGTGTTTCATTTTCTTTTATCAGTGATTCAGTCATGTGGATTTACGCATGGACGCCTCTGTCTCCCCTGATCGCTGTGCTAATGGAAACTTCGTTAATGTCATTAATCTACGGGCCGAGGCATGTACTAAACACATATTTTGCTGTTTGTGCTCCATTTATCAAATAATGCTAAGAGCCTCCTTTATAGAGAATGAAGCAAGGCAAGAGAAATGAGACAGAGGATGCAAGCACTGTGAGATGCCATGGTGATATTTTGCTCTCTTTTTTTAAAAAATAGTCCATGTAGCATTAATCTAATTATTCCTTCCAACGTGTTGACAATATCAAGCTACAAATTATCATATTCACTCAATTCTGTACAAATTACACACACGCTGGTGGTCTGCACAATTCAAATCTCTAACCTTTGTGAAGTGTATTTAAGTTACCTTTTTAAAGTCAGATCTTTGTCTCCCTCCACAAGAAAAGATGAGCGAGCCTCCAGCATCTTTCAGCGTCCACTAGGCATAACAAGATGTGACCTGTGATTACGCCAGAATGCTGAACTCTGATCTCTGTTGCCTGAAGGACACAAGTTCAACACAGTTACTTACAATTTAGCAGCTCAGATTAGTCAGAGGGCAAAATGCTCCTGCCAAGATGAATCCTCATCATGCATACTGTATTCTCTATTAGGTAAATCAGTGTGTTTATAGTGCAGCCAAATTGAGCGAAGCTTTAAAAAAAGGCCTCAGTCCAAAGAGAGGGATAGGTGGGATAAATATCACATGTAAAGCCCAAGAAGTGGCTTTCTTATCGGTTAGATTTAGCTGATAGTGTGCAGGAAAGTAGTGAACTTCATATATATAAATAAAGAAGAAGAAGAAGAAAGAACAAACATACTGACAATGTCAGGTTCACTGTTTCTGAGCACATGTGGGCTTTGATGAGTGGTTATAAAGCTGAATTTGAGCTCAGATGGAAGAGTTGCTGGGTTAAGTCAGATGAACTTGACTGGTAGGTTGCACGAATTACCAATCAGAAAGACAAAGCCTGCAACAAAGATCCCTTACAACATTTACAGTATTTAGTTACAGCAGAGGTCACTGATACAACGAATATTTATTCTCATTATCTGTTATATTTAGATTTTATACTCATTTACTATTTATTTACTGTTTCAGTCTTAATAGTAGTTCCCATGTTTGATCAGTTTCTCCAACCACACAACAAAAAATTTTACATTTGCATTGTATGAAGCAAAACAATTTGCACATTTTTTAGCTGGACTATAACAAATATAATTAATCTAGTGCAAAACTGTTGTCCTTAAAATCTAAATCTAAACTATATATAGTTTGCCACAATCCCTCATTTTACAACACAGCACCACAAATGCTGACTGTATAAATCTAATCCCAAACACTAACAGCCCACATTCTCCAGGCAAGTAGTAAATCGCTGTGAGTCACGCTCGCCGGGATGCTCTATTCATTGAAGAAAATGGCAAAAATGTCTTAATGAAGAGATAAACTATGTGAGTTCTAACTAGATGACCATGTGCTTCCTGTCCAGTCTGCAGCAAGGAGTGCAGCAATTAAGCAGATGCTAATGGGTCTGACAGGTCTGAGTCCAAGGAAAGCTTCAAATGTCGCTTCAATTGGATGGTGCACTGAAGACGTCTTGTGTGGCACCGTCATTCACTCCGCTCAAAGGCTGAAAATTCAACAGTGCCTAGCTTGATTCTCCACACTACAGTCTTTTTTTTCCATTAGTCTCACATCCATGCCACACATATGAACTCTGAAGACCTGGTGATTTCATCGGGATGTTTCACAAGTACATCAACACCTTCAAACTCTTCCTAAAATGAGCCGCGCAGATTCTAACATACATGTTTATTCATGCTGAATTTTTAAATCCAACATTATTTCCTGCTTGGTTGATCGACATTTTGATGGCTACGCTCACAAAGGCACTTTAATGTTGTCATTAGTTATGCTTCTCTGGTGGCCAAAAGATGGATCCTTAAGTCCCAGGATCCAATAAGGTTGTATATGAATGGTTGGAGGAGATAAACTACATCAAATAAATGAAAGAAGACGAAGGGAAAAGGCTTGTTAATTAAAAATATGAAAATGAACAAAATCTCTGACACAGTATTGGTCCCATCTGAACAGCTACAGTAATTCTCTCTTCACCTCATATGAACTTCATTTAATTAACAGAGGGCTGAAAAGTATCCTAAACCAATTTCTGATTTCTTGAGCAGGATCTGGTTTTCATTCACGCTGCAGATGAAAATAATATTCTGCATTCAAGTAAATAACTACAAATATTCCTGGATACATTTAAATGAACTTTTATTACTCAGTTGACTGATGCTGTGAGTGGATTTTTTCACTTGTTCTTCCCAATTCATACGTGATTTAGCTTAAGTATTTAACACAATGCTTTGGGGATAGAGCACAAATGGGAAACATTAGTATAATGTCAACAGACGCATGCATAAAAGTACAGTGTAAAACATTGTGAATTCATAGAGTAAATGTCTGTTACAGGCTAATGAGGCTCAAATTGCAATAACAGTGATATTGTTTCTTTTACAAACATTAATTTAAAGAACAATTAATTAAGTAACTCAACTTTTTACAGACATCATCTGTTGTTTTAAAACTTGTTTTACTTTCTAGGATTGCTGATTTGTATACATATTTACTTGTTTTTAATCACTCCTTACAGTGAGCATTTAGAATTTGGGTAATGTTCATGCCACTAGATGTATGTGTAGAAGGATGGATGTGTGTTGCTACAGTAGTGAATTCTTTTTTTTATTTTTTCTGAGTGATACTTCCTTACCAGGAAATCGTTTGCGCCAAGGATATGATTGTCTCCAGATCCTTCAGCAAAAGGAAAACAAAGACTGGATCTTTGTCATTTTAATGTACTGTAAAAACAAGACAATCAATAAAAATTGTATACTGTGGCTAATTTGTCTGTTTGCAGAAGGAAGCAAATAATAAGAATCTGGATTATTGTAAATGAATGGTTCCTGTCATTTCTGTCAGTGTCAGAGAAAACATAAGGATGAAAGTAATTCCTGATTATACTAGTATGAAAGCGGGATTAGTTTGTGTTTCCAGATTTCCCTTACACAGAAAAATCAGAGACAAATATAAGAGAAGATGACAGCTTTAATTGGTCTGTTCCAGTGAAAACATCTTGACATGGCACAGTTGGAACGGCACAGGTGTAAATAATACAATTAATGGTGACTGGATTGCGTTTAGCTGCTTCACTCTCAGGTTAAAGGGATTTTGTATGGCGGCTTCCGACAAAGTCAAGATCAAATAATGGAAACAGAGAAGTCCTGAAAGTGCATTTCAAATATGCAAAAGCAGGTGTGACTTCAAAATTTGGCTTAATTAGTTAGTCCCTGGCAATATTAGAGATCAATTTGAATATTTAGAATCAGATTCAGGGTGAAAAGATTGCAGTGCTCAGTCTGACAGACTCGAATCTATCTCCTGGGCCCAAGATTTTTTTATTATGTGGCTATTAAAACTTTTAATAACTATCTAAACTGGCACTGGCCATCTAGACATGATTTTGTTTTGCAAAACGAAATAAACCATAACTAGAGATTCTGAGAACTGAGCCATCAATAATACCCGTACATCTATGTTTTCTGCAATAGCATTTAATAATGTCTGCTGTGAGGAAGGCCTCTGTTTAATCCTTGTTAGTTAATCAGCTGCCACAGCAAATATAAATGAAACTCAGGTATTCTAGTAACAGGTAAGTTACTATGTCAGCAAGGACTTTAAAAGCAGCCAGAGATTAAAGATGGATTTATTCTTTGTATTAATAAGTACAATATATTAGCCAATGCCAAAGGCTAAAACTGCAGCAGAATGAACCAACTTCACTCCTGTGCCTTGGTATAAAATGATCAGTTGCTATTGATCAATAATTTAGACAAGTGCCAGATTATTGACAGGAAGACAAAATATGTTTGGCTGCCTATGTTTGAAAAATCCCCCCACACACTCAATCATTAGAACTGAAATTGCTCCGCGGTATATGATATCGCAGCAATGTTTCTTTCCCCCCCTGCAGATCAATGCTAATTGAGGTCCTACATGATGAATGTAGTCTGAAATGTTTTTAACCCACTGACTGCTGAGCAGCAACAAACATAAGCAACTGCTGGGCTAAGTTAAGGCTGAAGGTGGGTATTTTGTCCTATTTGCATATATCAGGATACTTCATCTGTTCTGCAGGAGAAGTAGTCTTAACTCAAAATCTTGCTGAAAGAAATTCTCTCTCTGTTTGCCTAAATCTGGATGTTTACACCACCATATGCAACATGAATTGAAATTTCAAGATTTACCTTATAACTAATGACACAGTGAAGCCTCCGCTGAGGGACAGCGATACAATATGATGATCAGCACAGCCAACAGAAGGATGCCGGTCGATCCCTGAAGCCCTTCAAAAGCAACTCTCTTGGTGCAAATTCAGCTTGTGGACAGCACACAGCAGATGGGGTAAACCATGCCATCAAGTGGAAAATAGACCTGTTGTGTTGTCACGGAGACAAGATACAAGATACAACAGTCTGCCAATTGGACCACCAGAGGAAACTGTAAGGGGGATTTTTAACAAGTAGCAGTAGCAACAATATGAAGCCTTTATTCTTAACTTTATATTCACTGAGTCAAAGAGCCTGTTTCGGTTTAAGACAGACTTACCTGTCAAACACAGTTTCTGCTAAATTTGAAAAAGATAGAACTGGTGTTTTTCCTGTACTATTGATGCTGTAGTGGGAAATTTAACACCATGCGCTTTTTCTCTCATTTCATGTTCTGTAGTGTAAAAGTCAAGCAAAGAGGATTAAACTGACAAATATCCTGACTCACTGCTGCCACCTTGTGCCGGTGAAGGGAAGAGGCCAAGCCACTTTGCAGTCATAAAATTTTGTAGCGATGCCATTCACAGTACGGAATAACATATATATGAGCTCATCTACACTGATTTGAAAAAAATACATAAATAAAATGTGGGCCTGGGCATTTTCCCTTTATCTTAAACAAGATATATTTTCGTTATTTTAGCGTCTGATCCCACAAAATGTAATTCAGATAGTTTCAGCTCACTTTATTTAATATAATTATAAATTATTCACATCAGTGGCAGGAAAGCAGCACTTTTTCCCTACATGTAAAGAAGGAAAAAACGAAACTATCCTAGTACTATCCTGATTTCTTTTCTTTTTTCATAAAAAGAAGCACTTGCACCAAACAGGTATTTTCAAATTTATAGGAGGCGGTAAGGGCGTAAACAGACAACTCCATCACAGCAAAGTCAAGTGTCATTTTTGGCAGTATTTCACAATTTAATAGTACTTCCATAATTCATAGGCCAACAACATGTCAACAGGTCATTTTTACAAAAGCCATTTAAGGGATTTAATGGGAAATAGTCATAATAAATTCTTATACTTATTCAAAAGCTATGTATTTATTAATATTATGAATTAAAGGGGAACTTCACCCACATCACAGAAAAAAAAAAAAATTCTACTCATTACACTGTACATGTAACCATGCAATTCATCTCAGCTTTCACTGGGAAATTGTTGACAACAGTGAGATTTTACAGATGATCCTGAGGAGCCAGGATCATTTCTGGAAGACATTAAGTAAGCACCGGAAACAAAACTGCATCCACTTTCCTTGTTTGTTGGTGGCAGCAGAAGACGCAGAAGTGGAGATAATAAAATCGGAATAAACAAAACAAATATTTACACAATTAAGTGGTAAGTGCGAGTATGCTTTTTGTGCGATTTGGTTGAAATGAACCTTTAAGCTGGCACACACATGCAAAATGAGATGTTTAATTGAACTCAAACATTTTTTTTTAATGTTTCCAAATGAAACATAAGGTGACAGGTTGGTAAAAAAAAGAAAAATTCCACTGTACCTTGTTTATACATTATACCCATCACACCAAATGATTAAGTAATAGTGCAGTGGTTTCTTTTGTACACGAGGCAGCAGTTCTTAAAAGTACATGGCTTACTTTACTGATGATATTTTCAAGTCCTTCTTAAACATGTATCATTAATCACATTCCACAAAAGCTTGAGTGCAACACATTCGTGTGTTCTTTAACTTTCTCAGAGCAACACATGCCCATGTGATGCAGATGAAAGTGAGATATGAAGACACCTGTAACACAATAACAGGTTGAAATCAGTCAGTCTTATCTGTTGTTATTATATTTATATAAGTTATATAAAGATGATTGGAAGGTATATATATATATATATATATATATATATATATATAATTGTGTATATAAGGCCGATTGTATCTACCTTCTATCAACTTGTTATATCTGGAGATTGATGAATGGTGCAAATCCTAGCACATCCTGCAGAAGTACAAGTGCCCTCTGTAAGGGCGGCTCAACATCAATCACTACATTGCGCTTCCGTAAAGGATCGAGGCTAGACTCTGTCACATTGTGGCAGTGATTCACCTTCAGCGACTGCAGCTTTGGGCAATACTCTGCAAGAGTCCTGTGAGCACAGCATGCAGAAGATTTTATGGAAGGGTGAACAAGTGAGCTAGTTGATAACAAAGCGTGGGAAGGAACAGCTCAAAGTCAGTTAGACTACTCTTTAAAATAAGATATCGCATACCTGATGGACTGGTTCCTGACCCGCAGGCAACCTGTCAGGTCCAGCTGCTCCAGACCCCTGCAGTTCTTGGCCACCTCCTCCACTGACTCATCAGTGATGTTGGCATTGACTGCCAGCGATAGAGACCTCAAATTTGAACACTTCTTGGCCAGGTAGCAGATGGCATCGTCCTTCAGCTGGCGACAGGCGGTGAGGTCGATCGACTGCAGCCCCCCGCAGTGGTCAGCCAGGCTGCGCAGGGACAGGCTGTCCACCCATTCGCAGTGTGCCAGGCCAAGGTGTTGCAGGTGCATGCAGCTCAAGGACACAGCCACCAGGGAGTGGCGGGTGAGACATGCACACCCGCTCATGTCCACCCTTTGCAGATGTTGGTTCTGGCCAATAACTGGCAGCAGTTCCTTATCGGACACCCAGTCTGAACAATTCTGCAGTGACAAGTTCTGCAGAACTTTATTGTCTTTTAACATGGAGCAAAATGCTTCCCTGGGAATGCATGGTGAGGTCTGTAAATATGACATAAGAAGAAAGAGGGCAGCCTCCTTTATGAGCATGTAATGCAGCTGGAAATCACGTCATTTCTTATCAGCACTTACCGGGGACAGATGAAAGGTCCTGCAGTTGGATAGGTACACCTTAATGAGGTTGTGGAACTGCTTGCTCACCCTCTGGAGGCTGACAAGGTGTTGCAGCGGTAAATAGCACAAAATATGTGGAACAAGTACATCCTCCCAGGGCAAGTCCAAAAGATGGCATCTGCTGAGGAGCAAACCTTGTTACAGATGAACTTTGATACTTCGGCGTGCTGATGCAAAGCAGTTTAACGGAATTATAAACACCGTTACATTTCAGCAAGCGCTTTGACAGGGAGACAGAACAGCAATTAACATTAGCAATAGATAACGATATGGCAGCTTTGTCAAGGAGATGGGTAGTTTATAGAAAGTTAGCAGCAATCAATAAATGGGAGCAGCCATCTACATTTCAGCGACTTGGAAGCTATCGCTGTTAGCCGCGAAGCTAGCATGCCGGGGCCACGAATCCAGACCGTTTTATACGCAAAAGAAATCCCCTCTGAAAAGCACTTACGTTCGCATCTTAGCTTCTTCATCCATTATGAACCCGTTATGTTACAGTACGTTTCCACGAACATATCATTCTTCCCATGGATGACAAAATAAAATAGTTTCCTTTAGCATCTTCTAAAGCAATCAAGGTGTAACCTAAGCCTGATGGTGCATTAACGGACAGTCAGAAGGATATAGATCAAAATAACAAGAGGCTCACCAAGTGTCGCCGAGTGATGTAAATTTACACGTCAAAGAAGGAAGTAGTAACTTACGGGGGAAACATTCAAACTCTTATAGCAACTTAGAGCTATTGCTTTTCTATGAATTTGTATTTGATTTTTAATTCATTCGTTTAATGAATCGAAAGAGACCCAGTTCTGCACGGTTGCGCTGTGTTGTTAACTAAAGTAACAACTAAAACACCATCCTATCAGAGACTGTATTTTTTAAACGTATTTACAGTGTGCTGCACTAGAATGCCCGAGAATTAACATCTTAGCTTTGATATAGTCGTGGCTTTGTGGTTTACAGGGAGAACTTGAACTCAGCAGTTGTAATTTTCCGGGTTGACGTCAATGGTAATATTCAAAACAATTTATAGATTGATTTGCCATAACTGTAATAAATGAAAACTTGTTATTGATTTTTCAAGATCTCTGGATCTTCTTACAATCAAATATTTAGCTCATTTCATGCGCATTTCTTAAAAATATTATATTGATTTTTTCCCCAGTTTAATACAGTACCTCGAAGTAAGTTACAAAGTAACATTTATGAGAGATTATCAACAAAAGAAAAATAATGTACTCACTTCAAACACAAAAGAAATAACTTTCATCTTGTAATTGTACAACTCTATACAAATTTGAATTTGAAACAAATCCATGCACAAAAAACTATATCTAAAACCTGTCCTGGCACAGAATGTAGAACTAGTTGTTGAAAAAGTTGTTGAAAAAGTACAAATAAAAGTAATAGATCAATTCAGCCATGAGAACTTGCGCACCCCTGTTAATTTTAACCCTGTTACCATATCATACAATAATCAAAAATTGTTTTGTTAGCCCACAGGGGCTTACTTTATTAGCTTTGTTGTAGTTTGAAATATCATATGCATACTGTTTTTAAGCAAAGATTTTCAGATAATTACTGCTAAAAGCAAAGATCCATATTTATGTTTAATATGTACTTTCCTGGTTGCAGTTGGCTGCCTATTACTTGTTACAACCACATGTTTGGTATACAAGTGTTGAACAATTAACCATGTTGCCTGCTCACCTCTGGCCAGAAGAACAATGAAGTCAGTCATGCTGAACAATTGCTGACCCATGAGTTGTGTTTCAGTGGATGAGACGAGCCAACAGGCTAGTTGAGTGAATACTCACTCTTGACCGACTGCAGTCACATAGACAAGCTAAAGAACAAGCATGGCAAATAAATCAGTCTATGATTTCTCTTCTGAGACCCTGGATGGACAGCCGGTTCCACTCAGTAGCTACAGAGGTAAAGTGCTTCTCATCGTCAACGTTGCAACATTCTGAGGGTCAACAATAGAGGAGGTAATATTCTGCAAGAGTTGACTGATTACTGTCAGACCACATTAACTCGTTATATTGAAGGCGAATGATTTTATGCCTTGTTCTCCCAGTACCACCGACTGAATGCACTCATGGAAATGTTTGGCCACCTCAATTTCACTGTCTTAGGATTCCCCTGCAACCAGTTTGGTCTCCAATCACCTGGTAAGGTGGATAATAGGGACCTGTATTGTTTTGTTATGGGAGCTTTGCATGCCACACTTCAAAACAAACCAGATTTTTTTTTATCTTTAATTTCTGATTGATTGCCCCTCGCAAACAGAAGGTTTGAACAGCATGAGACTCTGCAGAGCTTGTTCTTGAAATGACCATATTAAGGACATTCCCTGTCTTTCATATGATACAGAGCACACAATAGAATAAAAAAACTTTGTAAAAGTTTTATTTAAAACAACGGCCATATTAACTTGAAGCAATGAGCAACTATACTACTACTATTATCCATCATTGTAACGATATAGAAGTTAAAAGTCTGCTTATAATACATTAATCTATTTGTACTTAAGGAATCTAAAAACTCTTTCCACCATATACAAGCTCTATTAGATGCACTGTGGATACTTTAATTAACAAGTTATTTTAAAGACAAGGTTTTGAATACACACGTGCAAAAAACAGAAGTATTAACTTTTTTTTACGCTTGTCTGTGCAGAGGTGAATCATGAAATGCTCAATATTTTGAAGTATGTCAGACCTGGTGGGGGCTTTGTGCCAAAGTTTCCCGTCTTCAGCAAGGTTGAAGTGAATGGTTTAAACGAAGATCCTCTTTTCACCTTTCTGAAGGTACATTGAGTTTTATTGGAGGCTGGAAGTTATAAGTTCACTGAATGGATTTATTACCCATATAGTTTATTTTTTTCCTATCAGCGCTGCAGGTGCTTAACCCTGAAAAACTCAGATACCATGTCATTCCCTGTTTCACCACAGGAATCTTTGCCATTTGTCAACCCTGTTATTGGAGACATAAAGAAATTCTACTGGTCTCCGATCAAAGTCAATGACATTCGCTGGAATTTTGAGAAGTTTCTCATAACTGCAAATGGCATGCCCTTCAAAAGGTAAAGCCATAGACCATGAGTTAAACCCTTCATGTGATTTCAATTTTACTAAGTTCAGCATTTTCCCTTTGCTACAGGTATGAACTTCACTGTCCCATTGTGCAAGTGGAAAAAGACATAGCAGAACTTCTCTGATGGATTTTTTCAATATGTCGCTGGTGGCAGAGTGACGATCCCCCAGTAAATGCACAAGTGCACCTGAGCTGGATCTGATGGGAAGAGGAACGTGTCTTGGAGCTTCAGTGCATTCACTTTGAGAACAAGTTCCCTTCTGCCACTTAATGCGTTTTCATGTCACTGCCACGTTATTCTTTAATGTGATGGTGTCTGCTATTAAAAAAACAGATGTAAATAAAACACTATATGAAAAATATGCACATGGTTATTGTTACTTTAGTTTGCCAATAGAATTTCAGTATTATTTCTACATTTAACATATATTACATTACTAGACTGTCAATACAGATGAATCACTGTATAGAATTTATTAAAACTGCGATAGATAAGCAACTTGTCCAGGTGGTACCCGCTTTTCACCCTATGACTGCTGGAAAATGGAAATGGATGAATGGATGGAGTTTTGTTCTTTGTTGTTATGACTCCCCCACTTTTTTATTTGATGGAACTTCTAATACTCAAAAACACCGGTTTTGTGAGGTCTAAAAACAAATAGTTTGAATCTAGCTTAGTACGTTTTAAATTGTATTAAATTTTCATATATGTTTTTATGTATAAAACAGTTTTAATCTGGTAATGACCAGAGAAAACAATATTCTTTATCATTGGTGTAGAATAATGAACTAACATAAAATCAAAATACTTAAAACTGTGTATAAATATAATGTTTTAATATATGTGCTGAAGCACTTTGCATCAGTGGTATTAGTGTGTTACTTTTCAAGTGCACTGGGAGTGCACGGTTATTTACCTTTATTTACAAATTGTGAGTACGGAATTTTTCCTTCTGCCGAACCGTACTTGAAATCTTGCGCATGCGCACTTCAGAGTATGTCGAACAGCAGCAGCCAGTAAACATGGCTGGTGTTGGTTTCCGACGGTGGGCCCAGGCTCTGTCTAAGGGAAAGGGGTCTGGTATTTCAGCCCTTTTGTCGGGATGTAGAGCAGGTTAGTTGTGTCTTAGTCTGGTAGTACTGTACAATGAATTTCTCTGGAGGTGTATATCAGGGTTTAACGTTTTTAGCCTCCTATGGACGTAACCTTGACATGCTAAGGTTGGCTTAGGCTAGCTTGGCGGCTGCTCTTCTATGAGGGTGCAGGCAGACAAAATAAAATTCTCATATTTCCTTTTTTGAGCCTGCGAGCTTTGACTGCCGCGATTTCACGTATGCATTTATTGCTCTTTCAGCCTCCGGCTTGTCAAAGGATAGCCTGCCTGGGCCATATCCGAAGACCCCGGAGGAAAGAGCTGCAGCTGCAAAGAAGTACAACATGAGGGTTGAGGACTATGAACCATATCCCGACAATGGAGAGGGGTGAGCTTTAATTTTAACAAGTCTCATGATTGTTGTTGTAACTGCTTTTGCCGGTACTGCTAATGTAGACGGCGAAAATGACTGTCCAGTCCATTCATTCTTATAACATTAAGTCACAAACAAACTGTAAGATTTCAAAGAAAATAATGAGCAATTACTGTGTTTTTGTAGCTTTGGTGATTATCCAAAACTGCCAGAAAGATCTCAGCAAGAGAGAGACCCCTGGTACCAATGGGACCACCCTGACCTGAGGAGAAACTGGGGAGAGCCGGTAAGATACCGACTGACATTAAAAGCTATTGTTGTCCTTTTTCTGAATAAATCATGAGTATAATGATGATGGTTCATACAGCAGTTGATTATTTGAAATGCATTGCAGTAGTAATTATGCAGTTTTACCTGAATAATTGTGTCTAGGTTGTCTGAGTGGAACACAAGTATGTTGCTTTAGGTATTTATGCACCAATAGTGCTTGCATGTGTAGTCAAGCCCCCAAAACACATTTCAAAACAGAAAAAACCCTGTCTTTTATTTATGATGTTGTCATTACTGAATTGTATTGTTTTTAAAATTAAAACTATATATCCATTAAATGTAAGATTTAACAAACTTGTCCATATAGAATATTTCTTTCAGATATTTAGGCTGCAATCACACTAATATTTTCTAGCATGAGTTCAGATTTTTTTTTTTGTTAATACTAACATGAAATATAATTGAGTGAGGTAATAGATGTGGGTGTCTCTCTCATTATGTCTAAAAGTCTTAGTTTATGTCCACCATAGGCCTTATTCCAGGAAGCAGGTTAAACAAACTCTAGTCTAGTCTAGTCTCTGGTGATTAACTCTGAGATTGACAGGTCTGGGTTGTCAGTTCCAGAACAGCTGATCAGACTTAGTTCAGTCAACTAATTCTGAGTTTAGCACGTGTATGAGTAGACAAAGAAAGAAAGACATCATCGGTGTAGCTCTGGGGCCTGTTCTTCGTACCTCGCTAAGTAAGTTAGCTGGATTAGATTGTTGACGATTTCGCGTGATCCTGGATCGTTCGGTTCCCCGAAGCTCATCCGGGACTTGCTGTCATAGCAACAGAGCCGTAAGCGTAAACCTGCTCGGGAGCAGGTTTACTTTATGTAAACAGGATTAGATCGCGGCCACGCAGGTATGTCCGCTTCATTTATACGAAAGCAACAGCGATATTCCACCACTGTTTCACCATAAATAAATATTATCAATGTAACTAAAGATAATGCAGCACCTGATCCTTTTATTGATGTCACACAGATACATACAGGTCATTTCCTAAAAAAGGGAAATGTACTATTAACATTCTATTACATGTATGTGATTATTACAGATGTAATTCATATTTTAGAGTAGTAATAGTAAATTACTTCGTGTAATCAAGATGAGAGACCACGGCTATAAAAGCGAAGGTGGATTTGGGAAGCCTGTCGCAGCCATGTCCTGTCCGTATACGCGACCAACCCATTGCGGAAGGTGCAAGATTGATAAGGAGAGTTTTCAGAATTCAGCGTATATTGCGGGATAGACAGGATCCTTTAGCTCAGCGCGACAGTGTGCTCATTGAGAGATATCGATATTCCCGTGAGGGTATTATTTACTTAACCAACTTGTTGACGAGGGGGTGCAGGACCACCACCTGTCTTTTTTTCCTCTGCCCTTTTCTTGGTTGCTGTTATGAACAAACTAACAGAGTATTACAGGCCAGTATTACCTTGCCAAGAGACGAAAAGCAATCTAAGAGATAAATATTACCATTCTGTAGAATACTCCTGTATTCCACTTTTACTTGTTCCCATGTTCTTGTGGGTCCTGTTGTGGCTCTAATGTGAAAGGGGATATAATATAACATATTATAATATAATATAATGCCATATGATATTGGACAATATAGTGTCATATGATAGATCTACCCTACCGCCTACTGGTGTTGGCCAGAGGGGCCGATGGCGCGATATGGCAGCCTGGCTACAACCGTAGCTGCCTCCACCAGTGTGTGAATGTGGGAGTGAATGAATAGTGGTATCGTACAGCGCTTTGGGTGCCTTGGAAAGCGCTATATAAACCGAATCCATTATTATTATTATTATTATTATTATTAAATTACCTACGAGTTTGATTTGTCAGCAACTTTCTGCCAGCCCTCTCTCCTTGCTTTTGCAGCCTTTGCAGTGTTCTCTTGCGTTTTAATTAAACTCTGAAACTCCTGAAATCCCGCACTCATGAGTTCTTGCTCTGCTGCCGGAAAATACCGTGCACGCCCCTTCGACATTTTCGCCAACCAATCAGCGGGTTGCCGATCAATGTTTCTACTATCGATGCGTAGCCCCTTTTACGACACCCAGTGATCTCACATTACTGCGTCCAGCTGTACTAATCGTCAACAGCAGGTGTGTTCGGGGAACCGGATTAGCGAGCTCACGGTTAGCGCGATGGTTTGGTCTTGGATGTGTCATGTGATCTTGGATGTAGTGAGCGACGTACGAAGAACAGGCCCCAGATATCAGGATTCACCTGGGCAACAAGTAAATAAAGAGCATATCTGCTTTAATGTTCCCCAGTTCCACCATTTATGGTCTAATCTAATAGCAGCCTTCACTGATAAATGATAACTCTCTTATGCCCATAGCAGACATTTACTGATTTATAGTTTATAAGTAATGCTAGCTGTTTTACATTCAACTCAAAATATGGAGGGCAACTTTACGAGTCCATAAAGAATGTTACGTTTTATCAGTAAACGCAAACATTTTATGAGAAATATCTAAGATTTTATAGAGCTATACAGGCCTAGTCCTGTATGGGTGGAATTGTGACATTAAAAAACAATAATTCCTAAAAGAAATTTAATTTGTAGTTCTAAATAAATTCTAAATGCATTTAGGACATTTTTTACTCACTTTATGTCTCGTCCACAATGTTATTTCTCTCTCCACCAACGTAGGTTACAATTACATTAGTATGACCTATTATGCAAATTAGGCAATGATGTCATTTAGTGACTTTTAGGACAGCCAATAGCAATTTTCCTTACTGAGGAGTTGGCAACACTGCGTGTGGCTCCT
Organism: Maylandia zebra; assembly: GCF_041146795.1. Lineage (NCBI taxonomy): Eukaryota > Metazoa > Chordata > Actinopteri > Cichliformes > Cichlidae > Maylandia > Maylandia zebra. The sequence goes on along the minus strand of NC_135174.1, from coordinate 20,031,598 downwards.
GACTACGGCAACCGTAATGCTCCGGCAATCCATCAAGCAGTGCGCCTTCATAGCTTACCAAAGTCGTACTAAAACATTTTTTGACAGATTTCTGTGCGCCGTGTACTACATAAAATTGGTTCGAGGTCAGTAAGCACAGCCAGAATTCATACATAAGGCACACTGTTGATTTTTGAGAAAATGAAAGGATTTTAAGTGTGCCTTATAGTGTGTAAAATACGTTATACAGAAGAAAAGAATATATCGCGATATATATCGTTACCGTACATGCTTCAAATTATACCGTGATATGGATTTTAGGCCATATCGCCCAGCCCTACTGTCCAGCCATACAAATGCACTTGGATTCAGAGTCACTTCTACCTGGATAAACCCACTTAGAGTGATTGAGAGGATTTTAAGTAGAAAATGTGTTAAGGTTCAGACTCTGAATTTCAGACAGACATTTAAAAAATATTGTTTGATATCATTTAATAACTGAACCTGTCAACACATTTCACAATGTTCACGGTTGACTGTAGCTCAGGAGGTAGAGCAGGTCATCTACTAATTAGAAGGTGGTTAGATCTCTGGCTGCTCCAGTCTGCTTGCCAGATATCCTTGGGCAAAATACTAACCTAGAAAGCAATTGAGCATAGAAAAAGCTGCTCATGTAAATGGGTGAATGAGGCATGCTGTATAAGCACTTTGAGTGCTCAGCTAAAGAAGAAAAGCACTATATAAGAACCAGTTTGTTTACCATTTAACACAGAATGTCTGAAGCCTGCATTTTAAAAAGTCAGTCAAATGCATGTAGTCTTAAACACATTTCAATGATGAAATGAAACCAAGTGTCATTCAGCTGATTCAGGTACAGCAGGAGGGAATGAGTCAGAGAAGAAAATCTGCGAGTGAGCAGGATAGGTTTAAAGAGTATGTTACCATGGTAATTGAATCAGAGTTTAAGTTAACTCTCTTTCAGGAACAGAAAACCTAGATTTGCACAGATTTCTGTGTTTGTTTTTTGTTTGTTTTTTTAAAAACCCTCTGTTTTAGTGAAACCCGTTTCTTGTGATAGGGCCCAGGCTAAAATGCAACTAAAATGAGGTCAGCACCATTAACAAGGAACTGTGTTCAGTTTAGCCTGGCTGAGACCCAGCTCTCTTTGCAGAATGCAGTTTTCTGAGCTGTCACAAATTGACTAAAATTATAAAATAAGCAATTTAAGATTGCGTTTGAGAGTTAATCTGTGATTGTTCTACCTCTTAGATGCACTGGGATTTTGATATGTACATCAGGAACCGTGTGGATACATCTCCCAGCCCTGTGCCATGGTCCACAATGTGCAAGCAACTGTTTGGTTTCATTGGGTTCATGCTGTTTATGTTTTATGTTGGAGAGAAATTTCCAGCATACCAACCTGTTGTAAGTACACACCTTAATGCAAGAATTCGGTTTTCTTTGTTTTTTTGTTGGTGTTTTTTTTCCCTCACTGTTACAATTTTCAGCAGCTTAAAAATGGCTGGATCATCATTCTTTCAATTTTATAGTTTAGTTTAGTCACTATTACTTACTCTTTATGGTTTCCTTCTTTTTTATTCTTCTTCTTCTTTTTTTAAAAAAAATCTAAATGTCTCTGACATTGACATGGTGTCAGAGCCAGATACAGAGTTAGAAGGATGGACCCCTCTAAACCCCCAGAAAGCTATTTCTGTTCATCTAGACCATAGGTGTCAAACTCTGGCCCGCGGGCCAAATTTGGCCCACAGCCTAATTACATTTGGCCCGCGAAGCCATACCAAATTACTATTAGAGCTGGCCTACTGGTATTATACAGCTAATATATATATTGTTTAGTATTAAGCTTTGCTTGTTCCATATTCAGTTTTTCAGCAAAACGTGTTTGAGCACATAAGAAAAGATTCATTCTTATATCTGGAGGAATAAATATATTTCAAAAAATACTAACGTTAGCCCGCGACTTTGTTCCAGTTTTGAATTGTTGCCCACTGTGTATTTGAGTTTGACACCCCTGATCTAGACGTTCTGTTATCAGTAAGAAAAACATTGCATCACTTATCCAAGCGACTTCTTCAGTTTGATCTCAGTCTTATCTGGATGGTTGAGCATGGATCAAGGCAATACCCCTAAACTAACCCTAGTTAATAAAGATTTCTTATTAACACTAGATTCTTTTGCAGTCTAGTGGCCAATTTGATGATTGTTGATACAGAGGAAGATACTAAACGTGGCAAAACACATGATCTCCATAATTATATTTACTAAATATTTTATTTTCAGTAATTATATAACAGTGTATGTTAAAGTTAAAATCACCTTTTCTGTACAGTAACACTGTTGGTGTACAAGGTTTCATTAAAGTAATTGTCTTTTGTTTTTTTCCAGGCACCGAAGCAATATCCCTTCAATGACCTGTACTTGGAGAAAGGAGGAGATCCTGAAAAACAGCCTGAAGAAGTCAAACATTATGAATTATAATCACTAAAATGTGATTCTACTTGTGTGTATATATATTTCTGTCAAGAATAAAGACTTATGTTCAAAGTTAAAAGTTTGTATTTGCGTGATTTGTTGTTATTTATGTCTGTAAAGAATGTTAACTTGCCTTCTTGCTGTTTTGTTAAATGTTAATTTTCGACTTTTGATAAAACAGAATAATTTTCAAATGAAATGTACTCTTAGTAATGAACATGATCTATAGGTGTAAGTCTATACACGTTCTCTGGTTCAGTATTACTGGGTTAACTTCAGGTTACTGTGAGGAATGTCCTTGTCAGCTACCGTACCGTAGTGACAACACGGCAAAGCACTTTGGTCCGACTCCGGCTGTGGTTGAGCTGGCTAGCTTGGCTGTAAAGTAGCTCTCGAGTTTGTAGTAGATGCGGGCAGTCAAGTTCTGACAAATAAATTGACGTAAGTTTCTCTCAAGGCCATATTTATCTTTTTTGGGCTGAGTTTTAAGGCGCCCAGTGGTCCTTTTTGTTAAAACATGCTAACTGGGGTGGTGGCTGTTGGCTAGCTTGCGTGCAATAAAGATCTGGTCCGTTTGTGCACCGGAATTAAATAGCCCGGCGTTAGCTCGGGATTTAAAAATGAGTAGCAACGTGTATGAGAGGTTAATTTAGCATTAAAACAAATATAATGAGATCATTACCAGTAGAAGAGTCTGCTCTTACAAAGTTATTAACCGACAAAAGCTAACGCTACGGTTTCTGACACATGATTGCTAAATGCTAATAAAAGCTAACTACATGTTATGTTAGCTTGCCTAAAAGGGGGCTTAACGATAGTTTAATTTAGAGGATAACTACATTCATTTCATTGTGATAATTAACATATAACTTTGCACAACCGTATTCGAAAGCTAGATTTATGTATAGACGATTAAGTTACTGCTGTTACAGGTAATAGCCTGAGGTACTCTGGAAAGTAAGAATATTCGAGATATAAATGCGAATTTTGTGTTATTAATAAGCCAACATTATATATTTTAGGGACTGGGATATAATGTAATTGGTTTAGCGGAGTCTGTTCTGCTGTCCAGGATTTGGAATTTGAACACTTGTAGAGGAAGATGAGGCTGAAAGAGATCCAGAGGACTGCCCACCAGGCGTGGAGTCCTGCCGGGCACCATCCTATATACTTGGCCTTGGGAACAGCAGCACAACAGCTTGATGCTTCTTTCAACACCACAGCTGCTATAGAGATATTTGAGATGGATTTTTCTGACCCCTCACTGGACATGCAGCTCAAAGGGTCGTTGGCAACTACAAACAGGTAACGTAAAGAAGAGATAAATGATGACCACACAAGACCACACATTCATGGCAAGAGTATAAGCCACTGATTGTTTCCACACAGCCTATATCAGCAACCATGGAAAAGGTTTACCACGTTATGCCGCTTTGATATGATTATTGGCTCCCTGATTGATTCGGTTAGTTTTATCACAAGCTGCAGACAGTGACTGTCACAGAAGGGACACTTCATGTTGTGACTTGCCCGTAAATTCCTTACACTGATAAAACTGAATGTTTTCAAATGGTTGTATCAACAAGTAAATTCAGGCCTGCCAGTTAATTTGATACCACATAGATAAAACTAGTGCAATCTTAAAATAAACGTTTACTTATTAATAATTAAATTAATGTTGCTCATTTGCTATCTTTTTAATTGTTCTCACATCTTGCTTTAGAATCATTCTTCCATTTTTTTTATTTTTTGAGATATTTAGTGTAGTTATTTGTTCAGAAGACAGCATGTTAAAGAAATAAAGCATATAACCTTTGTAGTATGCAGTCTATGACTGGGTGCTAATAACTTGCTATGTCATTTATAGGTTGCATAGTATAGTGTGGGTAAATTTTGGAAGTGGAGCAGATGGTACTGGAGGAAGGCTGGTTGGTGGTAGTGAAAATGGAACACTGACTGTCTATGATCCAGAGGCAATAATGAACTCCAGTGGGGAGGCTGTAGTGGGACAATCTGACAAACATACAGGACCTGTCCGAGCATTAGATTTCAACCATTTTCAGGTAAATAGAAACCTGCTAGTGATTTCCTTTGTCATTCAAAGACAGTCGGTACAGACGTCCCTCTGTGTTTCAGATTGATGTTTTAATTTATTAATTTTTAGAGTAACCTCCTTGCGTCAGGAGCAAATGATTCAGAGATATACATCTGGGATCTAAACAACTTCAGCAGTCCTATGACTCCAGGAGCAAAGACACAGGTGAGTACATGATGGGATCACGTGGTTTGTCATGGTGTTGAAATCTTATTCTCTTCTAAACCAATGTGTTTATAATGAGTCAAACCACAATTCCCCAGTAAGTAGGTTTTGACTTTTCTTTTTCTTTTTTTTTGCCTTTATAGTTTTAATATCGGTGAGAAACAATGAAATCACAAGAATATTTTATTTGTGGTTGTATAGTTATATAATACTTGCTTGCTAAGGAGTAAATTTAAGCCTTGGTGTCTATACTTCTTACCAACATTTGGGTATAACCTTGTTCTCCTCAGTATCAAGATAGCTGAATAAAACATGTCTGCACAGGCTGTCTATATTTCATGGGAGTCCTTGCTGTTAGAATAAGCCATGGTTACATGATATTTCCATAACAGAAACAAACAGTGTTTGCATGGCATTTGCATTCCTGGGTGTAATGATTGTGAAGTTCTGGCTAATACTGATGTTTTTCACATAGCACTTTTACCACTGGAAGCATTCCAAGTCTATGGCAATCAACATGAATAGTGTCACCCAGTACTTATTTTTTGCTCATATGTCAAACCGTCCCTATATGCATATAATCATGAGGGATCTGTTGTAGTAAGACTCACAGGTAGACTTGTTTTTATTTTAGACTAACAACTTTTGTTTTTTCTTTTCTTTTTCAGCCTGCTGAAGATATCAGTGTAGTCTCATGGAACCGGCAGGTTCAGCACATCCTGGCCTCTGCTAACCCCAGCGGGAAAGCAGTCGTCTGGGACCTGAGAAAGAACGAGCCCATCATCAAGATCAGTGATCATAGCAACAGGGTTGGTGGCTTAAATAAAGTCCAGAGTTCCTTCTGTAAAAGTAATGAAATCATGTGAACAAGTCAAAAAGGCTTATCTATCATTTTAAAGCAACATGTGTTGAGACAAGACTATTTGTAGAATGCAAAATCCCACTTTTATCCTGTTTTGCTCTGGATGCTCAGTAATTTGACTCATTTGTTAATCAAAAATGCAGATTTTAATGTTGCATCCTGTAGAAATGAACTCTCATATTTTTAACTCTTTACTTTTATGTGATTTCAGATGCACTGTTCAGGAATGCTCTGGCACCCTGATGTGGCCACTCAGTTGGTCTTGGCCTCTGAAGATGACCGACTGCCAGTGATCCAGATGTGGGACCTTCGCTTTGCCACATCACCTCTTAAAGTACTGGAGAACCATACAAGGGGAATTTTGTCTATATCCTGGAGCCAGGCTGACTCTGAGCTCCTGCTTAGTAGTGCTAAAGACAATCGGATCCTTTGCTGGAATCCAAACACAGGAGAGGTACACAATCTTAATTACTGCTCATGTATCAGGGATTCTGCAATTGTTTGGCAAGCCTCTAAGCTACTGAGCTATTCCACCTTATTAGGTTAATGTTTCTCTTACAGGTTTTACACATATAAACCAGCTGTTAAAGACTATAGTTTTCAAAGTTAAAAAAAAAAACCCAGGCAAATATTATGACGTAATATCATTTTGCCTTTTAAGCTGTCATCCATCCACTTATGGGATAAACTACACTTGATCCTTAGTTGGTAGGCTAAATGACTGCTGTGTGTGAAAAGGTTAACCTTCATTTCATGCTTTACCCTGATATAGCCTTGAAGCAGGAATGAAGCTAGAGTCTGTCTTTCCTTTCTCACTGACTGCAGAGCTGCAGCAATACAGCACCACTGTTGTATCTGTGACACATAATTAGCTAAGTACCTAATATACAACTCCCCAACCTACCTCACCCTCAAGCTAGTTGGAGCTGCTCTGGTAACTTTGTGGCAAGAATCCTGTGTATTATGAGTGAATAAGCCCTCATTGTTGTTACCTATATTTGTTACTCCAATCATAAAAGCTGTGTCTTCTATTCAGGTAATCTATGAGCTTCCAACAACTAACCAGTGGTGCTTTGATGTGGAGTGGTGCCCCAGGAATCCAGCGCTGCTTTCAACGGCATCATTTGATGGGAGAATCACTGTTTACTCTGTGATGGGAGGGAGCTTGAAGGCTCAGCAGCAGAGCACAGCTGAAAGAGTAATGTTTGCTCTGTCTTTAAAAGATTTTGAATTTAACTGTGTTTGTATTTACGGTTTTATTTGTTTAAACCGTGTCTGACCTCCATTGTTTGTCCACAAGATGGTGCCCATGTAAAGCACTTAATATTGACTTATAAACACGTTGTACATTAAGTCTGAACGATGGCTATATCATAGTTGAAAGCTATCACATGAAGCAGGGTCACAGCTAATTATATTTATTCATTAAAATGGTTGATTGATCATCAGCTGTTAAAAATTGCTACAAATATTAATCAGTTTCACAACAGAAATATTGACATGTTTAAATGTCTTGTTTGTCTGCTTGGTCTATGAACTATTTATCAAAATAGCTGCAGTCAGTTAATTGTTTCAGCATATTTGTTTCAACATTTTTTTATGTTTTATTTAACAGATATCATCCTCATTTGACACAATGGATCCCTTTGGTACGGGGCAGGTGCTGCCTCCTTTGCAAGTTCCTCAGCCTCAAGTGCAGGACACCATAGTTCCTCCTCTCAAGAAGCCACCCAAGTGGGTGCGCAGGCCAGTGGGAGCTTCCTTTGCTGTAAGTGCAGCATTTAATGTTTTTGTAGCAATTTTCTTCCATTAAAAACAACAGAACAATTATCTTTATATATGATCTGTTTTTGTTTCTTAGTTTGGTGGAAAGCTGATCACATTTGAGAATCCCAAGTTGCCTCCAGTCCAGAGCCCCCAACCCGTCCCTAGACAAGTGTTTGTGAGCCAAGTTACCACAGAGACAGAGTTCCTACAGCGCTCTAGGGAGCTGCAGACAGCGCTGCAGTCAGGTTCCTTCAACAGTTACTGCCAGGCTAAGATTCAGAGCTCCAAGTCAGATGCTGAGCAGGACATATGGAAGTTCCTTCTGGTTCGCCATCCAGCTACTAAAACCTAATGTTAAATCTGTCAGTCAGTTTTGGGTGTTATTATCCTGTATGCTGATTCACTCTTTTAATTTACAGGTTAATTTTGAGGATGAAGCCCGTATTAAATTCCTTAAACTTTTGGGGTTTAGCAAGGATGAATTGGAAAGAAAGGTATCATGGCTCTTACTTGACTGTAGCTAGTCACTGATATTTAACATTAACTTTAAAATTTCTGTGAATGCACTGGTTCTCTAAATCATATCACATACTTCCTGTTGTGCTTATTCAGATTTCAAAATGTCTGGGGAAGAATTTCCAACCCAATGGACATGGAGTGGATGCCAAAGATCTGGCAGAAAAGATGCAGCGACTCTCCACTGAGGTCAGCACTTCTGCAAATGTACGGTATCTATTTTCAAGCTGTGTGTCTCCTGTTCCATTTAAAACACTCTTTGTTATTTTCAGAGGTCTGATGAAGCAGCTGAAGCTAGAACTTCAGGTTCTGTGTCACCAGCAGATTTTTTCAGCCAGACCCCAAAGGAAAACTCTAACTTTCAGATCCCAGTGTCATGTGGTAAAATTTCTCCTCTGAAAATCTACTGTTATCTGATATTTACTTGTGATTTTATGATTGCATTGATTATCTCCTTCTGTTTTTAAGACACCGATGGTTTGATAAGTCAGGCGCTGTTGGTTGGTAACTTTGAGGGAGCTGTGGATCTGTGTCTGAATGATGGTCGCTACGCTGAAGCAATCCTGCTTTCTATAAGCGGAGGAGAAGAACTGCTGAAGAAAACTCAACAGAAATACCTAAGCAAACAAAAGAATAGCATCTCAATGGTAAGATTATGATTAATAGTGGTCCAGCTCATACAACCACAATGAAATGAATGTTTTTCCTGAATGTATACCTAACGTGTTTGTTCCAACTGCAGCTTATATCATCAGTGGTGACCCAAAACTGGAAAGACATAGTCCAAAGCTGTGAGCTGGACAACTGGAAGGAAGCTCTCGCTGCTCTCCTGACCTATGCTCACCCTGAAGACTTTGCTCGCCTGTGCGGTTAGTATCCACCTTATTCATACCAAATCTACCTGTGCTCATGGTATCTGTTCTAATTTCAGTCCCTCTATTCAAAAAAATTGTAATTTTCTTTTATTCATCATGGTAGATACACTGGGAAGCCGGTTGGAGTGTGAGGGTACAGAGAAGCGTTGCCTGCAGGCATGTCTGTGTTACATCTGCTCTGGAAACATTGAGAAGCTAGTGGAATGCTGGGCCTTGTATAGAGACTGCTCTTCTCCTCTTGGTCTAGAGGTATAATCTTAATATTTGTTCTAATCTGCCTCTAGCAATGATGAACAAACTCTTCTGCTTATTTGAGCAAAGTTTTAATGAGTCGCTGTGCACTTACTGAGATGATTCGGGGGTGAAAAATAGTTACAGTTACCTGCCAGCGAAGAATCTATTAGTCTAAAGGCATTTATTTGTGTTTCAGGATTTGGTTGAGAAAGTCATGATGCTGCGAAAGTCCATTGAACGTCTCCGTAACTGTGAGGTGGCGGTCCAAAGCCCAGTCCTGGCTGAGAAGCTAACCTGTTATGCTGGCATACTGGCTGCAGAGGGTAGCTTGACCACTGCCCTGAGCTACCTGCCTGAGAACTCAGACCAAGTAAAATAGCTATAAATGATTTAATTATTAATGGCACAATTCATTTTTCTTTGCTTTGTTTGATTTGTAATAACTGCATCTGCATGTTTGTCCAATTTTGTCTTGTCAGGCTGGGATCGTGATGCTAAGAAACAGGCTGTTTCACGCTCAGGGAGAGGCTCCTGTCCAACAGCAACCTCCAAACACCTTCAACAGAGTCAGTGTGTCCACTGCAAAGCCCACTCCTGCTGCTCCAACTCCTGCATCAAAAGCACAGTTTACGGTATCAGTTTGTTAGCAATACAATGAATATTAAATATATTTTCCAAAATGAATTTGTATTTAATTTGTATTCATTTGTATTTTAGAGTCATTACCAGCCCTCTCCTGCTGCTCAGATGACTGCACAACAGCAGCCTCCTTTGCCATCGGTTTTTACCCCTCAAGCTGCTCCAACCAACCCTGGGCCTGGTTGGTTGGAGCCTTCTTCTCATGTACTGCCACCCAGTACAACCCGCCCTGCCCTGAGACCCTCCTACCCCCAACATCCTGCTGTGGCTCCAGGTTTGACCATTTGTAGAATATTTGAATTTATTTGTATTTTTTGCCCTTTTTTGTTTCTTGATATTATGGCAATCATTTGTGGCTTTTCCCAGGTTTCCTTCCTCACCAGCCATTCCAGCCTCAGTCACCGTCCACTGCTGGACCTCCAGCGTTTCCACCTCCAGGTCCTTCTATGCCAGCTGCTACTTTATCAGGGCCTCAACTGCCACCTTCATCGTCAGCTGCTGGAGGCCTACCCCCCATGCCCAGCCCCGGGGTGCCACCAATAAGCTTCATGCCACCTACCTCCTCAGGCTTTGCACCACCTCGCTCCCAGCCTGGAGCCCCGGTTCCAGTGTACCCAGGAAGCCTTCACAACCAGGGTACTGCACCTCCGTCTGTTCCCTATGTTCCTCCTGGATCTGGATATCCACAGGGTGGACCTGGAGCTCCTGCTGCAAAGCCCTTCCCAGCTCCAGTGGTGGCTCCTCCTCCTACTGGTATGAGATCACAGCTACATTGTTTCCTGACACCGTTCCACATTTTTTTAGTCATGAATTTAAAGAAAGAAATTACAGAGGTCAGCAGGAATATATTGCTCGTGGTGATTTACATCTGTTCCGCTGTCACTCCTTTTTGACTTGCAGGATACTTTCCCTGGCTGAATTCCCAGTGTGACAACCAAGGTGACAGGGTTAGGGCTGGATATGGAATAAGGGAGGATCAAACAATCCATTCAAGAACCAGAAAAAAAATATCTGTGCAAAACAATATAGTATCCCTAAATTAACCTCAAAGTTAATATGCGTTGGTTTGCAATCCATGCAGATCTTCTCCATTTGTCTGGTTTCTTGATGATTGTTTGTGTTACCCTATATTGAAGGGAAATGTAAAGACTTACCTGGTGTATTTTTTATATGTGAGCTCTAAATGAATTTTCCAGACTCAGACAAGACTGTAGATGATTCTGTGTCAGGCAATTAAAGATGACGCGCATATATATATACATTGCTATTTGAAATTAAAGCATAAGTAGGACATTTTTAAACACTTGCAGCTGCTACATAATTAACCTGAAATAGACTCAGTATGATATTCATAGAATTTTTCTTTCTGTTTTTTTGCCTTTGAGTGAATAATGCTGCCTGAAAATTTGCTTGTTTGTTTCTGCATAAACTGCCAAATCTGTATGGCTTGACTTGCAGTGTTTTTACCACCTGGGCCCAAAAAGATTGTCTCTTGTAGACAATCCTTGGTTGCTTGAGTGTATCTAAACAACGGATGTTAGTAGTTCCTTAATAATTGTCATTATTCTTCTGATTCAGGATCTCAAGAAGGCTGGAATGACCCACCTACAGTGCGAGGTGGACCCAGGAAGAAGAAGGTAAGCCTGCATTTCTTACTGTCAAAATACTGTTCTGCTGTATGCTTGCAAATGTAGTAAAAGCAGCTATATTGTTGTGCAGCACCACGTTCCTTTGAGGAGAGCATTGTTATTCTCTCGAGAGCTCACTAAACTAAACTAGCAGACTCTCTTAGTTTAGTTCACCCTTATTGAAAACTCAAGCACATTCACATTAAGCACTTCTTCTTTCTTGCAGGCAAGAAAGGCAGATGAATTTATGTTACACCAACAGTTTAGCAAAAATGTAACAAATGTGTCATTTATTGATATACCAAAACTAAACTGCTTGGTTCATTGTTTTTTTCCTCACTCATTATAATATACTTTGTTGTATATTCAGGTTCCTGATAACTATACTCCACCAGCCCCCATCACAGCACCTGTGATGAGATTCCCAGTGGAGGCTGCTCAGCCCCATGACAACACCCAGGTACCCCCTGGAGCCCCTCAAGAGCCCAGCGTACAGGTTGGTGTCAAACGAGGGGGCTGTTTTGTGAATTCTCAACAGTAACACCTTGTCACCTTATGTTTCTGTGCTTGTGTTATTCAGCTCCTCCAGCAGCTGCCATCAGAGAAGGTGCAACAGAAAGAAATCCCTCCTGAGCACATGGTTCTCAAGTCCACCTTTGACAGCCTGGTGCAGCGCTGCCAGCTAGCTGCAGGAGACCCAGTAAGTTCCACAGTCTGTAGCTGCATCTAGGTTTCACAGTTTTTCTGGTGCAAATGTTTTTGTTGATTGAAACAAAATTATTTTGTTATTGGATACAAAGTGACAAGAAGTGTTTCTCTTTCAGCAAACTAAAAGAAAACTTGATGATGCTGCCAAGCGCTTGGGGCACCTGTATGATAAGCTGAGAGAGCAGTCGGTAAGGATCAGAAGTGATCAGATTCAAAAAATTATTTTTAAAAAATTGACAGAAAAACTTGACTTTAAAAAGCTGCTTTTAAATGATACAGTGCAGTTAGAAATGCATTGTGTACTTAAACAGAATCTGAGGTAAAAGTTGATAAATCTCAATATCACTTTGTCTTTCTTGATATTCCCTTTTTGTCTGCTTAAAATTTTGTTGTGAGGGTAAAACCACTGAGTTTCTTCTCACTATGTAGCAATGACTTAAAAAGATCAAATGCTGTTTACATTAACCTGCCAAAACCACAAAAACAAAAAGCAGGTGTGTTTCTATGGGTGACATGTTTGCACCATTTCCGTTTTGACCACCACAAATAAAATTCAGCTGACTCTTGTTGCATTAATAGATATCACACTCTCAACCTCAGAAAAAAGGACATAAAACCTGCATGATGAGCTAAGCCTTGTCAAGGGCCACCACTGTCATAGCAATGCTTTGTTTATAATTCTAAGTCAGTGCTGTACAGTGGAGGTGCACTGCATTACCTGAAATAAAAAAGTGCTTTTGTCAATTTAAGAATAAATGTTTATGGATATATACAATAAAATATTAGGTCTTTAAAAGGTTTGAGTTAAATGAACATGCCACACACTTAAGGTCACCTATTTAAAGACTAAAGAAAATGTTTAAACCATTGTGTACTCACTACACTGACAATATGAAACGTACCTGGATCTGTTTAATCCATCTCAGCAGGTAATTGTGTACGCTAACCTGCCAAGTGCTTAACGTTACCTTGAATTTTTAAAGTACAATTTTTTTTACAAGAGATCTAAAAGCTAGAGTGCATGTCAGACATCGGGATGAAGTTGTAAACCTGATATTTTTACTTGTTATGACTTTAAAAAAAAAGGACCCAGGACATGCTCTACTTGAATCCAATGGCAACTAAGGGCTCAGCCAGTAAAAAAGCATAGTCTTTGTGAAGATAGCTGAGAAAATGATCAGTCTTAGTCCATTATATGTATTTGTAACTAAGCAAGCGTCAATTTGAGTTTACTGATGTAATTGTTGCTATCAGTGGGCACTCGAGATGCTCTAGGTAGAATGCAATACAAAGAAATAAAGTAGTAAAACAAGACAAACTATGCATTTACAGTGTCCAGTAAATGGGGATAAAACCAGAATTAAGTATGCAGTACAAGCTAAACATTTTCCATGAGCACACCAGTAAACAGATTCGGGGGATCTACAGGGATAACTGTTTACAACACAATTGCTATTAATAGTTATTAACATGAAAAAGGATCATAGATGAATGTTAATGTTCCTTCACTTAAATCATATTTATTCAACATCATCGCACTCTGCATTTTTCTTCAGTCATCCACCTGCAGACACCTAATGCTCCCACCAGGGGGGGTCACTTCACAGTTTAAGAACTACTGTGTTGAACTACATGCTGAAGAAGTGGGAGAAAAAAGAAAATATAGAACTTGGGATTTGCCGTTTTTTGTGACTTAAACTGCAACAGTAAATTAGATTTTTCACAATTTTCTCACATAGTACAGTAAAAACTTTAAACATAATATAATTTCCCTACTGCCTCTCAGCTCTCTCACAACATCCTGAGCGGACTCCATGAGATCAGTCGCTGTGTGGCCAGCCAGAACTACCAGCGGGGTTTGGAGGTCCACACTCAGGTGGTCAGCAGCAGCAACTTCAGCGAGATCTCCGCCTTCATGCCGATCCTCAAAGTAGTCATGACTATCGCCAACAAGCTGGGCGTGTAACCTCCAGGTTCACCACCAACCAGACTTCAGTGTTACCATATTGTTGTATATGTATTTATTTCTTTTTGGCCTGATGACTTGCGTCAATAATGAGAATAATGGCTGGTAATATTACAGATCGTGTTCTTCATCACTCCGTACAGTTTCCTTGCCAGAAGACTTGCCTGATTTGGGCAGTGAGGTTGGTTTTTGTAGAGAGTTGTCGATGTTGCTGTGATAATTTTACAAAACAAGAAAGAGGAAAAAAAAGTTGAATGTATTCCAAAATTTGTGATTCTGTGTACATTCAAGAGTTGATGTAATATACGAAGCAAGTGGTGCAAAGTCTGAATTGAGGTAGTTTACAAAGTGGTGCATTTTCATATTCCATATTACACTGCACACCAGTGCATATAGAAGTCCAGTTCAGCATTAGAAACAAACATCTTTGACTAGGAACTCTCATCTCCAAAGGTCAGACTAAAAATCATGAAAATAAACTCTGGGCTGCACTTACTATCCACCCTGTCGGTGTTCTTTGTGTGAGGGAGGAACAGGCTGACACGCTTTACTCGGTGTGTATAATTTTACAACAACAACAACAACAAGCATCAACACGTTTAAACACTGTAACATAGATCTTACTGTTCTCTACACTTGCTGTAATAGATTGTTTCCAGTTCATTGTGCCATGTGTGTTTTTGGGCCAAAGTACTGCAGAAGAATGTCATAGAGTGATTGTAAAGTTTTGCTGTTTTATTTCCTCTTCCACACTTTATTAGCACTGGTACAATATTTCCTGATAGCTTGTGTGAACGACTGAAGTTTTTTTGTTTTGTTTTTTTTCTCAGTCTTGCTTCAGTATGCATGTTAACTACTTCCCCTATTGCTCACGGGGCAGCTTGTAAAACAAAAGTACACAATTTTATGTTAAACTGAACATGAACTCTGTGTTAGCCACTCCTTCTGTTAAAGATACACTATTCCTCTTTATCCAGGCCACATCTTATCCTTTCATAACCTAAAGTTCCCATTTTTAAATCATACAAGTTTTAGATTAGATCATAATAATGATATGACTTAAAGGATTTGACAAAACAAAGATCTTAAGAGTTTTGTAGCTGAACATAAAACTTTATAGTTTGGTGTGTTGTGGCAGCAGAAGGCAGTGAAGTGCCTCAGTGTGCCCATTGTGGTTGCACAGATATTTATACAATCCATCTTGCTTACTTTATTCATTTCGGTATCCTTTTTTCAAATAAAATTTCACTTAAAAGGTTGCACGTTTCTAAACATTATCTGTCTCCTTGTTCATATTCAATACAATTTTTTTGTCCTTTTTCTAGTGATCCCTGTAAGGGAGGTCATTTGCCTGTTGCACCAACCCTCTGCATGACTTCCTTCACTACATCCAAGAACTTGTGTGGTCTTCTTTTTCCCTTATTGTCTGCCAGCTCCCGCTTCAACATCCTTTATCCAGTATATCCACTATCCCTCTTTGCCTCCAAACTCTTAAACCGGAGCTGTCTCTCCTCATCACCCCCAGTGAACATCTTTAACATCTTCAGCTCTGCCTCCTTTCTCCAAACCATTCTCCATAGCTCATCATTCTACTATCTTGTAAAGCTTTCCTTTCACTCTTGCTGCTGTCCTTCTGCTGCAAATTACCTTTAATACTCATCTCCACCCAGTCCACCTTGTCTGCATTCTCTTGCACACACTTCATTGCTTTGGAGGGTTGATGCTAAGTATATAAACCTCTCTTCCATACTGTCACTAGAGATCACAATGTCACTGGTACCTACGTCTAATAAGGCAATGACATTGTGGTTTAGCAAAACAGTTGAACTCTGATCTCTTTAATCGGTGATCTCCTCACTCCATCTATCTTATTCAAAGTATCCACAGTCACAGGCCGGCTGAAACCTATCCCAGCTGTCATTGGACAAAAAGCAGGGTTCACCTCGGACAGGTCACCAATCCATTGCAGGGCTAACACTTACAGGGACAGACAGCTACTCACGCTCACATTCACAACTACAGCCAATTTAAAATCAATTAACCTCACCTCATGAATGTCTTTGCACAATAGTAGGATGCCAGAGTACCCAGACTGAGCGCACAGAGAAAGAGAATATGCAAACCCCACACGGAAACCAGAGACGGGATTCAAACCAAAAGACTTCTTAGTGTGAGGGAGTAGTGCTGCCAATATAGTGTCTGAGTCCTTTACTCGTGCAATAAAAAAAACAATTTTTTTTTTATTAAAAAATAAATAAAAAGGTGCTCCACAGCTTCTTGTATTGCTTCATGTATTAAGTCATGTTGTGTATTGTGTATACATGACTTTTAAAGTTGAAAACTGGTTCTTCCTCTGATGCTCACTGTTAAATTGAAAACAACCATCAAAATGTGTTGTCATACCAACATTTACACAAAAACTAAACAGTTCAAAGTGTTATTCACTATTTCAATATATATTATCCCACTTTGGAAGAGAACAATGAGAGCAAATATTTAAAAGTTTGCTGCTTTTACATCTTAGAAGCAGTTGTTTTCACAGTGTGCTATTGTTATCTTGGTTATCTAAGCAATTTTCACTATGAACAGCAGAGGGCTCTGTGTAGCGTAGTCAAGCTGCTCTACTGAAGGTAAATATGGGTGTTTATCATGGTGCTTCCCGCATCAGTGCCCTCAGGTAAACTATTTTAGATGTTGATCCGTTTTCCTGTTTGCAACAAAGCACGTGAATGCATCAAAGTCTGCACTTAACGATTTGGGGTTTTTTCCCCCTGTTTGTTTGTTATCTGACCCAATTTGCACACTTAGAGGAGCGTTACACAACTCATTAAAATTCACTGCAATCCGCGAGTGTTCAGTGTCAGTAAGTTTGCAAGTTGGCACAGGTGTTTCACCCGCCCTTCCTCTATGGGGCCACAGGGATCAGAAGTCAAGATCACGCCCTCTGATTGGTCGCTCTCAGTCAGATGCTGCGGGACGTGCGTGGTGTGAATGTTTTGGGAATTTGTACTGGAGTAACCTCGGTCATGTCAGGATAGTGTGACAGTAATATCGTGCAATTTAAACCACCCCACATCACACCACAGAAGCGTGCTGAGTCATGACGTGCTGAGCCTTCACTGGTAACTTAGGTTCAGATTTTAGTAGAGCTGCAATGGGCTGACTCGAGTGGATGCAGTCATGCAGGACGATGACATGGATTCATAGTTAATAAAATTATGATGCCTCCAGACGCCACTCAACTGGGATTTCGAAGTTACACTACTTTAGTCCTCTCCCAGTCCCATTTAAAAATATATTCTTTGCATACTGTTAAGAAGAAAAAACACATAATCCCTATCTGCAAACACAAACTAGTTCAAACCCTGTCTACCAACAATTATAATTCTGTCATTGTGCTTTTCAGAGGAAAAATATGCTTTTATTTTACTCTGTTTTTCTTAACTATTGTTATGTTACAGAGACACATTAATAGAAAATATAATCAGACAGTATTAAGTATATGGCACAACAATGTTCAGTATTTCCAGTGTCTGTGACAATGCATTGTCTCTCTTTTTATATGTAAGAGGTGAATGCACTTGCATTTTCATTATATCATCTGAATTAAATAGCTATTTGTTATTTTAAACACACACACACACACATATAAATATATATATATAGTGTTTGTTAGTTTGTCGCTGTGACCATTCTTTTGATTTAGCTTTTAGTTTTTGTTCCTAGTCTGTTAGTTTTCAGTCAGTCCTGTCTAATTCCTTGTGTTTTGTTTTGCTTCCCTTTAGTTTGAAGCTACTGTCTGTATTTGTATTTATTCCTGTCTTATTTTGGTAGTTACTCGTCTCTAGTGACTTGTGTTTAGTTTGGCTTCTACTGCCTCATTTGTCTTCAATTACTATCACCCGCATCCACTTCTGCTAATTACCCTCATGTGTATGAAAATATAAGCGTTGTCTTCCCATCAGTGTTTGCCTTTGTGTCTGCTAACCTCCCTTGTGTGTTTCTGGTTGTGTGCACTTGTGTGTCATTGGATTTCACCACTTTATTTATGAACTTTGCTTTAGACTTTTTGTACAATAGCCAGAATAAACAGATTGCTTTTTATTCACCCAGTCTGCCTCCTGTCTGTCCACGCTGTGATGATAAGAAAAAATTACGGGCAAAATTGGAAATGCAGGTCTTTTACTCGTGTCCCTTTGGCCGGTCCATCTGAGGATCGAAATGAGCAGGGGCTGGTTTGCAATTCATGCTTCTAAATCAGGAATGGAAGATGGTGGAAAAAACAAAATAATCAAATAAAGACTGTAAAACTTCAACATTTTATTAGACTTTTTCCATAATGTCATGTGGCATTAATACACAAACAACATAATGACACTTAAGAGGTTCCAACCCTTCACTTACAGAGCAAATAAAGAACAAAGACAAAAAAAAAATGCATAAAATTGCATGATTAGATTTTGGAATCACTCTTTTGAGACACATACTCCTTAACCTAGTACAGTCTGACATGTTAAACTGGTCTCTTGTGACCGCACTGGTCCTACATTCCTCTCTGGACTGTGGAAATCAGGCAGAGGTTATATTTGACTTGATCACTTATGCCAGCAGCACACTGGATGAGTTCTTTGCCACAGAAGCCCAAAGGCAACCAGGAACATGCCATTCCCCAAACCATTCCAGCTGGCTTCTTCACAGACACTCGCACTTGGTTAGGGTTATGGAGTATGATATCACTGGAGACAATTTAACACTGCGATGTCAAAAACCTTCATTTCGACATATTTTAAACTCAAAATGAAGTTGATGTACAGATGTGGTCAGAAGGGTCAATACACTCATAATGGGCATGAATGTCCTTGTATTTGAGCTTTTAAATGTTTATTTGAACAGTTAATTTTCTAAGGTGTAGTGGTTGTATAGCATATGTCTTTATTGACTTAAAAAACAATAATTGGGTGAACAAGTTTGAATTTCCTTTGGATTTTCTCTAATCCACAGGGTCAAAAGTATACATACACCCCACTAGGATCTGGCTAAATGTCTGCAAACTGCACCGTGACCAGACACTTTTGGTAGCCCTCTACCAGTTTCTTATATAATCCTAGCTGCATATTTGACTAAATGTCTTGGCAGAATTGGTAGTGGTCTTTTAAATTCGTTGGTTTTCTTCAACAGATCTGGCTTTTAAGTGTAGACCACAAGGTCGGAGCTTTGGGAAGGCCATTCCAGAAGATTAAAGTTAGCATGCTTGCCAAAATCAGTTTTGATTTGTGTTTGGTCTCAAGTTTCAACTATCTAGCTGTTAATTTGAGGTGACGTTGATAAATTTTAAGTTAATCCTGCTTGTCATTATTCTCTCCACTTTGTGCGATGTACCTTTATAGCAAAACAGCCCAGAGCGTGATGCTACCACCACCATGCTTGATAGCTGGTACACTGGTCTTAGGTGTGAAAGCCTCACGTTTACTCATCCAAACATATCTCGTCGCTATGGCTAAATAGCTTAATTTTTGTCTTGTCTGACCATAAAACCTTTCTCCATAAGGCATTTTGCTCGTTCATGTGGGCATCTGAAAATTTCAGTTGAGTTTGAACCTCTCAATTTTGAAAGAGAGACTTCCTTTTTGGTCAGCACCCTTGCAGTTCATGGCCATATAAAACTGGCTTTACTGTGGACAGTCGCACTGATGTTAAAGCAGTTTCCATCTCACAGCAGGCTTGAGCCTTGGTGGTTCCTAGATTGTCCCTGAACATCCTACCCAATTTTCTTTCATCTGAGCGCAAGAGTTTAGACCAGGGGTACACTCCAGGCCCTCAAGGCCTGGAGTGTACTGCAGGTTTTAGATCTCACCCTGGGTCAGCACACATGAATCACATGATTAGTTCATTACCAGCCTCTGGAGAACTTCAGGACACATTGAGGAGGTCATTTAAATCAGCTGTGTTGGATCAAGGACACATCTAAAACATGCAGGACACTGACCCTTGAGGCCCCCACCCCTGGTATACACCTTGGCAGTGGTGACACATGTGAATAACTTGTATTTACATATAGTTGTTTGAAGACACCTTTCCAACTTGTGTAAATGTTCAGTTCTATTTCTTAGATCCTGACAGTCTTGGGCTTTCATTGTTCTGATTGTTAGTCGATCCAATGAGTGCTGTCAAACAAATAATTTTTAAGAGAAACTACTAATGAGAAAGCAATAAACCCTGGCCTTGTCAAGTTGAGCAACACTGAAGCACCTTTAGCAGCACTTATTAAGATTTAAATGAGTGTATGTACATATTTGTATGTATATTTTTTAACACTATGTGGATTAAAGAAAATCCAAAATAAATTCAAATTTGTCCACCCAATTCTTAATTTATAAAGTCACTAAAATATATGCTGTACAATAATTCCACCCTGGAAAATGAAATCATTCGAAAGAGATTATTAAAAGCCCCAAATTATAATGACATTCATATCTGTGATCAGTGGATGTAAAACTCTGACCACAACTGTAGACACAGACAAGGCATTTAAATGTGTAATCCTTCATTTCCAAGAGTTAATGGACAGATTTAAGATTTGAACATAAATTATAAGATAGATTTATACATTTGGGGCGTAGCTAATACATTTCCCCCTCTCATAAATCAATTTTATTTTATTGACTATTAAATGAAGATCAGAAAGCCCAGTGGCTTCTGGTAATCTTACAAATCCCAAAATATAAATTTTACCATGACGTGAAAGAGAGGAGATCACCAATTACTCACTTTCGAGGTTAAATCTATATCGCTGAGACTAAATCTCTTCAATGAGTGCTTAAGGTGTTACTTATTATTTCTCTGTTACTTTAGTGAAGGATTTCAAGATAGAAGACAGCAGTAACAACAACGAGAAGCATTTTAACTCCATAAGACGTCCTTATGGAGTTAAAATCTTGAAAACCAATTCAAAATATCCAGGAAATGTTTAGAAATCACAGGCGTATTTAGCTTCGTTCCTGACACCAACTACAAAACCATTCTGAAAGCGAGAACTAAGTATGTGTAAACCAAAATGTCTCATGGAACTACTCTAAATGTTTGGCATGCACAGCGCAAATTTATTTAGAATCATAAAACCCAAAGACACAGAGAGTGAAAACAGAAATAAATGAGCAACAACTGTTAATGGAATTACAAGTGTATTGAAAATATTGTGAATTTATTTCAGATTTTTAATACAGTAGACATTATCAGACTGAAAACAGCTCGACCCCTCTCTCTCCTCATTAGGAAAACGCTGCTTTTGGTGCTCTGGCCAGCCGGCGTTGTTGTAATAGTATATAATGCCATCTGTTTTGGTAAGTGCTCTAATGATGTCCTCACGACAGCACCTTTGTTTTAAGTTTTTATGCCGAGATGCTGTGATGAGTTGAGAGAAGCTGGCACCATCCATCTATCAGGGCCCAAGTTAAAGCTAAAGTGCGAGACCTTTGGATAGTAATTAATTTACATTCACGGAGCTGGGTAAGCCTAATGGATAAATCTGTTTAGTCAAATTAAAGGATTAAATATCAAATATAGCATTAGCTCAGGAAGCCCAAACAAGATGATCCACTGATATACATCTAACTTACAAATACATGGATCTTAAAGCCAGTTTTCAGTTGCCGTCTCTACAACAAGCAACCTACTTCCACCCAGCTCCTTTTTCATACTTTTGCAATTGATGGGTGCTCCATTTTATACTGGGAGTCTTACTGCTGGTCTGCCTGCTTTCGGCTTTCACCACCCATGGCATAGCTACAATGACAAAGCAATGGTGGAAAACCCTATGAAAGCCAATGCGTTCATGGGCAGGATCACAATCTCAAAAAAAGGAAGAAGTGATCAACGGCTAGGGCAACACAGATCGCCACAACTGCTCTCACGGCCATAAAAGGGAAGCAAAAGTTTCGCACTGCAGCTTTAAACCTCACGATGTAACATTCTCGCCAGCTTTTCATTTTGTACCGGACTCTTTTACGCTTAAATCCTATCCTCCGTTTGCATGTACATTTCCTCAGTGTTGCCATGCTACGTTTGCCTAAAATTAAACATGATTTTAGGAGAAAAACAATGTTCCACTCAGTGTAAACACGGAACTCAGAAGTCAAATTTGTTTTGCGGTACTCGAGCATTTTTGACTCAACTGACAGGAAGCGAAGGAATGGATGCAAGTCATAAGGCATTAGGTTGATCCTGACTCTTAAGAACAAATGAACAATTGCTCCAGTTTTCAGATTTTTTTTAAAGATATATTTTTACAAGGCTGTCAGCCAAATATTGGAATGCAGAAATATTTTTATCAGGTTCGAACAATATTTTCTTTTGCTTTTTTTTTTGAAAGTCGATAAGAAAGAAAAAACAATTAAACACATAAATAATCTACGCATTCCACACATCAGAATCAAAGATTAACATGAACACTGATGCACCTAAAATTCTGAAATAACGACCTTTGTAGCACATCAAAGGGAAACCAGACCCTGTTCGGAAATCAACGCGGCGCCAACGGTTCTGATGATCCAAAGCGATGCAGCTCCACAGCACGTTACAAAAATAGACGCAGTTCTGCCTTCACAGTCACCGACACAACACCTCACTACAACACCTACTACAGTATATCGCCATGCATGGGTGACATGTTGTTTTGTAACGCCAGAACTGCCACATGACTGGCTGCTACACCTATCAGGGAGCTCTATGCTGCAGATGTTTAAGGACAAAATAGTCACACAAGTTGGATAAAATCAGTTAAGCAAAAAGCCGCTCATGCCACAATGTTAAAAAAAAACAACTCCAACAATCATGTTATGCAAAGAGGCGACTTAGTGTGCTCTAGTGGACCACAGAGATGGTTGTAAAAATGTTGTCATTTGACACGCTCTTGGCACTAATGATATATTCATCCAGCACCCAAAAACTCAGTGAAATTTTTTATCTTTCTAAGGTAAAGTTACAATTCTCATTAACTGCTTACGCTAAGCGGCAGTTTCATTCTAATGTTAAACAAATTCCCTATATTATCGCGAGAAAACTCCGTCCAATTATCGCACAGCTAATCTTTTTCAAAGTGCTTGAACTTTTCTCAATAGATATCCAGTGTAGATTTCTGCTAAAAGCAACCACAGTGTTGCACCCTGCAGGTTGTGTAAAGCTTTGGCCTACTGGTTGTCAGAATGCTCAGGCTAATAAGAAGGTCTGGGTTCCCTCAGTATTCTCTCATATTTCATTAAAGCAAGCATTTTATTTATTTTTTTTTTTTGCAAAAAGCAAAACAAACATGACCTCTCACCTCTTCATTTCAAATCTAAACTGCTCAGAAATTAAATCTATTTATGAGAACAGTTGAAAACTTGTTGTAAACTACAATAAAGGCAACACTCTTGAAGCAGTAATGTACCTTAACAGTTAAAATGTTACTCCATATTTAAGTGCTCCACTCCTTGTCAGTTTTGAAGAATAATTAATTCATACTTACATAAAAATGATCGGCTACATAACTGATCTTGCATGAAGAATGCACACCAAAAGTGGCAAAACAGCGGAAAATGGAGGTGACTTTTAAAATGCATCTAATTCAAATCTGAAACATCTTTTTTCTTTTCATCTTGAATAATTTGTTTAGTTACAGCTACAAAAACCACAAAAACAAGCAAAAATGTGGTCAAGGCCCTTATAAAGCTGACTTTAATCCTCAGAGAATGAGAAATGTATAGCTGTCAAAGGACTGTGGAATTTCTTCTTATCGGTCGTTTTGCCTTGAAGCTGACCACAGTTTAGCGATCTTAGCCACTGCGGTCTCCGGTGCGCTGTATCCGGGCCAGGACTAGCTCACGGGACACCTTCTTGCAGTCTTTGGCCAGGCCCAAGAAACACATGAAGTCGATGAAACAAGTGGTAAGGTTCAACTTGCAGCCAAACTCGCTGGTTGCATAGTCATATGGGAACGTGTGGTGATAGTTGTGAAATCCCTCACCTGCAAAGCACAGGAAACAGGAATGAACGATTAAAAAAACATGTAAAACTGGATTTCAGTCAAAAGCCGTCTTTGCAACGCGTTCCATGTTTTCAGTTTTCAGTCTTTAAAAGAAAAAGAAGATTCTTCAACTGTTTCACTGCTGGGATCTGTGTTTACAGGTAGCCTGTGGTGTTGTCACAGGTTTTGGGTGGTTCGATACCACTGGCTGTGATGTCATTACTGCTGCTCCCACCTGTCTGCTTTTCCCACCTGTAAAGTCACCTGAGCCGCGCTTCCCTCCTTTCCATTCTCTAATCATTCCCTGCAGTATTTATAATCCCACCTCACCCACTTTTCAGATCGTCTCTGAGCTTTGTCGGTGTTTGCCTGCTTATGAGGTGTACTACAAACCAAAATAAAAGGGAAAAAAAAAGGCTGTCAAACCAGAATTCTAATGTTTATAAGTTCGGTTTCATTCTTCTCCTGATGATATTCCCTAGATGCAAACCTGCTTCAGCCAAACCATGGTAATACCACACAACTAGAGAGTAAAGACGCAGTAGCACATAGGTCCTTTTTTAACTAATACTGCAGCCAGCAATTCTGAGCTTTGAAAACGTATTGATCTATTGAACAACCCGACCAATATATCAACCGCCGATCTATCAGCCAATATTTGCTATTTGGCTGATAAGGAAAAAGAAGGGACAAGGGGAAACACCCTTCAATCATGAGTGGTGATCTTACATAGTTTGTCCACCTGAAACTCAATTTCCCTGTTGGCTACAAACATAACCAGCTGATTAGAGCAGAGCTCAGTGTATAAACAAGAAATTTACAATTACATTTATTTCCGTTGTCATATTATCTTAGTAAATAACTAGACTAGGCCTATACTATACTAAAACTATACCTAAAAGCACATCTTCATCATCATGTTATCTCAAGCTGAAAGTTGGAAAGCTCTCATGTGCTGCTGCCAACGGTACACACTGAGAGACAGCGAAATAAATGTTTCAGCCAGCAGTGCTCTATTTTTATTCCTCCATGACCTTTTTGGCTCGAGTTTAGTAGGTAGTCCTTGATTAGCTAACGTTCCTTTTATAGCTGTATGCACAAAGCCTGATGAAGAAAGACTGGGTTACCCAAAAATGTTGATAACAGCGTTTTTTTATACCCTTTATCTTTATCTTATCCTATTTTAGTGTGTGTCCAGCCAGCTAATGCAACTAAAGCTTGGCCATGTGGACCTTGCCTAAAGGTTGTAGAACGTCTACAACCTTGTGAAACATTTTTCCCCCTGAAGAAAAACTTTTTTTGCAACCACGTAGCTTTGTAGTGATTTTGTGTCTTCCAGGCTTTGACTGTTAGGAGTTTATATGGTTTTATGCACATAAATTCTACATTTAAATTCTGATAAATTCTTTATGAAAAACTGATCAAGAGATTGGCATTGGCCTTGTTCACCAATATAAAATGATAGTCAGTGTCGGACAGCTAACTGCTGCATTAATTCAGTTTTGCACTGACTAATTGTTTGAACCTGGTGTGACGAGCTGACAGCTTTTAAAACTGTTCAGTTATTTAAAGGAAAAGGAATACTACAAAAAAATATTGGAATCGACTAAAATGCTTTAAATGTTAATATCATCCGAGAATTGCACAGCAGTTGCATCCCTAAAATAAACAATTCAGAAGCAACTGCAGGAACAATGACAGACTGTGGTGGTATATTGGTGACATCGTGTGATGTTCCCTAACAAAAGATGACTTTCTTCCCTGCATAATCATTACCAAAGATACAGCTGCTAAATTGTGCCTCTTCTAAAACTAGACTTAACTTGCTATGGGGTGAATAGCTGGGTGCCATCTTAGAATATCCAGCTCTTTTGATATATCTATCGGGTGCTCTTTGTCACTGCACTGCTGACTCCTACTGGTTGAACAAGGTGCATGCATAGTGAGGGGAGGAGGTGGACAAAGTGGTAATCAGGTAAAAATCGTTAATAAAATAGGTTCAAATCAAGTATGTACTTTTTGTTTTTAAACATTTTATCCACCATTTAGCACATCTGGTAAATAAAATGTTTACATGGGCCTGTAAAAGTCGTTCCTTTTGTTTTAGTTCAATTCAGTCCAATTCAAGTTCGTTTATATAGCGCGAAATCACAGCAACAGCCGCCTCACGGCACTTTATACTGCAAGGTAACGACCCTGCAGTATTAAGGAGGCATTCCCAACAATCGGAAGATCCCCTATGAGCAAGCTGTCGGCGACGGTGGGAAGGAAAAACTCGCTTTTAACAGGAAACCTCCAGAAGAACCAGGGAGAAACAGGGAGCCACGTGCCACGACCGTTTGCGAGGTGAGGGGACAGAGAAAAGAAAAAAGAGAAAGCATAGGAAGACAGGGCAAAACAGAAACTATAGGGGAGAGAGATGATAATCACTGGTTAGCAAATTTGTTTAAGCATAATTGGATGATTTGACTTTTACTGCACTGAACGCTTGACGCAACTGTGCAGTCAAATAAAAGCAAAATGAGGGCATGTATCATGTACAATGTAATTACATTTGCTCTGAAGGTGACGCTATACCGAAGTAACAAACTTACATTAAAAATCTGGCTTTTCTTCTTCAATTTTACTTAAAAAATACTTAAAAATATCCCTATACAAGCATTCGCTGTCCTGTGCTGTACATTCTGGTGTGTAATTTCTGCCATGAGCATGTGTTGGGGTGTTGTTCATACCTATAGCACTGAAAGTGACAAACTTGTTCTCTCTGGGGTTGATGTTCTTGTCATAGGGCCTGTTTCCCCACATGTGGGCAGCGCTGTTGACCAGCCAGGTAGCGTTCAGCACCAAGGTGTACCTAAGCAGAGTTGGGACGAAGTAGGCCACCCACAGAGACTCCCCCCACAGGTACCAAGGCACGATTGTTGGGATAATAAAGCACATGACCAGCACGGAGAGCTTGTAATACCTGTTGAGGAGATAGCGAGAGTAGGTATCAGCAAAAAACAAATTATTTAAATACAAAAACTCTGTTTGCCAGATAAGAAAATGCTCACTTTTTTCCCCTTTATTTCCACTTGACCTATTTTCCATTTAGGCCTGCTCTCCGTGAATCTTACGTTAGTAATTGTCATCTTGTTAAACCAGAATGACTAACACAGCTTGCCATTATGAAAACATCTCCACAGCAGTACTCTAACATTTACTTATATTTATAGAAACTGCAACACTACTGTCTTGCTATTTGCACCCATTGCACGTTGTTTTTTTTAGCAACTAGATGCAGTGTGAAGTCTGAACCTTAATCATGCCACTTACTTCCTCTGAAACATGACAACTTTGTCTGTTAGCAGGTCGGTGAGCTCCAGCTTGCGTCCTTTCTCGATCACATCAGGGTGTTTGCGTACCAACAGCCAGCCGATATGAGAAAAGAAAAAGCCACGGACGGCATTGTGAGGGTCGGCGTCTGTTTCCGAGTATTTGTGGTGAACCCTGTGGTCTCGAGCCCATTCAAAGATATCATTCTGTGGTTTGGAATTAAGATCAAGATTATGCACACTGTTGACACAGCACGGTACTTATAGTGAAACAAAAGCTGCTATTATCTTGGCTCCAGGTCATAAGTGTGTGTTTGTATACTAAAAAGATGTGTCAGCAGAACAGTCATTTTTGCTTGCCTGAAATGCCATGGAGTTAGCTACACTGAGGAAAATCCTTAAAGGTAATGTAGCCTTGTAGGATCTGTGACTCCACAGGCGATGCGCTCCTGCAGTGACTCCTAACGCACTTATCAAAAAACAAAGTACAGCTGTGGAAAGAAACACATGGGCAAATTAGTTTGACCTACTTTTGTGCTCATGTCAACAGCACTTTGTTGCAGATGCTGCACACTGCAGTGTTTGTGCATTATTTTCTGCACAATTGCACTGTTATTGTTAGGGCTGGGAAGAACATCCAGCAACAAGTGACAGATCACGAGACAGATGCGTTTCTGTTTTTTCCCCCCAAATAGCATAAATTGTTAAAGCACTAGAGTATTTGTTTACCACAATCTTTATCAATTTGATCCAAAAGGCTCTTTGGGATTTGATTAGATTTTGTGCACAATTTCCCTCAGGTCACCTGGTTAGCACTGGCCTGTCTGTTTCCCAAGGAGATTACAGTGTAAAGCTGTGTCCTTTACAGTGTAAAAGAAGCCAAATCTAATAATAAAAACATTTCATGGTTGAGTTCATGAAAGACTAAAAGCTAAAAGAGTTGTGACACAGCAGTGAAGAAACTGTATAAATAAAGTGCAGTTTATGCTAATTATCCAGCTATTCTTCATTTGTCTACTTGACCTTTATTTTTAAAAAACTGACATTAAGGAGGCCAGTTTATTTTCCTGACAGCCCATCTTAAAGGTACGTGCTGTGACATGTAATCTCTGATGACTTTATTCCTGATCTATAATCCTCCATCTCCATGAAGGATGCTGGGAGGATCACAGATATATGCAGCCGCCTATTTGCATTCACCACCGGCGAGAAAAGCAGGGCGTGCTGCTGACATAACAGCTGTTGATTTGATAAAATATGATTTCCACTAAATAAGTAAACAAAACCAACATGCAAAAAAGGAGAAAAGGGGGTGTAACAGGCAATTTTCTTTTCGCACTTACACCAAAGCAAGGTCAAACGAGATGCTGAAGGTACGACGAACACGCCGTACAAGGCTCCTATGTGCAACAGAGTCATCAGTATGACATTTTTCCATACGATGATCCGGGGAGGTTTTGGGCCCTCTTTCTCTTTGTACGTGTGATCAAACGCGTCTTCTCTGGCGCTCTCTGGAAGAACATCCCCGTTGCTGGACTTGCGCTGCTGCTGCTTGTTCTCTAACGCCTCCGCCTCCGTCATTGTGGCAGCGGTGCTGTGATGCTGTGAGCGGCAAACAGAGGAGAGAAGTCAGTCGCCTCGGCGCTTTTTGTGTGTAATGGAGGCTGTTTTGTCAATATGTTAATTAATTTTGTGCTGACTAGCCCCGGCAGGCTAGCTGCTTGCTGGCTGGCGCTGTCGGAGGATGAAGAGGAAGACGGTAGCGACGATGCTGACTTATAAAGCGGTAACGCGACGCTCCAACGCGCCAAAAAAAAAAAAACCCCTGATGAAACACCTGTGGGAGGGAAAATTTTTACTCAATAACTCACCGAAGATAGGCAGAAGGGCAGAAACGAGATAAACGGAGGACAGTCTGCTTGACCCAAAATTACAGTAACCCAGAAAAGGGAGAGTGATAGCTCCGCAATGAGAACTAGAACTCGTGGTGTGGCCGACCAATGAGCGCTCGCCTGTCGCCTCTTGCTCGGGCTCTGATTGGCTGTTTGTTTATCTGCTGTTCACCTTTTATTCATTCTCCGGTTTGCCAGATGTATATTTGCCACCTCTGGAGACTAGCCGATCTTGTTGCTGTCTAGACATGCACAAACATTGAACCGTGTAACCGTTTTCCTTTTGAAATCAGGCGTGGAGTGAAACACAAGCACTGTGTTAATGATGCAAGTGGAACAAAACAAGTTACTGTACCCAAACCCCGGCAGTAGAGCCCCCTCCCCCCTGTCCTCCACCCACGTAGGAAAATAGGATGCTTCATCTGTTACGTCATCCCCATTCTCCGTCTATAGAAGTTTAATTGTGAGATACAAACTTTCAATGTGCCCAAAAATAGCATAAGCTGCTGAACACCAGAAAAAGTATTTTAGGCATGACGGGAAAAAAAACAACTGAGTCTCCATAAACACTGCAGAACAGGTCGAAAAGGCTGTTTACGTCACCCTGTGAAGAAGAGCTTTGACTCTGCTGCAAAATCAGAATCAGAATCAGAAAGGGTTTTATTGCCAAATGTTGAGCAGGTTTACAACATTAGGAAATTGCAGATACACACTGCATGGCCAAATTAAGGATCACACGGCCCATATTTACCCGGGCGAGGAGCAGAAAATGGATGGATGGTTGGACGGATGGATAAACACACCAATGGGTGTTCACCCTCTTGACCTACATTTGAAAAAAAAAATGGCAATCTGTCGCCATCTAATGGTGAAAATGGGGCAGCGCACGCAGCCGATACTGTTGATTTTCTGCAAACAGGGCTCACCTATTACTAAAATCTCCAATCCCCATGCACCAGCAGCAGACAAAAAAATAGCACCACATTGATGAATGCATATCACCGACTGACTGATACATATTTTTTTTTCCTGCAGCATCTATCTGGCGTCATCATCAGGCGCCCGTATTTACTTCTGGTCCAGTTAGTTGCTGCTGATGCCTGCTGCGATGGAGGTAAACAGGGACGAAGCGGAGCGCTGCATTGACATTGCAGCGGCCGCCTTAACCAACCAACAGCCGGACAAGGCGCAGAGGTTCCTGGAGAAGGCGCAGAGGCTCTTCCCGACAGAGAAAGCCAAAGGTAAGTCAATATGGGGGGAAAGGGGGAGGGGGGCGCACATTCAGCTGCGAAGATGCGCAGCATCACCTGCACTCCTCATGAGCAGCGCATGTAGCCAGGGCCTTTGATAGCACTTAAGCTAGCTGGTTCATTTATGCAGCTTCTGCGTTTTTTCTCATTCTTTTTTTTGTACGAATTTCACTTTAAAATGAAGTGTCTGCAGTGCTTTAATTTGCTTTTCTAACAGAAAGCTAAGCCTTTAATTTAGGTGAACAGGAGTGGACTGGGAGAAAGGCTAAATAAGTCCTAGATGTCCAAGATTACTACATGCTACTTTCCCATGATCATTTCAAAAAATATTTTTGACAACACAGGTATTATCCTTCTGAGCTCGCCAATCTACAAACCGGATTGCAAAAAAGTTGGGACACAAAACAAATTGTGAATAAAAACTGAATGCAATGATGTGGAGATGGCAAATGTCAATATTCTATTCAGAATAGAACGTAGATGACAGATCAAAAGTTTAATCCGAGAAAATGTATCATTTCAAAGGAAAAATATGTTGATTCAAAATTACACGGTGTCAACAAATCCCAAAAAAGTTGGGACAAGTAGCAATAAGAGGCTGGAAAAAGTCAACTTGAGCATAACGAAGAGCTGGAAGACCAATTAACACTAATTAGGTTAATTGGCAACATGATTGGGTATAAAAAGAGCTTCTCAGAGTGGCAGTGTCTCTCAGAAGCCAAGATGGGTAGAGGATCACCAATTCCCACAATGTTGTGCAGAAAGATAGTGGAGCAATATCAGAAAGGTGTTACCTGGCGAAAAATTGCAAAGACTTTGCAGTTATCATCATCAACTGTGCATAACATCATCCGAAGATTCAGAGAATCTGGAACAATCTCTGTGCGTAAGGGTCAAGGGCGTAAACCCATACTGGATGCCCGTGATCTCCGGGCCCTTAAACGACACTGCACCACAAACAGGAATGCTACTGTAAAGGAAATCACAGAATGGGCTCAGGAATACTTCCAGAAACCATTGTCAGTGAACACAATCCACCGTGCCATCCGCCATTGCCAGCTGAAACTCTACAGTGCAAAGAAGAAGCCATTTCTAAGCAAGATCCACAAGCTCAGGCGTTTTCACTGGGCCAGGGATCATTTAAAATGGACTGTGGCAAAATGAAGACTGTTCTGTGGTCAGACGAGTCACGATTCGAAGCTCTTTTTGGAAATGTGGGACGCCATGTCATCCGGACCAAAGAGGACAACCCAAGTTGTTATCAACACTCAGTTCAGAAGCCTGCATCTCTGATGGTATGGGGTTGCATGAGTGCGTGTGGCATGGGCAGCTTGCATGTCTGGAAAGGCACCATCAACGCAGAAAAATATATTCAGGTTCTAGAACAACATATGCTCCCATCCAGACGTCATCTCTTTCAGGGAAGACCCTGCATTTTTCAACAAGATAATGCCAGACGACATTCTGCATCAATCACAACATCATGGCTGCGTAGGAGAAGGATCCGGGTACTGAAATGGCCAGTCTGCAGTCCAGATTTTTCACCTATAGAGAACATTTGGCGCATCATAAAGAGGAAGATGCGACAAAGAAGGCCCAAGACGATTGAACAGTTAGAGGCCTGTATTAGACAAGAATGGGAGAGCATTCCTATTTCTAAACTTGAGAAACTGGTCTCCTCGGTCCCCAGACGTCTGTTGAGTGTTGTAAGAAGAAGGGGAGATGCCACACAGTGGTGAAAATGGCCTTGTCCCAACTTTTTAGGGATTTGTTGACACCATGACATTTCACCATATTTTTCCCTTAAAATGATACATTTTCTCAGTTTCAACTTTTGTTCCGTGATTTATGTTCTATTCTGAATAAAATATTGACATTTGCCATCTCCACATCGTTGCATTCAGTTTTTATTCACAATTTGTTTTGTGTCACAACTTTTTTGGAATCTGGTTTGTAGCTCAATACTAAATAAATACAGAAATACAACATTCAGCTGAATAAAAACAGAAAAGTGATCAATATAGCCACACATGCAAACAAATGTACTATATTTATTGGTGTGAAAAAGGTTGTCTTTTTCTTGTTTTTGTGTTTTTGTATTTTTTTTGTACATTTGTGCCACTTACATGCTTCAGATCATCAAACAAAATTCTCTGATAATTGAGTACTTCTTGGAGTACCAATAGTACTCCAAGAGCACATCAATGGCTCATCCAGAAGGTCACAAAATTCTGTGGACTGATGAGACAAAAGCTGAACTTTATAGAAAGGTTGAGTGCCTTTGCATCTGGCATAAAACACACAGCATTTCATAAAAAGAACATCAGACCAGCGATCGGTTCCTGCGTTGAAGCTCAATCGCACAAAGTAACTGAAAAGCAACCAGCAAGTCCACCTTTAAATAAAAACCAAATGAAGGTTTTGGGTTGGCCTAGTCAAAGTCTGGAGTTAAATTCTATTCAGATACTTTAGGATGACCTTAAACAGACCATTCATACTGAAACAATTCTGCCAAGAACAGTGGGCCAAAATTCCTCCAGAGTGATGTGAAAGATTCATTGTGAGTTATCCCAAATGCTTGATGCCAGTTCTTGCTGCCGTGGATGGCACAACCAGTTATTAGGTTTAAGGGGCAATAACTTTTTCCCACGGGGCAGGTAGGTTGGTTAGTTTTTTCACTTAATAAATGAAATCCTGATATAAAAACTGCACTTTGTATTATATTTGAGTTATCCATGTCTAACATTAAGTTTTCTTTGATTCTCAAACATAGAAGTGGGACAAATGTGCAAAACAAATATGACATTAGGAAGGATGCAAATACTTTTTTGCACCACTATACATGGTGGCATGTGCTTGTGCCCAACTTTACCTCTTCTTAGATTCCTGTGGACACCCACATACACCCCAGATACGCCTTAGACCATGACCCACCTCACATATAAATATAAAACCTGTTAAAACTGCAGCCACAGCATATCTGAAAATAAAATAAAATAAATAAAGCTGCAACAAGCAGACAGATCCTCCAACAAAAACTATATTTAGTTTAATGATTTTCAAACATAGCTATAGTTGTATACTCTGCCCCCAAGAAGCTCTTATAATACCATTGAACTTGATTGCTTGGTAGCTTTACATCTGCTTGATGACATGGATAGTCCCACTATCGAACATTTTGTGTTTTTAACTGCTGTTGAGTACTTGATAGAATATCTTTGAACATATCTTCTAGTATTGCTGGATGTAATAGCAAAGAATGGATTTACACCCAGACAAGATATCCATTCAGACTTCAGCGGGGTGTCGGAGCCTCGACAACGGCAGAACATAAAGGAGAACGCCAGACCTGAAGAAAAGCCTGCAGAGTCTTCAAAATCCTACATGGCTGATCAGCTAGAAGCTGTGAGGAGGTACGTAAGACTGCTGATTACATAAACATACTGTTGGTTAAAATAAACTCCATGATGGGTATATTGACTGCAATTGTGATTGAAATTTGTAATCATGTGCTCTCTGCACAGGATAAAACAATGTAAAGACTTTTACGAAATTCTCGGGGTGTCGAAAGATGCCTCAGAGGATGAACTGAAGAGATCATATAGAAAACTTGCTTTGAAATTCCATCCAGATAAGAACAGCGCTCCTGGGGCAACAGAGGCGTTTAAAGGTAAGACGGTGATTAAACTCATCCAAGGTTCATATAGCACTTACAGAAAGCAACTTATAGCAGCTTCATGTTCTAACTTTCCAACAGCTATTGGCAGCGCGTACGCTGTTCTGAGCAATGTTAACAAAAGGAGACAGTACGATCAGTGTGAGGAAGGGAGAAGACATCCTTCCAGACACGGCCCAGACAATGGAAACTTTGAGCCGGATATTTCACCTGAAGAGCTCTTTAATATGTTCTTTGGAGGAGGTTATCCATCAAGTTAGTCTCATAGTTTGGTGTTTCCATATAATGCATGTGAGACGGAGTATTTTAATTGCAAATATATATTTCTGTGGTGCGTTTTTTATGTGCTAAATGTGTTAAATCAATCTAGGCCATGCTCACATATACAATAATGGGCGGATGCGTTACCAAAGGCGGGAGAGAAGAGAGCGACAGCAAGATGTAAGTTTGATACTTAAAAAGCTAAACTGTAACTGTATAGAGTTGTTTATGTTTTGCCTGCAGGGGGAGACATTTAGTCATCTGCCATTTTACAAGCTGAGGCTTCTCTCAGAGACTGTGTGTGTTTGTTTGTAATGTGTTTTTTCCACAGGGAGGTCTCGCCCTCTTTGTGCAAGTCATGCCCATCCTCATCCTGGTTATTGTGTCAGCTCTCAGTCAAATAATGGTCAACAGCCCCTCCTACAGCCTCAGCTTCAGGCCGTGAGTGTGATCCTTGTAACACAAGAATCTAAAGTAACACAACTAACTGTTGTTCTGCAAAACTGCGAGGGACTTAGACAAAAGATTATCTCTATGTTAGCAGCATCCAACCCAGGTTTTTTTCACGGTACTTGTGCTTTCACTCGATCTTTGCATAAGCTGGGTGGTTGTGTTAGATTTGCCTTCACAGTATTTGCCGTTGTTTCTGCTCGTATTAATTTGCTGCTACCTCTGTTAGTTCCAATTAATCACAGAGCTCCTCTTGTTTGTGCTGCTGTCATGTGTCTTGTCCCGTTCCCAGTACACTGCCTTTGTGTGTTCAGATATACGCCTGCAGTTTCGGGCCCTGCTTTAAACCATTGTCAGCAGTGACTCATGTTAAGACAGACAGATGGTGCAAGATCTGTGCTGCATTCTGTCATATGATAACACTCCCACACTCTGGCCTGTTGTCACGTAGGTCAGCAGGTTACTCACAGAAGAGGCTGACTGAGAACCTGAAGGTGCCATATTATGTGGGGGAGCAGTTCTCCAAAGAGTTCACTGGTGTGAATCTGAAAAATCTGGAGCGAACGGTGGAGGATGATTATATTTCCAACCTTCGCAACAACTGCTGGAAAGAGAAACAGCAAAGTATGACAATAAATGATTCTTATATCTGAATTTAAGCATGAGTATTGGTGTGATTGTCAGTGTCATTATCAGTGCTGAGATCATTTTTTAATTGTGTGTGTGTGTTTGTTTTTTACAGAGGAAGGAATGCTATACAGAGCTCGCTATTTTGGGGACAGCGATCTATACCAAAGAGCACAGAGGGCTCGCACACCAAGCTGCGCCAAGTTGTCCGAGATCACAGCTTCTTTACATGGATGAAAATGCTTTCATGATTCAAAGCAAGTTCTTCAAACTCTGAATATTTTCTCATTTTGGCACCAGGGATGGGGCAAAAATATTGACATTCCAATATATAGCATTGATTCCCCTTGATTAACTTAGGGTTGCAGGAGGGCTGAAGCCTATCCCAGCTGGCATGGGGCTAAAGACTGAATACACAACCAGACAGACAGCCCATCAGAAGGCTTTCCGCTTGGTTATCCTCTGTTTTCTCAATACCATATTTGGCTTCAGTATGTCAATACTTGTATCATGCAAGCACATCAGACCAATTTTACTTACCAGAATCACAGCTTCATGACACTTGAACCTCTAAAAAGAATGGTGGTAAAGTCAACAAAAGTCAACCAGCTTGCTGTGAAGACGTTTTGAAAAAGGCTTTTTTTTTTTTCTTGTCTCCAGGTTTCCAGAATCACTACAAAAGATTACCAGTAATTTATTAAGATGCATTTCTACAATCTGGAGGCTGAAGATGACTCAACAAGGAGCAGACCAGCACCACTCGTCACCAAACAGATCACACAAACTAACTCAAACAATTTCTGTGGAAGTCTAGTATGTGGTAAAAAGATATAGCGTTAATATAGTGTTTTAGAATGGAAATGGTACTTAAAATAGCTTGCTATCCTCAAAAAATGTGGGTTTGAAAAACTTTAGGTTACTTGCGCAACTCTGGTTTTCAGAAAAGCATTCGTTTCGATGGCTCACTATGCGATGCTCCTCCTTGGGTATTCCTCAGAAATATTTATTTCATTATGCCAATCCTGATTGGCTGATGATCGTAACAAACATGTCATTCAGAACCAACCACCCTTAAGTAGCTTGCACAAATAAGCTATCTTTATTCAAGATAAGCTAGGCAGCTAGCACCCAGTTAGCTAACACTCCTGTCTGTGGACAGTAAAGCTGGCTAGCCTGTATTGCAGGTTGAGAGACTGCATAGTAGAGGTGAATGATACAAATATCGAATGTATCGATATCAACACTGTGGTATTGGATCGATACTAGTATGATGGTATTCATACTTTGTTTCTATCCTCTAAGTTTGGTATGTATCCCACTGAATTGTGTTAAATGAATTCTTTTGTTTGTGTATTTTTCCATTACAAAAAATACCATAGTATAAAAATGAAACTATTTTTTTGTGGGGACTGTTACATCTATTTTATTTATAGCCTATAGCACATTTAAACAACAGAAGTTGACCCAAAGTATTTAAGAGATAGGCACATATACCAAAAACACTGTTACATGAAATACATGAAAAACTGGAAGTTGTGTTGACAAATTATTGTGGAAAATAAAAATCATAGTGATTTGTGGTCATGAAAACATGTTTAGAATTTGCTAATTTGATGAGGATGTGATCACCAATCAATTAGGATTGGCATAATGTTTCTGAGTACACAGGGAGGCGCATTCCATGTCTAAACGTCAAAACGAATACTAAGAATGAGAACCTCCAAGCACTAAAGAAAGAACATAAAGAACACTTTATATTTGTTTTCGGGGGGAATGGTATGAAAACAGACCATACTTAAGTTATATGTAGTCATATGGATGTTATTTATGTAGCAATATAACAGATGCCACATTGAATGCCACCTTGATTTTATGCTGTAATTCAATGGAGAAAAGTTTGAGGGGTTTTGATTTTAGATGCACATTCTCAGACTATGCAGTAGTAATCTAATACGTCAAATGTCTAGGCTTTTTAGACACTTGAACACCTGAAATTTGTCTTCTTCTGCTGTGTGTGAGATAGCCACTAGGACATGTCCCTGTCACTTTACCTCCTTTAAATGTATTAAGGGCAAACATGTAGTACAACTTCACAATAAATGCCATGAGAATGAGACGTGGCGATCCACAAAATCAGACTTTAACCAGTTCAAGTTGGGAACTGTCACGTCTCTACTCAATCTGTCGGAAAAAGCCATTTTTTGTCTCACTTTTTAAGTTTATAGTATGCTACTTATTCTTTGTATTATTTCTTGGAGAAATAGATTATAAAGAGAGGATAAGAAAACCATACAGATCTTGTTCACTTCGTTTTTCCACCATGTTTTTAATTCTAGATGAAAATAAACATGGTTGCTCAAATGTGCTAAGTGTGACTCTCTGCTTTGAACAGAACAGGCACAGAATGGGAGATAAAAGCTCAGTCAGCGCATTTGGCACGTACAGTGTGCCGGCCGGCTGGCTTACAGAGACAGGGAACTAGAGACAAGGCGGCGTGCACGTTCAGCTCTTCAGTGACGTGCAAAATGTGCCTGGCAGGATGTGCAGCGTCACATTCTTTCAGCACAAACACACTCAGCTGTTTTTTTTGCAGACTGCAGATGCTGCACATCTGATTCATGACTTTGACTTCTTCAAATTTCACACTAGCTTTTTTTTAATGTGGCTTTAATGGCTGCCACATATTCCTGTCAGCTGTTCTGCATCGGAATACCGTTAACCACTGTACCTCACCGCACCAGCTGGTGTGCTCTAGTGTAGTTTGCGTTTGTAGATTTTGCAGACTGGGTTCACATATGCACGCACATTTGAAGACTTGATGTTCATTCGCTTTCTCTCATTCTTAGATCTCTCCTAACTCTGTCAGCGAAGTCAACTATGGATCATTTGGATATGAAAGATTGAATAAATAATAATAAGAAAGAACAAAATGTTAGAAAACAATAATTTATTTGCATTCGATAAAGGTACAAAAAAAAGTTCACTGAGTATTTGAATATCAACCGAAGCAGGACAGGGCTGCACAACACAAGATCAAGTTACATTTGTAATCTTAGCCGCGGCTTGCAAAAACAATGCACAAGGCAAGCAAGGGTAGGCCTTTCACACTTCACAAAGGTTACCAAATGTTCTCTTGGTGTACCACTTCATCAGGCTTTGTCCAATTCAATTAACTGTCATGTATAAAAAGAAAAAGAACACAATGAACTTCAATAATAACTATAACAATATAGCTAGCTGCCGTTGTTTAGTTTCAATAGAAACTGAGGTATGCACTTCCAATACTTGTAAATGCCATGTCACCAGATATAATATGATGGTTACATGTTGTCATTTTAAAATCTGAATGTCAGTGAGTGAGTATTAGGAGCACTGCCTGCTCCAGGTACCATAAAGTTCAGCCCCTTTACAGTGGGAACAGTAGACTACATCATGACAAAGTCCATCTGATACACTTCAGAATGCTTCATATACATGTAATTACAGTAATAGGCCCCTTTGTGAGCTTTTATTGTCCTCTTGTCAGCATCAAAGCACATCAGTGTTTGTATTACTTAACATTCCTCAATTAGAAGATCTTCAGAACTATACAGCTTCTTCTTGATCACACGGAAACCAGTGCTAAGTTTAATAGCTTGTCTCACTACTGGAGTAGAAGGCGACTTTGTGCTAAAGAGTCCTTGAATTTTAGGCCAAAGGCCGCCCGACTCTAGCCTCAACACCAGAGCGAGCTGAAATGTAGGGACAAGGTATGGGTCCACAGATAGCTGTCCCATGCTCTCACAAACATCCCCTTGCTCAACGCAGAGGTCAATGAGAGCCCCTCTTAAACCGCAGGGCTCACTAGCTGCCAGATGAAGGAGCTCTTGTCCAATGTGCTCCAGAAGTTTGTCTGGAATGAGCAGTTTTGTACATCTTAAGGCACAATCTGTGTCTTTGGCTTCTCTCAGACTTCGTGCAATCAGGTCCACTACTTCTTTTAAGAGTGTCTCCTCCATTGGATCATAAAACAGGTCCTCATTGAAGGCACACAAGTCACTTGAGACATCTGAGCCTGTGTAAAAGCAAGAATGAGTTAGAACCTGAAACTTGCATACAGAAGAAAAGAATCATGAGATGTGAGATGCCTATGCAGCATTGCTTACCTGAGTCTGAGAGATCACTCCTGCTGCTATTGTTGGACCCTGACTCCATACTCCTGCTGCTGGCAGGTGTGCTGAAATCAGTCAGTCTTTGAACCAGTTTGCCCCAGGACAGCCTTCTGTCGCTGCTGTCCACTGGAGAAGGAGGTGAGCTGCCGATGTCAGTATATGCAAAGAGTTCAGGCATGGTTGTCCTCCCTGCAGTATCAGCTGCTTATGTGGTCAACTGTCACAGGAGAAACAAAGGCAACAGATGAGCACCCAACTACTGCCGTTAATTCCACGTTTAACGACTTAATTAAACATACATATCAGGCTTTTGAGGTATAGCTTTCTGCTAAAGATATGAACAATAAACATTTTCAAAAAGAACACCTTTTTAATTTGACTGCAGCTAGAAGCTGTTTCACTGTCAAAATTAGCTGTAAACTAGCAAAACCGGCAAATAAATTAATTGTACTTACTCGTTATTTAAATTCTGCGTGGTTCAAGGTCGCGGTGGATGTTTAAGATGCGTAGTTTTAACGGTTATTGTCTGCAATTTGTATATGGAAACTTCTTTCCTCTGCTCTTCTTCTCTTTCTCTCACCAGCTGCCAAGCTCTGCAGTCTGTCCTGCAACAATGTTTATATATGTGGGCTGCGAGGCCACGCCTGTCTCTCCCTAACCAGCCAATCAAAAAGAGAGGCACGACACCAGCGCTGCTTCTTGCCTGGTAACATGCCAGCAGAGAAGAAAGACAAACAGGAGGGGGAGGAGGAGGAGGGGGGGTGGTGGGGGATGAATAGCAGACCCTAGTGTTATGGATATGTTTCAGGGGACTTGAGTGGGCTTGAAAATGATCTTGTTGTTTCTTTGTTTGATATCTTATGTGGGTATTTGGTAAACCGTTTTTCTGTATGTGCACCTACATTTTAACAGAATGTAGGCCTGGATGAGCAGGTTCAGTGTTGCAGTGCACATTACGTCACCTGTTTTGCTAAACCATTACATCAGAATTTTTTATCTGGCACACAGAGATGCAGAGAACACTCAGTGCGCTGTGCTCAAGGCAAAACAGATAATAAAAACGGCTATGGGACACCTCTTTCTACATTTACCCTTGAGTTACAAACAAAAAGACTGCACAGAAATTACATATGTTATCATCATCATCATTATTAGAGTTATTTAGCAACGTTCTATGCAGAAATGCGCCGGGGGGTTGTTATTGTAGCATCTTTGCACCATTTATTACTTCATCACAAAAGATAGCAAAGTGTTTTAAGGCATAACACAAACTGTGTATGAGAGTAAAAACATATAGCGGATTTGTTAGAATGCAAAAGCAAGTTATTTGTGTCGGGGCCATAGGCTACATACTACACATTTTGCTCACAGCTGTATGTTGGAAAGCAGCCAGAGGCTATGCTGCATTTCTGCACATGTGTAGGCGTGGAATACACTGTACTTTGTTAGACAGGAACTGAAATACATAAACACGTGTAGGAACACTATGTTCTGAGGTGGGTGCTATAAAAAAGTTATCAGAAATCTTTAGCAGGGGACGTGGAGTAAGAAGATTTAGTAGCTTGAGTAAAAACAACAAAAACTATGAGAAATCACTTTTTAATTGGATTCTCAGAAAGTGTGGCCAGAAACAAACTAGAAAAAGAAATTTAGGCTCCAGCCAGAGGTGTGTCCTGTTGTGTTCAGGGCTGTCCTGAAACACTCAGTACAGTACAGTACACTCTGTACACTCCCACCCTTCACTTGCTTGAAGACAATCATTCACTGAGGAAAACACCAAGTTTGCACGTTTACTCACTGTCACCACAAGACAAAAGTGGCACGGAAAACTGCACTGATGGGTTTCAGACTTTAGCAATATCAGCAATATCAAAATACATACCACAAAAAAAGCAGCACAAATACTTTTCTATCCTTGGATTTAACAAAACTTAACACAGTGAGGTGGAGTTGGACAAAATACACACCAGGCAAAACAAACAGCAACCAATGTGAAGAATGTCCCAAGTCTGATTTTATTTACAAGCTCTCTTTGTTTTGTTCCAATTGCTGGTGGAGTAAGGACATACACAGAAAGGAGAAGAGACCAACAGTGCAGCAGG
This sequence comes from Maylandia zebra, assembly GCF_041146795.1. Lineage (NCBI taxonomy): Eukaryota > Metazoa > Chordata > Actinopteri > Cichliformes > Cichlidae > Maylandia > Maylandia zebra. The sequence continues at coordinate 19,989,948 of NC_135174.1, read as the reverse complement.
CTTTATGTTTATAAGTTACATTGGAGCCATTTGGAAACACAATGCTTCTCTTCCAGGGATTTAATACCAAATGTAGTATTTACATTAACATGAAGGCTAATTCCAATGAGAGAATCATCTTGAACAGCCTAAAGCAGATGGAAAATCTGTTAACTTGTGAATTGTGTAGTTACTAATTTATAAGAATGTTGTTGACAAGATTTTATTTAGTATGCTGGGTTTAATGTAATAAGTGGTTTAAAAATAAAACAATCATATAGAAGTGATAAAATAACACATCTCACATTTGGGATCTCCAGATAACACTTTTAAACTTATGATACAGAATACAGAAGGAATATCATGTGTAACTTGAAAAAAAAAGGTTACATTTTCCTTCTATTTGGCTGATTAAATAAGCAAAAGACATCTGAATCTCTTTATTTAAGATGGTGTGAATCCCAATAGCTGTTCAATAGGTTTATACCGCCACTCGTCTGCTTCTAGCTCCTCCACCAAGCTCGCGAGTTTCTCCATTCGAGACACTTGCTGATCTGTAAGAATGGACATTACTCATTAGTATACCTGTTTCTATTAGATCAGGGGTGTCAAATATAAAGCCTGGGAGCCAGAACTAAAGATTTTAATTCGGCCCACATGGCTTTAGAACAACTGAAGGTGGGCATAAATTTTAGCCTTTTATACAGTTAAAATGCAGTTAAATAATGCTAACCATTTATATGATGCCAACGTGATTAAGTAACGGATCAAAACAAAAAATGTGTTTTTTCACCGTCTATATATCTCGCAGGGATTAAATTTGTAGTTACACTGTGAGAAACGGGAGTTTCACTCATCCAGCCCATTTAAGATGAAGGTAGGCTATATGTGGCCTGTAATGTAAAATGGGTTTGGCACCCGTATTAGATCAACCAAGACTAATGTGAAGCTATGCAAATATAGTTAGACTTACCATGTTTAACCTGTTTCAGTGTTGAGGCCACTTGGTAGCTGAATACAGACTCGCATAAAAATCTGTCAGAGCCATCTAAAAAGAAACGTAAAATGAAAAAAAAGGTCAGTCAAATAAAGAATTCTTATTCAAGCTTTCGTCTCCAGGGTAATAAAAGCCAAAACATAGATTTCAAGCTACATCAGAAAGAGATCTTAAAATATTTCATATATTTATGACATAAGAAGTACAACAACAGTAAAATACAGCTAAAATAGTTTTGGGTTTTTTAAAAAACCTTACAATGTCAAAGCCTAAGAGACAACATCCATTAGTATACACTCAACCACCATTTTATTAGGCACACCTGTTTAGCGGCTTGATAACGCAAACATGCAATCAGTGAATCACGAAATCAAGAAATGCTGCATGGTCAGATGAGTCTCGATTTCTGCTGCCACATTTTTAGGGTCAGAATTTGGCGGGACCAATATGAAAGTATGGATCCTTCCTGCCTTGTATCACTGGATCTCGCTATTGATGGTCTAATTGTGTGGGAGATATTTTCTTTCTTGAGTATGATTTAAATGCCACATATTACCTGAGTATTGATGTTGATAATGTCCACCCCATTATGAGAACGGTGTACCCATTTTCTGATGGCTGCTTCCAGCAGGATAACACACCATATCACACGACTCAAATGATCTCAAACAGGCTTTTTGAACATGACAATGAGTTCACTGTATTCAAACTTCCTCCACAGTCACCAGGTGGAACAAGAGATTTGCATCATGGATGTGCAGCAACTGTTTAATAACATCATGTCAATATGGACCAGAAACTCGGAAGAATGTTTCCAGCACCTTTGTTGAATCTATGCCATGCCCCACACAGCTTAAAAGGCTTAAGGGTTTTGCTTTATCTTAATTTGTCTACCATGTGCAAGAGAAAGCTCTTGATTGTGAAGAAGAGAGGCAGACTCTGCTTTGTAGTAACATATCTTTCTTAAATACTTTAGAAACACAGGCACATATATTCTCAGTGTTATACTAAAGTTGGCAGATATTATGATATTAAGGTATTATGTTGCAAACCTCCTACCATTATATATGATTTTCATATGATTTCTATTTCCTGGCTATTTGGGAGCATTTGGGCAGCTTTTATACAAGTACTTTTATCCGGTTTTCCTTCATCGTACCTTCCATCATTTCCCCTGCGCCTTTTGGATACGTATAGAGGACTTTCCTTGGTGGGATGAGCTCGGAAGCACTGAACCCAGAGCCAGTCACGGAGCTGCCGCTCACTCCTCCCGCAGAAGAGGACGAAGAAGACGCGGCCATTGCCTCGATAAACTTTAAACAACACACACAACAACGACTGTTGTTACTACCAGTTTAATGTGTCAAACACAGATAAAGCAAGGTGGTTCGTGCTCTAGTAATCACAAAGGCTTTTAAACATCCAAACCAACCGGTAGGGGTTAGCTTGGAAGGACTGTTTCACTATTTTTAATGATACAACATTGCTAGCAATAAAGCTAACTATTCTGCTTATACTGTTGATGATAACCACCCAGCAGAAATATTAACAAATATAATATGGCATTAAGTCTCCATTTTTATTCAAAAGTACAACTTACCGTCGATGTCACAGCAAATATAACAACTTAAAATCCAGCCAGTTTTTGTTGTTTTTCAGACGTATACCAGTAGTTTACGACAGAGACCGCATTTTACGTTTGTCGCGACAGGGGGTTGCAGCTATTGCAGATTTTACAATCATAGGGATGGCTCGTCTCAGTCGTCTGTCGCTAAAAGGTTGTTCAATCACTTTTGTAGATCTGTTAACACATTTTCCGACACATTTAAAACGTCAATAACCAGGACAGTTCCAACTAGCTAGCTAAATAAGTTTTGAAAGACAGACTTTGTTATTTTATACAATTTTCACTTAGCTGACAAGCTAGTATATTATCTATTAAGTGTTTTTGACGTCACCAAAAGTCACCTCAGTATCGCCTGAACCGTCGTTTCTGTTGTCAGATTTGCACAGGTTTGCTAACACTAGCTAGTTTACCAGTATGGATGTCTTACGTCCTCCTCTTATAAATATAAATGGAAGAATATACCGCAGGAATATAATTAAGGAAGAGCATTATGAGGAAGAGGAAGAGTTTTCTTACATGGGACCACCAGGTAAGTCGAGAACTATCCGCTAACAGGTAAAATACATGTTTGTAAGAAGCTCCAGATAATGCTTTCAGATTTTAGCACAGTTTCTTTTTAAAAATGTGAGTATATTTCTGTGTTTCTAGATGATGAAGAGCTTGGAGAAGATGAAACCTGTGATACCCACTTAATTGAACAGAGTGATAAAGGATATCGCTGTGCCATCGATGTCCCAAGTGTTCTTTACAAGTGTGTCATCAACAGTAGACCTTGCTTTGGTTGTCCTTAACCTTTCACTTTCTGAAAATAATACAAGATTCTGTAAGCAGCATAACGTCTGTCTGTGTTTCTCTGTTTTCTTTGTGTTCTGTAGATACATCATTGGGAAAAAAGGAGAAACGCGTAAACGTCTGGAGTTTGACACAAAGACGTCTATTAACATCCCAAAACAAGGAGTGGAAGGGCAGATTGGTGGGGACTAAGGGCAAATGTCACTTAAAAACTGAACAGAGAGCAAAAGATATTTCCCTTCACTCATTTCCCTCCACTCTCTCATTGTGTAACAGTCATTACAGGTTCCACCAAAACTGCAGTTTCATCTGCTGTCACTCGGGTGGAGGTCCTTGTTGAGAATTTCCGGAGGAAGCAGCCCTTCACACACTTTTTGTCATTCCCTTTAAACGACTCAAAAATTCAAGAGGGATTCCTGAGATTTAAAGATGAGGTTTTGAAGCAATGTTCACAGGTATCTTCTGTAAAAAGGAACCAAAATATAACTGGTGATAGTGAGGGGCAGTTATGGCAATGTATTGCTTAAGGAGAGCATTTTACACCATTAACAAATTCCATGTTCTGTAGGATCATGGAGTAGAGGAAAGCATATTTCAGAACCCTGCAAAGCTCCACTTGACCATCGGCACCTTGGCTCTGTTAAATGAAATGGAAGTGAGAAAAGCATGTGAACATCTCCAAGAGTGTCAAAACTTCATCAGGTAAGGCTCGAACAAGGTTATTGCATTATACAAAGCACTTAATGATTTTGGTGTATGACTACAAAAGAAATTGCACTGTGAAACAGAATGAAATGTTAAACATAAGCGATCTAAAAATAAGTAAATAAAATAAGAGCAGTAAAAAAAAAATGTATATGTCAAACAATCACTGACTGAAAAATACTAACATTATAAAATGAAACACAAAATTATAAATTATACAACAATCAGTAAAATAATCCTAATAAAATAATGTCACACTAGTTTATAGATTTAAAGAGCCAAAACAATAAAATTGCAAAACAAAGTAATGTTTAACCTTCCTAATGAAAATCCAGGGTAAAGTTTAAAGATTTCAACATTTCCAGCTGCTGTTCCATTGCAAAAAAACTAAAAGCTGCCTCCCTTAAAGCTTTTGCTGTGCACTTAGGATCGACTAGCAGAATCCTGCTCGAGAACCTATTTGTTCATATTGGTTCATATTTTCAAAACTTATGTGGTTCTTTAAAAAAGGAGAAAAATCATTTAAAAATCATCTGTAACTGTCAGTCTTATGGGTTGGTAAAAATGTTTTGTTCATTGGTGTATGCTTATACATCAGTTATTAGTTACACCTTTCAAGCATCCTTTTTTGTTTTCAGAGTGGCCTCTGAAAGCAAAAAAGTGGCCTTCTTCATGACGTTGATTCAACAAGGTGTTGACAACATTCCTCTGACATTGTGGTCCAGTTGCTGCAGATTTGTCAGCTGCACATTTATGAGAATCCATCATTCTACCCAAAATGGTGAAATGGTAAATGGCCTGTATTTGTATAGTGCTTTACTAGTCCCTAAGTACCCCAAAGCGCTTTACACATTCAGTCAGCCACCCATTCACACACACATTCACACACTGCTGATGGCAAGGTACATTGTAGCCACAGCCGGCCTGGGGAGCACTGACAGAGGCGAAGCAAAAGAGGCAAAAGAGTTTTATTGAATTGGGTTCTATTGACTTTGGAGGACAGTGGAATACAGTGAACTCAACTTTGTGAAACCAGTTTGAGATGATCAAGCTTTGTGACATGATTCATTATCCTGCTGGAAACAGTCAGCAGAAGATGGGTACACTGTCTAATAAAGGAATGGACATGGTCAGTAGCAATTCTCAGATTGGTACTAATGGACCCAAAACGTGCCAAGAAAACAGTAGCCAAACCACTACACCATCACCAGCCACTGTATACAAAGCAAAATTGATCCATGCTTTCATTTTATTTACTCTGATTTGAATGTCGCTGGACTCCTCAGACCAGGCAACATTTGTAACATTTTGTTGAGCACATGCGAATTGTGGCCTCAATTTCTCGCTTTTAGCTGACAGGAGTGGCACCCAGTGTGCTCTTCTGCGGTTGTGCATTCAGACATGCTCTCGGCATTGCTTGGTTGTAACTAGTGGTTATTTAAGTTACTGTTTCCTTGCTGTCAGCTTGTAGCAATCTGGCCATTCTCCTCTGACCTCAGGTATTGACAGGAAATCTTTATGTAAATTCAGTGAGTTATGAATGCAGTGTGTGGACTGAATTGTTGCATCGTTGTTAACTTTCTGACCAAGTATCTCCAGCCTTATTTCTGAATAGGAGAACCCGTGTCACTGTACTTTACTACCTTGATTAGCTGTTTACATACCCAGACAGTTTCACTTATTTAAAAAAATACAGTTTGTGTTACACTACAATGGTTTTCTTTGTCTGATTTTTCATTAGAGACATCACTGAAGGAAAACCTCTCCCACTGGAGGTGACAGGCATAGAGTACATGAATGATGACCCAGCAGTGGTGGATGTTTTGTATGCGAAGGTCAATGTTCGAGATGGATCTGACAGGTTAGTACATCAGTGAATAGTTAAATAACAACATTACAAATATCCAACATTTTACTGTTTTAACTTTATTTCTTTAATCTCTGTTCTATTTTAATGGAATCACATTATAGGTTGCAGGTGATTGCAGACAGACTGGTAGAGCATTTTGTCTCTGCAGGGCTGATGGTCCGAGAGTGGGACAGAGTAAAGCTACATGGTACTGTGATGAACACTCTGTTCAGAAAAGACTCCACAGGTAAAGACATAAACACACACATGCCAGCCTAACTCGCACGAAGGCATAGTAGAGAAGTTATTGAACTGCTGGGATCGTATTGATTGCTGCCACCCAGTGGATGTTTGCCAATTTTCCCTCATTATCTTTTGGCTTGGAGTGTAGCTGCAGTGACGACAAAGCAGAGTCTTGACCAATTCTGACAACAAAATTGTGCAGAGAGGAATTGGGGAGGCAGTTCTCTGTTTGGCCACAGTTCTGTTTACGTGCACTGAGCTGCATGTTTTCCAAGTACTCTGACAAAAGCTTCATTCATTTTGGACATGGATCAAGTCCAGGAGCAGTTCTCAAATTTGTACTGGGCTTACCAGGAACACAACACAGAGACTGTGCCACTGCTGACCATGTTTACCGCCTTGTGGATAAGCCCTATTAAAATTTAGTTTTTTTTTCATCTTCTTAGTCCCTATTTCACAAACTAATTTTACTAACTAAATGTCCTTGATTTTGCTCGTACTGTTGTAAAGCCACTGACAGGTTCAAGTAAACATGTTAGTTTATCACTGAGATAACATATCTGTATCTGTGTGTTCTGTGCTTTATTGATCAGCTTGTTCTTTACACTCTCGTGTTTTTACAGTGGAAGATACGGGCGCAGCAGGACGTCAAACCGTCAATGAAAGAGAGGCTTTTGATGCCAAAAACATACTAAAGGTTAGTTGAAATTTACTACTGGATTGAGACACATACTCACTTCTTGACTGCAGTTAATAACAATATGGTAGGCAACAGCACTGGGTGGGATGGAGGTGCAGTGGTTAGTAGTGCCAACGCCACAGTAAGACAGGTGCTAGCTTGAGTCTCCTTGACTCCTGAGGCTTCCTTGTGGCATATGCATGTTCTCCTTGTGCTTTTCTCTGGGGTCTTTGGCTTCCTCCCACAGTAAAAATTGTTTTGGGTGGTCAAAAAGCCTAGATAAGTGCTATATAAAAGCCAGTCCATTCAAAAAAACATTTTACTGTATTGGCACAATATGCATAGTTTCAATTGGGGAAAAAATAAAATACAGTGTTAGAATTTTGTGTATATACTAATTGGGAAAATGTATAAAAACTCTAAAATGCATAAATAAATAAATACAAATGCATCTTAATTGCTATGTTCAGGAGCTTGCAGCAATATTACACTATCCAATTGATGCAACATTGTTTTTGTTTAAAGTATATTGTGTATAGATTTTCCAGCTGTGGTTGACTTGTCCATAGCTCGTCCCATGTGATCTTGTCAGTTAATTGCTTCTTTGCTCTTTTAGTGAAAAAAACATGAAAATTGAGAGTATTGTATTGATTTTTGGTTCTGATTTACATTTATCTTCTTTAGGGAAAAGGTGTTTTCATTTCACCTGGGACAAATCAATTATGTTCTCACATTAGTTGTGATACGAGCTATGTAATTTAACGTTAAACCACCTGACCTGCTTCACAGCAGTCCAGGCTCAAATCGTGTTTAGTTATGACTTCATGTCCAGTTGGGAAACACTGATGCACTCTTGTTTTGCCACCTTGAAACTGAACCAGTAATAACAATTACCTCATGTGCTTCTCCTAGTGTGATATGTCAAAATTGGTTCCCCCACCTATTTTTTTTGTGTCACAGCTGTAGACCTTTTATATTAAAAGAGGAGTGAGCCTCAGGTCTGAAAAGTGAAGCCAACCTCGACTAGCTTGTAATTTTTAAAGGGGATTTGAGCAGTAGTTATTCAGGGTTTCTGATTGTCCTTCAAAGTTTTTTTTGGACATTGGCTATATAGGAATTTTGTTAAGCTACTTAACACTGACCTATGATTCAATCATAAAAGAGGTTCAAGGAATGAACAAGTGCTGCCTACACATAACAACCAATATTCAATTGTGTCTTTAGGAACTTTGTTAGAAATTGCTTCTCGTAAAAACACATTATTTGTTCCAATTTCTTTAATTCAGTCTATGAAAAATTCTAAAAATAACAGTTTGACAGGCATAAAATAATATTTTGTACCAGCAAGGTGGTTCCCAGTTAGGTACTAGCCAAAAACCTAGCATATCTCTGCCTGGTAAGCAGTGTGTCCTTAAAGAATCTTAAGAAAACTGGACAAAGTGAACAAAATAAGACGTGACAGGCCTAAAAAAGTGTCTGCAGCAGACACTGAACACTACATGAAAGTGACACTTTTCAAAAAAACAACTTGCCAAAATTCTAAAGTTGAGGCTTCAAAGTGAGCCCACAAATTAATGTGTGTTTCTATGTCCATCATTTATATACAGTCTGTGCTGACTGACTACTGAAAACCTGCTATTTTGGCAGAAATATTAGGGAACACTACTTAAGAATATACTTTATTAGCAGTTGTTATTTTTGGTTAAAAAAAAAAAAAAATAAATAAAATAACGCACCAGTACAGCTCAAAGACTCTTGGTTGTTTGTGTTGTTTAAAAAAAAAACACTTGTCAGAGTCAGGTTGCAAAAATCTTCCTGGTGGAGTTTTGACAACTGAAATGCGACACTGGAGATGAAAAGCTCTGACATTCACCTTCCCCTCCTCTACAGAGAAGGTCTTTGTTTGAATAACAACATTGTTGCTGCTGTTTTTTTTTCCCTCTGGAAGTGACACAAAGGTAGCAGGCAAACACTCAGCCACCTATAAATATGATAATACCATGTTTGCGACAGCTTACCTTGTTTTCACAATAGAATTTGACAAGCAGTTTTTAACTTTCTAACACAGTGCTGACTGTTTGATGTCAACACAAGTTGTCCTGGTTTGTTGTTTCACACGGTTGTCTGAAATAGTCTTGACTGTATGTATGTAAGTATGGATGGATGGATGGATGGATGGATGGATTGTTACAAGTTTATGAATTTAATGTGTTTTCATTACAGAAATTTGATGCTTATTGTTTTGGAGAGTTTGAGCTGAATACTGTCCAGCTGTCCCAGAGATATTCAACAGACTGCACTGGATACTACAGCTCTGCAGGGAGCATCAGCTTGTCTTGAGCTCATGCAAGAGTGAGCATATACTGAGGTGGGAAAATTAATAAAGTTTATAGCTTTGAGAGCACTGCAGCATTCGTGATAGTTCTGTCCAGTAGGTGGCAGCATAGATTGAGTCATTTGGCTGTTAACAGAGAGGTGGAGATTGGGTCATGGTTATCCCTTTAATAGAGAAGAATAAAAAATATTAGATGTACTTTGTAAACCACAGTGCCCAAATGAAACATAGAAATCTAGTTAAATGGAATTTTCAGATACTTGTTTTTATTTAGTTTTTAGTTTTATTCCACATTTTTTTGGCCTGGTATATTTATCTGACAAGTATTTGAAGATAAGATTATACATTAAAACATTTGCTCTTTCATGTATTCCTAAGGACTAAAAAGCTCATAAAATGTATACAATTTTAATAACTTTTATATTTATATCAAATGAAACAGAAAGTTACAGGAAGAAGACACTCTTATAATCCTGATCATTGTAAAAATGAATAGTTTATGAAAATTAATAGGCAATTTGCAGTTACTTCAGCTATTTCTGTAATGGCCAAAGTAGCTACAACAGTAGCTGGCTGCTGTCAGCAGGATAGTGCATAGTTTATACTGCTGTAGTGAATCTACATAGAGCCAGTGACGTATCCTATGGAAGTGGCCAGTGCTGTTGCCAACATTTCTATCTGTATTGGCTTTGTCGACGGGGATGTGTAGTTATATCCCTAGGGAGGTGCATATCAGGTTACAGTGTAGGGTTAGAGAAGGGTTTGTTGTTACAAAATACCTATGGTGTTGATTTTACACAGAAATATAAATACCAAATTGTGCCATGCCACAAAGCTCAAAACATCTTAGTGGTTTCTTAAACATGACAGTGAGTTCACTGTTTTCACACAGTGACCACAGTCACCAGATCTCAGTCCAATAGAGGACCTCTGGGATGTGATGGAAAGGAAGATTGGCATCAAGTATATGCAGTCTGTATCACCTGCCTGATGCTGTCAAGTCAATGTGGACCATAATCTTTGAGGAATGTTTCCAGCAGCACAGTAACAATTTCATCTAAATATTTGGCTTAAACAATTTACAATCTTTGCATCTTGTTCATGTTTACACTTTACACAGCATCCCAATAGATTCAAATGCAGATCTTCTGCCAAACTGGCTTCTATAGCTGTCCAAACACTGGTTGAATTTCATGCTGCTCTAATCTCTTGCTTGCAGTACTCTAGGTCATAGCCATGATTTACACCTTTCCTTTCATCCTTTCAACGCACTGCCTCATGAAAGTATGAATGCATCACCGATATGATCTTTCAGACCTTTTTTTCTCCTCCAGCTTTTTTTTTTCCATCATTTTTCTTTAAATCTTTGCCTTTCCCACATGAACCTTGTCTTCACTCCCGACTGTCAACAGTGTCAGTGAATACAGACACTTGCTTTTGCCGTCACAGCCTTTTTTTTATTTTCACTTTCCCCTCAGCTGGCAATGCTCTCTGCTTGGAATGCAGGAGGGTGATTGCCAGGCAGCCAAAAGTTACACTGATAAAAACAAAGGGGTCTTTTTGTTTGTCAGCTTTGCAACCCTGTCCTATCCACCCTCCCATCCCAGCAGTGGCATGATTTTCTTTTCTTCTCTTTTTTCTTGAAGCTGCTTGCACAGATTCCATGCAGATTTTGTTATTGGATATAGACTAGCCAGCTGAGCTGCCCATACCCTCACTATTTCATTGTCTTGGAGTGGGATCTTTTCCGACCTAGGACCTGGGACCTAATTAATCATGCCCAGAGCTCTTGACAGCATGCTTTTTAGTGGGTCAGGATTGCATCCAACGTAAAAGCACTCCAGCTAATAACAGAATTCTGACACTTGCCAATACTATTTCTCCTAAGCACAAAAAGAAAGCATCACAAGGCAATTGAAATTTGATTGAATTCATTGAGACTATGCCTCTGTTTTTCTTTTGGCAGGGACATGATTGAGGATGTTTTGCACAGATGTCCGCATTAATGATTGTACTGAAAACACATGAGGAAACATACGTCATCCGTAGACATGGACTCTGAAGACAGATACGATTTGTCCTGAGACTTAATATAACGCATTCAGACTGACTGTTTATTTAAATGGCCATATGTCTTCTTAGCTGTATAGATCGGGAGCATATTGGATTATGGCTGCAATGAAGGAATAATTTCTCACTATCAGACATTCATATTGTCTTGATAAATTGGTTAATTATCTATGAAATGTCAGGAAATTTGGAAACATGGGTAACATTTAGGATGCCAGATTTAACATTGATAAGTTGGAAGCAAACATTTAGTAAATGGTTTTTGAAACTGTAATTTAGTTTTAATTAAGTTAAAGGCTTCGTGTTTAATATTTAATAAATTTTCAGTCTGTTTTCAGCTATAAATGTGTCCAAGTAAGAATTTGCTCACAAAAAGATTGATAGATTGCTACATTGTATAGATTATTTAGCAAATGTTTTTTATGTCTGTTATTTATATAGATAGGACATAATATAAAAAGTTGCTGAAAAAATTATTACTACAGTCTGTCTTTAAATCACTTGATTTCTGTAAGGCTAAAGTCCCAAAAAGGCCTAGAAGACCGGTCAGTAAATCCCCTGCAACCGTCACTCTCTAGGGAAAAATGTATATCGACCAAGTCAAGGTTGGAGACAGTTGCTCGTTAAAACTGGTTGCAAGCAGTGAAAACTGTGACCAATTTCACCTTGTGTCTGCCAACAACCTCCAGGAAGCACTTGCCACCAGCCAAAGAATATACATTTTGCCCTAACCACCAGTGCTTGCCAGATGTTTGCCAATAGGTCTCTAGGACTGTGTGACAAGGGCCTAATGCTCCAATCAAACTAGGAAAAACAGTAGTTGAAGATCGTGGCATGATCATGACTACTCAGCCTGCGATGGTGACCAAATCTCCAACCACTCGCAGTCAGTTGTTCTCTTCAAAGAACCTTTGGTACATTAGGTTGGCGATAAAACGGCAATAACACAAAATCAGTCTGCTAAGAGTTTCTAATCTGTTGCAATTTTTTGCAAAGCTGTTGTCTACACACAGAGACAAACATGTTAAACAGAAATATCTGAAACAATTGTTTCTTGACTGGACACAGTTACACATTTTTCAAAAACAGCCTTTATTGTACTGCTAACATTCCTAGTAATGCCCCATAAGGTCCTAGTCAGAAAAATAACTTTATTTTGGCTATGAAACCACATGTCATATTTCCTACACCATGACACCCTGTTGTCACAACGTAAGCAATTTTACGTTTCATCTGAGTGGTCAGAATGTCACGGCTTATCTGTAAACATAGTTAAATGTGGCTTTGCATGTCCGTGTGGGTGAGCTTGCTTACGCACTGCCCGACATACATAGTTTTTTCTGTCTCTGCCACATCCCTCTACCTAATTAGTCATCTCCGCAGTCTCTGCAGTGAGAACATCCAACTAGACCCTTAAGATTTCAAAACTAGCATGAGCCAATTTAAATAAGACTGATAAATGAGACCCCTGCGTGTGTTGGTGTTACCAGCGACCTCTTTCCCTTTGTGGATCTGCGTCTCTATTTCTAACGATCTAAAGGGACAGAGGAGATGGGATTTTAATTAAAACGTTACACATTTTAGCTGTTTATGCAGGCATGTGTGCATGTGCTTGTTTACATGCACTGATAAGCATTTAGAAGGGCGGTAAACGACACCCACTGAAAATGCGCCTTTGCAGTATAAAACAAGCTGATAAAACCTTATTTTCCAGCCAATTTGTTTTTGTGATTTTTAAAAGGATTGAAAGCAAAAGCAATCATTTCGTTGCGCCTGCAACACTTTTAGAACTTGCACTGAACTGTTCAGTAATAAGAAATTCATATCACATTTGGTAACTGAAGTCTTGTTATCTTGACCAAGTATTGTACCCCCCGCTCCCCCAACCCGATTTGCATAGTTAATTTCATGGCAATGTTCAAAGTAGCCTTTTTAAATGCAAAAGCCAGTTTTTAAATGGGTTTTACTTGATCACTGTCAGTTTTTTTTTTTTTTTTTTTGTTCTTTTCTTTTTAGTACATTTCGGATTTTGATATTCAGAGCCACACTTTGGAATTTTTCATAGGGTAATTAGAAATTAAGCTTTCTTTCCATATGGAAAGCGTTAACGTCTGCTGGGGGAAAAAATAGATTTTGGCTGACAGACATGACCTTTAATACAGTAGATATGTTTGATTTGCATGCTTGGAGTAACTAATGACATGCATCAAATCAATTAAGTGCCTAATTACTTTTTAAGGTCACAGTAAGGTTTGCTCAGTGTACACTCAGACTGATACAAATAATATTTTAAATCAAATATGACATATCGAAAGGTGGTTTGGGCCTTTTTGTGCCGTGTATTCCTCTAACACACTTGAATCCAGTTGTATGAACTTATTCACTTGTGTTCACGGGAAGTAGAAAGGTGCTCTATAAACAATCCTGCTAGACAAAACTGAAATTTCGAAACTGGATATCATTATGGGTGAAATATGACGGCGTGCCTTTTTTAAACTCTCTTATGTTTGACTCTCCAGTCGTGTGTCACCACCGACTGAATTTCACACTGATCACTCTGTCACTAATAGACGTAAACGGGGCCTTGATGGAGAGCCAAGGCTAGAGTATTTGAAATGTCTAATATGTGTCTCTAGCAAAAAGGCAGGTGATCCCTGCACCAGCTCTTTATCATTCAGAGTGCTGAGTCTGGAGGCTGCCTGCAGCTGTCCACGTCTGTTTACTGCTGGAGGCATTCACAGAGGGAGGGAAGGCAAAAAGCCTAAAGTGTTTGAACAGTAAGAAGTCATTCAGAGCTACTGTTTACTTTATGTACACTTAGCACTACAAGATTTTAAAATGGGGATTATCATCACCAGTTACATTCTGTTACTTAAAAAAAAAATTATACTTTAAGCTATGAAATGTCAGGAATTGTTGAACATGTTGCATATAAGGACCCAAATTGCCTCTCAAAATCTAGATATGTTCCATTTACAGTAATATGAAAGAGAACAGTCATTAAATCCTCACATTTAAGAAGCAGTAGCTAGTGAACGTTTTGACATTTTTGTGTAGTAAATGATAAATGATGAAACGTTTGGCAAAGGACTAAATCTACCAGATGTTTGACAGATGTGTATACACAATCAGCAGACACGGTGGAGATGACCTGCTGAAGTTCAAACTGAGCATCAGAATGGGGAAGAAAGGTGATTTTAAGTTACTTTTCAGAAACTGCTGATCTGCTAGGATTTTTCTACACAAGCATCAGTAGTGTTTACAAAGGATAGTTTGAAAAAAAGATAAAGTATCTAGCAAGCAGCAGCTCTCAAAAATATCTTGTTGATGCCAGAGGTCAGAGGAGAATGAACTTACTGCTTCAAGCGATAGGAAGGCAACAGTAACTCAAATAACACTTGTTACAACCAAGCTATAAAGATGAATATCTCAGAATACACAACACCCCAAGCCTTGAAGCAGGTGGGCTACACCAACAGAAGACCATACCGGGTGTCACTCCTGTCACTTAAAAACAGGAAACGGAGGCTACAATTTACACAGGCTCACCAGAAGACTGGAAAAAATGTTGACTGGTGTGATGAGTCTCGATTTCTGCTACAACGCTTGGATGGTAGAGTTAAAATTAGGGGTAAACAACATAAAAGCATGAATCCATCCTACCTTGTATCAAAGGTTTGGGGAGGAGGTGGTGGTGTAATTGTGTGCCAGATATTTTCTTGGTACACTTTGTGCCTTTTGTCTACTTACCGTGTCCATCTTGTCTTCCGAATGTTACTTCCAGCAGGATAACACACCACTCCACAAAGCTCAAAATGATCTCAATGTTTCTTGAACATAACAGTGACTTATCTGTGTACAAATGGCCTCTACAGTTACCAGATCTCTATCTAATAGAGCAGTTTTGAATATGTGATGCTATTATGTCAACATTGACCAAAATCTCTGAGGAATGTTTTTAGCAACTTTTCGAAGTCTAGCCACAAAGAATTAAGGCAATTGTTAAGGCAGAAGGGGGTCCAGTAAAGTATTAATACTGGGTTGACTGGTGACTGGAGTACTTGTGACCTTCTTCTTCTTTTAAGATGTGCAGCCCAGTGCTTCATGGTCTATTTTTATGAATGATTTTTGAATGAATATATCTGCATATTAGGCCAGGAAGGAACAATGAAAGCACTAAGAGTCAAAGGAAACTGTAAGGTGGTGTTTCATAAAATCAAAAATGCTCAAGGTTGCTAAACTGTTCCGGAGAGCACTGCAGAGGTGGGTGAGTGCTGTTACTGTATCACTAGAGCTGCTTTACAGAACTAAATAATGTAATAACACAAGCACAGATGATGGTCAACACTCTTATTTCAGCACTAAATGCGAAGGATGCTTATACAAAAGTTATAAATGTTGTGTCATCTGTTTATCACGCAATGTGAAATTCCTTAGTGCATCACTTAATACTCAATTGTTTTTTTTACTGTTAGTATATAAAAGTGCAGCTGATGGGGATTTGTTATTTATAATAGCCGGTATAAGCTTAATAATACTGAGTAAAAATGAAACCCTGTACTGAGACCGAACGTGTCACAGTTCAGAGTATTTGCCATCTTCTGTTTATTGTGCACGTTTAATTGAAAAAGGTGCTACACTCTCTTCCACCTCTGCAGCAGCTGCCTGCAATGGAAAACAGCAGCTTTCAGTACTTGCCAGGAAAAGGCAAACTGCTGTCAGACTGCTCTCAACTAACTTTGCACTTTTAATAGCTGAGTGACCCAGTTTGAATCCTATTGAATTAAATCTATACACATTTATAGCAGCTCTACTTACAGCTGTAAGTCACTAAGGATTACTTATTAAATGTCTCCCCGTGTGGTTTATTTTCTCAAAATATCTTCTTTTGATGGGATTTCCTGTCCATGATCCTGTTTACAGGCTATTTGCTTTTTTTTTCTTCTTCACCGTGTCGTTGGGTACCTCCAACTGGACATACACAATTCACACACACACACAAAAACAACCACAGAGGGGACCTTTGTAAGAAAACAAGTAGTTTGTTACTTTATCAATATTTCATGCCTTAATGCCCTTTACTGTGGTGTTAGGGTCCCTTTTTTATTTTTATTTTCTGTACATTTGTATTGCATAATTGCATATGGGCATGAAGTAACTGACTTAGAAAGTCACCTGTACAGTAGTGTGCAAAAGTCTTGAACCACCCATCATTTCTTTATATTTTGCTTCCAAGGAGAACTATCTTGTATTTTTTTTTTAAAGTGGTCGTGAGCAAGGGTTCTCCAGGATCTCGGAAGGTCTTTCAAAGTTTTTCTTTGGACATCGGCTGCTTTTTAAGCAACTTAATGCTCACCTATGAATCATTCAAGGGTAAAAGAGCAATTCATTCAAGGGATGAGCCTGTATTGTCCACACATAACAGACAACTTGGCAATAAAAATACAGAATTTCTTTAATTGAATCAACAAATGCCAAAGGTAACACAGTTTGACAGGCAGACAGTTTTTGCACCAACAAGGTCACTCCCAAAGTGCTATTAACTGAAAACCTGCCGTATCTCAGCATGATGTGCAGTGAGTCCTTAAGCAATTTAAGGAAACTGGACAAGTGGAGGGTGGAAAAGAAGTGGCAGGTCTATATAACAATCTAGAGCAGATGAACAGTATCCAAAACTCATGTCCTTAAGAAACTGGAAAAGATCCAGCAAAGACCTGACACAGGACCTGAGAGGTGCATCTGACCCTGTTTGCCAAAATCTCATTGGAGAAGATGTCAGTGAAAGTGGCTGTCAAGAAGCCATTGTGTTGCCAGTGGCAACAGGTCTTGCTAAGTGACACATCCATATTTAAAATTTTTGCTTCAAATCGTCATCGCCATACATGGAAGTACAACACTGAGCGTGTAGAGCCATCCTTAAAACACAGTGGAGGCTCTATCATTGTCAGGCTGTACGGATGAATGGATTTATAAATGCAGAAAATAGTTTAATCAAACAATCATACCAAATACTGACTTTCAAGCTTGTTCAAATTGTATGTACGCTTGGACACATTTTAAAAAGTTGCTTCTCCCATTTTCTTAGGAAAATAAAAAGACTTTAAAAGGTGGCTCAAGACATCTGAGAATTTATAAGCAAGTAATGAAAGAAAATCAGCAGACTAATTTTTAGATGAACATAACGGTCAGTTGCAGCCCTGGTGGTGCTTTAAAGTACAAAATTCATCTCTGATTATGTGTTGCAGGTCTTTGATGAACACGACAGCAGGATTGGAAATGTTAAGAAATGCTCGCTGATGAAGAAGTTCTTTCCTGACAGCTGGACACGGACACGACGTTACAGCATCTTTCCTGAATCTTATGTTGAACTCATTTGGAAAATTAGGATTTTGGTTGTTTTCTCGTGCTGTATATTCTGTTTTGATTTGTCAGGAATAAACAAATGTCTTTTCCATCCAACCATTGCCTTCTGAAATGAATTGTTGTGTACCAGAAATTCCTGAAGTGATCTTTACGGAGCGGTTACATCACTTATAACCAATGTACATCTGTGATAAGGTCCAAAGCTCCTGTTGAGCTTCACAAGCTGTTTGTGAGACAGAAAAGAGACGCGTTGTTTACATTTGTGGATGGGAAATATTAACAGATAAGGAAGCCTTCAAGTTTTTTGCTGCATGGAGTCTTGCCTGATATTCAAATGAAGCTTCCCGTCCCTCTGCTCCTTTTGTGTAGACTGATTACACTCGGTGGAGGATTGATATGGTTTATCTGCCTAGAGAGGAGCAGGAGGAACCAATGCCATCAGCTAATCCCTTTACAATTAAAGGCACTCTTCCACAGCGTGACTCTTGATGTGTAGAAGAAGATGTTAAACAAGTTGCATGGAGCTGCTTTTATGTTTAAGATGCAAGAGGCTTCACATTGTGCTTTTTGATATGTGTGATTATACAAGTTTTGGTTAAATGAGCATGAATATTGTCATGTTAAGCACATTAAAGAGCATTGTAGTCTACTTTACCGTGAGCTCTGTTCTGTGAAAGGCTGTAATAGATGTGATTCGGCCATGTGTTGATGGCTCTGAATAACATAAAAGGGTTTATATACATACAGCATTGTCTTCTTGGTTGGTATATTTATTTTAAAGTACCTCTTGTCATCAAAAATGACTATAAAACATCCAACAGCAATAAATATTTCTTGGCCACAGAAGGGTGTGAGAGCATGACACTTTGAGTTAACTAACATGATAATCTGAGGTGTTTCTTCACATCTGAGTAAGACATGTTTCTAAGTATTTGATTTTCAGAGAAGTAAAAACACTCGGACCCTGTGTTGCTACTCGTATATAGAAGAGCAGCACTCTTAAAAACTGTCTGCAATTAAAATAAATAAAAAAAGCCTTTTTGGAGTCTTTTCCCTAAAGCCTGTTATCTGAACCAATGAACAGCTCTCATCAGCATGTTTTCTATTTGTTTTTTTCCCTTTCATTCACATTGAAGATTCCCATAGGAGACTTCCTTTGCAAGGATCCAAAGAGATGCTTCCAAATAACCTCTTAAATTAAAAACAAATCTTTAAAAGCTAATGGTGCAAAGCAGAATATAGTCTTTAAATAATTCTAGGTGACCCAGATCAGCTGTGTAACCATTAATCTGCAGCACATTCATCCAGAAGTGAGTAATGACGACCTCTTGATTAATACATCATGTCCACCACCTTGTATTCCTGATGTGCGCAGCAGGCTGGCACTGTGGGACATTTCTCCTGTTGCCCTTGCATCGCAGTTCGCGAGCTCTGCACAGTCAGGAAAGCCTGCGACTGCCACATCAACTATTTTGATGGCAATGTCAGAGTTGGTTTGGCCTGCTAAGCAGCATCCCAGAAATGTGATCCTGCCCCCTGGCTACTCAGCCACGGACAATATTGGTAATCTTAAACATAAATGAATCTGAGCAGAGGGCTGGATTAGGTTTATCTTCATGGGGATGGGATGCACAGCAGAGGGAGCGAAGGAGGAGAGGGCATGCAGAGTTTAGGCAGCAGCAGGAATAACGTGGATAGACTTAAGATGATGTGCAGCTACAGCAGAACTAGAGGTCATAAAGAATGGGGGATAAAAGCCGCAACGCAACACATTTAAACTTGTTTCGTTCCACAGTCCATCTTTACAACATCATTTGGTGCAGGCAGTCAAACCAATGAAAGTCTCAGCATTTCAACATCAGAAAGGTTGATTTATAATTATAGATTAAGCTACTAGGAAATCTATATGCACAACACAATAATGAGGCAGCTAGTGTTTCCCATGTGTTGCTGAAGGTATATAAAGTATATAAGTACGCTAACTCATAACTTCATAAAATCACTTTGGCAGCACAAATTGTTACATTACTCAATAACAGTTGAGCGTTTACTCAACACAGTTCAAAGAAATGTTAAATTTCCAGTGTACTGTATTACCAACCTGCCATAGCTAGCAAAGGCCCAGGCTTGTCTGCAAACTGGTTTGTGCTCATTGTCCATGTATCTGAGTCATCTTAGTCTGAGATTGTGGTTGTATCTTATATGGTCATCTCTGCACAGAAGCACCACCCATTTGCTGTTTTAACCTTCTGTCTGCAATGGGCAGCCAGTTAGAGGCAAGTTTTAAACAAAGCGTAGCCAAGACAAACTGTTTCACTCAAAGGCCTGTTCACTACACTTCTTGTCACTTTCATTTGCATCAAAGCAGATGAAATTGATTCACAGAGGTTTAAGCTTTCCAGGTGGACAGGCTGAGATGCCTGATGTTTAACTGACTGTGTGTTACGCTGTGATGATTGCTTCCTTCATTTGTTCTTGTCAGAGAGTTAGATAAAAACAATGGCACCAGTCTTCATTCTGTCAGTTAACTGAAAAGAGGGATACCCGGCACTGCTTACTAGCACCTTCACAAGTCAACATTTAATAAACTTGAAAATATCACATTCAGGTTTTGGGAGAAGGGAACAAGTTGCGAATCATGAAATTTTCTGTAATGACACATCCAATATAATACAATAAGCATTGTTTTGAGTCCATTTATATCTGATGTCACATTTTAGAGTGAGATAATATATGATTCTGACATTGGCATCCTCTCCCGGTGCTAATTTTAACATAAATGAAACCTCGGTTGATATGAGGCCGTTTGGGACTCTTCAGTGACCACTGGTAGTCCGAGGAACCATGTTGTGGGCACTAATTCCTTATAATATCAACTAAATTGCAGCAATTTTTCTCTCATTTCCTTTTCACTGTCTGAACCCAGCTGTAGGCGTAGGCTAAATGGCATTCTTCCAGAAAACATTTATTCTACTTGTATGATTCATTTACAGTGTGACTGTTAGGATTTCTGAGTGTGTGAGTGTGTGTTTGTGTGTGGGCTGAAAAAGTAAATCAAACAACAACAAGAAGACGCTGAAATAATGATTCAAAGTGAGCACAAATAAATGATTAGCGCAGGATCTAATCTCCCCTTTAACTCTCCTTCTCCCTCCCTCTCTCCCTCCCTCTCTCTCTCTTTCTCTCTCTCATTTCCATTCAGTCTGTTGAGGCAGCAGCAGCAGTCTCGTATGTGGCTCATTGGCTGGAGGACAGCGGCAGGAGCAGCAGCAGTAGCAAGAGGATACATCCCAGACCACACTGCCCGAGCACCATGGTGGCTGTGAGAATCATTGCTTGCCTGTGTCTGCTGGTGGGCGTCTCGCTCCAGGTGGACGTGAAAAGTGGGAAAGAGGCAGGAAAAGCCGGGAATTTCATGGAAGATGAGCAATGGCTGTCAACCATCTCCCAGTACAGCCGTAAGATCAAACACTGGAATCGCTTCAGAGACGTGAGTGTTGCATTTGGTGTAATTAACACAAGCATGCGTTGTCGTGTCTTTAGCTCTTCCTATACTGGGCTTTCAGAGGTGTTCCCTGTGGAGAAAGCGCAGGCTGGTTTCTCAGGTGATTTTTGCGCACAGTTAACTGTCAACCCGAAGTGCACGTATACCCAGTTTTATCAGTTTGTGCATGAGAAATACTTTGAAAAATGAAAGTATTTACACATGATGCTAGAATTTAAGCTTAGACTGAGGTCCGAATGAATGCGCGTGTGTCCGTGTGCGTGCATCGATCATGAAACCATTCAGATTCATTTCACCCTTCTTCTTTTTTATTTTTTTAATCCTATTCGATGTTATACATTTATTGCTTTTTTAATAAAGGGGGAATGCCAACTATGTTATTGCGTATACCTGCAGTTAAAACTGACACTTTTCGTCTATGGACCGTCTTGCAAGTGAATGCAAGTGAATACGGTAAAACCCAAAGGAAATCTACGACATATGGTCTCAAAAGCTATTTCCAAGCTCCTTCTGGGTAACTGTGATACTCTGAACCGTATCTCTATTCATGAATTCCCATTGATCTGCCATATTGTAAATGTAGGGCTCACAGGTAGGAGTCTTCCTGGGCTTTCAGACTGAAAAGAAGCACAGCAAGCCATCTCCTGTGTTGTCAATAAATCATAAATAGAAAATATCAAATATTAAAAAAACAAGCATGGCCAAAGCTCAAGAGTAATACTCCCTAAAGCTGGAAAATAAGTGATGAAATTTAAAATATCTAAATTTTGAAGGCCAAAATTTAGTCACATTGTTAATAAAGCTGGAACTCCATGATTGGTAAAAAAAAACAAAAAAACCTTTTTAACGCAAAAACACCATTTGCAGATTGCAGCTAAACAAATATGCTTTATAAGGACCAAAATAAATACTATTTGAAGATAGTGCCTTAGATTTCCACAAATTTCAGAGAACTGTTTTGGAATTTTGTAGATTAAAATATTAATCACGAACATAGGCCTAAATGCAGGGTAACTGGGTAAGGTTACAGCAACCATATACATTTTGTGTATATGGTCCAAGCAACCACACCAGTAATGGTACATCTTGACACGTATATTTTTTGTGACGGGATAGGTCTACATTTTCACGAAATCCTGCTGTGAAACCTTTTAACATCAACAAATGATGCACCTGATAAATGCAGGCTCTTCATCACAGTAGTGCAGCTTCCTGTAAATCAGATTCGTGCTTATTTATTTCCACCACTGCCAACAATACACTGATACAAAGAGATATGATAAGAACAGCTATCTTGTTGTAAACCACAAAGGAGACAGGTGTGAACCAATCCAGATCCTTATAGTGGGCAAATTCTTCTGTCTTTTGTGCCATTAAATATTTGAAAGCTCAGGATGAGAAAGTCGTTTTAATGTTGGTGGGTAATGATGAAGGTCTCATTTTAACTGAGGAGGACTGGGTGGAATGATGACAGTGATGATGGTGCTTTCACAAATGTATATTTTTTATTTTTGTGTGTTGCTTTTTGAAGCTGAATATAAAGTTGGATTCTATCTAACTTTATCCCATCCCAGTATCCACAACTGGTACATACCAGCATTGATTACCCATTGACTGATTACCCATTTGACAATATTAGTTCTTTCTTTCATCACCAAATTACAAATCCCACCCACCGTGACTGGTGGTGATTAAGGACAAATGCTGACACTCAAGCCAATATTGATTCTGCTTATAGGTCAGATGCTTTATTGATTCTCCTATTGATTCCTGATCAGTTGTCTGTTGCCTGGGAAAAAAGCAGGCCATTACAGGCCTCTTTTAGGTTTATTAGCTGTGATGATAGGAAAAAAGGCACAAATGCATGCATAGGCTCAACTTCTTTGAGTTCAGTGCAATTGTTTTGCAATACGGTTGTGTTAGAAAAATATGGCAGCATTTCTATTGGAACTGATTGATCTTGGAGGCGTACAGTTCCAAAGGTTTGGACTATGTGGAACAATTTGGCAACTGGAACCTGGTTTCAATTTCAGTCCCTGGCAATAATAACTGGTCAGAGCATATATAATCAGGGCAGACATGTTGAACGAAGGGAGGATGTGCACAGCACTCAGATCACTAGCTAAAAATAAGTAAATCCTGTCTCTATAAAGGTTAAGACAGTTTTACAGCTGTTGATTGATTGATTGATTCAGTGCTGTGGATGGTCTGAATCGCTGCACTTTGTGTTGTTGCTGTGAATTGTCTTGTGTTACACTCTGATGTGTTTCTAATATTAAATCCTCCCTCAGTGATATAAATAGGAAGGTTGATATTAAAACATCTGCAGCCAAGAGAGGGATACGTGGGCACTGGGGGAGACAGTTCGCTTATAAAGGGTCAGGAGCCTATGACGCTGGGTGTGCCACATGGTTGCAATAGTCACTGCCAAAAGACTGAACACATGGCATAAATCAGGATGCACGAGATCTCTGAGGATGAGTTGGTTAGCAACGCTTAGATCCAGGCCTCTACCTTGACAACCGGACAGCTGTTTGATCTCACTGCTGAGAAATATCACCTCAGACACATAGTCTTATCAGAGTCTGCCAGAGAGAGAAGCTTCAGCACCTCTGACCATGTCTGGTGACGTGCAGGAATGTGTCCGACTGGAGAGAATTTGTAATTGAATCGCAAATTTGTGCTTTCATGCAGATTTAAATATTATCTCCACGGGTGTTTGGAGGAGTTCGGCTCTCCTGTTAGATTGGATCAGCGTTTGAGTGACAGATAGGGTGAACAGAGCGATATGGGGCCTCTCTGTGGGCAGTTAGCAGCACGTCCAGCCATAGTGTGCAGAAAAGATTTGACATGAGAGTCTTCTTCAATCTATTTGAGTTTAGCTTGAGTTTAGTTCAGTAAAAGATTGTGTAGCAAAAGATTGGTGAATGCCTTACAGCTAAGGCTCACTCCAGTGGTTCTCAAACCGTAGAGCAGGCCCTACTAGCGGGGAATGGACCACGAGGAGAAAAATATCGATTGAAACTGGGTTGAATGGAGAGTATTTACAAAGGAAAAAAAAACCAGTTTGGAGTTTGCAGATGCTACTGTGCTGACCTTTATTTCACTGCAGTTTAACTTGGATCCTTTTTATGGTTAATGAGTCGTGCAAATTGTGGGATATGGGGCATGAACCTTTTTTGGCTGTGGATAGGGTATTCCAGAAACAGGTTTGAAAACCAGCAGTATAGAGTATACTCTACAAGGAGTATATAGTGTCTATTATTGTCTCTAGCATAAGCCCATTGGGAAAAAGGTTCATGACATTTAGGGAAGGACAATGATAAGATTTCATTGATATCAGTGTGATTGTTGATTCTGCTTAAAGGTCAGATTCTTTATGTATTCCTGATGAATTTTTCAGTGTAGAAACATTTTTTCAGCACAGCAGTGACAGCTGTTTTATTATTTCTCACTCTGAAGTGCAAGTCCACTGTAGAAAGAAAGTTTGCATTTACTTTTCACAAGCCCCTTTCCTTGAGTTCAAAATATAAGCATGCAGAACATTTAATTTAATCTCAAAAGTAAAAGATGTTAATGTTGCAGTGATGTGAGAAACTTTATTTTCATTTGAGAAGCTTTAATTTGACTATTTGGGTGTAATTAAATTAAAGACTCGATGATAAAAATTCTCAATCCTATTTTTGTTTTGTTTTTTTCTTTACTTCATTGTCATTATTATTTAAATATACAAACATCCCTTTTGCCAAATCCTCAGTGGAACAATCCAAGTAGAATGTTGAGCAAACTGAAAAGTAGAAAACAGAATAAAATTAGTGGAATGCTTCCTTAATGATTCCTGAATAATTCAGTCATTTAGTTGTTTAAGCAGCTAGTCTTCATCAACATTCACTTACACATTCACCGGTCACTTTATTAGGTATATATGTTCAACTGCTCGTTAATAAAGTTATCTAGTAATCCAAACACATGGCAACAACTCAACAGTCAAATCATTTAGGAAAATAACCATGGCCAACATGTTCAAACAGGGTAAGAAAGGTGATTTAAGCAGCTTTAAATGTAGCATGGCTGTTGGTGGCTGACAGGCTGGTCTGAGTATTTCCACTCCTGGGATTTTCCCACACAACAATCTCTGGGGATTACAGAGAATGATCTGGGAAAAAAAAGATCCAATGAGCAGCAGTTTTCTTGTTGCGGCGACAGCTTAGAAGAAAATAGCCAGACTGCCTATAACTGAGAGGAAGGGTACAGTTCACATGGGCTCACCAGAATTGGTCAATAGGAGAAAATTGGAAAAAGGTTGCTTGGTCTGATGAGTTAATTTGGATGGCACAGTTCAGGTTGCTGGTGGTAGTGTAATGATGTGGGGATATTTTCTTGGTACACTTAGGGCCCTCCTATTGTTGCTGACCATGGCTATTTCTTAGCTAAGCTCTTAGCAGATGGGGGTGTGCATAATCGCATAGGGATGGCTTGAGCCCTTGCTCATTCAACCCTCTTCATACATTTGTATAGAGGCACCTCATCCAAAAAAAAAAAAAAAGAAGAAGGTAAATTCAACCACAGCACAGGAGGAGATACTGTAAGCAGCCAAGTTGGCTTGGTTCTACTCAGAGGAGACTATTCTCTGCTCTGTCGGGCACTAAGACGTACCATCTGAAATGCGAAGGGGCTGTATTTGTTTACTAGCTGTCTTGGCAAACAGGAGGTGTGAAAACAGCAAACAGGAATATTCATTCCTGCATCGAAATAAAATGAAACAGAGTGGGGAGGACGGGGGTCACCATGTGGGCTTTATAAACCAAGTGGTGGGTGGTGTTTCAATTGGACCAGCATGGGGATATAATGAGGAAACGTTGAAAGGAAGAACAATAAGAGCAGCAGATGTAGAAGGTATACACAGGATGTTATACAAGCTCCTTTATGACAGGCGTCAATGTCGAAGCTGTAATCATGACATCCTGCTGGTGTCAAGATATCAAATCTCCCCTGCCCTCAGATTCGCACAAATTCAGCCACACAAAGCAGGAGAACAGGTTGCAAATGACGGCGCACAGCTTAATTAGCCCACAGCTTCGATTAAAAAAAAAGAAGTCTTTGAGCACTTGTCGTATTTCTTCATCGCAACACAAGTTTCACTTTGCATTCTGGTGCATTCGGATGAATCTGCTCAGTGGGAGCTCAGGCCATCACTCGCGTGAACAATACTGCGCTGTTCATTCCCAGCCAGATTCCTTACATCTCTCTGAGCAGTGCAGAGAGGGACCTCATTAAGTAGCCATGCAGCCTTTCAGCCAACCACAGAGGGCTGTTTAAAGTTTGCACCTGCTCTACTGCTTTGTTTTTAATGAGGCTAAATTGCCACATATTTTTTTAGGTAAACGGCTCTTCGGTTCTTTTGGTTATTGAGGTGGTCACAGTGAAGAAAAATATGAGGGATCATTAGCCTTATTGTTGGCTAGGAATTCATTTGATTTACTACAGTGATAAGAGCAATAATTAGATAACTGCAAGTGCTACTCCAATTTTACCCAAGCCTCTCAGCGTGCTTAAATCTACATTTTCAATATTCATTAAGGAATGCCTGTAGAAAGGGAGAACAACAGTGTTTTATAAACCGAACCAGCTCGAGCTTCAGGGCAGCAAAAATAATTTCTTTTATTATTAAAAATCTGTTTATTATTTATAAATGCAGTGTGTTTAGATGTAGACATGCAATGAGCTCAAGTGATGGTTCGTCTGACATACCTGGCAGTGTGTTTGTTAGTTACAAGTTTCAAGCTCAAGTTTTAATCCACACAATTAGTTTGATTCAAGCTGTTCATTTGACATTTGATTAGACTTCAAAAGTGCCTTTATGAGACTTAATAAACCAAACAATTAATCAATCAACTAATCAAACTGAAAAAAATAATCAGCACATTATACATGCCGTCTTCCCTTTTGGAGCAATGGTGGCAAATGTTTTGCAGTCGGAGGGTTGCAAAGCGGTTTGCAGGTGGGCAGCAAATGTAGACCAGGCAAAGCAACTTGAATAGCTTGCCACATATGAGATTTACAAACAGGATGCCTAAAAGGGTATGATATGAGCCATCAGCTGGTTAGCAATAAGATCAGTAAATCTCCTGGGGTTGTGGCTGAGCGTTACTTTTTGCACTGCATAAACTAATACTTGTTTTATTCCATATTCAGGCAGTCTCCTGCAATAAATTAAATAGCTGTTGCATAGCTTCTTGGGTTAACTACTTTACTCCATGTGATTAAGATTCAAAGGGCTGATCAGGAACAATTAGCTTATGACCCACTCTTATGGTGTTTCCCCCCCAACTTTGTTTAATCTAGTCTGAATCAGTTGATGATTTTGTACATTTGTAGCCTTTTAAAATAAGATAACTATATTGTCGTCCATAGGTGAAAATCATTCTGTATCAGGCAGCTGCTGTCATACTCTGAGAGCAGGCAGGACTCAATCAAAGACCCAGAATGCAGATTGGTCAATTTATTGACAGTGATGTGAAAAAAAACTATTTACATTGTATTTTAAAAAAGGGAAAACATCCAGGGTCTCTATGTACAGTATCCTAGCCGACTGTCCGATAGATTCCACTTCATCTTTAGACTCGATAGCAAAATAGACTTCTCTCTTTCCAACTCAAATGCACAAATCCTCCTCAAGGAAAACAGTGCAGGCTCCTGGACAGAAGAGAGAATGGTGAGAGGTGCGTACACACGGACTGTGATTCGTTTAATGCTCAAGCACCGACTGATGGGATGTCCTCAGTATTTGAAGGGAGCCGACTGATCACCAGATAAGGAGCAGGTGAGTTGATGTCATGTTGCCATGTCGGAGAGTGGGGACCAAGAGGATCCTGCTTCTAAAAGGTAATGTGTTACAACACACACCGTTCCTTCCTGTTTTCTCTACCCTTTATAGAAAAGGGCTGAAATCATCACTAATCAACTAACTCCAAATAGCTGGCAGCTGGACTAGAATGAAATCTCCACTCCCACATAGGTGTGGCCTCTATCTCACACAAAAACACAAAAGCATCCAATAATTGAAATAGAAAATATGCCAACCTGATGTTTAGTGGGAGATTCTCTCAATTATCCTACCATACCATTCACAACACATACACACACACAAGCAGAGAGAGAGAGGTGGAGAGTGAGAAAAATTGGCAGGAGTACCAGGAGGACTGAAGGACTACGACATCTGCAGCATCTAGAAACTCAAACATCGACACAAATGAAGACAAAAACCCTAAATGGACACACAGACCTTGGAATAAGTAACAATTAATGAATAATTTAAAAAACAATTAACCTCAAACACCTCTCCCCTTCTCTGTCATTCAGTCACAAGCTGATCATTTATCAGTTTAACTGACAGAGAAGCAAAACAATATTTATGGCGGTTATACATAAATAAGGGCACCCTGTACCTCCTCCCAGAGTTTATCAATGCAAACTCAGAGTATAACACATGTGAGGGGTCAGAATAAATCTCGACAGCCAGCCAAACTGTAGTTTGTTCACGTTCGAAGTGCGATTACACGTCCACAGAGTTTGATTTAAACCGACTAAACAGCACAGGTGCGAAAACGCTCATAATGTTCTGCGACACAATGCTTGCTTCTCGTCAACGCTCACACATTACTGTCCACTGAGCCAGATTTGCCCATTTAGCAGCTGGATCTGGCCATGGGCCAAGTCTTCATATTTATCTTTATCTATTTTGTGACAGGCCGCAACAAAGCTAAGGTGGTGCTGCCTAGCATAATCCCTCTGGAGTCACTAATGGCTTGTGAAAACCAGTGTTTGACTACTAATTGTGCTGCAGCAAACAAACTAATGCTTCATTCACAGATTAAAGTCATTCTGCGAAGCCGATGAGCCGGCCGCTGATCCTACATCAGCACAGCTCCAAAGTGAGGGTTCTGATAAATGCAAGTCCAGGGCTCACCCTGTTTTTTCTGCGTATGAACGGCAAACATGATGCTGTTTCATCATGACACTGAGCTCCTTTACTTAGCTCAAAGACACACTGCCAGCTGTGGGTTTTTTCTGCTCCTGTCATCAACCTCAGCCATTTATTAGCCTCCCACAGGATTTATGCTCCTGCGCTAACAGCCAATGTAATTACGGATATGAAAAATTAGAGGAAGAAAACAGTATGCAATTGCTGGAAATATGATAATGAGGCCTATTTCCAGTTAAAAGTGAACGACAGAGCGAGGGTTGAAAATTAAGATGAGACAAACCATAAACGTTAAACGAGCTAATAGTTATCCGTATTTCCTCTGCTGTGAATCTGATCAGCCTATCACATCAGCTATCTGTGTTTTTTTTCTCGTTGCACACTAATGAGATCAAAATGGCAGAAGTGGTGGAATGAGATGCCTTTTTGTCCTCTTGTGATTACCATGCATGTCTTTTACCGGTGCCGAGGTTTGCTGCGAGTGTTTGGGGCTACTCAGATTCGACTCATAGTAGGAGGAGCACCACCGTTGGTGATTCTTAATTGAGTGGAAAGAGTGCTTTTTTTGTAGTTGCTCTTATGGAGGAGCACTTATCACTGGGTAGCAAGAGAAAGACATTTGCGTTTTCATAAAGATCTTCTGAACAGTCCAAACATGCATTTTAGTTTTGTTTTAGTATGAGCAAGAGAAAGCAACTTGTTGTGTTAGGTGTAGATTAATGCGTCTCATAATGGAGCTTGGCTGTTCCTACAACGTCAGTGTTAACTCACATCAGCAGCGATCATGGCCTGAATTCCATCTTTTTTAGCTATTAACTTCGCTGTGAGTTGCTGAAATGTCGGGCTGAATAATTAGTTGTTCCAAGGTTCTTCTGCTGGCTCTATTGTTCATGCATTATTTATAGTGGCATCTGCCTGAGAGTTGTCTCTGTACTGGTGAAGCTCCTCTATGCCTGCTGCTCACAGAGCGACGAATGCTGCCACTCTGCTTGTGTGTCTGTCTTCTCTCATGGCAGGCAGGGCGGCACACCCAAAATTCAACCAATGATCAATTTTTAGCCAAAAGAAGAAGAAGAAGAAAAAGTCTGATACCACTGCTTTTCTCGAGTCTATAGCAAAATGTGAAAGTCTGGGAAAAATCATAGAGTTAATAATAATAATAATAATATTAATAATAATAATGATTATGAAAAGTCACTATTGCTTTTCACAAGGGGAGAATGAAGTTTTTCCTAAATTTGATGGCAATCTATCCAATAATTATTACTCCAAACTGTTTAATCTGTTTAATAATCATCAGGAATCTGTAATTGCTCACAAAAATTGACTCCATATATCTGAGCTGTGGACCAACTATGAGTCCTTGAGCATAACATTGCCATCCCTGCAGCTATGCTGGTAGCCAGGATCACAAGCAAAAAGGAAAACTTAAAATTAAGCAACAAAGGGAAACAAATTTAAAAAGAAAAGAAAATCAAAACTAGACCCTGCATGATTTTAACAGGTAATTTGTTTCTGATGGAAATGGCTGTGTTTTTGTTCAATGTGTATCTAATGTGAGATCCTCCCCAGAGATCATTTTTATTCAGTTATATCTTTAGTTTGGAAAAAGATAATTGACACTTCAGTGCTTTTTGCAAGATCTCAATTCACTAAAACCCATTGACTCATGTTTTCAGGGACATGAGTATTATTAATTTTACACTTTCAACAAACAGGAGTCTCAGTAACTGAAAAAATACAGCCAGAGTTCAAGTAGAAAAAATGCAGTTCCTCACATATTCACTGGAAACTAGCTTCCGAATCACACGTTAAAATTCACAGCTTGAAGCAGAAATTAAAAAGGTTTACAGCTTAGCAACACATTTGTCTTCTCTTTTGCTGACTATTTTGTTTTGTATGAATCTCATTTAAATTGTATTAAGGCTGGATTAATGGTGTTGATGCTTTAAATGACAGACGAATACTGATACAGGCGGCTATAGTATCTAGCTGTCTGCCAAATGGCACGTCAGGTAGTTTGAGTCACACTTCTTGAATGCATTTGGGTTGTTTACGCCTTTTTGGAGTGTTTTTGTCTGAATTATCTGGCAAGTAATTAGTTTTTGTTACAGTTAGTTGTACTAACAGGTGGTTGTCATGTCTTTGTTTTCAGTAAGTACAATCTGGTGTTACTTAATATTTCATTTTATAGCTGTTCCCCTATAGCCAGAGAATGGAAGTAATATACTTTTGCATGCTTTTCTATATTTCTCACTTCCACCTATCTTGACAACCACAACTAGAGTCAAGTGTCAGATGGGAAAATGTAAAACTACAATAATTATAGCCGGGCTACTAGTTATTACTAGTTAATAATACATACAAGGATTAAAATACCACAGATCCAATATCCCAAAGACTGTCTGTACTTTAGATCACATGATAACCAGTTTACTGTCTATTTAAAAACACACTCACTGTGGCCGCTCACTTTGAATTGTATAATAGCTTTAAACACTAGCCGTATAAAAGCTGGACAAATAAAATATAATGCATGTCCTCGCAGACAAAATAAATGATGAGGTTGGCATTTGTCTCCGGGAAGTTCATCCGCCAGTAAACTACAATAAGATCCCTCTCTGTTTATCTGAACAAATCTTATTGTACACAATGTAAACACTTTGGATCGCTTCACCTGCTGAAAACACTCTCCAGTAAGAATGCAGTAGTGGGACCTGTTATTTCTGTGTATTGTACTAAACCTGGGGGAAAAAAAGCCTACACAAATAACAGTGCATACATTAGATAGGAAAAAAATACATTAGGGCTACTGAAAAGTGTTGTCCTGAATATATTTAGGTCTGCCTACGGTGTTTTTTTTTGTTAATATATTTTTATAGATGTGTGTTTGGGGCCACCCCATTATTGTTATGAATTGCCTAGGTCCATGCTGCACTAAACACATGCTCCAAGCAAACACAGCTGTATTGCTTATGTTCAGTAACAATGGGTGTAATAATGCAAGGTTCTCAGGTTCAACCTGGCATTGATAGATTCTTTGCTTTAGGCCACAAATCATTCACTGTTGAAACAGCAGGGCAAGTATTTTACAATTAGGCCAGGCAGCTACAAAAACGTAGAGGACATGCTCTTGCCTGGAGAGAATCTGCTTCTTTTGCTGTCTTGAGTATGTTTTATTTTCATGTTGGACGAGATGGGGTTGACTGCCCCGGAGCCATACTGGGGAGCAAAGAGAGCCGAGCCACAGAGAGGTGTCAAGGACATGCTTGCAAGGCCTACGATCCCTTCTATATTCAAGCTGTATTTAGTATGTGTGGCTTTTGGAAGATGTATTTGTTGGTGTGTGTGAGAAAGACAGAGACTGTTAATTCATTGAGTTGGCGGGGTAATAGATATACACTACAAAGTCATAATGAAATGACCTTAATCAAGCAAATCATATAGCAGGGATAGAGAAATGAGCTAAAGCACTAATAGCTTTTTTCTCAGTTGAAAGAACCCAGCAGAATCTCATTTATAGCGTGATGTAGTCCTTCCTACAGCCATAACGCGACATCTCAATGTGCCTTCCTGTTTTACTGTAATATCCCATTGCCATTGCAGAGATTAGTACTATCAGCAGCCCCAACAACCCAATTTGTTCTCATTGCCATGGTAGACGGGGGGAATTAAATGTAATCAGCCAGCTAGCATATTTAACTTAGCTACCCCTGCAGATCCCCGTGGCATTTCAACAGGAATGCTTATCATAATTATCTTCTCTTAACCATGCTGCTGATTTGTAAACTTAGAGTTATAAAAGAGTTCTGCAGCTTCAGCATACTTGTCAGCGGACCCAAATTATTTCAAACGGAAGGCACAGTTGTTAAAAATTCGGAGACGGCAAATAAAGTAATAATCACAGGCAAAGATAGATGGTAATAAAAAGTATATTGTAATCACAGTTTTCTTAGAGGTTTGCAGAACACACATGCTGACAGTGCATTACAGTCCACTCAAATGATTGCACAGCTGCTCAGTACAGCATAAAAAAAAAAGCTTTACACAGATTTTTGGCTACTGCATATCCGTCCAAGTAAAAGAAAATTATGTCGGTATTTTTTTTTCTGTGTGCAAAAATGTTTGTTTGCCTCTTCTTACATTCTGACTTTCCTAGTCAGTCTGTTTCACTCAGCTCCAATCCCACTGGTTTGTTTTAAAGACATAAATCTTCTAAAACAAGATAGCATTCCATCATTTCACTCCTAAAACACCTGAGCGCTGTAGCTTGTAACAGCTGTTTATTGAAGTCTATTTTCATCTGCACGTCAATACACTTTTGGCATGCTCGTGAGCGTGTTAACCTGGCTCAAAACCTCTGAGTCAGCACTAATGTTACCAGCTTAAATTCAGATTATTCTGCTTTGTGGTCACTGATGGTTGTTCAGGTCCTGCAGGTTGGATTAAGGTAGTCAGCAAGCCAACAAACCACAGCCAGTACTAATAGTGATGAAAAATGATCACATGCATGCACAGAATAGACACAGCTGTGGAGATTGTTGTAGATGGGCTACTTTTCCTATGGAATTTTCATTTTTTCACATATTTTTTAAAGGCTAAACAGCATTGCTCACTTACCTCCCTGGATTGTACTTTAACCTAACCTCTAAAGCAAGAGTGAATATGTTTAGACAGCCAGGAAAAAGCAGTTTGATATATTAACTTAAGACTAAAAAAGTATTTCAAGTAAACTACTGTAAAAACACTGTAAATGATAGAGAAAGTCATGGAGTCTTTGGAATAGTAATTCTTCTACTGATAATACACTTTAAAAAAAATCTTCTGGGACATAAAGAGAGATACTGTATCTGGAAATGCATATCATACAATTTCCGAGGATTAAACTAAAAGACGCAGTGTTGAATTTTCTCCTCAAAACTGTTGCTTAATCCTTGAAAATGTCCAAATCAATGAAAAGCTTGTATTTTAAGTAGTGAAAGCTGCAAGGCATGTTTTATTCCTCCAGACAAAAAAGTCGGGTTTTCAGAGTTTATTGGCATGGAATTTATTTTCTTAGCCTCCCCCACATCCAATATTGATTTAAGCTCCCGTGGTAAAGTTAGGGTGCCAGGACCAAACAAGATTTAAGCTCATTCATCTGTTTATGTATGCTGATAACTTTTTGTGTTTGCCAATCAATACCGATGAGTCTACCTACTACAAAGTGAAAATAGCTCACTGGCTTTAGATATTTTGGTCTCTGTGGAGCCGCATGCTTCAGCTCGTCTTATTATGGGTTTTTTCTGCTAATATTGTATGCAGAAGCAGCATAGCTCAGCACAGGAAAGACGGCCCTGCATAAGCTGCAAGCTCCCTGGGGCATATGTGTGTGGAGCTCAACCTGAAGGCTCGCCTCTTCTCTTTCTGCTTCTTTGTTTTGCAAATGGGGTGGAAGGAGCGATAAGATGATGCAGAGACTGTTCTGGGGTTCTGCTTGGCTCAGCAGTGGGGCCCAACAGAATCCATTTTCCTGCATCTGTGCTCTCCTCCTCCTCTCCAATTACTGCATCTCTCAGAGCATGCAGTGCCTTGATTCAACCATGGAGCCTCTACTGCAGAAAACCGAGCCTGACCAGTGTTTGATGTGTCCCTTCATCAGTGATTTGAGACCACAGCTAGAGGGCTCCTGAGAAGAAAAGGTTTATTTCTGTGATGCAACTTCCTGAAATTTTCATCTTATTAGCCGACGGGAGAAGCTCTTAATGTTTTTCAGACTTTTGTTTCAGGGTTGAAATAAGTCTCCTTTATTTTTGCTATAAATAAACTAGAAAATGTTTTTGCCGGTTGGTTAAATTATCTGCATTCATCTGCACGAGCTGATCTCCTCTCCTCACTCATCCTTATTACTTCTGCATTTCAGCAGCACCGTGCGAGCGTTTCAGATGGATGCACGCTTGGCACTTGCCTTTTTTTTTTTTGTGGCTCGGGAAAAGAGACGTGCCCTTCAGTGTGTAGAGATGGCTGCAGATTGTGCTCTGTACTGTACTGCATTGCAGGCAGGCGTCTTACCTTGTGAAACAATACGCGTCCTTCGCCTGCAGGCCCCCCGAGCACTCCGGCTCAGATGATCAATTTGATCCAGCTCTGTGTTGCTGGGCTGCGACTTAATCCCATAATGCCCTGGTATTTTGCCGCAATCAAGACACCCCCCCCCCCCCCCCCCCCAATTTTTCTCTGTGGATTTCTTATTTTTGTCTTTGGAGTGTGATGAAAAATCTCATGCTTCTTTCATAGAGTAGACGGTATGTAATCACCCTAAACAAACTGTAATGCAACCAAAGATCATGTAAGGGTCTGCCAAAGTGAAAGTGATTTGAGGAGTTGTTGCATTTAAAACCACATAAGTTGCCATGTGGGATCAGAGGGGATGTGAAAATATGTACTTAGCTGTTGCCTTGTGATTTCTGCTGCATGTTTAAGTGAAAACGGAATGTTTTGCCACTCTAAAGTCGATGGGTTCGGGCCGTAAGGCTAACAGCGTCATTTTTGAACGCTCTAATGCATTTCTAAGTGTTTCAGTCTGTGGTGGGTCTTCACCATTAGTGTCTCGCTCATTTCTCTGTCATTCTAAAAGACGGCAGGGTACAAACAGAACGAGACATTACCTCCACCACTTAGGCCCCAGCGTGCTGATTCAAGGCGCCATAATGACATGGCAAAGGCAAGATACACTCCCGCTGCTCCCCGGTAACTACAGAGACACGGAGGGTGGAATGTAAAATTACGAAAGCCTCCGCCTGAGTGCCCTTTTGCTGCAATTTAAAGTAGGTAAGGAGACATAGCTAATTCGGCTACATTAATCAGGCAAAGCACATTACCGTGCAAAAGATAGCTGGAGGAATGACGAGCCGACAATGTCCTGCCAGTCAGCTAGGCGGCGAAGACTGAGTGATCTGATGGGATGACACAGCTCCAGCACAGTGTGGAGCAATCAGCTGAGGAGAGCCTCTTGTAGTTCTTCGTTCATTACAGACATGAGCCAGATCACTAGTCCATCCATCAGCCTGTGTTTATCCAGTCGGCGGCAGAGTAAATGACTTCATGAAGCTGGATAAATGACAAGTGGGGGAAATGCAAAATGTCCAAGTCATCATTTAACCTCTAACTCATATCCTGCTGCTTAAGTGATGTCTTCACTGCAAATATCATCTTCAGAATACCAATAAGGAATACTGTGGAGGATGTAGCATGCAGTTATTGCCCTGAGAGTGAGGGATTTCACCTGGAAAGCAGAACTTCCTAACTAAAAATTCCTGATCAGTGTGTCTGTTTCTGAGTGAACGGCGGCAGACTTCGGCAGAAGGCGGCGCTGAGACTTGTTTACTGTTGATGTGTAAAGTGTTGCATCTGGATCTAAATAAATCAAAAGTAAATATAGTTAGCGATAAACATGCTGATTGATGGGATTTTTAGATTTTTGCAGGACCACTTGATTTCCAGTCTGGCCAGACTGTACCATCAATGTCAATTACATGCAGATGAGCTGCAGCGATGGAGCAAGCAATATGCATGCACCATGATGGATCTTTGCAGTGGTGTAGAATAGATGCTAAGATCTCTCACTTAGAGCCCACAAACCTGCCTTCCTTTTTAATAAATCTTCTATTTGAACATAAATACTCTCGTCATTTTTGGATTACTGCGCAGTATGTAGTCTGTGTTAAAAGTGTCAAGGCTGTAGGGTTTGCCACTGAATTGCACTTGACCGCAGACACTCGACTTGCGTGAACTTTACAGATGGCTCTAAATCTCTTTTTACGATATCAATTACACAACACTGAGTGTCTGATGGTAATCCAGTGGCCTTTTTTTCTTCCTCAGCTATGAGCCATGAAATCTACTTTGCCAAACATACCCATCTTAAATCACGAAGTATACATTTTAAGACATGTTAATCCCATAAGCAAAGACTCAAAACGATTCACACCACTCAGAGCTTGCTAGCTGTGACTGCCTATTCCTGTAAGCCCAAAAAGCTGAGATATCACAGACATGTTTGAGCTTTAAAGGTCAGCAATAAAACTCTGGATCAATTCAGAGTAAAAGTGTTGGATTAGCAATGTGCAAGAGGTTATTTTTATGAAGGTGGAGTACAGTTAACCATTTATCTAAATAAATCCTATGACATTCGCAGTCTGTTAGCTTTGCTTTGTAGCTTTCTTGGGGAGAGATTCTCTCGTTTTCACACTCTCTGACAGTTCTGTTCTGGCAAGCTCTTTCTCCTCGAAATTTGGTGCCATTTTTATTTTAGGATTAATATGTTTGGTGAAGCAGCCCTGTGATGGACAGGCGACCTGTCTGGGGTGTACATCTGGGACTGGCTCCAGCCCTACTACAACCTATAACTGGTTAAAAAGCTGGATAGATGTTTGTTGAAGCTGTTTTTCTTCATTAGCTTAACGAACGCCGATGCAGCCATTGTCCTACAGCCTCCAGATGCCATTCTTGTGGCTGGTAATGTCATCACATGACCCGATGCCACTTTCTTGGTGCCGTATGACTATTTTAATCACATGAAATCACATATTTGTTTATCATTTCACATTTGTTGAAAGTAGGGTGACTACGGACACTCCTAACACTAGCCATTCTGCAAATGTTGCATGCACGTCACATTTTCAAACATCCAAACTTATGTTTTTTTATGCTTTTTATATCCCAATATCCTGCCAAAGTAAGTTCAGCTTCCCTCTATGGTTTGGCATCACAGCTCAGGACAAGGATGTGCATGCATGCTACCCATTGCAGCAGCCACACTGATTTTGGTGTCATTCCTCAGGACATGAGTGTGCACTTGTCTTGCACTGGTGATGTTGGGGCTGGCTGGTTCAGGGTTAGCAGTGGTATTTATGTCCCCAGCAGACGGGCTCAGGCGACATGAGGTAGACGTTAATTCAGGAGAACGCAGTCAGGCTTGCGGCCAAATGCTGTCAGCCTAATACCGGCGAGCAGTCCAGGGGGAGCAGTCGCAGCATCTGGATAGTCAAGCTCCATTAGCCTCCTGGCTCTGTTTTACACCGGCTGCATTACAGCCTTGTTGACAAATGGCAGAAGAGGTGGTTTGTGTGATATGAATCACATAACTCAAGGGATCGCCACCATGAATATCACACCCTCTTGCTCCCTGATCTTTCCCCTCCTCCTTCCCTCTCGTCTGAGCTCGCTCTGAACTGCAGCAGCCTGGCTCGGATTCAGTGGGACAGCATTAGCTCTCAACCTTGGTGAAGGACTAAAGACAGCCTCAGCTTGGTGTCCTTGCTGTCACACT
The DNA here is from genome assembly GCF_041146795.1 of Maylandia zebra. Classification (NCBI taxonomy): domain Eukaryota; kingdom Metazoa; phylum Chordata; class Actinopteri; order Cichliformes; family Cichlidae; genus Maylandia; species Maylandia zebra. Next base: position 19,951,510 of record NC_135174.1, on the reverse strand, counting down.
GCTGCTGAGAGACGATAAGCACTCCAGCCTTTAGGACATTATGTCGGGCTCCCGTTGGTCCTGGCAGCACTGTGAGCTGGGTAATTGCAGCAGACTTGAAAATAATTAATTAATTGTTACATGTGATGCTTTTACAGTCTTGGAATCTTAGTTCACTTGTTTTCAGATTTTTTTTTAAATCATATTCTACCCGGACACTTCCCACATGTTTGCAAAACCTGATTTCGTGCCTAATTTAAACACTTAGCAGTTATTTCTGCTCGGTTTATGTCGCAGTGTCAACTTGAAACTTAAACGATTCAGTTATAACCTTCGAAATGTCATGCGAAGATGCAGATCTGAAAAAGGAATAAAAAAGTCATTTGATACAGCAGCGGGGGTGTTTACGATTCACACGACACATTATAAGTTTCTTTTTCTTCTCCTCTTATGATTCCCTGCAGAAATTCAGCCCATTTGGAGGATAGCAAAGAGCGATATTGCTTCTCGTATATGTAGCACCAGGACATTTTCCTGCCACTGGGAAAGTATTTACTGTAAAGAAACTGTCTCCGAGGTGAAATCTAAAGTCCTGCTGTGGACCGGTGATGAATTCTTACCTCAGTCTTTTAAAGCCTTTTCGCTGGCTTTTTGGCTTGTCCTTGTGAGGCCTGTAAAATGTCCGTGGTGATATATTAAGATGCTGTCACAGCTCTGTTAAGTAGACAGGTATGGCTGTGGGTGTGTGAATTAGGTATATTTTACAGGGTTGAGCTGCTGAAATAAACCATGCAGTGCTATATTTCTTTCAAACGCAGCAGAGCGCTGAATGATGAAACACACGGGGAAAGGCTGTGGTGGGTATTGATGTGTAATGCCCTTGGACCGAAGCCAAGACGGTAAAATGGAATGAAAGGAAAGCAGTCACTCCCCTTTTAAGTCAAGGTTGTACTTTACAGAAGCTATATCTGTCTGTGTTGTCACTGCTACGCTTAGTAAATGTTCTGTGTGTGTGTGTTTGTGCGTGTGTGTGCTGCAACTATAAAAAAAAAAACTCCCATCTAAATCACATCCGTCTGTTGACTTTGAAGATTCCTCCACCAATTTGCCTGTATTTTTCCAAGGTTGACACTATATGTCATGGCTTATCCATAACTTCTGAGCTACAGGAAGCTGGCTTTTGGCACTTGCTTGTAAACATCCAGAGAATGGGCCCTTAGTGTTCAGGACGCCTGCCAGCTCATAGAAGTGGCAGCTGATCATCCTCAGTTAATAGGCGCTCATAATCCTTTGTGAATGTCTTATGTTGTCCCCGGAGAGGAGTGAGACTAAGGCATGTATTTGCAATCGGAATGCATTAAGGGCTGACAGTTTAACTGCTGCCATAACTGTTATAAACTCTTTCTATGTTAAATGGAAGCCTGTAATGAAAACTGAAAAGTGTCTTTTTTTTGTCTCTAACAATGTCTCTCTTTTGTCTCCCTCGCTGCTGCTTTTAATCGCCACAGGAAGTTGAGGTTAGTGTCTCTTTTGTACTTTTGTGCAACGCATTGTTTGTCTTTGCTCTGACACTTTTTACACCCTTGGTTTCACCTGCATGATAGCTTAGCACTTATACGACATCACTGTTAATAGTAGTGATTTTTTTCCCCCTTTCAATCCAGCTCCATTAGTGTGACACAAATACGATTAGAAAAAATGGCTAAAAAATATAAAATCCAATTCGAGTACAGACAAAGTCAAACACACTCTGAATAAATAATATTAAAATAATTTGAATTGTGGTTCATAAATAGAACATTTTACATCAAAGTTATGTCAAGTGGTTCTATACAACCATGTTAAATAAATCCTAAGAAACAGTTTACATTTATTTGATTTATTCATGTTATCACCAAAATGCTATGTTTTGGCAGGTTTACCTAATGGCTTTTTAAGTTTCTTAGCATGTTTTTATGTTCACCGCAAACCGCTGTGGCCTGGCGTTAGGCAATGAACAACTGGTCGTGCACCTCTTGATTTTCCTAACCTGGCAGGTTGTGCCGCGGCCGCTGCAGCTGCATTGAAGACACGAATCATCGTGTTGGTTTTTGCTGCCATTTTAATGATATTCTACTACAAAGCTCAGAGATATGCAGATATAAAGTGGGAAGTGTTGCAACAGTTTGAAAACTTTTTGGAAAAACTTTTGCAAGTCTGTGCTTCTGGTTTTGACTTCTTTTCTTCCTATATCAGTCTGAAGGCTGACACCTATAGTTCAGGAGAAAACTGCAGCGGCTTCCTGCACCTTAAGGGTGGGCATACTTAGAAGTGACTCTGTAGTGTGCAACCGCTTTTCATAACTCTGTTCAGTAAATCCAACTAAAGGGGCTTCTTTAAAACCAAGAGTTTTAATGAAATTTCATTTTCTTGAGTGAAATGCATTCTTTAAGAAAAACAGTAGAAAAACAGGTATAAACACTAACACTATCTCTTTACCTCCTCCCTCTGTACACTGTATTTAAGCCTTCAGCTATACTTGTTCAGCTTGACTTGAGAGCTCAGTCTTCGTGTCCCCTGAGCAGAGTAAGACTGAGCTAAACTGAACAGACCTGATCCTCGGGGTCCTCTCTGGGCCTTGTGCCGAGTTGTAACTGCTTAATAGTTGATCCTCTCTGTCCTGACACACAGAGAAATGGGTCAGCATGGATACAGCCTGGGGACGCAGAGTTTTTATTATCGTTCCAGCGCAGTGCCGCCGGGGACACACTCTAAAAAAACAGAGTTGGTTTGCAAATATTCCCTTTGCACCAGTGCAGCAGCTAAGATAGTTCAAGTCCTTTTATGAGATACAGCTTGCTGAGGCTTATCTTGCACCGTTTACTTTATGTTAGAAGCTACTTCTGCAACAGTGAAGATGAGTTTGGCAGTTCTTCCCTGACCTTGCTTAAAGCTAAGGAAAAACAAATTTGGCTTGAGGTTCACATATTAACTTCTTATAGATATAATGTCACAAAGTTGACATTTTTCATGACAGTAATATGAAAGCTTTAGAAAAAGAAAAAGGACCTCCTTAATCCCACTGACACATCTTCCGAGGAGGAAGCAGAGTCTGGGGATGAGGGGAATGACCCGCCAATTTCCGGGGGCGAGGTCACTGAGGCAGTTAAACAACTCCTTGGTGGCAGAGCCCCTGGTGTTGATGAGGTCCGCCCCGAGTTCCTGAAGGCTCTGGACGTTGTAGGGCTGTCCTGGTTGACACGCCTCTGCAATGTTGCGTGGAGATCAGGGGCAGTACCTGTGGACTGGCAGACCGGGGTGGTGGTCCCCATCTTTAAGAAAGGGGACCGGAGGGTGTGTTCCAACTACAGGGGGATCACACTCCTCAGCCTCCCTGGGAAAGTCTATGCCAGGGTGCTGGAAAGGAGAGTTCGTCCGTTAGTCGAACCTCGGATACAGGAGGAACAATGCGGTTTTCGTCCTGGTCGCGGAACACTGGACCAGCTCTTTATCCTCTCCAGGATACTTGAGGGTGCATGGGAGTTTGCCCAACCAGTCTACATGTGTTTTGTGGACTTGGAGAAGGCATTCAACCGTGTCCCTCGGGGTGTCCTGTGGGAGGTGTTGCGGGAATATGGGGTGTCTGGCCCATTGCTACGGGCCATTCGATCCCTATATAACCGTTGTAAGAGCTTGGTTCGCATTGCCGGCAATAAGTCGGACTCGTTCCCGGTGGGTGATGGGCTCCGCCAGGGCTGCCCTTTGTCTCCGGTTCTGTTCATAATTTTTATGGACAGGATTTCTAGGCGCAGCCAAGTGGCGGAGGGCTTTCGCTTTGGTGGCCTCAGAATCTCATCTCTGATTTTTGCAGATGATGCGGTTCTGTTGGCTTCATCGGGTGAGGGCCTCCAGCTCGCACTGGAACGGTTCACAGCCGAGTGTGAAGCAGCGGGAATGAGGATCAGCACCTCCAAATCTGAGGCCATGGTTCTCAGCCGGAAAAGGGTGGAGTGCCCACTCCGGGTCGGGGATGAGTTCCTGCCCCAAGTGGAGGAGTTCAAGTATCTCGGGGTCTTGTTCGCGAGTGATGGGAGAAGGGAGCCGGAGATCGACAGACGGATTGGGGCTGCAGCTGCAGTAATGCGGACGCTGCACCGGTCCGTCATGGTGAAGAGGGAGCTGAGTGTAAAAGCGAAGCTCTCAATTTACCGGTCGATCTACGTTCCTACCCTCACCTATGGCCACGAGCTGTGGGTAGTGACCGAAAGAACGAGATCGCGGATACAAGCGGCAGAAATGAGCTTCCTCCGAAGGGTGGCTGGCCTCTCCCTTAGAGATAGGGTGAGAAGTTCGGCCATCCGGGAGGGGCTCAGAGTAGAGCAGCTGCTGCTCCACATCGAAAGGAGCCAGCTGAGGTGGTTCGGGCATCTGACAAGGATGCCCCCTGGGCGCCTCCTGGGTGAGGTGTTCCAGGCATGTCCTACCGGGAGGAGGCCCCGGGGCAGACCCAGGACACGCTGGAGAGATTATATCTCTCGGCTGGCCTGGGAACGCCTTGGTATTCCTCCGGATAAGCTGGAGGAGGTGGCTGGGGAGAGGGAGGTCTGGGCCTCTTTGCTTAGGCTGCTGCCCCCGCGACCTGGCCCCGGACAAAGCGGATGAGGATGGATGGATGGATGGATAGAAAAAGAAACAGTTTTTTTTTTTATCCTGTTAAAATCTTACGTGCGACTTGTGATGATACATATTTTGCTAATAATGGAGCGCATTTTTAATACTTTGTAATTTCCTAGCTCACAGAGAGGACATTTATTGCTTTAGTTTTATAAGCTGTGTTGTAATGCTTTTCATCCTGTGGGTCCATGTTATGGCTTTAAGTTTTAGTTTTAGTTCAGCGTGACGGGCAGGTCTAAAGTCTAAGTTTTTATCAAAGAACCAGATATTTTCTGTCATAGTTGTGCTGTACTGATTATTCAGCAGAGAGAGCTGCATGCTAATCCAAGCCTTAGCAGCACTCCAACTATGAGTCACGCACAATCCTCTGTGAGAAAAATTAATCAAGTTTTATTTCCAAAACCACGGTATTGCTTCTCCAGTTGTGCATTTTCTTTATAAACACTGAAACATTTTGTGGTTTAAAAAGAAAATAAGAAGAAGGGAATACTTAAATTTCTGTACAAACCCACATTTTGGCTTTTTCAAAAGAATATATTTTTTTTTAACGATTAGATCTGGAGATTTGTAAGGAGACAGTCAGCCTGATCTCTCCAGGGGAATTCACACTAAATCTGAGACCTTCAGAGCCAAAGTCACCTCCAGAACAAATCCCTGACAGGGAACAGCCTGGAAAGTCTGGCTTGATGATCTCAGGCTGGCTCATATAAGACTAAAATTTTATTTTATTATGAAATAAGAGAAGCGTAAACTCTCAAGAGAAATAAACAAATATATTATTATCTCAGAGTCTTGAAAAAAGGCTGATTTAATTTTTTTAATTAAGAGCAAGCTTGTTACTGAATTTGTTAGGGTTTAGTTTTTTACCAAACCTGTACCTAGGAACAACAAAATGGATATAAAATAGACACCACAGCAGTGCAACATGTGGAGCCAGATAATAAAAATATGCAGAATTTGACTGGATGTTGTGCTTTTGACTTGCAATAATATATAGAGTATAAAAGAACGTCATCAGCTAAAAAGTACAATTTAAATAGCAGTGGTAATAAATAATAACCTCAAGGTGAAACCACTGTGTTTTTGGGCCTTAGGCAAACTCTTTCTAGTTATTATTATTTATATTACTTTTAAACCTAGGGCTAAAGAGCTCCCAAGGTTTTGTTGGCACCATTATTTACTTTTAGCATCTTTACTCTCTCTTTTCAATTACAATTAACATGAATGAGATGAATGTACTTGATTTAAAGTGCCGTTCGAGTTTCCATATAATTATGCATTTCTCTTATCTTCCCTGATTATTTCTATTATTCTGAATTTTAATTAAGCCTCTAAAAATCCAAGAGCAAATCTCCTTTATGATGTTGCCTGGAATAAATTATTAAAGCCATTAATGCAAATATGTTTTTTCCTTGCAGGATGACTACATCAAAAACATGGAGGAGAATGTTGGTTCTGATGAAAGTAAGTCATAAAAACTGATTTTATCTGATTGGAAAGGATTGTCTTTGAAGAGCTGAGGATTGATGAGTGGTTTCATTTAAAGCCTATTGTCTATTTCAGCTTATGTGTATGGTAAAGTACAGCATTCAGAGACAATTTTCACAGCTCAATACTTCATATTGAAATAATGAAAAGCTAAGTGCTCTTTGCCTTTAGCCATCTCCTTTAGACAATGAAATGGTGCAGCACACGCTATCAAAGCACCAACTTCTTCTTTTAACTGCGACAGTTGTCTGAGGTCATCCAGCTCGTGGTGAGCGCTGGTGTGAGGTGTCAGAGATTGTGAAGGGTGAGAACACAGTTGCGATTCAGGAAAGGAGAGACCGAGCCTTCAGTCAGATCCATTAGTTTGAAAAGCCTGCTGTAATTGCTTTTGTTGCTGAGGGCTCAACTCAGAACTCCCACCAGGCTCCATTTTTCTCCGTGGGGTCTGTTCCTAGCTGAGAAAAGAACTTCAGCTGTGGAGGTGGAATAGACAATTTGAACATGAAGTTCAGTTGTGTAATGTTTCAGTTAAACGCTGTTTTGTTTTTTTTCTCATAAAAGACTCCTTTCCTCCGGAAAGATGTTATAATCTTTGATATTTCATAAGATCATTGGGGAATTGCACATTAGGGAAAACAGTGGTTGGAGACTACGGCACGTACAAAATTATTGCAACCGTGTGAAATGAACTTGTGATCTCACTGCCTTTTAAATAGTTCCTTTAAAGGGGACCAAGTCTAAAACCTCTTGCTTTTTTCAAATTGACTTTGGTATGTCAAAATAGCAATAAAAAAGCAATAAGATGGAGTCTGTCTGCTATTAGTTCATGATTGGATGGGATCAAGTTAATAATTAATTACAAGCTCTTTGTTATATACGGAGATTAACTATGTAAATCGGGGGGGAAAAGCTGCACTGATTCATCCGAGTGTTTTGAAACTTTACTTACATTAATCTGATTTCTCTAAAAAATTTCAGGCAGAGAGATTATTTTTAAGCAATAAACAACATAAATGTGTAATATAGGCCATATTTCTAAGTCATATTTTTGAAGAATATTAAAGTGTTGCTCAGTAAACAGGTCATTTCTTGAAATTAATATGTCAAGGTTTATGATTCATTGATGTTTTGTCCAAATGTTATTCATTGTCAACCATAAGTGAACCATTGCTATGTCAGGTTGTATCTGCCTGACCTTTAAGTTTAAATCACAGCAGATTAGGTTCCTGTGCTTGTTTTAACAAAGCAGTCACTCTCATCTTAGCATACAGGAATCCCTTTAAGAAGGTCAGGGGAATAAAGTGCGGTATGAATCATTTCACAGGTCAGGGTATATGTGCACTAATCATACACGCGCTTGCTAATTAGCAGCTCCTAACAATGTGTTCTAGCTGCAAGGTGAGAGTGGGAGGTCGGTTGTAATGCCACACCCACGCTTCCTCTAAGGAAGAAGATGTGAGAAGAAGCAGCTGGAGATGTTATCCCAGTCATCTGTTCTTAGCCTACAACAAGGGGAATAACTAATGTAATCTCAAGAAAACGCCTCGCTTGCTGTAGTGCGGGCGACTTCTATTTGAATACCATTGATTTCATCCGCATCACAACTCCCTTTGGGACTAATTCTGCAGACTTAATTGATCAGAGCTCTCTTCATTGCAAATTCAACAAGACAGCAAAGAACTCCAAGAAGGTGTACCTGCAAGCCCTGGGTAGAACAAAGGACCTAACCGGAGACTTTAGACACCTCTGGTGCCTTTTTAAGTGAGCCAATTGAGACATCAACTCAGCTCCACAGACTGCTCTTTATTCAAGGGCAGTTTTGAAACAATAAGCTGCCCACTCGCTGACTCTGATTTAACAGAGGAGCCTCATATTCAACCTTTATTTATGCTGAACAATTAGACTACTTTTGTCCCTTTACTGAAGCATTTTACTAATTAGATTAAGAAAAAAAAGAGAAAAAAAGGTGGCTGTGATTACACGTCAACGTGTACAACCTCAGGAAATTGTTCAAGCATAATGTGTTGTCAAAGAAAACTGAGGTGAACTTGTGGTTTGCATTCTGTGATAATCGTGAGAAAATAAACGTAGCTGCGAATTGCTCTAACTTGGCAATTAAAACTCAGAACATGAAAGAGTCTTCTAAAATGAACTTAAATGGAAATCCACCAAAACGGGACAGTCTCTCTTATGATTTACGGTTTCATGCTTTAAATGTCCGGCAGCCCAGTAACACACTCTCTGCAGATTTTATTTTTTCCCCAGAACCGCTAAGGTACTTTATTAAATGTAAAAGTAATGGATGATGACAGCTTTTGATTGATGAGCCTGTCCAACTGCAAGGCGCCATACTCGGTGAAGAATTCAGATGCGAGCGCAGACAACAGCGGCGACGCTAATCGTGGATAAGAAAGCAGCTGGAATGGTTTTGATTGCGGTGTAATAATAATAATAATAATCTCTGATAGATTGCACGGGGGCTCAGTGCAGTTGCGTCGCTTTTGTTGACATGATTATAGGAGGATTTAAAACCCATAATGGCTCTATCACATCCTGGCCCTGAACTGAATTCTCGATGCAGCATATTCTAAACAAAACGAGTAGAGCTGGAAAAGCTACTTGATCTTCACTGCAAATTAAATCTAGTGTTTAAATTTCATTTTTCACATGTGGGAGTTGTATATGAGCGCCGTATGACAGATGTGTGTGATTTTTTTTAGCTGCTGCTTCGAGGCAGTTACACAGCTAGATATATGCAAATTGTGCACAAGGGGAAATGCATTTTGCTCAGGTCAGTGCCATTTTTAAAGACATGACAATAAATAACAGGAGAACTACAAAAGGTTTTCATAAGGACTTGACATATGAGCGGGTTGCACATCATTATCTGAAACAATACCATTATCTTCCGGGCTGTGCTTCTGTAAGGAAATGCAGCGAAGTAGTGTGTGACACAGTTTTAGGTCATGGAAATCGTTCACCAAGTTCATTTGTTTCCTGGCAACCTTGTTTAAGATGAATCCACCAGCTACTTTAAAACTGCTAGAGTCAGCAGTTATATAGTAACAATGATTTTGTGAAATGTGACACTGTCATTGTAAATTTCCGCCTATTCCATCAGTATGTGGGGCATTTTAGCATCTATCAGATCTTTATGTTGTTTTGTAGCCTGCAACTCTGTTTTGCTTTGCTGTTACTGATGTTGTTTACCAGATGCCACAGCAGCCAGCTGTTCTCAAGAAAAAGGCTCTTTGTAAACCCTTGTTACATTATTTTCCACCAAATGGGAGGCGGACAAATTTGGCAATTAGCTGGTAAACATAGTGGAGCTCTAGGTGGCCAGACCTAAAAATTCAGCTGTTTCTCTCACAAATTGGTTGAGACCAAAAGGGACCTAAAAGACAAGTAAATATTGCACGACTCTGGGTGTGCTAATGTTGTGCTGTTTATGCTGGATGTGCAATTAACCTTCATCCTACCAACATATTTAACATACATGAGCTAACAACTGGGTGCCTGAGCACCCCAAGAATAATTTATTGCAAGAAGCAATATAATAGCAAAATTATAATAAAAGCAAAACTTATTTTATGTTCAAATCCCTCATCTGTCTTTCTGTGTGAAGTTTGCATGTTCTCCCCTTCTATGCATGGATTCTCTCAGAATACTCTGGCTTTCTCTCACAGTCCAGAGGGGTTAGGTTAAGTAATGATTCTAAATTGTCTGTTGGTATGAATGTGACCATGAATGGTTGTCTTGCTCTCTATGTTGGCCCTGTGATTTGTCCAGGGTGTACCTCACCTCTCGCCTTATGACACCTAGGTTAGGCTCCAGTGACCCCAATATAAAACAATTGAAATAAGAGATGCACTCTCCCCAGTGTGTCATGGATCTGCTTTGGTACCGCCATTACATGGCTGAACCCAAACTAATTCAAACTCTCCTTTTGATGTGTAGAAGTAGTCGGCTGTAGAGATGGACCGATCCGATATTATGTATCGGTATCGGTCCGATACTGACCTAAATTACTGGATCGGATATCGGAGAAAAATAAAAAATGTAATCCGATCCATTAAATATCACGAAAGCACCTCACAAAACTTGCAACACGCCGTAACTCACCTCAGAACGTTAGCACGTCGGAGCAGTATGCATCACGTGATAGAGCGGCTGTGGCATGCGACCTGTCGGTGGTCTGGATAGCATTTGGAGCTTCGCTAGCAACCTGGCATTTCATCTCCGACAAAGTTATCCCCGAGAGAAGTAAAGCAAGTGTGTAAGTCCATCTCTGAATGTTTGTAAAGCATTCCCACGTTAAGCTTAACGAGCGACTGCCTCTCGCTCTCCTGCTGCTACTTCAATCATGAAACTGCTTAACGATCAGCTGATCGGCTTTTCTGTCGCGAGTCTGTCTCTCTTGTTTGTTTTTGGCCCACTTTGCACCAGAAAGAGGAAACCAGCGGCTGAACAACAGCAGCACGTTTAAGCTTGATAAGCTGTTGTTAGAATTTATTTAATATTACTTTCTACACCAGGATCGTTTTCTACTTAGCTGACCCTGGTAACTGTGCAGGGGCGGATCTAGCAAAGTTTAGCCAGGGGGGCCGATAGGGCATTAACTGGGAAAAGGGGGCACAAAGACATACTTTTCTTTCTTATTCTCATTTAAAATGTCGAGCTTTTAATAAATAATTATCTGACACCCAAAGTTTTAATTTGATGTAAAACGAATAGAAGTCAATTACTGTATATAGTGACTATTAAGTCTAATATATATACCCTAGTAAGCTATAGTACTTTTTCCTTTGGGAAGGTACCATCTGTGCTGTCTGCAATTTTGTTGAAGAAAGATGTTGAATCTATTTAATATTTCTGTGCATTTTTTTTCACACTGCATCAAATTAAGGTTGATTACGTCGATTAAGCATCATGAGGTGGCGCGTGAGGGGTGGTTCCCTATTTTTTATTTATTTATTTTTGTTGTTGCTGGGAGTTGGAACCCTATTAGTTAGGTTGCTTAATATTTACGCTAAGTACTCTTTAAAATACCAGAATAGGGAGAATGGTGTAGGTCTAAGTTTATTAGATTGATCAGTATTGCTGAACTATGAAATATTTTTTTTGTATACAGGTATAACAGAATAGCTTTAGTGTAGTTGTTGTTTTAAACTTGAGTATGAACTTGCAGACTTGCAAAATGCAGCAAGATATTTTAAAAAACAGTTTTGTTGATTAAAAAACACTATATCGGATTCATATCGGTATCGGCAGATATCCAAATTTATGATATCGGTATCGGTATCGGACATAAAAAAGTGGTATCGTGCCATCTCTAGTCGGCTGTACTCTGAATCTCTTCCAAATGACCTCATCCTATCTTCTAAGGCTTAGCACAGACTCCCTACAGAGGAAACTTTCTTTCAGTCACTGCCCACAGCTCATGACCATATCTGAGGGTAGACACGTAGATTAGCCATTAAATAAACATATTTGCATTTATGCACAGCACTCTTTTCACTGTAACAGGTTGGTACAGCATCTGAATCTCTCAGACAGCGGTTCTAGCCGGGGAGGTGATGCGATGCTTGAGCTGCGAAACATGGAAGACAGGGTGGACGACCTCTGTCTCTTGGTGGGGGGGATGAAAGCCACGACAAACTTAAAAGGGGGAGAGACTGGTAGAGGAAGAGGTAGCGTGAAGACATGGTGAGGATGGTGTTTAGACCGTTAACAGATAGAATACCAGTAACAAAATCAAGCTGGATGTGGGACCAGGGACGTCTCGGAATAGGGAGGGGCTGAAGATGCCCTGCAGAAAGTTGGGTGGAGGCCTCGGTCCGGGCACAGACCTCATGAGCAGAAACAATCTCACGGACATCCGACCCACTGACTGCCACCAGAGGACACGTCGGAGGAGTTGGAGGGTCATATTTGGGTCAGGATGCCCCGAGAGCAGGGAGAAGTGTGCAAAGCCTCCTGACGACTTTGGGAGGGAACGACCAGCAGGAGTTTTAGAAGGTGCTGGTTCAGCAGACAGGGCAGCACAAATGGTGGAGTGGGAAAACTGTCTGGAGAGCGCTTCCACCTTAGCGTTTTTGGAACCAGGACAATAGGCAGGATGAAAGTTGTAGGATTTAAAAAAAAAAAAAGAGCCTAAAGAGCCTGTGTGGGATTGAGTTGCTTGGCTGTTTGAATGTGTATCAAATTCTGATGGTTGGTCCAAATTAGGAGTTGTTCTTTTGCCCCAAGAAGCCAGTGCTGCCACTCCTCCAAGGCCCACTTGATGGCCAGCAGCTCCTGGTCCCTGACGCCATCTTGGTAGACCAGAGGAATCTTATAGAGAATGGACTCCGGAGCGGGCGTTCTGTGGGAAATTTTCTGGTCTTGGGAATGAGACAACAATACAGACAGCTGGGACTCCAGCCCAGGATTTGACAAGACAACAAGGAGATGTGGGGGCCATGTCGAAGAACTGCTGGAATTAACAACTGCTCCTCCAGAGAAGGGAGGAGACGGAGGAGTTGTAGATCTTTGGAGCTGGAAGGGTTTAAAATCTGAGTATATTGCACCCTTAACCCACAATCTATGGGGTATGCTTAGTAATTCTGTCCATAAATATTATGAACACAATCGAAAAAGAATCAAAACCCACTATGAACCAAACTTTTTACTGTTAATCTCAATCAAGCTCTTACTACGATTATACATGGATCAGAAATGACTAAAACCACATTACAGTCAGTTATATCACACAATTTGCAGGGCATGCTGCCATGTGACAGGAGGAGCAAACAGTTGCTATCCTCCTGTCTGTTTTTGGAGTAAAGGTAACACTTTTTAAAGAAGATTTTCCAGCTGAGCAGTGAACAATCACAACAGCAGGTGGAGTTTTCCTCACTCCAAGGAGGGTCATTGCTGCTTGGTTTGGGGCTTGCAGTGTAGCAGAAACAGCTCTCCTTCCCATGTGTGGCATGACCAGGGTATGTCCCAGCTGGGGACAATTTATAAAAAACAACACACATTTTGAGATATGACAAAAGATAAACCTCTGTGGTCTACATGGAACCCAGTCGGTTAAGAAATCACACTAAATGGTAACATATTTATTTTTTTATAAGCTTGCTTCTGTTACCCCAAAGATTCCAAAAATACATTATTATATCTTTCATAAGCTTTTTTATAATTTTACAACTATCTAACTTGAAAATTCCTTCCTCTCTTTGCTAACATAAATCCTGTCACTTTTTCACAAACATGAGACTCTTATTAAGTCTCCTTCTGTTATATGGTTTGCAGGTGTAGTTTAGTAAAAAGAAAGTAGATCCTACACAAAACTGGTCATAACATGGCTGGTGACTTTTTTATTGTTCTTTTTTCTGGTTGTTGATGTGTTTTAGTTTTTTTTTGTTTTTTTTTTATTATCCTGATCATGATTTCTCAAAATAAAAAAAAATAAAAAAAACAGGCATAGGTGCCAAATGTATGTGCCACTTATTTAGATTGTAAAAGAAAGGGAACATATCTCCAGAACTGAATAACTTAAAACAAAACAATCTAAATGGCAAAAATTGCACTGCAGGTCGAATGAAAGATATTTAGATATTCTGTGTGCACCTGTTCAACTGCTGGTTAGCGTAAATATCGAATCATCCAGTAACATGGCAGCAAATCAATGCATTCAGAGGAGAACTGCAAGACTGCTTTGAGCTGACATGTTTGAGCAGACTCAAATAGCCAATTGTTACAACTGAGGGATGCTGAAGGGGCTACTATTTGCGCCACATAATTTGTGTGTGTTTTCTAGTGGTTTTTGTTGTTTTTTTGGTATCTCCTACCAAACATTTAGCTGGTGCAATGCATAGTTCACTGCAAAGCCCATAGCTGTGGTTTCAGGTGCTTTCAGGTCATAGTGAATACTCAGATGCTGAGTGGGAACAGTTTATGGTATATTACACCAGTAAAACAAACCAAATTCTGCTTCCTGCCTCCATGAAAGTTTCCTGATAGTAACCACTCAGCAAATACACAGTGACAGATGATGTAAGACAAACCAGACAAAGCCTGGGGAAAACTTGAATGATGACTTGTGCTAAGGAGAGCTGATGTGACACATTGAGTCATACTGAAGATATTAGATAGCTTCGCTTTTTTTTCTTTATTGTCAAGAAATAGTCAAAATGATATATGGGGTGACAGATTGGGGTGAATTTTGTTGAGCTTTTATGTCCTAAATCAAAAGAGAGGCTGGAGACAAATGTACTATCAGCAGTAGAGTCTGTCTATTATTCAGCTGCTGGGGTTAAATAAAATGACAGAGCAGACTACCTGTTGGACCAGATGAAGCGAATAAAAGTCAAGTGGTCACAAAAAGTGTTATATGGAATGACGGAAAGTTTATGAGCTTTCGCTGCTGACAGAGTCTTGCTATCTGTCTTCGGGCTTCTCTGCTGAATATAAATGCTATGTCATGAATTTCCACTCAGCAGAAGAACAGTTTGGACAAATTGGTTTGTAATTCAGTTAAGACAAACAGCAAAAATAATACCAGCCCTATCCCACTTGTATTCATTTTTTTTTCTCTTTGGCTATTTACAAGTTGTTGCCCTTTGAAATGATAATGCATCTGGAATCCTGCTCTACTTTGAGGTTAGTTTTTGTTTTATCGACTTCTGTTGCTCGAGGGAGTTTTACAGAACGGCAGAGTGTGTAATCTGGAGTCATGTGAAGATGAACCAGGGGGATTTTTCTCCTCGTGTTTTAGATTCTACTGCACCTGCAAGTAAATTTGTTTTTATGCAAAGTAATATATAACAAAACATTCATTCAGTTAGGAAAATCTCAAAATTAAACTTGTAAAAATATGCCCCAAACTCCTAAGCATATTAATGACTACAAATGTTTATTCTGCAAGTGTCTCCATATCATTTCAGTCGCACATGTATGTAACAGCCAGTGCTTTTTTTCTGTTGTTTTTTTTTCTAAACTGTGTGTGGTACAATATGACACCAACACAACATGATCATGCCCAGCTGGGATGGAGTGACTAATGCCTTTCAGCTCATTTGGGCCACTGAAAAAACATCTCAGAAAAAAACATCAAATTACTGTTTTAGAAATTCTTAGAGCCACACCAAAAAGTAATCAAATGTCTTCATCTAATTTGTTGTCAACTAGAATTAAACACAGAAAAAATATGTTTTTTATTTAAAAAAGGGGAGCATGAC
This sequence comes from Maylandia zebra, assembly GCF_041146795.1. Taxonomy (NCBI): domain Eukaryota; kingdom Metazoa; phylum Chordata; class Actinopteri; order Cichliformes; family Cichlidae; genus Maylandia; species Maylandia zebra. Next base: position 19,936,166 of record NC_135174.1, on the reverse strand, counting down.
CCAGGTCTTTAATCTAGACATTGTGTTTTATATATATCTGGCTTATATCTTGCATTGTTTAAACAAATTCATCCCACCAAACACAAGCCAATATAAATGCCTCACATGTAGCAATACTGCAATCTTCCCAGGAGCAAGGAAAAAATCCCTCCCAGGGCTGGACTGTGCAGATTCCTCAGTCAGACCTAAGTTAGTCTGTTAAATACTAAAGTTCATGACTGTAGAGAAAGACAGTCATGAAAATGTATGGTTTGTTTCAAAGGTTGCCAGGAGAGCTTACGTGTGAAAAGTTGTATCTGAACAAATCATATGTCCATAAAACGTCTGGAACAATGTTCTTTGGACACATGAGACCAACACGTTTGGCCATAATGCACAGTTGTTACGCAAAAACAAGCAAATCAACACCTCATACCAAATATCAAGCATGGTGGTGGAGGCGTGATGATTTGGGCTTCTTTTGCAGCCACAGAACCTGGACACCTTGGACATTATGCTCTTTACATACTACTGAAATGGGTTATATCTTGCAGGTTTTACACATCCCATTCATCCCACTAAATATAAAAGCTTCAGATATAGCTTTTACTCTCACATCTTGTGACTGGATTGGCATTTTAATGGCGTTTGGAGTCACTGAGTTGATCATGAACTCCTCTGTGAGGCTGTCTGTCCAACAGCTAAAGTTCGGTGCAAATTAGGCAGCAGGAAACGATCCTACGCACAGCAGCAAATTTAACAGAATGACTCAAAAAGAAAACAGTAAAGGAGTTGCAATCCAGATCTCAACCTGATTGAAACACAGCGGCAGAACGTTAAGAGAGCTGAGCCTAAATGATCCCTGCAAACCTCATTGAATTGACACAATATAGTAAAGAAGAGTGGGCCTAAAACTCCCCAACAATGATATGAGAGACTGATAAATACAGAACATCACTACTTCAAATTATTGCTGCTAAAGGTGGTTGTACGTAGAATCATGAGATGTACCTGGTTTTCAAAGGACCCTATGCAGTGTGAAAAACTCTTTTATATGACTGTATCTCCTGAAAAATAACAACAACAAAATAATAATAATAATAATAAGCCAATAGGACCAAACACATTTTCTCTGTAACAGAGCGTACATTGTGGAACAAAGGCCTGTGGAGGACAAGCTAGCACAAAAGTGCTGCCAGACTCTATTTTTTATTAACTACTGTCAGCAGCTTGGTCTCCTGCATGGTCTTATAGTACAAAAACACCACAGGCAGACAGTATTTCTAGATTCTCTGTGAGTTGTCTTGTCATCCACTGATTCTATAAAAGTACAATGTTCCCTCATACTTCCCTAGCATCTAAGTATTACCTAGTCGTGGGATTTGCAGGAATCTGGCTGGCAGCCACCTTGTATGTTGACCGTGTTGACTACAAAGCAGCTGCTCGAAGCTGACTCAGGATTTCACAACTTAAATTTCTCCTAGCGACTGCCGACTGCCGCTTGCCACTCACTCTTAAATTTATCTGTGCCTTTGAGTTTTCCCAGCTCGCTCCGGCAAGGCGTTAAATGGACTGGGACGGTGTGACATCCACTTTCGGATGGCATTGACCATTGGCTGAGAAAGGTGGAGGACACAGTTCTATTTCCATCTCAGTCTATTAGAGGGAAGGAGACTGGCATCGAACAATTCAACTCCCTGAAGATAGAAGGAGACATTAAGGGGGACAGCGTGCGGAGGGGAAAGAGGATAGAAAGAATGGGAACGTGGAAGACAAAGATGGAGTGTGTATTTCTGTGTGAGAGAGAAAAGGCAAGCGGGGGAGAGACAGTGATAGGTTGACATGGGGGAAGTGAGATGTGACAAGCTGAGAGAAAGAGATGCTCAATCAGTGCTGTCAGGTTTTCTCGCAATCACAGACAGCCTGCAGTTGGAGACTGCAGGCTGTACTATTGATGATAGGCTGCCTAATGACAGCTAGGCGCCCAGTAGTGCTGACTAAATAATCAATGGACTAATTTGTTCACACTGGTGGAATATTTTTAAATACACATTTCATGATTTTTATTGTATACGCCTGTGTCAGAGAGAGGTTTGTGAGAATGGATCATTTGAAATGGCGCAAGAACACAGAACTTGATTAAAGCAGCTTTCTCTTTTTGTGGGGTTGCAGTGTTTGGTATAAATCTACTGAAGGCATGCTCCTTGTCAACAGTAACAAAAACAGCCGGTAGCTCTCCATTTGTCTGCTGTAGGTGACCGAAATAGAGAATGAAACTGCAACACCTTAGGTGTGAACGACACCATTGGATTTTCACTCTTCGTGTTTTTGTGTTTGCAGCCCTGGACACCACCAAGGATCCATGCCAGAATGTGAAGTGCAGTCGCCATAAGGTGTGCATTGCTCAGGGCTACCAGAGGGCCATGTGTGTCAATCGCAAAAAACTGGAGCACAGGTAGGAGGAGCTGCAGAGCTTCGATGCTTGTTTTTTTTTTTTTTCAAACGTGTCGTAGATTTCCAAGTGGACAGGATGATGTCAGCAGTTAAAAGCACTAGAATTATCAGGTGAAGAGTTAATGAACAAAAAGTAGCTTTTATATAATGTTTGAAAAATTCATGGTTAAATAGGCCATCTACCAATCTTTTACTGTCTTACTCTGCATTGTTGCTGCTGATTTTGGACTTTCTTCCAATGTTCTCAGATTAAATTCTGTAGGTTTCGGTGTACATAGGTCATTTGTAAATCACTATCACCTTAATTTTATTGTCTTGAAAAAGGGCTATGTAAATAAAGCTTTAATTATTGGCTAATTGATTGGCTAACAAATTTAAGAGGCTCTGTGAAGTGCCATGAGTGGAGCTTAAACTCTCCTGCTGAGCAAGCTCTAGTTAGAAATGGCTCAGGACTTCGGGAGGAAGATTCACACAAGAGAAAGTGACAGAATGTCCAGGAAGTGTATAAAGTTGAGTGAGAATATGTATTAATACTTGTAACGTCAACACTTTCTTGGTGGAAATGACTAAAACCTGGGCAGCTGGTGAGTGGGAGAAGAGATGAATAAGAGCAGGTTAAGAAAACAAGTTTTCAGCTGAGACTCACGTGTTGCTGGTATTTGAAAGAATTCTCAAGCCCACTGAAGGTACTTTTAAAAGTTGTTTTCATTGCCCACTGCAACACTGACATGTAGAAAACAATCTATGAGTTACAACTTTTAAATGGAAATAAACATCCTCTGTGTTGTTTAGCAAAAGTGTTTTTATTTTTATGTCTCAAACAGCTTTAATGACATTTATATTTTGCACTGCTTTAGAACAGGAAAGTCAAAACTGGCCTGGTAAGACTCCGGCCAATTGGATGACTTTGGAAAAGGAAGGCGGGCATACGTTTTGGAATTTTAACTGTGTTTTTATAGGTTTTTACAGCTTTTCTTACTGATAAAGACCTTCCCCGTGGCCAATTTCACTACAGTATAGAATGAATAGATAAACAAATGACGGAAAAGTTCGTTTTTCACTATCGATTATAGAAATTTATGGGATTGCTTTTTCTTGTACACTGCCTACAATGGAATATTTGGCTTATTTAGGCAATAAGCTATGAGAACTTTTAAAGTAATTTCACACATTTATTTCTTACAATTGAAGTTGTGCTGATAGATTATTTCAGTTACTACAGCAGCATTTCTTTATCATGAAGAAAAACTGAGACATTATGTTGAAATTGCATATTGAGATATCTCAAGGATTAAATGTGTCGTTTAAATATCTTTTACAAAAACAGAAAGGGGAGTTTCACTGGCCCAGATAAACGTGAGCACTATGTGGTCCTCAATGTGCTTTATGAAAGTCGCCATGGAGATAATACCAGAATATGAAGCAAAAGGAGAAAGATGGTTTGCGCTGAAGCTCTGAAATTAGAGATATTAGTAGATATGTTAAAGAAAAAATGGCAAGAGCTGATCTTTTAAATGGACCCGTGTTGTCCTTTTCTAAATCAGTACGAGATACTTTTGTCACATATTTCAGAGCACTATATGCTGCATATAATAATAGTCGTGACTTATCTTACATGCACATCTGACTGACAGAGCACGTAGCTGCAGTTGGTTAAACATTAGCCACTTGTATTTGTAATATTGCGTTATGGAGCTGAAAGACGAGATCTTTTAATCATTTTTTGTACCAGATACTTTGATCAAAAGCAGTCCTAGGGACAATTTTGTAATTTTGCCAATATAGTGATGTGTCAGTAGGGTTTATATTCTGATTTCAAATGTTGCCCTCTGCACAAAGACCCTTTAGTTGTCTGTGAGAAACAGCGAGAAGCATTTATCTGTTCTCTCACCCATTCATTCCACTTTCTCTGAAAAACAAATGAGCAGAGTTGGAGGCTGAAAAGAATTAATGGAGTGAATTATTACTATCTGCAAAGTCTATCTGCAGCGACAGGCATTTATCTTTTTCAATAAAGTGCTTCATTTACAGAGTCACTCCAGAGACGAGAGAGACTGTGTCGAATAATGGGTAATAAGCAGGAACGCAACCGCACTAAACCGTCCTAGCATCATTAAGTAGCAGCCGCAGAAGTCGTACAGCAGGCCCTGTGCTTGTGCCCGCCAAACATGAAGTCAATCAATGTGTGAGGGCAAAGCAACCGAGGGGGATTTCATGAACGGTGCATCCAAATATTAACAGGCACATTATGACTTTCTAGCAGTTATAATCAAAAGCGCCTTGTGGTGTTTTGTAGCTTGCAGGATGTATTAAATGAGACAGAGTTGTAATGAAAACAGCTTGTTACAGAAGATTTGTAGCTATGTGTTTGACCTGTACAAGCCGGCAAATATTATAGGGCCAATTCATCCAAATTAGAAAACATATTCACTCACTCTTTCAGATTTATAACATGTAGCTATACAGAAAATTTTCTGTTTCTTTTAACAAGGATCTCAGAAGTTTGCCCCTGAGCTTTCTGGAATGGAATTTGTTTTGTGTTGCTCACAACTTTGAGAAATCCCACCTAATGCATTCAGCAGCAGTTGCTGCTACATTACATTTCACACACTGTGAAGACTCTGTTGTCCAAGGAAGTTTAAATGCATTCAAACTTAATAGAAATAAGACCTGAGGAAGAGGAATCTGCGGTTGCTGGCAATCCTTTTCCAATTTTCATCAAGCACCTAAATCAGATAAAAATGTAGTTGCTTGAAATGTTTTGTTCAAAAAGTAAATACCTCCAGTGAAATACTATGAAGAAGCCATACTTTGAGTTTAAAGCTACTTAACTTTTAGTTTAGCTGTAATTATATGATAGATAAAGTATCATACAGTAGAGGCTGACTAACTTATTGGCCACTACTGCCTCTTTGCTGATCTTTTTTATATGCATTTGTAGCAGCCGATAAATCAGAAGAAGAAACACCCTTCAACCTTGTTATGAGTTTGCCCACCAGGGGGCACTCTTGTTATAAAGCCACAAATACAACAACCAGCTGGTCCCAGCAGTCCAGTAGAGGATAAATGAGTAAATAAATAACCAGACTTAAAACATTTAAAAAAAAAATCTGTTTATATTTTGTGTGTCTGAAAGAAAAGTATTGGCTACTATATAGAAATATTGGATTTTAAACAGACATCTGGAATTCACCTCAAAACTGCTAGTCTTCGGTGATAGTTTATGATTGACTAAAAAGTGAATAGCTGTGAAAGTAATGGCATCAGCTTCAGCTGTAAGATTTTCTAAGAGCAACATGGCAGTCAAACAATCCAGAATTGGAACCGAGAGAATTGCCCCAGATCACTACTTCCAGAGTGAGGGAAAAGACTTTTTAATGCCTTACTTTTGGACAAACATGAAGATGTTTCTTTTATCTGATGTGCTTGCTGATTCTGTGTATGTGCATTTTTATGTCCTGACCAATGAAATTAAAGTAGATTTAGATAATGCTTTATAATATCTGCCCCAAAAAGTGCTCAGATTTGTTTCAAGATGGTGAGATTTCTAGAAAGACTTTAATTTGATCCTCAGAATGTTAGCGTGCCATGCTAACATTTAGCTCCAACTACTCGGTTAGTGAGCTGTGGCTACTCCCAACTTGTGTTCTTAGAGTCAGAAATGGACGGATACCTCTGATATATTATTTTTTTGCGTTGGATTTCAGAGGCAAACAGTCAGGGCAGATGGAGGTGCACGAAGGCAGCTGCAAGCCTTGTCCTGTGGCAGCCTCCTCACCTGTGTGTGGCTCTGATGGACATAACTACGCTTCAGAGGTAAAAGCACCCACTCAACATAATTGCTTTATTTGTTTTTGCTTTATTACCAAAAACACGTGACATCATTTTAAATAATGAGATGAGGCCAGTCAAGCGCTGTTTCCTGCTACACTGACATATACGTGGGTGAAGCAGGGCAGCACAATTCATCACTGTTAGCAGGAGGATGAGTGCAAAGGCACAATGTGGCCAAGTGATTAATGACTGACGTCGCTTTGAGCGCATCACTGTATACTGGCCAGTGCCAGGAAACTTTATTGATTTATGTATAGTTTTTAATTTTGACCTTGCATGAGAAGACAGCAAAAAAATGACAACTCAATTTTGCTGTGTTTCTCTAAGTGCAGTGTCTCATCTGAATGACCAATCTCTTTTCCTGCGGTCACCCCCATAAATATTTTAACTGCATCCTCCTCTCTCGCTCTGTCTGTCTGTTTCTCTCCTTACAGTGCAAGCTGGAGCAGCAGGCTTGCCTCACAGGCAAAGACCTGAGCGTCATGTGCTCCGGATTTTGCCCTTGCTCCACAGCCTCCGTTTCCATAACGAATGCTGACACAAAGCACGGCAAGTGTCTTTTCTTCACCTCCTTCGTGTTTGTGCATTTCAATTTTGGGAGCCAGCATCATCGCTGTCAATCTTCGTGAGTCAATAATTCAAAAAAGGAAAGTTATGATGCACTGTTGGCCACACACGCATTCTTCTTTATGGATAGGCCTCGCAGAACAGCTCAGCCCGATGCTTGCTCAATATTTGGCATCAATACTCACCAATTTCAGAGATTACTGTTAGCTGAAATCCCCCCCCCCCCCCCCCAACCCTGTGGTTAAACTGGTCTTTCAATCATGTACTAATTAATTATTTAGAGTGTACACTATCTATGATTGCAGCCAAACAGTATTGATTGTCTAGATTCTTGAGCATGTGAAAATGCCGATTGATCCAACGAATGAAATGTTACTCCTGCTTTTCGTCTGTAGTCTTGAGTGAGTGCTTAGCTACTGAGAGTGGATTTCTGTTGGATAGCAGCAATTTGCGGCCACAGAGTTAATTGCGAAATAATGTTTTCTTTGATTAGCACATCACGCACTTAAATAAATCACAGTGTGAAAACCCAGCTGTACAGCTCAACAACCACTCTACTGTGAGGAAAATCTGTCCCTTTAGTTCTGTTCACTGTAGGGGCATTATAAAGCAGTACTGAGTCTGTGCTTGCCTTTAGGGAAAGTGACTCAGGTTGCTGTTAAGTGTCTGCCAGGATTTTGAATGTAGGAATTTCCTTTTTCCTCCTTCAGAGAGCTGCACTGGGCAGGACCTGGCAGACCTGGGTGACCGTCTGAGAGACTGGTTCCAACTCCTTCATGGAAATGCGAAGCAGAACAACTCTGGCAAGCCTGGAGCTGGCACCGCTTCAGGTTAGAAACGCACGAAACAGCTTTATTCTCTGCATCCTCCAAACTTACGACTCAATTGTGCAGACAGAAAGAAATCAAAGTAAAATGCTTTAATAACCAACAGCACTGGACAAGAGCCTGGTGGCCAGCTGCAAGGACTCCATCGGCTGGATGTTCTCGAAGCTGGACACCAACAACGATCTGTATCTTGACCACGCTGAGCTGGCGGCTATTAACCTGGACAAGTATGAGGTCTGCATCCGACCCTTCTTCAACTCCTGTGACAGCTACAAGGATGGGAAGGTCTCTACAGCAGAGTGGTGCCTCTGCTTCTGGAGAGAAAGTGAGCGGATTGATTTTCTCTGAAGAAGCACAGAGAGCGGAGTCTATTTTGAGTCAAAGCTCTAAACGGGTGAAATAAAAGCTAGGTTAATCAAAGGAAACACTGGGTATGCACTGAAGTGATGAAACGGGCTGCTCATGAATGCTATGAAGTGTGATACACAAAATCTGTTAAAAAACAGCATGATATTCTAAGTCAAGGATTAAGGATTAACACATTGAAATGTGGCCACATATTGGAAGGTGGTAAAATAAATGTATCATCAATCTGTGACATTGGGCGAGAGGTGGCATACACCGTGAACAGGTTTCTAGTTTATCACTGTGCCAACAGAGGAAAAGAGTCATTCACACTCACATCCACACTCATGGCCAACATTATTCTGGGAAATACTCTACAGAGTGTTCTGCTAAAAACAGACACACTTAGCATGTTGTAGTGGGGGAAAGCAAAGAGCTTTTCTTAATCCAGAGTTTGAATATTTTTGCACTTAAAAAACAATAACATTTAACATGGTGTTCTTTAACTTCATCTACATACTTTAAAGCACAAGGTCCTCTTCACTTTAGACTTTGTCAGTTTATAAGATGTGTTTGAATCTGTTTATTCATCACTAAACTGTAGACGGATCTAAGAAAACAAAACTCCCCATCATGATTGGCATATCTCCTGCTGTCCAATTTGGGACTGTTTTTGTCATGTGGTGTTTCTGTCTTTGACCAATTGAAGGTAATTCTTCATGCCTCCCTAAAGCTTGCCCACAAATGAGTTTTGTCTCTCTACCTTGTTAAAGAAAATGTATTCCTCACTTGGTTTAACCTCAAAAGCCTTCTTTAGCTGTCAGTATCTCTCACTGCTGGTCACTACCATAAAATACAGACTGTATCTAAAAGATAGACATCTGTATTTTCTTTAATTGGCCAGCAGGGGGTGAGTCGTGTTGTTGTAAAAAGATCTGATTTTATTCTCTACAGGGTTCATGGGAATGAACCCTCAATTAATCATTTCAAGCCTTACTGAATACATCATTATGTTTATTTCCCATATGGAAAAGAAATAGTAAAAACTTATATGATTTACTCATGAAAGTGGCCACTTTCTCATTACTTTCATATATTGTTTTAGTAAGTATCCAAAACATACAAGTTTCATTTATGTAATTTTTCAAGGGATCTTATATCTGTTTTCACTCTTATATGCTTTTCATACAAGTTTCACACAAGACAGATACAAACTTTATAAGATTTATATATATCTTTTCCATATGGGTTTGTAAAGTACAATCTTCTTTATACTACAGTAGTAATTAATAACACATAGATATTATTTATAGAGCTGGACAAGGTTTTTTTTTAACTATTTCTGTTTAGTCACAAACAGTCTGTACTGGTTTTGAGCCATTGCGCTCTGATCAGTAAGGTTTAATGAACATGTAATCACAGTAGACTCAATTAACGTGGAAAAACGGAGACATTTTTGTTAAAATTCCACTTATTAATATAAGTAAATATGCATTAATTTTCTTGCCTGGCCAGCTTGAGGTCAAACTGGGTTAAAAGAGTTTGACATTAATGAGGTGGTGTGCTCAGAAAATTTTTCGGAGCTTGAGGATCTTCATAGATGCTATCTCACACATAACCTTACCTTCAGCTACCCACACGTGCCCCATCTGACCTTTACTAAGCAACAGGATTTTTCTGGGACTACACTCATTTGCAGGCTGATTGACCCATCGATCAAGTGTTTAACCTGCAATATATTACTCTTTAAGCTGTTTTTTAAAAGCACAGCACATTTATATATTTTCTCCTTGCGGTGTGACTTGATAATAGAGTAAAGAAGATCTAATAATGCACCTAGTTTTGTGCAAACACAAGAGCAACTCTGTGAAGAAGTACAGAGAAAGGTTTATCGGATTGGGGGTCAATACAAAGTGTCTTCTTCTTTGTTTCCATTTCTGTCTGTTCTTGAGGTTCAGCTTGCTTTCTTGTCACTCTTGGGCTACATCCATATGTTCTTTCAGGCAAGTTCTTGACAATCGATCATCCTCAAGGGAATGAAATATAAGACTTCTTACGCAAATCGATATGGACAAAAAGTGTAATTATGAAGAGCATTGATTCAGATAAAGTTTAGGCAGAATACTTTTAGGTATTGTCTGTCATCACTTTTCTCATTTGATTCTCACAGAGCCGCCATGCCTTGCTGAGCTGGAGCGGATCCAAGTGCAGGAGGCAGCCAAAAAGAAGCCGGGTAAATACATTTTTCATTACAATACTGTGCTGTTAAATATATATTTGAAGGTTTTTAACCACTACGCTTGCATAGGAACATATGTTGAGCAGGATCTTGTTGCTCTTTTAACTCAGATCCTTTCAAAGACATACAGCTCAGCCATCAAGCTGGTGTGTGCCCTCAGATTGGCTTTGAGTCTCTTGGTGAACTTATGTAACAAAGCACTGGAAGCAGCAGGCAAGAAGCTGTAGAAGGCTCATTAAAGAGATCACAAGCACACGGCTAGGATTAGGCCCTAATCAGGCTGGGGGGGGGGGGGATTAGGGGGCAGCACTTGGCTTTGGGAGAGAGCAAGGCTGACACAGAGCAAGGCCGTCTGGCCCAGCAAGAAACACCACGACACAGGCTCTACATACTGCGTGCTCAACATACTGTACAACACAGCGGCTTTTCTTTCTTCAGCTCCAGACCTAGAGATTGGTTCTCCAATCCCTGAAGCCCACTCGTCTTACTTATTGTGATTGGTTTTTTTTTTCACAGAATTGGGGTGGGGAGGGTTGGAGCTTGTTAGAGAGCTTTGCTTTGGGTTTGACAAGTGTCCTGAGGGATGCTGAAACAGTGGAGCTCTGTCACAGAGGCTGTCACTATATTTTTATATGCCACTCTGGCAATAGAAGGAAACACACCACATCACCAAATCGTATCCACCAAACATATGTGTGTTTGTGTAAAACAAACAGGGAAAGTTTTCACTGTCTCCATGGCATTCTCTGCCAAAAAGCTGCCTCTCTATCCTAACTGATGGTCTTATCACAGGTTCACTAAAGCGTGCTGGCATTCTCGTTTGCTGCACTCATTTCCAGCATCAGTATCAGGCAGCTGTGTGTGTGCTCAGGGTATCAATATTCAAGAAATGGCTGCGTGTTTGTATGTGTGGGTCTTTGCAGGGATGTACATTCCCAGCTGCGATGAGGACGGCTACTACAGGAAAGTGCAGTGCGACCAGAGCCGAGGGGAGTGCTGGTGCGCGGACCAGCACGGTGAAGAGATGATGGGCACCAGAATCCATGGCAACCCCAACTGTGGTAAGAGGATGGCAAACAAATACTTTCAATCTCCATCTCTTGAAGTCGTGTTTTGTTTAAATCCTTAAAGTTAGGTACTTATCGCAAGTAAGATGATTTTAGGCAGTTTCTAATGAAAATCAGCTTTATTCAAATAGATTTCTCAAGCCATTTTTATTTTATCTCTTTTTATTATTGGTAAACTTGAAATTTCACTTTTCATATTTAAGATTAGACAGGTTGTAATTTTCTCCTTACATTTCTATAGTTTTCCATTTGTTTCTACACGCTCTGAGCTCTCACTTGCAAACTTGAGAAGTTTTTACATTTTCTGCAGTGCAGGAATTAATTGCTTCGCTCATTCAATCCCTTTGTGGATTTTAGAGTCAGAAGAGCTGTACCAAATTATTAGATTTGTGTCAGAGGAAGAAAAATAGTATCCAAGATACAGTCAGTACTGCTTGTTTTGTTTGATCAAAAGTCAAAATCCAAACAAAATCAGCTACCGACAAGAAAACAGGCAATTCAGCACTAATGGAAAACAGCTCTTCCTGCAGAAAAATACAGGTCAATTGGCTGGACCAGAACACTGTCCAGAGTATTAGAACAAATCTCTTGGATAGGTTTGATAAGAAAAATAAAGAAAATGCAGATTTATGTGTACTGAACCAAAGATACAACAGTTTCTGCTTGACGCATGAAAAAGTTTGGACAGGCGAATTGTTTATCACTACACTATCTTATAAGGGTCATGTATCACTGGTATTCAATCTATTAACAACAAATATGGTAGGAGCATATTTGAATCCTGGCAGGCGGGGGTGTTCATCAGTTCTTTTTATTGAGTGAAAATATGATATATATGCATTGTATGGAGAGTCTTATTTACCATCTTAATCATGCCGTAGTAAAAGAGTGGAGTGATTTCTGCTGCAACTGAGGACTAGAAGCAACATTTTCTCTCATTCTATTTGGCAGACCAAGCAGTGACTAAAATATGGCATTTGGGCCAGATCATCAGGACTGAGCTCTATGATGGTGATTCTGTGTAGCTCCAGTGTTGTACGCAGAAGCAAATGTGCTTTCAAACTTGTTTTGCATGTCTACAGATGATTTTTTTTATCTTTCCCCTACTCCAGATTATACTGATTATTTGTTATGCTTTTAAAGTAAAACACAATAAGCCAATAAGATAGACAGGTGCACTCCAAACATTTATGACTGGTTATTTATGTGGCAATTAATAGATTCTAAAACTATAGCTAAAATGGTTTTAACTAAGCCTACAGTAAGGCCTTGAATATAATTTCCATATACATGAGTCCACTAGGTTCTGCTTTGGTCTGAGTGATGTTTCATCATCAGATGGAGAGCTTTAGTGTCCTTGATGTGTCTGCATGCTTGCCAATTTTCTGTGATCATGCAGACTTACCCAGAGAGACTTTACATTACAATGCACCAATTGTGAATATGCCCCAGGCGGCAGACTTCAGAGACATATAACAGGAATGACTACTCGGCCATCAAGTCTCCAGCTGTCTGTGTTCGTGTATGCAAGAGAGTAAAAATCAAAGCTTTAGTGACATAAAATATTGTTCTTATTTCAGGAAATAAGTCCTGTTTGTGTTGTCGTGTCTGTGTGGTTCTTGTTTTTTTAATTTCTTTCTGAAATTAAGTTGATCTGATCCACTTTTTACAGATGAAGTGATGGGATATTCTGGAGATTTTGGAAGTGGAGTGGGATGGGAAGATGAGGAGGAGAAGGAGGCGGAGGACAACGGGGAGGAGGCAGAAGAGGAGGAAGAGGAGGAAGGTGAGGCAGATGATGGAGGATACATCTGGTAGAACTGTGTGACCCCTATATGGAGAGCATGGCTGCTGGCCTGAAAATCTACAGAGACGGCTCTCTCCTAAAAGCTAAAATTTATGGGGTTCGTGCTCGGGAGGTACGGGATTGTCCTGGTGGGATGTGTAGTGCTTGGCAGGTCCAGTGATGAAACGATGACCAGTTTTTTTTTTTGTCTTAGATATGTGTAATTGCTTCATTCTATTCTCTGTTTTTTGAGCAACAGAGCTTTTTTGGTTTGTTTTGCTGTCCTGAAAACCAGGACCCACTGACTACTGCACCATTGGTAGCTGAAGTCCATCAGAATTCCTATCTTGTTCAAGCGCCATCTATGCATATAGAGATTACCAGTAATTTTGTATTGTGTAAACTGTTGCTTGAGTATTAGAGTTGTTGTCCCACTGGAATGACTAGAGATCATTAAACAAACAGTTTGACATTTTGGGAAATAAGCTTATTTATGGTTTTTTTTGCAGAGGTTAGATGAGAAGCTCATTATCACAGGAATAAAGACCAGGGGAAGACAGTTGCTTTGATCTTTCTGTATAGAAAAAGAAACAGCCAAACATTTAACATTCATCCTAATAGCCTAGCAGGGAGCTGGACTCAATCCCAGCCATCTAAAGGGGTCTCCAGTACATCACAAGACCAAAAAAGTTAACATTTATATCAAGTTTGTTTGAACCTTATTTTAAAAAGCGCTAGGGGAAGAAACAGTCTGACACATCATTTTCTTTTTCCCACTTTGTCTACAAATGAAAATGTGATAATTACTTACCTTAAAAAATGCTAATGCCTGGGTCAGGATACCTTTAAAAGTAGCTACACTAGCTGATCCTGTCTGACATGAAACAATCTGACAAATGGACCAGTAGTGATCACATTAAGAGAATTATAGATCTGCTTCTCCCAGTAGCTCTACATCTGTTTTGGTTCCTTCTCACCACTCTCATGACACCATTTCCTGTCTCCGAGACACCTGAAAAGCAGGCACTACCTCCTGATCAGCACCAAACAGCAGATATACACATTTACTGTAGCAGCTGGTGATAACAGTGGAGCATTTAGCAGCTAAAGGACCAGATATTTCCCTTAGGAGTTGGTAGATCAAAATCACACAGTTACTAAAGCAGAGTAAATACTGGATTTACATTTGCCAGAAGATAGTCATGAATGTGATAAACGCTAATATTCTATCATTGGTTATGTAAATAAGTTCACTATGTCAGCTGTGCCCACAGCTTGTTTCCTCTGCCTCGGATGGCTAAACAATTTCACAGTAATTCTGATCTCCAACTTGCCTATTTAATGCTTTTTAAGTTTGCTTTCCAAAATGTCAAACTTTTCCTTCGAAGCAGCTCAGCACAATGTAGTTATGTATTTCCAAACTGATTATGTATATAAATCAAGTGAATCAACTGTGACAGAAGCTTAGAGGATTTCAGGTCACTATGGTTTCAAACTATTTTTGTGAAGGTCAAAGCAGTTTTTAAATTGTACATGTTTTACTATTTAAGTGGATGCACAGAACTATATACAGTACCTTTATTCCCAGATGGATTATTGAAAACCTTAAGAATGTACTTTAATGACCCAAACGTCACCCACAGTAGAAACCACTAGTCGCTGTCCTCTGCTGACTCTGAAATCATGTCAAAGAATGTGACACAGATATTTGTTTTCTTTGCAACTTGAAATACTGTATTTTGTGTTTCTAAAAGGAAGTGTGCATTACTTGAAGTTCTGTGTGTATACTTGAATTTACACTGTATTTTTTTTTTTCTATGAAAATATTGTTGCCATGTCTTCATTCTTGCTATCGATAGGCCACACATTTGTTTGTTTTTAGTATTGCATGTTAGTAAATAAGAATTTAATTCTTGGCTGAGCACTTTACTAATAAAGGCAATGGAGCCAAGTCGTATGTTGACTTTTATTCTTACACAGTATATCACAGATTAAAATGACCACTTAGAGACGGATGTGTTAGGAATCGTAGTGACGGTGGCACCGAGTCACACGCTGTCTTTCACTATATTTGATTGTGAGTATTTTTAGATGATCCTGCAAGACATGCAAAGAAAACTGTGCTCAGGTGCCTGTGGGGAAATTACTGTATAAGATAAAGCTAAATTAACTGTCCTCATTATACTGGGAGAAAATAACCTGAAACTTAGCCTGCCACACACAGCCATTTCTGCTTATACTAAATCATGAGCTGGTTGTGTAAACATGAATAGAACTATGTTCTTATCAACTTTCCCCAAAATAGTGCATGAAACACAGAAGGCTGTCACAGCTAAGGCATGCTAAAGCTGTCAGTACATTTAATCATGTTTAACAAGGCATTGACAAAAATCAATGTCATCATGCAGCCTGGGAATATTTACAGACATATTTGGGTCCCACCTCATGCTAGAAGAACAAATTACAGCAGCTGGCTGCTAAATGAATGATAAATGTTTAAGACGGCACTGTTTGAGGTCAAACGGATTACGCAATTGGGAATGAATGGATCTGAACTTCGTTACTTAGCAATCCTGCTCAGTTAAAATCCTTGGATCAAACCACTTTGTTGTGAATAGGGTCTGACGAATCTAAATGCAAGCGTCAAACGTGCAGCGATTTCAAAGCCAGGACTAAAAAATTCAAAGTAATTTCTCAGAAAAGTGACAACCAGTGAATGGCCAAAAGAATTGAGTTAATGTGATCACTTCTCTTGGAGAGTATTAGAAGTCTGGCAGCGCTCTGAAATAGCTGCAGTCTGCTGATATTACGGGGTGCATCACCATAATTAAGCCTGGAGATAAAAGCATTAAAGCCTTGCTACACGTCGATGAGTGAAAGGAAAATTTCCGTGATGTGCTTCGGCTGAAAAAAAAAAACCATGACTGCATCTGCTTGAGTTGCTTGGGGTATTTAATGACAGGTCTGAATCAAAAATTACTCCAAGATTACCAGCTTGGGGCTTCATTTTGGCTGATAACTTAGACACACACACAAAATGAATATTTAGGAACCATCTGTAGCAGCAGTCCGGAGTCTTGCGATTCTATCCCCATTCTTATTTTATTAGTAAAATAATGTTTTTTTAATCATTACAGTTTGGAAAGGAGGTTTATTACTTCTTGTAATAACTATATTAATAATTCTGTTTTGTAATTGTATTCCATCTGGAAAGATCAGGTTTCCCAGTGGCATTAAATTAAAAGTTAAATCCTGGCTCCAAAAATCCATATTTATAGCAATTCCACCTGAAAAAGGAATACTAGCATGTGAAAACCAGTGGAAAAAGAATCAATCAAAGAGACAGGGCCAGTTTGGTCTATAAAAAGCAGGTTTTATTACATGTCAACTGCTTATTAAGTAGATCAAACTTTCACATCGTTCTGTGTGGGTGATGTTATTTAACATGAACCTATATTCACTGATAACTGCTGAAAATATCAAATCCAGTACTATACAGTTACAAATAAGTCCTTCATAGTGTTTTTTTCAAGGGCAGTAACTGTACAAGCATTTACATCAGTATTATACATAATTTACATGTGTTCGGTAAGTGGTACACAACGCTGTTGAAAGGAAAAGCAGTTTGTTAACACGCATGCTACATTTTAGTAAACAAACGAGACTCCCTGTATGAAGTCTGTTTTTATACACATCTTTTAATCTGGGTTGTAAATATTCCTTCACATATTAATAAACCACATATCTAAACTGTAAACAAGGGCTGCTGAAAATATGGTGCAAAGATCACATGCCTCTCTTCCTGTTTTTGTACTTCATGTTTCTCGTAATGAGGATATAAATGTATACAGTGCGTTGTAAAAAATTAATTAATAAAAATCAATAAAATATTTTCATGCATCGACTAAGAAAAAAAAACAAAAAAATGAATCAAAAGCAAACTTAAATTTCAAGTATGCTGAATAAGATCAGATTAATTTGTGTAGTTAAGCATGTAAACGTTTGCATGTGCACTCTTGTATCTTTTCAGACAGTCATAAAGTACCTGCAACACTTGAACCTGGGTAGTTATTGAATTTAATTTACAGTGGGGCAAAAAAGTATTTAGTCAGCCACCGATTGTGCAAGTTCCCCCACTTAAAATGATGACAGAGGTCAGTAATTTGCACCAGAGGTACACTTCAACTGTGAGAGACAGAATGTGAAAAAAAAATCCATGAATCCACATGGTAGGATTTGTAAAGAATTTATTCGTAAATTAGGGTGGAAAATAAGTATTTGGTCACCTCAAACAAGGAAAATCTCTGGCTCTCACAGACCTATAACGTCTTCTGTAAGAAGCTTTTCTGTCCCCCACTCGTTACCTGTATGAATGGCACCTGTTTGAACTCATCATCTGTATAAAAGACACCTGTCCACAGCCTCAAACAGTCAGACTCCAAACTCCGCCATGGCCAAGACCAAACAGCTTTCGAAGGACACCAGGAAAAGTATTGTAGACCTGCACCAGACTGGGAAGAGTGAATCTACAATAGGCAAGCAGCTTGGTGTGAAAAAATCAACTGTGGGAGCAATCATCAGAAAATGGAAGACATACAAGACCACTGATAATCTCCCTCGATCTGGGGCTCCACACAAGATCTCATCCCGTGGGGTCAAAATGATGATGAGAACGGTGAGCAAAGATCCCAGAACCACACGGGGGGACCTGGTGAATGACCTGCAGAGAGCTGGGACCAAAGTAACAAAGGTCACCATCAGTAACACACTACAACGGCAGGGAATCAAATCCCGCAGTGCCAGACGTGTTCCGCTGCTGAAGCCAGTGCATGTCCAGGCCCGTCTGAAGTTTGCCAGAGAGCACATGGATGATACAGCACAGGATTGGGAGAATGTCATCTGGTCAGATGAAACCAAAGTAGAACTTTTTGGTATAAACTCAACTCGTCGTGTTTGGAGGAAGAAGAATACTGAGTTGCATCCCAAGAACACCATACCTACTGTGAAGCATGGGGGTGGAAACATCATGCTATGGGGCTGTTTTTCTGCCAAGGGGACAGGACGACTGATCCGTGTTAAGGACAGAATGAATGGGGCCATGTATCGTGAGATTTTGAGCCAAAACCTCCTTCCATCAGTGAGAACTTTGAAGATGAAACGAGGCTGGGTCTTCCAACATGACAATGATCCAAAACACACCGCCCGGGCAACAAAGGAGTGGCTCCGTAAGAAGCATTTGAAAGTCCTGGAGTGGCCTAGCCAGTCTCCAGACCTCAACCCCATAGAAAATCTGTGGCGGGAGTTGAAAGTCTGTGTTGCTCGGCGACAGCCCCAAAACATCACTGCTCTCGAGAAGATCTGCATGGAGGAATGGGCCAAAATACCAGCTACTGTGTGTGCAAACCTGGTAAAGACCTATAGTAAACGTTTGACCCCTGTTATTGCCAACAAAGGTTATGTTACAAAGTATTGAGTTGTATTTTTGTTATTGACCAAATACTTATTTTCCACCCTGATTTACGAATAAATTCTTTACAAATCCTACCATGTGGATTCATGGATTTTTTTTTTCACATTCTGTCTCTCACAGTTGAAGTGTACCTCTGGTGCAAATTACTGACCTCTGTCATCATTTTAGGTGGGGGAACTTGCACAATCGGTGGCTGACTAAATACTTTTTTGCCCCACTGTATATCTCAGGCTCTAGATACAATGAATGAATAAATAAATTAATAAAACCCTTTTTTCAGTCTCTTATTCAAATATTGCTGCTTTAACTTGGACTTTTTTCTATGCTTGATTCAAGTAAGACCATGAGGAAATACTGAGCAGAGAGATGAGACACTCTTTTAGTGGGTGCTAGTTAAGACGAAGATGAAAAGACTCAAAAATACATATATTCTTTCCTAGTCTGACCTATATTCTATGAGGGATGGTTTTTTTCTTACAGTCTTTGTAATATAATAAAGCAAAGGACAGCTTTTTTATCTTTCAATTCTATACTGGACGGCCCATAAATAAGTCGGTCCTCCTGTCAAATTAGCTGCCTTCAACCCAGATCTCTACGCGTACAGGTTGATTTCACAAAAACCAACAAGCCAGCTTCATTAAGATGCCGAAAGCAAGCAGCACATTAATCACAGCACACTTATCAACATGATGTCTAATTTCACTCAGTGTACGCCATCATCTTTTCATTTAACAATTTTCACCTTTCTTGATGACCAAAAATGAGATTTTTATGTTATTTTGGCTCAGCACTCAGCATTGAAGATGTTTTTTTGTTGAAGTCCCAACATCTGGGCCTGTTAATCCCAAGTCATTAGCATACATCTTTGGCTTTATGTTTTAAATGCTAAGGCTGTGCACTAACAGACAAAACGAACTAAAAAATATCTTCTGTAGTTTCTTATTTATCTACAAGAATCTGAAAATCTAAACTAGACCGTCTTAACGCAATTAGCTAGCCCCTCACGATCCCCTTGAGCCCTTCTGTTTCATCACTCGCTCACTACTAAATTCCAAGATAAACACAGAAGTAATGCAACACTGAACCGTGCATTACTGCATAATGCATGGCTGTAATCTGGTATAACGCAACCTAATTTATATTTCATGCAACTCAATTGTCTCTCAAATTAATAACACATTTAGGACAGTTCATGTGGATTTAGGAATTAAAATATTCTTAGTAGTAAGACCTGAAATTTGGATGGGCTGACACTCACTAAGGATCAAACTTCTACATCCTTTTTGGTTAAGCTCATCTCTTTGTCAGTCGATATACTGTGATAACCATCTGAAACCTTCCCCATAGCCTTGTTTTTTCAACACGCTGCACATGAAAATCTCCAGGGGTCGAGCATTCAGCTCCTTCAGCAACACATTTCCCTGTCAGTTACAACAAGGATCAATTAGAATGACGATCATATGTGCTCCTGCATATTTCTGTGAATTAAGAAAGAATCCTCAAGACATGCCTACCTTCCCGGTAACTTGGCCATCAAGAGCAAAAGCTCCTCTAAGTCCTCCTTCGCTGATAGCTTCGGGGCGGTCAATTTTATTACCTAACACCAACACTGGTACATTGACTATGGTCTCATCTGCAAGGAGAGCCTAGAAAAAATAAAAGAGAGACAAACTAACCAGCAATCCATTGCTAACACACAAAAACAGTCCTGTGTGGTGGAAACTGTTTGTAACAGCAATGTTTAACCTTACATCAAGTTCAGTCTTGGATTCTGTGAGTCTGTCATGATCTGCACAGTCTACAAGAAAGACGACTCCATTCACAGCTGGCAGGTAGTTCTTCCAAACTCTTCGTGCTATAAAGAAGGGAAAACGGCTGTGAATTAGCTGCGATTGCAACAACTCAACATGAGTCTCTGAAATGCAGCAGTCTAACTATAAACCTTTGAAAATATAATTATGTCCTTTCTCCTGTAGAGAAGCGGTAGTTTACACATCCTCACATCTAAATACACACAAATACAGATTAACTATTTTCAGCTAATATGGCTAATTACGCCTCAAGTCAAGTTTAAGCTGCTCGCCACTAATAGCACTGATAAACAGTGTTACTTATCTAATTTTAAAGTCTAATTAGACAGCAATGGACAGATGTGGAAATAGCATTTTAATTTGACTGTACAAATCAAATATGGGTTTTGTCTTACCAACGGATTTAGATCATTTGGATAATGATTTTCAAATGAAACTATAGAGGGTTAGTTTTCTCTATCTTTATTTTTAATAGCACTGGTACAAATTCTAATTACAATACATCCTGCCTTTAGATTTTCTGTTGACATGGGTACAATGAATCAGATCACTCAGCATTCAAGCGTGAATGCATGCGCTAAAAATATCAAATTGAAGAAAAACAACAGATCAGTGTGACGGGGGTCTACAGAGACATCATGTGGCAGCCATGTGCACTGATTTGTCAACCTGTCAGTTTGGTTATACATGTTTCTGATGACAGGAGGTGCTACCGTTGAAGATAACATAGGCAGCAGTCACTAATCTTCAACTTTTCAACTTACAATAGTAGAAGTGTATTTTGTGATCTAGTAAACCCGTTTCCTCTCCTTTCTGTATTTAATAAACATTAAAACCAAATGAATGGGGCGATGTGAACACATATGCTAAAGGTTTGAGAATCAATCAGATGCTCTAAGCCCACAGAAATGTAGTGTTGTTGCTATCCTGTGCTAAATAACTTAAATAAATAACACAAACAAAATAGATACAAAAAATTCAATAGCGTCTCACTGCCAGCAAAAATGGAAATAGATCTCACCTTGTACATGTCCTCCGAGATCAAACGTAGTAAATGTCATGCCACCGATTGTTAGCTCTTCAGAAGCTTTGTGTGAAAGAAAATACACCTGAGATGTTTTCGCACATGAGAAAATTTGAGATGCACAGACAGAGGAATGTCAATGACATGCAGAGACCTGCACTGCTAAAAGATGATGTTAGACTAATCGCAACTTTGAGGCCACAAATTAAAGGAGCCCCAATGATGGTGACATACAGCAGGGTGGGAAGACTGCCAGCTATAAAGTAATAGGCGGGGTCACTTTATGCAAAGATAAGGCTTAAAGGTGTCAATCGCTTAACTAATAAAGACAATTTTTTACTATTACACAACACATAAGACAGTCTATATGACAGGTGACACCTTTATAAGAGAATGTATAAAAGTAATAAAGTATATGTTGAGGAACACTACAGTACACTATCAACACTTTAATGAAATACTTGCATCTTAAAAATAAATCAGCCATTATCTATTTACCATATAATAACTGTATAAGCAGCACAATAACAAGGCCAATATCACATGGTTTTAGGAGCATGGTATTTTTAGAAGACAGCGCGATCACAACCTGTGGCCTAATATAAAGAAAAATCCAAACCAACACCTGGAAAAACAGCACATGGGTAATATGCACTCTGAGTATCCCCTTACTTGGATGCAGTGTTGGAACGTGCTGCCCAAGCCTGTCATCTTTCAGCATGTGTAGGAGCGTTGTTTTACCGGCATTGTCCAGGCCCAGGAAAACTAGCTTCCCACTCTTTTTGTAAAGACCTGAAAGGATTCAGAAGAATTCTTATTTTATTCCACTTCACGCTGCGCTGCAGCTCTATCACCTCTGAGTTTGCTGGTCTGCTGACCTCAGAGAATGAGACGGGACATGTGGGTGAAACAGCTCAGACAAGAGCACGACCATTAAGGGACTTAAAAACAAATAAAAGGATCTTAAAAAAATCGAGCGGCTACATTTTGCACCAGCTGGAGGCGAACAATTGGAGGCCTGGCTAATTTAAATAAAAAGTATATTATAGTTATTAAAATGTGATGTTTAAAAAAGCATGTATTACTGTTTCAAGGTTGCACAAAGTTGACAGAAGAGGCTTGATTTTTGACAGCAGCCTCAAATGTAAAAAGCAGGATTTTACCACTGTGTTTACGTGAGAATGGAGCTGTACAGTAGGATCCATTTTCCGACCTGAATTTGTGATTATAGTGCTGTGGTGAGTTTTTAACCCAGACTGGAACACTTAAAGAATTGCATGCCCATGTTTGTAAAGATTTGATTTCCAAAGCTATCTATATGTTGGAAATCTTGCTACTATAGGCAGTTTATATAAGCTTCAACCAGATTGATTAACTGGTGTAGGAGAAGTTAGGGAACAGACATATATGCATATGCTGTGATCATTGTAGTAACATGTCAGTGCCTGAACAAAATGCACCAAGCTTAGGATGGGAGTACTTAGAATGGGGTACATCATTTCAGAGCAGCACACAGTACTCACCTAAGAACTGTAAAATACTACTAAACCCCCTGTAGATCCAGTCAAATAAAAATGACATCCTGACAGCGTGCACCTAAAACAAGAAACAAAGCAGTTTACTAGACAAATTAAAATATGAAAAGCATAGAGATGCCAGCATTATGATGCAATGTTTACATATTTTCTTAAGAGCATAGTGGGTTTGATTTGTTTATCTACAGTGGACTGGAGACTCCAAGCTTATCGATTTCTTTTAGCAACGTTTCCACATAGCAGAGAAATGATGTACAACTAATGCTAGTGGAGCGGTTATAAGGGAGTCTATAAGGATTCTGACCTACACAGAATCAATAATGGCATCAAATAAATTTTATAAACATACATCAACATTTATGTAAGTAACTCCCAATACAATGTTTAAGCAAAGTAGTATTTATTGCAGGATTTCTGATTTGCAAAGAAACATATCTTTCTAACAGATGCCATTTTGGCTGGTCAAACTGAGTCATCATACCTAAAATTGGGCAAGTAATAATGTCTGTAAGAGCCATGCCAAAAAGTGATTGTCTGCCAAGTCTAATATCTTTGCTTATATTGGTAGTGAACAGGATTTACAAAGGAAATATATATCAAATAAAGAAATTTTGCAAGTGTCTTTATGACTTTGAGTTATTATACCTATTCTGTGTTCTACACTGTGCCCAATCCAGACCTTTTTGGCCACTTAAAAGATCCGTATACAACTGTTTTTGTTAGCATTTTAGCAATTTATGCTGTCCTCTTGTTCAAATTGTCCTTGAAAAATACTTTTTTATGTCAATTAGAATTTTTACCTGGATAAATAAAAAAAATCATATAAAGTGACTTTGCCAAAAGCTGATTGCAGCTTCTACCATGTGACAGGAATTTTTCTGGTTCAAAATTACTTGATATCATTCATTAGAGATATGTTTAACCATTATTATAGGTTAACAAGTCACTTTCAACAGCTAATCCCTTTTCGGCACTGGTCGAAATGAGTCTACAGCTCATAACATGAGGCATCGATAGGGTTTTTTCATATCTGTGACATAACAAACTGTTATCTCCTTCACCCACAGGTGTAGCAAGGCAACTAGCAGCGATGCTACCCATCTGTACCTAATGAAATATTTACAAAGACTAATTGTTAGATCTGACTTAATGTTTCCCCATGAAACGAAAGCAGAAACAGTGGTGCAGTTTTAAAGGACACCGCAGTATTTAGCTTCCTGCTTCGGCAAGTCTTGTGAAAGATTACCCTGGTCAGCTAGTTAGCATTGACATTGTTAGCCCCGGCTCTTTCTAGAATCTGACCACAAGTGGGTCAAGACACTGTTTAAGAAACGAAAAACCGCGAGTGAAACCCAACATAAGAGACAGCAACACCAGAACAGGCTGTTTCCCATTGACTTGTTAAATAAAAACGACAGTACTCTCTGAGTTTAGCTCGCTTACCTGCAGCACTGACAAGCTGACAGTTCTCGGTAGTATCGCTGGTCTCCTTGGAAACAGTCAATCAGGGGCCTCCTCTTCTTCCTCGTGCTTTAGAGTTTATCGCATGACTTGCATTGGTGCCCCCTCCCGTCGACCAGACGCAACCGATGCTGCAAAATGTGCTATTAATGTGTCCTGCGCTGTGAAAAGGTTACTATTCTTAAAATTTCAGAAGTTTTTGTCAGTACTTTCACTTTGTTCTGTTCTATACTTATACTGAATTGAGAAGAAATTATTGTATTTATACTCTTATACCTTTATTTGGCAGCTGTTGCAGCTTGTTCCTTTACTCATAAAGTAAGACTTTACAAGTAAGACTCTACCCATAAATACTGTGCTTGTAAAGTCTGCTTTGCTCCAGTCTCAATGAATAATTTATAGCTCAATAAAACTCTAGCCTTTCGTCCTGGAGTATGTTCAAAGAACCCAAAGCAGGGCTTAAAAACGAAAAACGTTTTGCAGACTTTCACAATAAGGTGATATCTGTTGCATTGCTCATTTTTAAGGGGTATGCTTCTCATTTGGGGTGCAAGAGCTCCCGGGTTTAGATATGCACTTGTTCTAGCAAAAGCAGGACACAGCTAGAGGTAGTCTTTGAATATCTTGACCATATTATAATATTATATAAACTATATTTAGTGTTTCACCATATCTGATTTAAGTTACACATACATTATGCGCTAGGGCCTCTATTACTTGACCGTTTAGAGCACCCTTTATTTGCAAGTATAGTTTCTAACCACACTGTAAATGCCTTCAGTTCTTATTGAAGTGACTGTTTAATTGCAGGCTGCAGAAAAAAACAGCATGAGACCTTTTCACTCACAGCTAAAGGCTTTAATAGGAAGTCATTTATAATCTTAAACAGCTATTACATCTTAGGAACAGTACATACATCATGTAGTAGAATTGTCAATATTGTCATATAACCCAATGAATTATTGAATGTAAGACTGTAGAGAAATGGGTTTATATGCCTTTTATCAAATATTAAAGAAGTTTCTTTCTGTCTGTCTTAACAAATGCTGTTATCCACTTTAGAGTCACATTCTTTTGATAAACACAGGTAAATGGTTTAATATAGCATTAAAGTTAAATGACAAAAAATAATGAGAGCTTTCATGTGATCTGGATTAAAAAATAACCACATCAGCCAATGAAGGTTGAACAACCAGGCAAGTAAATGTTATATGAAATAAGCAAGACACATCAAATCCACAGGAATCAAGGAAGGAGGGATATGGGAAGGCTTCACATATTTCCTGTTTCCACCCAGGCTTTACCTTCTCACTTGTCATAGTAGAACCATTTGTCAACTGAAAAAAAGTAAAACATAAGATTTAAGTTCCATGAGGCAACAAAACAGAGTTGCTGCAAATATCTATAAACACCCACCTGAACTTGGAATAGGTTCTTCAGCTCCAAAAGCACATGCCTGTAAGCGTGATTAAATGGTGATATATTTATTTGCTTAACTAATCACCTTTAAAGTTCACGAGGAATACATGTGCATGTCATTAATAGACTAATTAAATGCTGCCAAGTTCTCAGGGCCTATTTTCTGTTTTACAGGAAGCCATTAGATGCTGGTTTCTTTTTGATCTCAAAAACATTACTCTTATAGAGAGCAGCTGGAGTGAAATGAAAGAAACTGCCTTTAGCATTTCTCTGTTTCTAGTTTCTTCACTAATCAAATAGGAAGGTATGAATGCTAACATGAATTTAAAAATAAAATGGACTTACAGATTTAACTACTGCCTCGGCATCCCCAGCAGAGCAGCAGAACGGACTATCTGAAACGCTGGTGTTCATGCTAATCAAAGAAAGGAAGACTTTTTTAAATAGAGCAATTTTCTGCCTATACGCATGTCTTTCTCACCCCCCAAAAAGTGCACATATTTACAGTGTTTACTTAGTGTTTTATTTGCTCCAAGAAACACATTACCAAAGCAGCTACAGTGCGGTGAAAAAGTATTTGCCCACTCCCTTGTTTCTTATATAGATTGGGTAGCATATTCCTGTTAATAAATGAAATTGTTTAATGCATTTTGCATTCCCTCGGTTTGACTCAAATTAAAGTTTGTTTGACGAATAAATCAGGAAGGGGGCCAAATGCTGTTTCACAACACTGTACATTATATTCTGTTGTCTTCCTGCTCTATCATCTATGCAATGCACAATCATTGGCTGGAGAAAATTAGGGCAGGAAGTGCCTCTAATAGTATCTGTCACATAATGTTGCTGAGCTTTATATTTGCACAAAGCATTTTTTTTTTTTCAAATTAATCAACTTGTTTACCAGTTTAACTCGCCGGCATTGGTCATCTTAGAAATCAGTGCCTTCCAAAACTCATGTGTGCTCTTCACTGTTTCAATGGCAAAGTCCTGGAGAATACAAAAGAAATACAAAATCAAAGATCCCCAGCTATATGTCTCTAAACTGAAAATGTAATCATGTATGTATTGGGACGGATTCAGTATAGCTAAAAATATAATATCAGAAGTGTAGTCTGATTGTCAAACCAAGACCTAGACTAAAATGCTGAACGCTGTACCCGGTCCTTGAACTCTCCGTTAAAAGCAAACTGATTTTCAGGTTTCCCATCTGGTACTTTGTATCTTTTAAACCAATCAACAGTTGCCTCCAGGTAGCCGGGCTTAAGTCGCCTCACATCATCAATATCTGCATGAAATGGAGAAAATGAAAAAAAAAAATTAATTCCAAAAAGCTTGCACAGTCTTCGCGTATTTTCCAGCAACATAAACAACTTTAATTTTTAAGTTATCCCTACTGTTAAAACTGCCAGCTTCTGGGTCCTCAGTATTGATCACTATGACCTTCCAGTCTGTTTCACCCTCATCGATCAAAGCCAGAGTTCCCAAAACCTTCACTTTGATTACTTCTCCTCGAGAGCACACCTGAGGATTAAAGATACTGTTTTGAAAAAGCTGCAAAAAGCACCATTTCAGTAAGTCTCTTCAGCCAGACTTGTTCCAGTACCTCATTTCCTATGTCACATATATCGATGGGATCATTGTCTCCGCAGCATCCTGTGTCGCTGTCCTTGTGGTTGGGGTCTTCCCATGTCTGTTAAGGAGAAGTGTATGGGGTTAACTGAACAGAGACATGGCCTAGTTTCCTGCTGTACATATATCATCTGAGTGGGACTCGCCTGCGGTATAGCTCCATAATTCCAGATATAACCTTTATGGGGAAACACATTTGCTACATAACGAAGATTGCCCTTCTTCACGTCTTGCTTCAGTGGATTGAGAGGATCTTTAGTGGCAATCTGTGAAACAAATAGAAAGAAGCAATGACTTAGATTGTAGTCACTACATTACCACAAATATGGGAGGGATCTTAGAAAGCAACAAATACATATTTTTGCAAGATATGTTATGTACCTCCATCTTTGCATTTGTCCACCTTGGAACTTCAACAATGGCATGAAAAATATTCTAAAAATGGTAAGAGACATAGCCTTGTTACTGTCGTACCTGATGATGAATTCTCCTAGTGGCTTATTGTGCTACTTATAGACTGGCATAATCGTTATCTAAGGTAGGATACAGATCATTGCACATATGCCTAAGGAGTTTCAAGAGAAACCCAGCAGCTACCACAGTTTTTGTTATCTATTCAGTGATTTGTCTAAATAGTCAAAATAAGGACATATGTATTTAAGAAATGTGAATAAATTAACCTACAAGGCAAAATACGGCACAATCAGCAGGTTTTCAATGATATAAGTTCTTCTCTAATATCCCAAAAGACTAACAGCCACACATGATGCTCACCTCTGCTTCATTTGCATAGATGGGTACATCGTGAAAGGGAGAGATGTATTTGCCCTCAGAGTTTTCTATGAAAAGAATTACACAGTTTCATCTCCCTATTCAAATAAATAATATGGGATCTTTACATCTACTTAACAGTAGTGCTCCTGTAATATACTGCTACATGTTATGCAAGCAGCTATTACACTATACAGAATCCATGAAGGAATTATTTCCCACAAACAGTCAAACTAGTTCATTCAAAGAGCTGTGCTTACTGAAATACACCCTGTACTCCTGGGTGTTCGGCCTGCCCTTCTCCTCGATGGTAAAGCTCATGTCTGCTGTTGGTTTAAACGCCTCCAAGTGTGGTCTGTTCACTAATTCAGCAGGACTAAGAAGCTCCCGGCAGACAGGCAGTCATGTAAGACAGGGGAGCAGACATGCGCACTTCTTAAGCCTATGGGGTTAGAACCCAGACAACTACCTGTATTTGACAATGGGGCTGCTGTGGGAAAGGCGTAAACACCTGGTGACAGATCCATGCTGGCTTCTGCCTGTTCCTGTATGGCTGCTGTGTTCAAATCACACCTAGCACTGGCATCTGTAGCTTACAAAAGTAACCCGTGTGAAGCAGAGTTGCTCAGAATAGTAATCAGCAACTAATCCTTTCTGTTGCCACTTCTCCGTGCCTGCCACATGCATTCTGCAGCACAGACGTGAAGTTTCTGCCTTGTCTGTGTGCGAAGTGATTTGTTTTCGAGTTCCCCGTTACAAGCTGTGGCTCCCGAGAGTTCTTTTCACAGAAAAACAGATGGAGCTGACAGGTGTTAGCTGTAAGCCAATTAACACAGCAGGATTAGGTGGTGTGCAGTGTTGTGACTTCTTACATCTCAAGTTTCACTTTAACTGTTCGATAACATACTTATGAGCTTGTTTTCGGAAACACTGAGAAAAAATATTTAAATTAGTTTTGATTTTTGCATGCTTATGTAATACATTTGAGCACCGAGTCCTATTCTACATGAATGCCTTTAAGTTTTTATATTAATCTTTTGTACCAAAGTTTAATTTTTTTTTTCATTTGCTTGTTTTGTTTTGGCTGAACTTTTTTATGTCACTTAAATCATGCATTTCATTTATATATTGTTATCCAAATAAAAAGTAGTGTCAGAGTAAAAGTGCATTAAAGCACCTTATGGGAAAAAAGGAAGAAAAACACAATATACATGTGTGGGAGTAGTCTTATATCTTTGTCGTGCAATTTCTATATTAAAATCATGTAACTGTACAGTTCTTTATTATATATAAAGTATTAACTTTCAGCTATTTAGATGAAAAATCCTGCTGTAAACCTAACTAAAATGTGCAGTGCCAAAAACTGCTTAATATAACCTGTCAAACTGCACAATAGCACTAAAGAAAGTATGCTCCTCTGCCTATAGGTAAGGTAATTAAAACACAGTGAATTAAAGAGGAGCGTGAAGCTGAGTGCGAGGTCACACTCTGGGAAGCAGACAAGTCACGTGGCACTGAAAGCTTGCCACCAGGCTAAATGTCCCAAGAACATTCTCCTTTGGCAGACTTGTAGATGCTGTATCTGATGACTTCTCCCAACAGAAATTATGTGTATTCAAACCAATTTTCACCCTAGAAAAGGTTTATTTGGATTATTCGTTCACCAGATCTTCTTGGTTTTCTAATGATACACGCAGACTTGAAACTCTGCGCTCAAACATCAGGTGAAATAATCCAGACTCAGCAGGGATGCTATTTAAAGTGTTCTTGAGGAGTAAAATACTTTGAGCTGCTCTTCTGAGCACCTGTCTCCGTCTTCTGGAGCTTCTATTACAGTTACAGTGAACTGGAATTATCCAACTTTGAATGTGGCTACAATACCTTCAGGCATCTTGAAAGGATGTTATTCTGTGAGCTCCTCATACTGTATCTACCTGTGTGAGAAGTACCTGCACTCAGAGGGTGAACTACAGACGACATTCTGTGTGTACAGACTATTATCTTAGCAATTGCTTTTCTCTTGCTTGTTTAAATTATTGCTCCAGCTGTAATCTATGTTCTAGTCCAATTCTTTAGATTTTATGTATAATATTTAGCCAAATGTTTCTTCTTGCAAAACATTTTTCAGGTGCAATCTTAGCTTCCAGTCAGTTGTATTTGCATAGCCAAGTGCTTCACTAATACAATACAATCTGTACTTAGATCCTTGATTTGGATAAGAAAACACTCACCCAAAATGGTAAAAAAAAAAAAGAGAGAGAGAGAGAGAGACTTGTGAAACATTAAAACATTTAAAAACAATCCTGAACACTTTTGTACTTCTGTGTCATTTAATACAAACTCAGTATTGTATATAACATAACCATCTCAGCAAAGTCACCATGTAAAAAAAGGACAAATACACAGAGACTGCTTAGTTTTCAATGTATATTTGTTTTTTCCCCCTATCAAAAAGAATAAATAAGCCATAATAAATATATAATTTGAAACAATGTCAAATGGTGTATCAAGAATGAGTGATTTAATTTCCAGAAGTCTTAATACCAAACGCAGAGCCTACAGGGTTCCCAGCAGCATTGAAAAGTCAAAGAAAGAGGTCTCCGCACAACTCTGTTTTTGTTGCTTGTACAGTATAATGATATCCTGAAGTATTTTTGTCCTACCTGTAACACAAAACTAATTCAATTTAAGCAAGTAAAGGCACACAGCTCCATGCTACAGGAGGTGAAATACATTTATCGTGCATTTTAGGACTCTGCTGTTGACAAAATGTCAAATTTATGAGGAGACTGCAGAGCTGACTTTGTGTTTGAGTCCAGAGGGTTTGACTTCACATTCAGCCACTTCAGCGATGGCATGTCAGACAACTTCTCCAGTGGTACTTCTGTAGAGGAAAATTTAAAAGACAAAAAGACTGAGATGTGTAAATATGTACCTTTCTCACAAAGAGGATACATTAACAATTCTTTTTTACCAGTAAGGCTATTTCCCTGAAGATCAATACGCTCCAGTGTGGCTATTTCAGTAAGCTTATCAGGGAAGATGGAGAACTTGTTATTAGCCAGGTTGATGCTGGTCAGATGCTTCATTTCCGACACAGAATCGGGCAGTTTGGTGAGCACATTTCCTTGCAGGTCCAGTTCTGCAAGGTATTTCAAGACACGAGTAAATCGAAGGGTCACTTGGCTGTTTTTCCCATCAGAGCACGAAGACATTCTGTCAACGTTTGTGAGGTGAATAGCATGTGAGATTTAAAAAAATACATCATTTACCTCTGAGCTGAGTGAAAGTTGTAAAGAACTTGCTAGAAACGACCTTCATCTCATTGTCAGCCAATGTGATAACTCGGATGTTTTCTGTGACAGTCCTCAGGACTTTGAACACACCGTCTGGGAAAGAAGCTAGCATGCATTTTGACAGGTCTGCGGAGAAGAAGAAGAACATAGTTATAAAATAATCAAACATTAACACAGTGTAAATCTATAATTACTCTGATAATTACACATGATTACTTACTATTCTTATTATTACATTCTGGCATTTCAAGTTATGTAGCAGTCAACTTTAAGCCTATGTCGCCACCTGCTGGTACTATCTCTGACAACAAATTCATTTATATGCTCTGAACAAAGATTAAGTGAGAGACAAAGGAAAGAATATGTTAAAGTGTATCTTACCCACACTATCTTTTCCCTCCTCTACAGTAGCATTAATCCTCCGGGCCACTTTTGCAACAGCCTCAGCCATTTTTCTGCTTTAACTTTTCCTAAGAGACATAATACAACATTACACATACCTCCACATATAAATGATAAGATGATAAAATAGTAACTACACTATCAGTCAAAGCTGCTGCCCATGCTGACATCCCACTGAAGTCAGCACAACACAGTCGACGCCTGTTTTAAATTTAGCCACAGGCTAAAAATGAACCTTCTAAGGCTAAATCTCATTAAAGATTGCTAGCACTGATAAATGTCACACTTTAGTTGTTTAACGTGGACACACTCCAAATTTTTGTGCACTTTTGGTTTTAAGTACATTAAGGCAATTTCTAACAGAATTTAATGTAAAGACCTGACCTGCAAGTGTATTAACAGCACAAAGTCAGATGGATTCATATTCTTCTTCATATTCTTTTCTAGCTTAATAAACTTAGTACTGGCACAATATTAAGGTCTTAGTTCTTTGCTTATCTACATCTACATTCTGAACTGGTTGAGTTTTTATAACTAGTTATGTTTGTTTAGCACTAATTCCTACTCAAAAAAATGATCAGAAAATAACTAGCTCTTCTCATATATTGTACTTTCAAGTACTCCACTGATGAATATATTTGACATGTCAAGAGTTTTTTGTTTTGCTCCAGTATTCACAATTTTGAATAAACAGATTAGAAATTAATATAAACGAAAGACAGCTCAGGTTAAACAGTTGACTTGTCTTCTTCTTTTGACTGTTTTATGGGTTGACACAGTGGATCATCTGCCTCTATCTCACCCTACTTCTTGCATCCTTCTCTGTCACACAAACTCTCTGCATGCCATTTTTCCACTACATTCATAAATCTTCTCTGTGGTCTTTCTCTTTTACTCCTGCCTGGCAGCTCCACATTCAGGTATCCCTACCATCTTATAAACCTTTCCTTTCACTCTTGCGGCTATCCTTCTGTCACACATCCCCCCTAACACTGGTCTCCACCCACACCATCAAGCTGCCCTTGCTTTTCAGCTCTCTTGTCCACTGCCTGTTCTGTTGCTTTGTTTGGTTTACCACAGGTATTTAAAGTCATCTATGTTTACTACCTTTACAGGTTCGCTGCTACACCCGTCTCTCTCTCACATGTGAAATCTGTCTTTCTTCTATTGACTTTCATTTCTCTTCTCTCTAGTGCATATCTCCACCTCTAAATAATCCCTTCCAACTGCTCCCTGCTCTCACTACAGACCAAAATGTCATCTGCGAACATCAAAGTCCAAGGAGACTCCTGCCTGACATCACCTGTCAGCCTGTCCATTACCACTGTAAACAAGAATGAGGCTCAGAACCGATCCCTGATGAATCACACCTCTGCCTTTAACCCATCTCTCACTTCTGTCACACCTCACCACTGTCTTGTTGTCCTCATACATGTCCTACACCAACCTAACATACTTCTCCATCACTCCTGACTTCCTCTTAAGACTACCACAGTTCCTTTCTTGGCACTCTATCATATGCTTTCTCCAGATCTAGAAAAAGACACAGTGCCGTTCTTTAAATAAAAAATAATAATAATAATTTGAAACTATCTGGTAATTTGTGGTAAATTAAAGACAACTCATAAAACATTTGTTACATTGAATTACAGAGTGTTTGAGAGAAATTCAACTTTTGCCTTTGCCCATTATTAAAACCCATTAAGTCCTCAAAGTGGAAATAGTAACATAAAACCCCAGAAACGCTGCTTCGGTTGAGCCTTCACGAAGATCGCTTTTCACTTCTGGTTAACCATAAAGCTAGTAAATAAAGCATGTATGCTAACATAAAAATCTTTAGACTTACTTCAGACCTACACTACCAGACTAATATAAATTCACCGGTTGACAGACATATAGATATGCTCTGTGTCATTGAAGCTATACAAAAGTCACTTACCTCAACTAAAAGCCTGCTAGTGTTACCAAAACGTGCAGCTGCCGGTGTTAGCTAACTTAGCTTCAGCTTCTCAACCCACCAGGCAAGTTTAATGAGTGTGTATTTTTAACCAGAGGAGAGGCTGGCTGGCTCACCTCTTTGCTGCTGCGCTATTTTTTTCGGTCAGTACGATACGTTAGCATCACCTCATATAAGCAAAGAAGTTATCAAACAATGCAAAAGCAAGTTAATGCTTAGCTTCGGTTAGGAAAACATGAGCTTCGGTTAGCTTGCTAGCTAACATAAGTGATATTCACGAGCGTCAGTCCTGCGCTTTGAAATTGCAGAACACGAAAATTTAAAATATAAAACAAAAGAAATAGCGTCATACACGAATTCCATGAGTAATAAGGCGCAGATACCACAACTAAATAACTTAAACCATCTTTAAAATTTATTGAACACGTATAAAATATTTTTTTAAATAGTTGCTGGTTAATTCAACTATAATTAAATAGTTAACCACATCTGCCTGAGTGGAAACTGACATTACGAAGTTAAATGTTGTCTTACCTCTGAGTCCTGGTCAGCTATTGCCAGTCTGACCTCTGCCATAGTCATGAATCTGGCAAGTTCCTGGTTAGTCAGTATTTTTTCAAAGGATTTGAATACAATGAGCTCTATTGCTTTAGAAGAATAGAACCTAGTTTAGCATTGTTACAACAAACTGCAACTTTAGAGTGTTGGCTGGATATTCCTTTTACAATGCTATATTTTCAATGTAAGAGGAATTTGGCAGTCACTTACTGTAGATGACTGAAACAGCTAGAAAAGTCTACCTATTTTGAGTGTGAGTGCTTTTGTGAAACACAGTTCACACACAATCCTGTTGCTAAACATAAGCTTCACCATGCTATTTGTCATGAAACTGTAGCATCTTAAAAACCAAATACACCACATAATTTTAAACCAACATAGCAAAATACATATTAAGGGTGCAACATGTACATATATGTAATTTTATTTTAATATTTACAATAATATAACAATATAAATAGCCATTATAACAATATACATAAATGGTAGTCAACAATAAAACTGTGCTGAAATATTAATCAACATTACCATTAAATATTTACAATTATAACAATTGATAATTTAAAGTGAATGAACTTCCGTTTGTGACAATAGGTGAACCCAATTTTTGAGTTCACATTTTGGTACATCTCAAAATGCAACTATTCTTACAAACCAAAGCCTACATCACACATCAAAATGTTGTCTTCGTGCAACGCTCCGACACAGCCTTGCAGTGCTTTCTTCCTTCTGTATAAATGTTTTATTTTATTTTATTTTATTTTATTTTATTTTATTTTCAGAAATTACTTGGTTCTGTCAAAATTTCTGTACAGTGTTAAGCCTGCTCTGCAGCTGGTTTTAGCTTTCACTGGCACCCGCACTGATCCACAATCATATCCTCGTGGTGTCGAAGGAGCATCTCTCCATTTTCATAGTACAACATGCTCAGTGGGCTCATTTTGGTTGGTGCACAGCAGGGTGAGGCCACTCTGTCAGGGTGGAAATGCTTCAGGAGACTCTGGAAAAAGAAAGAGAGAGGCTTTAGGCCAATTGTAGATAACTGCAGTTCTATAAAGAAATATAGTAATAGCGTTATCCTATCTTAGCTTACTGACATACTGACCCACTTACTGTCATCTGATATTTGCTATTCTGCTTTTCACTTCATTTAGTAAGTTGAACATTTCTGTTCATTTAAGCTATTTGTTATATGTTTTGTTGTTTTTAACGTAACATTTTGAACCACTTTAAACCACAGACGTTCTGATAAAAAATGATATCTTGTTTTACCCTTTTTCATAGTGTGGAAAAGGAGTACTAACAGATTTGTTATGATGAAACGCTTCAAATCCTCACGTTTTACTAAATTAGCAAAACAAAAAATAATAAAACAATTATTATAGCCCTGCAACAGACTGGCAACCTGTCCAGGGTGTACCCTGCCTCTCGCCCTAAGACAGCTGGAATAAGCTCCAATGAATGAATGAACAAATGTAAAAAAACAAAACAAAAAAAAAACACACAAAAAAAAAACCTAGTAACTACGATTCATATTTGCATAGTGTTTCAAGTATTTGAGATACTTGTTTTGTCATTTTGAAAGTAATTGACAACACTTTTGGGTAGAAAAACACAGGAATAATTTCCTTTTTTTAATATATAGTTTACCATTACTGTTCTCTACTGTTTGTGAAACCCCTTAGAGAGGCCCTCCACCCTTTTTCTTCAGTCCTAACTGGTGTCAAGTTAACATTGTTAAGACATCCATCAGACAGCCACCACCACACACTTGACCAGTATGTAGTGCATTTTCACAATGATATGTCTCTGATCTAACACATTACTGTAGCTAAATGTCTCAATTTTTTCTTTTTAGTGAACAAAAAACATTATTACATTATTACTTACATAATACATTACATTACATAATTAGATAAACATTATTTGACTCAAGAGCCACTGAGGACTTCCGGTAAATTGAGTTAAGTGGTATTTTTGCTTGCCTGCAGATTTTTCATAGTTGTTATCATTTTTGATCACGTAAAGTTTATTTTATTACATATTAGTCTGAAGTACTGTTTCCATAAGTTGTACTTTAGTGGTTTAGCTACAGTTCAGCCGCTTCCATTGTGAAGTAATTGGTATTTTTATTAGATAGATAGATAGATAGATAGATAGATAGATAGATAGATAGATAGATAGATAGATAGATAGATAGATAGATAGATAGATAGATAGATAGATAGATAGATAGATAGATAGATAGATAGATAGATAGATAGATAGATTGTCCCTATCCCAAATTGTCCCTGATGCATATATCTGCCAGTGATTGTGTGCATATGAATTTTTAAACGGTCTGCATACAATGTTCCTATGATGATAATATGAATATGTGTAAGAACAGAAACTCTAGATAGGCACTCACCTGCATGTAGGCATGATTGGTTGGGTTTAAGTCTTCTCTCAGAGGACTAGGGCAGGAGCCTTCACAGCGGTAGGCATTGTATTTTTTAGGAAAGACAATCCAGGACCCCCAGCCAATCTGATTAAAGTCGACATGCAGGTCCACTTTGCGACAGAGCGATTTTTCACTCACTCTTTTGAACAGCTGTGGGGTTCTTGCTGTTTGCTCTCTCTGGCCCCGTTTGCTCCTTCGCCTCTTTTTGATTTCAGCAGGGGAGAAGAACTTGGATTGTTCAGCTGTATGGAGTAAGCTCGCTTTAGCCTTTGAGTTTTCATCAGACCCTGTGTGTGAGAAGACAACCAGCAAGGCCCGGTCACTCACATCCTGGTCTTTTGTCAAACTTGTTTCATAAACAGGCTCATCGGGAAGAGGCAGGCCTCGCTTTTTCTTTATCACTTTCCTTCTTCTTGACACTCGCTTGTGTCGAATTCTTGTTGTTGATTTCTCTTTAAGCCAGCTCAAGAGGGGATTTGTCATGTTGAATACTTTCCAGCTCTGCGATGATGTGACTAGTGACGATTCTGTGAGCAGTGCCAGCAGATGCTGATCCTGGTCATGGTGGTGATACACCTCCACACTAATGTTGGAAACATTCATTGTCCAAGGTAGCTTGATTCTCAACTCTGCTGCCTGGATTTGTTTGTCAGCTCCCAGCGCATGGAGGTCAAATGTCGCCACCCAGGATCTATGTCTGTACTTCAAATCTGATATAGCAAAAATGGAAGAATTAGCATAATTGAAGAGCACTTTGTATGACACAGATTATAATGACTGATTGTGTGTTACTGATGCATGTAAACCAACAAACAACCACCTGTGCGGGAAATGAACCCCCCAAAACATCACCATTATTATATTACCAAACATTAGATTGCTTTCTTTCCCTCCTCACCACACAGGTGGTAGATAGCTGCAACTTTGTGAGCCTGGTTTTGCTGGAAATCTATTCCTCTAAGCGTTTCTCCTCCCTTAAAATCTCCAAGTTCTTTTGAAAGGTGATCACCGAATTGTTAAAGGTTACTTTTCTGATAATGTAGGGTCTCGCCAAATTAAATAAACTTATGGAAGGTATAAGTGCAACATATATCTTAACTATGACATGACATTTTCAGTGTGCAGCCTGTAACAGCTTTATTAAAGAAGATGCAAATCAATAAGAAGGCCTACAGCTTCAACCTTATATGTTTTGCTGGTTTAGTGGATTTAATCAGCCAACAGGAATTATTTTAACCTAAAATGTTTTTTTGAAAGTTTATTTACCTCATAACAGAAGTCAGATAAAATCAAAAAATGAAACCTTTAATGAACATGCAGGCTCATCTGGTGAGAAAATAATAATATATGTCATCTAGAACTTCGTGATTAGGGGATTTCAGTAATCAAAGCTGCTTATGCTTTTCCCCAACATAACCCATTCATTATGCTACCCATGGACACCCTGCTCTGCGCCCACATCTGTAAAGAGACCCATTGTGATTCTAAACAGGTGTGGTTCCGATTAATCTAAGGGATGAACGGCTTTAAAACATTTAACTTTTGCATTGTCCGCTGCCTATTGAGTTCGACTCTTGATCAAAAGTGCAAACCACCCGCGCTATTAATCCACTCAAACCAAACACGTAGCCGAAACCAATCACTTAACACATCCCTGCTTCTCACGGCTTCTGCATATCCTCTGTCAAACAAACAGGTAGTAACTCTAACACTTTACCGAGATGTGAAATTAGATTCTGCAGCAGGGATTGGGGGGTGTCCTGTGCTGGCTGCTTGTGCCACCGTTAAATCCAGCGCTCTAATTTAATCAAACCAAGTGCGAAAAAGAACTGAAGGAGGTTGTTGATTTGACTAAGCAAGAGATTTGTATAGGGGGATGTCTGGCGAGGTATCTAATCAACATCACCTATTTAGCGAAGAAGAGGTTTGCTTTGAGAATTAGAGAGAATACCGGCCTTTTCACACGCTGATCTCTGCATGGTTATTCACCCCCTAAGCGGAATGTGGATTGAAAACCTCTGAGGTCGTCTGGCACGCAGTGTTGACAGAAAAACTAAACTCCTTAACATCTGAGAGGATTTATTAATGGTAGAGAAGACATCTGACCCGAACCAAAGCTATAAAACACGAATGTCAAACGATTCCCTGCACGTTTCTGACAAACAAACCAAATATTTTTTATGAAGCAATGAGCCAGATCTTACTTTTAGCCATCATACTCTTCACGGTGTCCGCTTGTCTTGCGGCATCTTGCTCCATCGTATCCATAAGACCGGAAAAATTCGACTTGAAATTCCTGTAAAGTTGCATCATGTAGCTCGGCAGGTGATATCCAGCTCCTCGATCCATCACGGCAAAACGGTGCAGCGGCCTCATAAACACCCCATCGCTGGATTTATGAATCCCTTGAGCCAGCAGCGCCAGCAAAGATGCATGGAGCGCAACACCCAAAGCTCCCCATGAGCGCATGTTTTAGGTCGGTTAATGACAAATTCCTCCTCTGGAAGAGCAGGGGAGCCTTATATACTCTCACCCACCCCCTTTCACGTTTAACAAGTAGCTGAGAACATTAAAGGAAATTGACATGAGTCCTCAAGACTTGCTACCTGACAGCTCATCATCTATTCAATTGGTAATGAGGCGCCTGGGTTGGTGTTTACAAGACGCACAGGTTTTGTTTGCACCATGTTCTTTGGGCTTCTGCAGCCTGACTCCCCATTCTCAGACTAATTGTTTCATCTGTTTGGTTTGCACTAATTGTTAGGCTTTCCCATAGTCTAATTTAGTCTACTACGGGCCCCTTGAAATGCACATCAGGGACAATGAATGGGCTCTATTACCCATCAGGCATGTCTTCGTACAACAACAACAATGGCAACAGAACTATTAATGTTAAAACATCACTGCAACCAGTAATATAGGGAACGCACATGACATTTATACTACATTTATTATGCATTTGTTAATAACTTGGCCTAATTTAACTTCTAATTATACCTCAAATGGCCTTTTGTGACAAGAATATTACGATAAAAGATGGAGACGGATAAAACAGGCCTACCACAAACTGAGATAAAGTCGCTGGAAACTTAATATAGACCTCTGGGACACTATCAAGCAGCACAGATAGAATGAAGCAGGAAACACGTCTTATCTCGCTCATATTTAACTTTAAGATGTTTACTTTTAAAGCTATACTATTATATAAAGCTCACTGGTGTTTTTCTGGTTAGAATTCCTTAAACAGCGTATTAATTTTATTTGTAATGTTTATATATAAGCTTTCATTTTATTAATAGTAGCTGTATACACCTATTATAAGAATGCTTAATTTCAAAGTGGCATAACAGCAATGAACCTTTTAAATCTTCGCAAAGTTTGCACGTCAAAAATCT
Source organism: Maylandia zebra (assembly GCF_041146795.1). Taxonomy (NCBI): domain Eukaryota; kingdom Metazoa; phylum Chordata; class Actinopteri; order Cichliformes; family Cichlidae; genus Maylandia; species Maylandia zebra. The sequence goes on along the minus strand of NC_135174.1, from coordinate 19,895,897 downwards.
TGGTTCCTGCATAGAGCATCTGTGGATGGTTGTCGCAAACTGCGCATGCGCTATGCGTCTCCATTCACATAATGAAATCCTTTTCCTCGAGAATCTCCCGAGAAAGGATAAAAATTAATGGATATTTTTTATCCACCTGTATAGTTAAAAAGCGGTGCACTTTGTCGACAACGTCTACACCGGAATTACCGAGGTCCGAGGTCTGTTTTCCTAACTGGCCCGTCGCTTTTTCACCTACCGTGTGCTGAAATGGTGAGTAGCTTTAAAGTTTACGGGTCTTTTCTTGCACGAGTCATGGCAGCTAAAAAGAAAGTTGGCACTCGTGCCGTTTTTGGACCCCAGTGTCCCTCTAGATTACAATCTTCAACAAATATGGATTTTGGACTTTTGCTTGGACTAGACTTCCGCAGTGAAGGATATTTTCATGATGTGCTTGTGTGGCTGATGGGGCATACATGTGCTTGGCACCCCCACCCCCCATCTCTCCATGCCTGCACTGCATTGTGCATTCAATCTGGTGTTTTGGGCGCTGACAGTGATAATTAATAATAATAATAATAATAAAAACAAGTTGTGCAAAGCACGATAGGCAGTTGGGGCTCATTACTATGGAAATGCATAAATGGATAACCGTTAACTTATGTTTTTATTTGCTTATAAAAAACAAACATTTTCTAGGATGTCCTGATGTGTTACAGTGCAACGATTACACGCGCATGAAAATTACATTACAGTACATGCATGCAAATGATAAAAGGTTTGAGAAAAACAATGTGTTATGCTCTGCGTAATGCGTTTGCATCACTTATGCAAAAACTGGATATGTACTAATAATAGGTGTGTTTTATATGTTAGCGCTCATAAGACAGGAAAATGAACCAAAACAAATACTTCTACATACAAATACCACTAACAGAAACCTAATCTAAAACCACGTCATGTATTTACATGTGCATTTATAGCATATACAGTATATAATAGGCAAATAGTGACGTCATGCTGCATCTGCGTAAGATTTTACTAGGCCTGATATAAAGCACATGATGTTCTTTGATTTATTTTGTTTTGTGTCAAGGTCTTTGTTTACTTTGGTCCTTCCAGCTGGTTATCCTTTCAGGCTCTTCTGTTTATATCGCTTTACCTGATGTCATGGGGGGTGGGGTTGGGCGGTGGGAGTGGCGATGGGGTGCACTGAAACTGCCTCTGATTGACTCGATCAAACCACGAGTATCAGTTAATCAAGAGTGATAGAACGAAACTCCTGGATGATTGAGCAGCCAAATACTAAATGGTGAGCCTTTTAATCTCAGTTTATCTTGATAAGAGGGCTGGATGAGAAACTTAACTCCTACGTGCAATTTTAAAAGTTGTTTGTTTGGACATGCCCCACGAAAAGCCCCCACTTTGTTTCCAAAATGATTTATAGTAGATCTGTTCATAGGGATTGAGAAATGTAAAACAGGTGTTCAGTTAGGTTCAAGTTTCCTTAAGTCCCAGCGCTGCTTGTTTTGAAATTGATTTGGATGCATATTTGCAATCATTTATAAGAGTATTGTGCCAAGGTCAACTGAGTCAATACTGAGAGGGGCCAAATTCGGGATGGGGTGTTGCGGGTCCCAACTCTCTTTTCTTATTTTCTGAAGTTGCACAATAAAATAGCTGTGACTGTTCACCTTCCCCATGTTCATAATGAAACTATAAATAACAGCTGACTACAATAAAACTGCTAGGACTTAATCAAATACTTATAATCTACCATATGCATGTTTAGTTATACAGCCCGTTACTATCTACATAAATTAAAAATGCAGTGCAGGTGAAATAGTCATAATATGCTTTTATGTGAAAAAGAAAGTACACTTTTTTCAGTTCTAAGGTCTTAGTGATCCCTAAGACCTTAGAACTGAAAAAAGTGTACTTTTCAGTGAGGACATAATTAAACATGATCTGGTCCTTTCTAAGTCTTCAAACGAGGTAAATACATGCTCATATGAACAATAAAAATTATGTATTACACTGTGTCAAACTAAGCCAAAATGCAGAAGCAGTGTGTGGAAAACTACCACACTAGCAAACTAGCACACCCCATGATTCTGTAGCTCTTGGGTTATTTTGTGATTTCTCTGAGCATTCCAGGGTCTGACCTTGGGGTGAATTTGTTGCAATGACCACTCCTGGGATAATTGGCACACCAGCTTGTTTTCTACATTTTCATAATCTTTATAAATTACATAACCCTCCTTCCTCTTTTGCATTGTGTTAACAAACAGCTGAACACCAGCAGACTGCCAAAAGTGCTTTTAGAGAGAAGGTTGCTAATTATCACTTAATTTTTTATTACAAGCACCTAATCATCTTAATTCCATTGGAAGCAGTAAGGCTGTACTGCTTCCAATGTTTTGTTGTTCCTTTAATTGTATTTACATAATTTTAAGACCTGCTAAGAAACATTCAAAAATGTTTTTGATCTTCTTACATTCTAAGAAAAATTTGATGTAAAAAAAATTTGATAATATCAAAATATTTGAAGGCATGCCTTTCAGTAAATATAATTTTGGTCATATCCAAAGTTACCCAGAGGACATTTGATGTAAATTAATTAATTTCCCAGTGGGCACTGTTTTCTGATTGTGATTAAATAGTTGTCTGAATGAAAAGAAGTGTTTTGGAAATTAGATAATTATCTAAATGCAGTTGTTAATTCTTACCACAAGGTGTCATATTTGATCAATGGACTCAAGAGAATATTGCACTGGACGTCCACCCAGAACATGCCAAGGTGTATTTGTAATTAGTTATCATTTCATCTTCCCAAGAGCTTTGAGCTGCTGATTTATTTTTAACTTGACAGTGATTGATTAGGGAAACATTTTGATTTGGGAACAGTGTCCCTGTGCTGTGAGAAAGATGAAAAGACTATCTGAAAGCATTAATTTAATTTCTAATGTGTTTGGAAGCTTAGAACTTGTCTCAGGTGAAATACTTCTTCCTTCCTTACAATTGCTCTTACAAGTCTCTTAGCAAACTGTGTGAAAATGTGCCTAGGCTCATTAGCTTTATGACAGTTTATTACAAAATCTCCCCCCCCGAAAAACAAACGAATATTTGTTACTTCTCACTTCCTGGGTGGATTCATTCATGTTTTGAGGTTTGCGGGCCACGGGAGGGTTTGGTTTCACATTCACTGTGTTGCAAGAACGTCAGAATCTTTGGCCTGCGCGGCTGCAGGAAGGAAGGAACAGGTGTGGCAGCAGTAGATTTTACATCCATATCTCGAAAAAACCACTTACCACTTTTGCAAATCAGCTTGATGTGGACATTATCTTGTGACAGATTTGTGATCGCACATACTTTTGTAAGAAAACATTCTCATATGCAGTTCACTCAGACGATAAGCCCGATGTTGTTGGCCGTTTTGTTTAATAATTTGGAGTCCTAAGTGTAAATCTTACCCAAATGGGTAAGTTTGGCAGAATTTCGATACAGGTATTTTGCAAGCAGATGCTGTTGGCTGTGTTCGTGCCTTATTCAAATCTTAGGATGCTTGCTGTTTGAACTGACATACCCTCAGTGTTATGACTACAAAGGGTACAGCACGCAGGCATTTACAGCTAAAACTCAAGCTTAAATCTAAGTATTTGCCCAGCTGTAAGCTTGTTTACTTTCGGCATGACATGTGTTAACTGCTAATGAATGGAGTAATTAGCGCATTGCAGTGAATTAGGCTTATGTTGTCGGTGTTGCAAGTGTACCTTACATTCTACAGTGAGGGTTTACTGCTGCATCTGCTCGTAATTTGTGTAAGAAGTGATGGTTTAGTTTGATACAGTTGCTGAAAGGTCTGTGTGTTCAGAAGGTATTGTGCTGGCAGGAGGCTCCGGTTTATGATTGGATGGCGAAATGGATGGTGAGTAAGCCTCTGGGTCCGCCTCCACATCCTCTTCACCCCCCCCCACCCAAACACACACACACACACACGCACGCACACACAGACACATGCGCAATCAGTTTCATACACACACAAATCCCAGCAACCTTGCACCTCATGTGCAGGGGATGCATACAAAAAAGTAACAAACAAACCAACAGTGGAGCCCCCACCCCCCACCCCACCTCCCTGCACACTCCCGTCTTTTCCTACTCAGTGGCTGTCTGGGATCTGTCCTTACTGAAGGACATGTTCATTGACTTGCTTTATAAGGACATGTTAATGATGCAAGACTGCCGCCTGCTGTAGTTTGATCAGGAGGCAGAGACACATTGCCTCACAGAACAGACAGAGATGCCAGTGGGGATGTCTGAGTGAGACTGCTTGCCTGCCGGAGAGCTGTCATTTTGGTTCTTTTTAACCCATTATTTTCTGTTTTGTGATTGTGTTTCTCTGAGACTCGTGCACCTCTCGGACGGTGGAATGAGCAGCTGAATGTCAGGTACAGTTGTCATACTTTGCATTTTCTTTGTTGTGACACTTGACTCCTTTTGCTGGTTTGTGGTCGCAAAACGTGTCATCAGTATGTTTTCAAGAGGTACAAAAGAAATGGCATGCGCTGTTCTTTAGATGCACGCTGTGATTTTACATGAGACTTAAGAGATGTAAAATATCTTTTTAATCTGTTTACAACATTCTTTGATAATACCAGTCATGGCTGACATTCACATAGCTACATGGACTGCATTCTTAATGGCATGTGACGCCTAAGCTCTCCTCTTAAGTGTTTATCCACTCTCATTCTTCTGCCGGAGTGGCCAGCACCTGTTTGAAATGATTCAGACACCCTTGACCATCTTACAAAATGCTGAGTCAAGCTCTGTTTGCACTTACACAAGTTTAGCACTTCAGCTCGAGTTGCAAGCAAAATGTAACATGTTAACAACTCGGTGTAAAATCTATCTGCTGTCACTTGAACCGGCAGATCTGCCAGAATATTGTGGCCAGACACTGAGGTTTACAAAAAGTGAAAACCACACCACTGCAGGCTTGAAATAAGAAGATATTATTGGCACCTTGAGATGAAATAAATTACAGACAGGGTTTTTAAAAATAGATTTGGAAACCCTTTTTAGCTGGAGCTCACTGTCAAGCTGTGATGAAAGCAAGAATGCACAAGGCTAAAGGTTACTCGTGATTTATGTTGTCTCACTGCAGTAACAGAAGCAGAGTTTGTTTGTGTCTCAGTGGATTTTCAGCTCTTACTAGTGCTACATGCTATTTCCTTTAGATGTCGTCCAGTCAGTGTGTGCACCTCGGCTGTCACTCTGGATGCTAACTCTTGCAGTGGAAATGCTATTTCACACATTTGATCAGATTTGAAAATAGCATCCTCTCACCATGCATCAGCACGCAACTTCTTTTTACCACAGTGTGCTCTTTCTGAGCACATCGCCGGGCCATTTCTTTTGTACAATAATTAGCAAAAGTCACAAGTTGACACAAATTCACAATGAGGTTTTTGGAACAGTTGAAGGAAAACACAAAAAAGATTTTTTGCAGAGGAAGCACTGAGCTCATTTCCGTGCAGAACTGACATTTTAGGGCAGGAACTAGCAATGTCCTGTGGAATCACGCCTGCAACCCTTAACCTCGTTGGTGAAATATGCGTACAGCTGCAGGGAGGAAGTTTCAGAGAGTACATGTAAGCGTTTCCTGTCAAGGTGTGCTTATGCTTCCTTAGCTTGTGTGGGGGTGTGACTGAGTTTGGTCGAAGGGTTTTCTCGGTCTAGCCTGTGATGAGAGAGAGTGGGACAATGTGTCATTGTTATTATTAAATAAAATTAGCATTCAGATGTCATACTTTAAGTTAGTGCACAGAAGATCAGATGGTTGATGGGGATATTGTGTGGCTATTTCCAGACACGACATGACTGCATTGCACTAAATCAGCTTATTTTTGTGTACCCAGCATGCTTTTAGCCTAAACATTTTCAGACTGAACGAGTGGCCTCCATGGAGACCAGAAAATACACAGGATCCCTGATTATGAATTAGGTGATGCCAATTTGTATTGAATTTAGAATTTTAATGTGGCTTTTGTTGACACGCTGGCGGCTCTCCTCTCAACCTCAATGTGGGAAGTTGTGTTGAAAGATCTCCTGCGCACTACAAAGTGATACCCATCTCTCTTAAACCCCTGCATCTCGTATGAATAAAGGGTGCTCTGCATCCTTCCTCGGGGCCACCAACAGATGCATCCTGCAGCTGCAAGCTCCTTCCTGTCTGCGCTCAGACCCTTTTGTCTGAAGACATTGCTACAGCAAAGTTGGGACACCGGCTGAATTTAAATGGGGCTGTCCTGAATGGAGCAGTACTGATAGGCTGGCAGTAGCTTCTGGTTTCCATGGTCGTAAGCCCACTATGCTGTCTTTGAATTTAAATATTAGTGCCGCTGGTTAACTTTCACCAGCTGATCACAGCTTTGTTGGCAGATTCCTACACAAACACAGAAAGCTGAATTCAAGATTATTGTTTTTGTTTGTGTGTGCATTTACTTATTTCATTGAATTCCACTTATCTTTCATCGGACCCGCACACAGTGCAGCATCAGTGCAGTGCTTCAGTGTGTGTGCAGTACTACTCTGGTTGATGTGTGGGATAAACAGCCTCTCTAATGAGTTGCCTTGATTGGCTTGCCAGTAGGATGTTTATGACTGAGGGCTATTTCTACACAGGCCTCCACCCCGGCTGCCCGCCTGGGGGCGGAGACCAGGTCTGCCCATGCTGAAATTAGTGCAGTTGAAGAGCTGCCCTTGCGTCTAGCAAGAACGTCTGTATCAAAGTGTGTGCACCGTGGTCTTGCAGCAGTGGTGACAGGCTGCAAAGTAAGAGAGCAGAGCCTACAGTGTGACCATTAACTTGCTGAAAAGTCAAAGCAACGTATCACGTATCCTCAATTATCAGATGTTTCGCAAACAACCACATCACATATGCGATAAGATTTAGGAAGTTCTAGTGCGTGGCTGAATATAATGTGAGAATCAGTTTTCAGTGTTTTATGGCCTTCCACTAAACCACAGAGCCATGCATAACTGTGGTGGTGGGTAAAAGAAACCTACTGATTAAATGCCCTTAAAGGGACAGAGATTGAAATTAGTCTGTTTTTTACCCGTTACTTTAAGAGAAGAACAAAGCAAAACTCGTTAAGGTGAACGGTTTGCCTTAAAAGTGTTAAAAAGACCTCTCTTAATGACACCTTTGCTTGTTCACACTAATCTGCAGCAGGCCTGCAAAATGTGCTTCATTTTTCATCGTGTGTCGTTATTTTGGAATCAGATCCATGTGATGTCCAAACCATCAGCATTCGGAGTGCTGGCTATGTCTTTCTACTACTGTCAATTTGGCTCTTTTACTATCTCTCCCAAGGGCTTAAATGCGCAGCAACAAAGCCACCCCCCTTTCCGTCTTCGTAGCTTGTATACAGAATAGTGGGGTGGCATGATGCCACAGTATTCCTAGCTTGAATGCTCTGTAAAAAAATGGGCATATCTTACATGGATAATCCAAAACTGGCAACACTTTTACATCTGCTACATCTTGTGGTATACTTGGGCGTACAATGTTTACCACAGCTTGTTTCTGTATCATTTATGTAGCCTACACGTCGAATTTGCAAGTATAGATTGGTTCATGCCACCCTTATTCATTAAAAATAAAAGTTTCAAAGGAAAGAGAAGAAATATTGCAATTTCCTGCTAACATAAGCAAAAATTATGAGATAAAAGCAGAAGTTAAAAAGCTTTGAAAAAAAAATGAAAATATTTCTGTGGATCCGCTTCTGTCAAGTGAATAATAAAGTTATCATTTCATGTGTTGTCCGTTGGAAAGAGTCAGCTGTGTGTTATCTTTGTGCATAGCCTGCCCATGTGAAAGAAAGCTAAGCGTTAGCCATCTGGCTGCCAGATGTATTGCTACTTCCCCTGGTCTCCTCCGTTGAGACTCCAGTCTCCTGCATGAATCTATTCCCCAACATCAGTCAGGAGACGGAGCAAAGACGAGGAGTACGTTGTCTGAAAAGTATAACTTCTGAAGTTTTGCCTGAATGCCAAGCAGCCTGGCACTTTGAACTCCCACAAGGGGTGTTTCCCTCCGACTGGGGGTGGGTGAGTGGATTCAAAGAAGGAAGATTTCTTTTTTTGGATGTGATGCCAAGTTCTCACACTCCTTTGGACCATGGCAGAAAGAAAGCAGCAAAGAAAGGGCTCTGGAAGCACAGATTGCACTTCATCTCATGCGTAAGATATTATATTTTACTGAATTGTTACGCCAAGGAGTGTTTTTTGTTACGTTTCCTGCGGTGGCCACAAAATTATGCTAACAGAGAACCTTTTGGTATGTGACGGGGACTTAAATAGATTTGTGAAGCTGCTGGAGCACAGCATTGAAAACTTGGCTTCCTCCTATTGAACTCGGGCAGGGCTTCTGACTCTTTTGCCTTCAGTCTTTTCCCGCAGCTGTTATTTGATAGAAGCATAATTACTGAAATCCTATGATTATTTGAACTCTTTGAACTACAAACCATTTATACTGTACATTAAAAAAAATCCAAACCAGGAAACACGTTGTGCTTGTGAGAAGAATCTTTCTGCTGAATCAAAAAGTCTCCGAGTACAAGGCTTGACCTACCTTCTTACCTTCAGAAGCAACAAAGAAGACAGTAGCTGTGACTCATGCGGCACTTCTCTCACCCACAGCCTCTCTGCACCTTGAGAGCCCACTCTATTCAAAACTGATGATCACACAGAGGTGCTTTGAGCTCAGCTAGAAGGCTAAGCTTCCATACGGCTGAACTGTGTGACATTCGGTAGATTTTGTGTTTGTTGGATTCATTCTCTCTGATTGTGTTTGGGGACTCAATGTATTATTCTGTTCATTTAAGTTAGGGGTAATAGGTTCCCAGCCAGCTGTGTCTTACAAGCGATGTTAATGAGCACTGATGGTGTGGCCTGCTAGGCTGTCAGAAGTTTTGTTTGTTTATCTGTAGAGCTCCCTGGAAAGCTTGGTTTTTATTCAGAGGAGAAAAGGTTTTGTTGAAACCTGGCTGGCTCTCATTGGAGACTCTGAACCCCTACCACTATGACCACGATGAAACTGTAGAGAAATGAAATTAATGGTTAAGCCTAAAAAGGCGGATTTTATGAGTTATTGGCTGAGCCTTGCTCTATGCATCGGAAAACTACCACTGATAATATTTTTCATAATACATGATAGCTCAGCTTATTTGATCACATATCCTGAATACAATTATACTGCGGTTTTTATGTGATAAAACAATTTTTTGGCTAAAATAAAAGCAGATTTTTTCTATATCCAGCTTTGAATGCTTGCCATGTAAGAATTGCAAAACTGCAATGATAATCAGAAAAAATATAGTTCAACATGTAGATTCTTTCAATCTGATTATATGTTAAGAGCAGTGCCATCCAAACATACTGATTACCATGGCTCTGGTTAACCATGTTAAAAACCTTCCAAACAGACCCTTTGAGATCATAATAGCCTTTAACCGTGTTTCCACTTCTTCTATATTCTACAGATATGAGAATGGTACCGGTCTTCTTATTTAGCACTCACAAAGATAGCGAATCCTCTGGCGACCATGAATGTCAGTACCTAATTTCCTGAAACCCTAAATAACCTCATGGCAGCACTGTATCAAAACACAAGAGAGATACAGAGAAGGCCTTTGGGGGCCAATATAACAGACCACCGTCAGTTTTAAGAATTTTTAGCCTTGTTGTTTATTGTTTATTGTTTATTAATTCAGATACATTTGAAAAATCTAATAAAGTGCATGGTTTTGAGCAAATCCAGTCCTCTTTTGCCCTGTACACATATGGCCTACCTGCAAGCAAGCAAGCAAAGCCTGCTCAAGTGTAACTCGTCACACCTTTTAAATGTATGTATTTCTTTATTATTACAGGAACTTCGCTGTCTGTCTGTGTGTCACATTTAATGAGCTCACTGGTGGGCAATCCTCAGCCGTGATGCTAGCGTAGAAAAAAATGTTTCATGATGTGAAAAATAAAAAAAATCTGCATAGTAATTCAAAATTCTATTTATGTAGCATACACTGGTGAGTAACACTTTTTTCTAACCCATTCCTAGTCTTAGTGTGAGACTAGTACTGAATAACTTTTCACACCTTAAGTATGTTTGTAAATGATGTCACTCTCCAAATACACACTATTGTATGTTCCGCCGCTGTGTGCGTGCGTTCGTGTGTGATTGCTTCCTGTTTCTAAGTCCACTGCGATGCCATTTACAGCAGCTTGTGGAGCATGGGTACAACTGCCAGTGCCGCACCACAGCCCGTTTCTGTTGCGTCGCCGCTTGAGAGTGTCCATGGCAACGCGATGGCTGACAGCAAGCAGTCTCTTTGCATGAGCCCCTTCCAGACAGTCAACATCCACAACAACAAGGCCAAGTCCATCATCACCAACAAAGTTGCACCTGTCGTCATCACGTAAGTCCCTCCCCGAATCTACGTCCTCACAGTCGGGTGTGAAACCTTTTTGATCGCTGAGGTGACACCGCCCTCACCCTCCAGCCACGGTGTTTGCCCCCGTTATCATCTCTTTTGTCAACCCAGGCCAAGCAAATAGCAGCTGATAATTAAATTGGCCTCTCTGCACCATCCACACCTTGTTTTGTGTTTTGCATTGCAGATATAATTGCAGACAGGAATTTCAGATTCACGACGACATCCTCAAGACCAACTACAAAGTCGGTCGGATATCAGACACTCTGCCCGAGCACTACCTCGTGCAGGTAAGGGTGCCGTGCTCTTCTTGTAGCTGCGACAAAGAACAACACTGTCACAGCAAGCTGTGGAGTCATCTCACCATTCTTTCTTTTTCACATTTACATGTCCAAATTGCAGAGTGGTGTAGGAACATTGTCATGCGCTTTTTTATGATCAGAGGCAGCCATTAAAACGGGAATGTTGTCACCCTCCTCTCAAGGCTTTGATCTGCTCTGTCAACTGTGCTGTGGTAGTTCAAGCATGCAGTGTTTTGTCAGTGTTAACTCACAGCTCCTTTTATATGTGTAGAGAGGTCAGGAGTTTAGTCTTGAGAACATCTCCTTAAAAAGTGACTTCCTTTCTTTCTACCAGTAATGTTTGTCTGAAATGTTATGAACGCCTAATACCTGATTAAAACTTGATTTCTGGGGCTGATGCTGACATTGAAAGTAGTAAAACTACTAATCAATCTTCTTTATATATTTATATACTTGTATATTGTGCACATAGGAAGTTAGAGCTCTTTTTAAAACAGTAGATTTGATATTATTCCTCTGTTAACTCATATTGATATAACAAATTGAAATACCAACTAGAAATGGGAAAGACACGTAAATATGTATATAATGTAAATATAAGAAGAATCTGGAAAGTCCAATGGTCATGAGGGTGTCTGTATTTGTTGTTTCAGTGCGTTAAGCTCTCTGGATCAGTGCAGGGAACAGGTCTACTAAAGATCTGGGCGGGAGGGCATAGATTGAACTTTCTGAGACGACACAGTAACCGCACGTTATCTTTTTGGTGTTGTTTGCAAACACAGAGGACAAAAATCTAGCTTAATCTTGCAGCGATGACACAAAGCACTTCCACATGTAAACACCGTGTCAACCACTGTAATGTTTACTTTGCTACTCTCCCAATGAAGGCTGTGCTGGAAGTTGGAACAGTTTGGCTCAGTTCAGATTTATATGTGCTCTCCTTTCCAGGGGGAGTACTTCATGGTCCAGGATGTCTACAGCAAGGCTGATGTCCTAAACACCACGGGCAGTTATGGGGCGCCCAACTTCCGCCAAGTGAAAGGATCCTACCCCCTGTATGGCATGGGTCAGCCCAGCTTGACTGGGTTCAAGCAGGTTCTCCAGAGACTCCAGGCGCAAGGACAAGAGGTCACTGCTATAACTTGTGCACAATTTCACTGTGCTCCTCTTAAGCCTTCGATAGGTTTCTCTGTAGATCCTATTTTCCTGTGCTGGTGCCAGTTTAGCTCTGCCTGGCCTCTTTCGCTCCGTGTTGTCAGTAAATATTTGAGGAGTCAAGTGCTCGGTGGAGGCTGTGGCTGGATTGCAGAACTGAGCAAACAGAAAGTTGTGGTCATGTGCGCCAGTGGAAAATGAATCTTTCTACTTAGAGCAGCTAGAAACCGGCCGCAATTAAAATGAAATTGACAAAATTATACATCGGGTTTTTAAAACTCTGTATTCATGTGCTCAGTGTCATATGACGAGAAATTGTTTCCAGCTATTTTTAAAAGTAGTGTCGTTTTAAGGAGGAGGCCTGTTTTCCCATATTTCTTCCTACAGGAGGTTATATTCGTCTGTGTAAGAGAGGAGCCCGTTGTTTTCCTGCACAAGGACAATGACTTTGTGCCATATACCCCGAGGAGGAAGGAAAATCTACATGAGAACCTTCATGACCTGGAAAAAGAGGAGAGGGTGGAAAGCCTGGAGCTCACCATCAGAAAGGAGGTGAGAGACAAACTCATGCGTAATCCCTGATTTTTTTGTGTCATTTGCAACAGTACTAAAACTCTCCTTTCATCCACGCTCCACAGCTCCATGACTTCGCCAAGCTCAACGAAAACGTCTTCTACGTCTACAATGACATCGAGTTCTTTAAAGACGAGCCGCAGAAGATATCTATCACGTGCGAGGAGGACATCCATGTGACCGAAGAGGTCTACAAGAGGCCGATGTTCACTATGCCGGCCTACAGGTTGTTTACATTGTTCCTTTATTATGCCTGAGCTCCTCAAGTCACACGCACAAGTTTACACGAAGCAGCGTGCGGCTGCCTGCTGCTGAACATGCAGGGAAGGTTATAAATAGTGGTGCTTGTTTGTGCAAAGACTGGTTGCCCTGCGTTTTTTTGGAAACGAGAAGAAACGGGGGCGTAAAAACTACAGATTGAAACATCCTGTTTGCAATCAGATCTGCGGTGTCGGCTTTGCTGAGATGTTGTGAACCGCTCGCTGCGTATCCAGGCCAAGAGAATGTATTACTTCCATAGGAGAGCCCTAAAGCATTTACTCTTAATCTTTATGTTTCGTAAACGATAGGATGTTTTATTATAAATAGATTCAAAGTGCAGGTGTTTGGGCTCATCCTGTGATTCAATCTCTCCCATCATCCTTTGCAGTTTGCCGGAAAAGGCATAGTTTCTATCTGATGAGATTAGGAAACACAACATTAGGGAGCTCGGCTGTAAAGTCTTAAGGTTATATGTTTATGTGCTCTGACCTACATAAGGGCAGTATTGACACAACATACACAGGGACGGGTTCAACTCTGGGTGACAGTGTGTTGTTTTGCAGGTACTACAGACTGCCGCTGCCCACAGAGGGAGCACCATTGGAAGAAGACTTTGACGCATTTGTTAACATACTCAGGGTAAGCAGATGTAAAAATGCCAATCACACTACAAACCCAGCTGTTACATAGTCCTTTTTTGGGCTTGTTTTTTATATTTGGATCTTGTTCTGATGCGCCATTAAAGTTATTCATGGCCAGAGCTTTGGAGAGCGCCTGGAGTTTTTCACTGAGGTAGTGAGAAAGTAACGCTAGCTTTTTTAATCCACATGTATGCCATTATCTGTCCTGTATGTGTAATCAATTATTGATAAGTCCCCCAAAAGAAGGCAGTAAGGACTCACTTCATGTCCATTCTTTGGTCATCCACTTTGTCTGGTTTCCGTCCTTCCCTTCACTCATACAGGATGTTCTTTTATTCTTGTTGTGACCTTTTTTGGAGTGGCTTGCAGCAGCCGTTCCCATTCCCTGTGGTTTGAAAGCGGATTAATTTTTTCTGTTTGGATCAGAGCTTTGTTTTAGTAAATCTTAGTCACTCACTGATATTTCCAAAGTGATCAATTCAATGCGGTGAGCCGGATATCATTGGTTTGATGGCTCCAGATGTAGAATTTTAATGGATAGCTTCTTGGAAACGAATTTGATTTCTCTGTAAACTGACATTTTCCAGTGCAAAGTATGTATTATCTATCACGTGACAAGTGGGCATCTCGTGTCCTACGTTAAAAAATGCACCCTATACAGGAAGTACCCTACTATTTTTGGTAGTAAGAGCAGATCTGTTGCACAACTTGGCATTTGGGACTTCTGACATTGTCTTCAATTCATGTGTGAAAATAGCTTAACTCTCATCTATGTGCATCGTTTTCCAGGAGAGCCCAAGCTTGTCTCTGGGCCCTGGTACATCCCAGAAGCTGCCTGCTCTGCTGTTCAGTTGCCAGGTGGGCGTTGGACGCACCAACCTAGCCATGATCCTGGGCACGCTTGTCATGAATCGCCTCAGGGGTGATTCACAGCCTCCACCCCAGTAAGAAGTCTAGATCAAATAGAAAATCAATGACAAGTATTTATTAATTAATTTTTTTTTTTTTTATAAAGGCAAAATATTTGTTTTGTTTTGTCAGAGTTGAGGAGCCAGCTGCTTCAGAACCCAGACCACTGTTCCAGGTGATCCAGTCTCTGATCAACAAGCTGCCTAATGGACAGCAGGTCATGGAAGAGGTAAAGCTGATAATGTCTGTCTACATAACAATGATTTGAAAGAAAAAAAATTATAATAAATTACACGTAGGTCCCAAATAAAGATTTTATGCAAAAACAAGAGGTACAGAGTATTTTATTACCCAAACAGGTATTTAAAAACAAATTGTTCATATATGTGATTCATTGTCTTTTTCTTCTTCACAGGTTGACCAGGCGATTGCCCTGTGTTCAGAAATGCACAACATAAAAGAAGCAATATATGAGAACAAGAGTAAGCTGGAGGGAATTGGTGAAGATTATCAAATTCAGGTTAGTAATGATATAGATTTTTGAAGTTTGTAACTTGGAACTTCTCTTTAAAAGCAGCAGCTTGTACTATAAATGGCTCATAAACTGCTCAGTTTATGTCCTGCTTAATAGAAGACATGTGAGAGCACAATCAGCCTTGATAAACGTCTTTTACCAGTGAGAGCTCTCGAGCTGATAGAGGACTTGAGAAGTTGATATCATTAATTGATCTCTTTCCTGTCTTTCAAGAAATAAGCTTAATTATTAAAGCAGGTTTGGTTAAAGTGTTTGACTAGAAAAATTATAAAAACCTTGCAGAAGCTGCTACTGTGACCAGATAATCAAGCTTTTATTCCTCTCTTAGGGAAGCAGTACCAAAGACTACTTTCTCAACAGAACAATGCAGAGCTTGGAGCGATACTTCTACTTGATTGCATTCAATGCATACCTTCATGAGCAGGTAAAAAGTTTTTTCAGCATACATGTCTTCTCTGGGACCATGAAAAAGAAATTGTAAGTCGTAACTATGTGTTGTTTTTTGCAGTATCCTCTTGCCTTTGTGTCGAACTTCAGCCAGTGGATGTGCTGCCATGCTTGGCTGTACAGGTTACTGGCCTGCATGGATCTATCAGAGCTGTCCGCTCCGGCAGAGCTGGTCACTAAAGGAGCCCGAGTGCTGGTGGGAAAATCAGATTATTATATTTAACAATATCATTGTTGTTAACATTGCTGATGATGGGGAAGGATGTGCTCTTTGCTCGCATTTCATTCAGAGCCTGATTTATAGGCTATTTTTCATTGCAGATCTTTTTGTTCGTGTTCTGTAAACTTTTAACTTGAAAATGTCAAGCTGTGTCCGTTCTTTCAGTTATTGTGATTTTATAACAATGCAAATAGGTAAATGGTCATTTGTAGCACATTGGTAAATGATTAAACCTCATAAAAACACCACTAGGTTTCACAGAACACATTTACAAGAATCAGTCACAATCCATACAACATTTAGCCACAGGCTAAAGACAGAAAAGTCACCAGTGCCACTAAGGCGACACACTAACTGACCAGGTCGCTAGGTTTGTGTGGCTGCGCTGAGCAGATGAGGATTTGGGGCAATAGTGCGTCATTTAATTCCTGTTTTTGCATCAGAAGCTGTTAAATAAAACGCATATTTCAGATATAGTTTTGAGACATGTTGGCAGACTGAGCTTAAAAGAAACTGATAAAATAAGAAATAATAGAAATATTGAAAAGTCTGCTTGTTTTGAGTTGCATCATTGCTTGGATATTTTTGTATGAAGCTGAAATTCTCAGTCTATGTCCTTGGCTAGCTTTTTCTTTGTAAACATATTCCTGAACAAGTTCCCTAAATCTGTTATGATCTAATCATCATCTCCCTACATTTACCCCTTTAAACTAAATACATTTCCACATAGAAGCCACCATGCTAGCTGCTGGTATGAAAACACATTTCATGCATTCATCCAAGATCCCTCATCTGTATTTGTGATTATCTGTCTTTAAAAGCACCGTATATTACATGCTGTGAATGACTGTGTGTGTGCAGGTTGCTGATGAGTACTTGGCTCCTGACGTGCTCAGCACAGTAAAAGAGATGAAGGCGGTTAACTTCAGACGAGTGCCCAAGATGCCTGTTTATGGAGTGGCTCAGCCAACATCTGAGGTGCAGCAGATTATGTCCTACTTTAATCAAAATAAATGCAAGAAAAATGGGAGATTTTTTAATTTGATCCAGAAAGAAAGAAATGTTTTTGTAATCTTTGCTATAATTACTAAAAGACACACTTTGATATTTTAGTTGTCTTAAAATAAAATCATTTAAACATTCAGCCGACAGTTTTGTAATAGTTATCATCAGTATGCATTTATGCAGTCGGATTTATTCATGAGTACAAACAGACTCAGCAGAATGAGTCATGATTACTTCCCACTCGCCCACCTCAAGACGCTCACACTGGACTTCCAGCTTCTTGCCCTAATCGTCTTAACTTGCTGCGTGCAGGCTACTGGAGCTGTTTTGGCCCATCTGACGGATGAAAAGAGGAAGCACACCCACGTGCTGTGGGTCAACCTACAGGAAGAGCTGGTGTTAGAAGGAAATGGCCAGATTTTTGCTGTGAGGGAGCCCACGTGTCTGGACCAACACATCTCCATCCCCTCATCTGACCCAGAGCTGCTAGAGGTACAGAGAAAATTATTATTTTTTCTGTCTTTTTAAATGTTTTTCATGGTTTTTATATTAGGTTGAATAAATAAAGAATGTCCCAAGGATTTTAGTCTGTTCTTCAAAACAAGTGAAAACATTTCTGTATCCTCCTCCTTTAGAAACTGGAAACATCCCTAAAGGAGGAGATTCTGCAAGCGCAGAAGTGGCTGGAGGTGATCCTTGAGCAGGAGAAACAGATGAAGATGTTTAAAACCTGCCTGACTGTTCAGGAGATCTTCAACCAGCACAAAAGCTCTCACCAGGGCCTTGTCTGCAAACGCATCCCTCTGCCAGACTGCAGCGCACCCAGAGAGGAGGTAATGATGTGTCAGCCTGTGCGTGTAAACACGTGTGTGTACAAACACACGCGTCCTTTCAAACATGCAGTCTCAAGAGGCAGAAACAGCTTCTGGTTCATTTGATAGGTGTTTGGATTAAAGACAGCTGAGAATGATTAAGACTTTTGCTCCCTCTAGTGGTTAATAATCGTAGAACCAGATTTCAATTTGTCAAAACTGTTTATGTGTTATATTTAATATTTTTTTTCATTTTTTTCATGTGATATCAATACAAATCTGCATAAATAAAGACATATTGTGGTAATATTTGTATGTTTAACCATCTGCAGGACTTTGATAAGCTACTGAAGGGCATGAAGAGCTCCTTGGCCGAGGATTCCCACTCAGCGTTTGTTTTTAACTGCTCCAATGGCAAAGGCAGGACCACAACCGCTATGGTCGTCGCCGTTCTGACTCTCTGGCACTTTAATGTGAGCTGAATATTTGAGTTGTCTGCATGTTTACTGAGAGCCACTCTGTATAAAACCACTTCAACTAATAAAAACTTGGCTTCCATTTGCAGGGTTTTCCTGAGTTTGCTGAAGATGAGATTGTGAGTGTTCCTGATGCTAAGTACACAAAAGGAGAATTTGAGGTATGTGCACTTTAAAAAACTGTATCTTCACCAGCTTGTAAGCGCATAAAAACATCTTGAAGTTTCAATTTCTTTGCATAATGAACACAAGTTTACATAAACTAAAACAGAGAATTTGAGATTAGTCAGCAGCCCTTTGAATTACCTGTATTACAACAATATATCTGTTTGGAAATTAACTAATTTATTCACACAAAACTGAGTTGTGATGAGGTGTTTGAGCTGGTATGCTGAGGCCAGTTAAAAAATACTCTACGAGTCCTGTGGTTTATTTAAATGTGACTTTGCAAACTTCAGAAGAAGATATTTTCTCCTGGAAACTCTTCCAAACTAGTCATACTCATTTCGAGTCATTTTCCAATTGTGTTGTCATGAACTATTTTTTTTAACATTTAATATGTTAACTGTTATGAGCAGTCTCCGAGTGGTCTGACCTTGGGGTGAATTTGCTAAGATCTACTCTTACCTGATACGTGTTCTGCTGTTGTGCTGAATTTACAAGATAATCAAATCTTGACAGTCAAATGCAACACTTGAATACTTGTTTAAACACAGGTTAATGAAGCTAGAACACCTGTAGGTGAGATGTTTTTGGTTGTGCATGCTACTAATGGAATCAAAATACACTGGGAAATAACAGCTATCTATCCGGGTTTTAAGTGATGACGTATGAACCCTGCGTCCGGGTCCAAACTACTCTGTGTTTATTACAGCTCTGGTTTTTAACATGTTTTAATGCTTTGTATCTGGTTCTGTTCAATCTGAACAAGTCCCTAAAAAAAGTCATGACTGTCGGCCTCTCTCAGTTTTAAAACCCTACGATGTACCATAACTACAGCTCACCCATGCATTGGTATATTAATGACTAACCATGTATTGTGGATGGATTATCTCAGTTGTTCTCCTGACTGAAGTTTGGTCCGTTTACAGCATCCTGCCATGCGATTGCATTTGTCCTTAACCATCAGGAAGCTTTTATCCTCCAGCTTCACTGTGTTTATATATCACACTAACATAGCTGTGTTGCTAGCGATCATGTAGCACATCATTATATACCAGCTACCCCAACTTCAGTAACCCTACAAAAAAGGTCACTGCTGTTTAGTTTTCTGTCTCTTTCAGAAATCCCTCAGTTAGATCATGGTATATCATGTTTAGGTGGAAACTAGTGAGCTAACTTCCTGCTAACTTCTAACTCCATGAACTTTAACAGTGGATGCCTGGATGTTAAACTTAACTCTTACACCTGGTAGAGCAGCTACACTGATCCAGCTGAAAGACGAAAGAATGAAATCAGTTTGTAACTCTCAGTGATGCGGCAGTGTTCATTTGACTTTGGGACCTGTAGCGGAGTTTGGACTGGTGTTCTGACAAACCATCCTATTTGGCAAACCGTCCTACCCGTAGAATAATTTTACGACGACGTCTGAAAAATCATCCTACTTTGGCAAACCGTCCTACCGATAGAATAATCATCCTACACGTAAAATTACCCGCTCCGAAGCAAAAAACCTTTGCTTATTTTAAACACTATTTAACTACAATACAAACAGTTAATACATACTCATTTTTTAATTTCAACTGTCATACTAAACCAGTAAAATCTGGAACACACTGCATTTAGCGTTTCGTGTATGCCAGCGTGTCCTCCAATTGGACATGAATAAAACTCATGAAAGATCCTCGTGGCATCGTCCTTGGTTTTTACTAGAGATACCACTTTTTTATGTCCAATACCGATACCGATTTCATAAGTTTGCCGATACCGATATGAATTCGATATAGTGTATTTTATAATCAATAAAACTGTTTTTTAAAAAAATATATCTTGCTGCATTTTGTATAAGTTCATACTCAAGTTTTAAAAAACCAAACACTAAAGCTATTCTGTTATACCTTCATGCAAAAAATACTCTGCACCCAAAATATTTCATAGTTCAGGAATGCTGACCAATCTAATAAACTTAATGCTCTGATGATTCAGATGATCTTCATGTTTCACTCGCACCACATATCCAAACCAATATCATGGCCCAGCAGCTTGTACGGCTGTGGCTCCAGCAAACATCAGCTGATACTAGAAAGTAATATTAAATAAATTCTAGCAACAGCTTATCAAGCTTAAACGTGCTGCTGTTGTTCATTCACTGTTTTCCTCTTTCTGGTGGGAAGTGGGCGATAAAGAAACAAGAGAGACGGGACTTGCGACAGAAAAGCCGATAAGCTGATCATTGAACAGTTTCATGATTGAAGTAGCAACAGGAGAGGGAGTGGGGAGAGAAGAAGAGAAGAAGAGGCAGCTGTGCAGCATAAAGGCAGAATAACTTCATCTTTGTGTCTAAGGTCATGAGCTGGGTTACGCCATGTTGCAAGTTTTGTGAAAGTGCTTGATTGATTGATTGATTGATTGATTGATTGATTGATTGATTGATCATACTTTATTCATCTCGAGGGAAATTGGGTTAAGGCTGCCAGCTGTGCAAGCGCCATCTTACCCTTCCGACCATACATACATTACACAAACATCACATGGGGAAGACAGGTCAGAGGGGTATAACATGGAAAATGCACAACATGAGGAAAGATAAGGAGAAAAAAATAACTCCCTCCAGACTGAGCTCCAACAGGGAGATCAGTTTGAGAACAGAAAAAAACACCTCTGCACATAGCACATGAAAAAACTCCTAATACACCAAAGAAACACATGACAAGCAACAGGGATGGGTAAAGGGTGAGAGACAGCCAGTGTAGACAGTGCATCCGGGCCTGCAGCATTTTGTCATAGTTACATCACATTTTTTTTATTTCTCCCCGATATCCGATCCAGTAATTTAGGTCAGGATCGGGCTGATACTGATACTGTATATTGGATCGGTCCATCCCTAGTTTTTACTAATCTTCTGGTTCCAGAAAAGAGTTGTCCATCTTCATCAAAAATATTTACAAATGAATTTAACCAAATATATGAGTTGTTAGTATTAACAATAAATTTCTGACCATTTAGTCTGAATTTTGAGACATATTGTCCGAGGTTTTGCCTCTGAGCCTTGTCATAGCCGGAAGGTTAGGAGTCAGCAGAAATGAACGAGTAAATCTCTTCCCATTTCTTCTCAATATGTAAATAGACATTTTCTTTTGAGCTTCAATATGTGCAGCAAACAATGCACATAACCTATTAAATAACCACATTACCTAAATAGACTTAACATACCATACAGATATTAATGAATTAGAATTTAATAGTCTTATCACTCAGCAAGAATGCACTGCAAACTTGCTAACTTTGTCGGTAACATCAAATTTGTCCAAAAACTTGACAGCAGACTTAACCAAAGCTGCAAATTCGACAGTTTTGTGCAAAAAGCAGATAAGGATTTCACTTTAAAATGAACAAACACTCAAAATGGCTTAGAAAATCAACTATCCACGTCAATAAAGTGCTAATACTTACCTATTTTCCAAATATGAAAACGGAGTAGCGTTAAATCACAGCTGGTGTTCTGACAAATCATCCTACTTTGGCAAACCGTCCTACCAGTAGGATAATTTTACGCTGGCTTTTGACAAACTGAAACAGTGACTCTTTGTTTATCTATCTGCAGGATTATGCAAAAACTACTAGGCCAGATTTCATGAAAATTAATGGAGAAGTGGAGAAAAAGAGGCAAAATAAGATCCTAAAATATTGCATTTAAAGTTGCAGAATAAGCTCTTTAAGTGTTCCTTCTGTTTATTTTTTTTGTATTGCTTTTTATCCCCACTTTTGTTGTTTGCCTTGTGTAAAGCATTTTGTA
Source organism: Maylandia zebra (assembly GCF_041146795.1). Lineage (NCBI taxonomy): Eukaryota > Metazoa > Chordata > Actinopteri > Cichliformes > Cichlidae > Maylandia > Maylandia zebra. The sequence goes on along the minus strand of NC_135174.1, from coordinate 19,874,134 downwards.
ACAATGTCTTGAAAAACTGCTATACATAAGGTATTATTCATAGGTCTTTATAGCAAGTGTGTAGGGCAAATGTTCCAAAACTGAATCCTATAAATTCCATTCCATCATTCAATAAAAAAGCACTCTACACATTCAGTTCAGCACCAAAGGACATGAAGAAAAGGTTAGCATTGGGTAATTACTTATAAATAAAATCTGGAAGGAATTGCATTCAGAAGATGAACCTGGTATCAAAATGATGATACAGAGGAGACATTTCATATGCCCTAACTTGCTTGGGCACCTTACTGATAAAACCCCATGAAAGTTTATCTAAAAAGCAGCGTAACTGGTTGAGCCACCACTGGCAACAAGAACTGCTACAAGGTGTTTTTGATAATTGTCAATGAGCCTCTCACATTGCTGTGGAGGAATTTTAGCCCTCACTTCTTTGTAGAATTAATTTAATTCCACTTTGAAGGGTTTGCAAGCTTAAAAAGCCTGTTTAAGGTCATCAAATCATGTTCAGCTACATAACCCAGGTGCGCTTGAGCTTTAGGCCACAAAGTGATAGCCAGACTTTGTCCTTCAGGATTTTCTGGTAGGGAGCACATTTAATGGTTCCATCAATTACAGCGAGTTGTCCAGGTCCTGAAGCAGCAATGGAGCACCAGATGATCACACCACCACCATGTTTGACTGTTGGTGTGATGTTCTTTTTTATGAAAAGCTGTGTTCGTTTTATTCCCGATGTAATGATGTGACTCAAACGTTCCAAAAAGTTGAACATTTGTTGCAGTGGTTTTCTCATTGGAACTCTCTCATGGATGCTGTTTTTGGCCATTGTTGTTGAGCAAGTCTTAAGATGTTATTCTGGGTTCTTTTATGACCTCCTTGATGAGTCGTCGATGCGCTCTTGGAGTAGCTTTGGTAGGGCAGCTGTTCGTGGGAAGGTTCGCCACAATTCCAAATGCTGTCCAAGTGTGGATAATGACCTATCGTGGCTTTGTAACAGTTTCCAGGCTGATGTCATTGACTTCTCAGCTGTTCCCGCATGTCTTTAGATTGTGGCATGATGTGTTGCTTTGTGGGTTCGTTTAACCTACTCCACTTTATCAGACATCATCTGTCTAAGTGATTTTTGGTTTCAACAGTTCTAGCTATAATCAGTTTTCCAAAAAAATATGATTGATCACAATTAATTAATGATTTAACAAGAGATGCAGTTCGTGTTTCACACGTTGCCAGGCAGGTTTAGTTAGCTTTCATCTTTAAAAAACATGAAATCGTCATTTAAATATTTCCATTTTTTATTTGCTCAGGTTATCTTTGTCTTATATTAAAATAAGTTCCATGATGAAACACGAAACATGTAATTGTGACAAAAACTGAGAAATCAGGAAGGGGTACAGCTGTTTTTTGCAGGACCGTGTGTGATAAGCCATTGTATTTATGAAATATTAAGATAACTCAAAAGACTTTCTTAATAGGAAGGTAGAATTAATTAAATTTTTTAAACAAAAAAAAAAATCAACTAATTTTGAGGGATTTGATTGGAGCCACTATGGAGGCAGCCTTTAGTGATCCATCTAGACGCTAAAAAGCTATAATATTTTGTATCTTCACTATTTGAAGAGCCATTAGTTGAACCCAAACATAACTCCAAATGAATGAAACCTCTAACTCGGCAGCATCATTTCATCAGGTAAAAAGTGAGACTGTGTCAGTATTAGCTAAAAGGCTCGTCTGAATCAACATGAGCTCAATAATCATTTTAAGGTTTTTCATCTTTGCATATTTTATGTAACAGGAATTAACTTAGCGTGTTGACCTAAAAGGACAGACAAGCCTACTTTGCATTAAGCAAACAAACCATCGACCTGTAGTTAATTAAAAGGCATGTTAGTTAATATGGGACTGATAACAGGTCACCTCTTTTTGTGGTGTAAACTGGCATTCTTTGTGTATTTCGCCAATGACTCTGAATAGGACAAAAAGTTTTCTCCCTATTTTTAACTTTGTATTCATCTTGATGTCATTGTTAGTATAAAAGTCACAGAGGGGCTACAAACAAAGTTTAGTAAGATGGCTTTTAGCTGACCTGCTACACAGCGCTGTAGTTTTACATCATCCAAACATGGTGATGGAAGCATTCCATATTTCCACTAGGTCAACACACAAATCAGCATGCTGACATACATTCACAGCAACGTTTAATTTAGGTCAGGACTGACAGGCCGGGCTCTAAAAACTAAGCTGTGTGTTGCAAAAAGAGCTGTTAATTTTCTTGCTGCTTAAAATAACAAGAAGACTAAAAGCTAGTCATAGTATTCGTTTTAATGCTTTTTCATTGCAGTGATGCAAAGTGTTGAATTTCAAACACAAATGCAGAGTAAAAATAACGTATTAAAGCACCAATCCCAGTTTTATTTGAATGAGTTAAACAGCTTTCTACAATGTTGTTTAAAAAGAATCTAGTTGCAGTATCATGCTGATTCAATAAAAAAATTATTCTTATCTGTCTTAGGCGGGTGTGGATTTAGCCAGTCTGGTTAAATATTTCAGTCTTATCATAACTTCAATATCTGTGTTGGAAACGTACTCTAAAACAAGGCTTTTTTATTTTTTCTTCTCTCCAGATTGTAATGCAGCTGGTGCGTCTGCTCCCTGATGGCCACAGGATGAAGCGGGAGGTGGACACGGCCCTGGACACTGTCAGCGAGACCATGACTCCCATGCACTACCATCTGAGAGAGATCATCATCTGCACTTACAGACAGGTACGCCACATTACTCTGTCCTAAAGACACGGGGCATCCATTTTTAGTGAAATAGATCTGAAACATTTTTCTTTCTCTTAGGAGACTGAAACAAATCGGCAAAAATGTCGATTTGTGTGCTGTATTGATTGTCGGTGTAGTTTTGCACGTGGTCCATAGATGGCAGCACAAACTAGTTTTTATAGCTTCACCTTAAACCCGCAGAGATGAATGAGAAGGATCCACTGTGCAACTCGGTGAACTTCCTTTCAGGTCTTAATGGAATAGAGTGGGACCAGAAAAGGCAGGAAATGACAATATTATGAGCTCTTTATCTCTTGATGAAGAGTAATGGTCCACTTGGTGTAAGTTTGCATATCCTGTGGCTCTAATCTGCTTTCATTGCTACTTGCATTGAATGCCTTTCAAGAAAAAAAGACCCTTTAAAAACAAGAAATAAGGAGAAAAAAAAACAATATGAAAGGTGTTCCATGCAAAATATAAAGAAGACAGAAGCAGTTTGTAAAAGGGGTTTCAGGGTCTGTCCTCATGCTGTGCTTTAGCTATTTGTAATGCAGTCAAATCATGGTGCCTTTGTGCACTGTCAGCTGTTCCCTTCATGCTGGTTGCACTCAGTGCTGTCTCCACATTTTCAATGGGCCTCGTTGTCCGATTAAATCTGTCTTTCACGTGTATTCTCTGCCTGCTTGTCACTCTGTGGTGTCAGGCTCCACGGAAAAAAAAAAAAGATTCCCTTCAGCTCACTTTATAATCGTTTGGATCAATGTAACTGTATATTTGGATTGAACTTAGTAAAAGTGCTCAATGTAATTTAATTTGCAGTTTAAATTTGTGAGGTAATAAAACTTGAGAATAAAAAAAAAACAGGAATAAAAACAATGCGTTCGGCATGTTTGTTAGCTTTCACGTATAAACACAGTTGGTTTGAAAACTCTACATCATAACTGTAGCTGCTGATCATGTGGGCACACTGCTAAAAAGATCTCCCTCGGGGCAAGAAACTGCAGTCATATTTCAAACAAGGTCCTGTGTTAGCCAAACGTATTCAGAAGAAAAAACAACTGAACAAATGGCTGCAGGATTTATAGCCCTGCATTGAATACTAATACATCCTGCAGAGTAGTGGGCAACGGGGTTTTTTGGAGCAGGTAAGGGTTTATTGAAATGAACCAAAGAGAAAAGACTTCAAAACTAACTAAGTGATAGTCAGAGCTACATAAAAGAGTAAAGAGTAAATGGTATTTGCATTTCATGCACACCACATACAATAATAGCCTTTTATGTTTTGTTATGCTTTGATTAGTGTACTGGTTTTAACTTTTCTGCAGGTAGTATCATACGGTATCATTGTCACAGGAGTAAATGATGGCCAGTCTGAAAAAAGAACCAGAATGTTGTTAATCAGATTTATCCTGTAGAGCTGCCACAGTGGACCTCAGATTGGCACTGTGTTCCTGTTCCAGCGTTTTTCCTTCTGCCTGAACCAGCAGGCCAGGTGATAAACAGTGCCAGATGTGGCTAAAACTGGCAGGCAGCAGCAGACTAAAGAGGGGGGAGAGAAGGGGGGGAGCCCCCATTCCCAAAACACACGCACACATACACTCTCTCTATCCTCACCTCCCCCTCTCTTAAAGCACCCTCCTCTCCTTTTGACAGTGGTTGGAAAATATGTCTTTGATAGAGAAAAACTATATTTACACTGGGACACAAACCATTCACCAGCTCACAGAGGGGCCTGGGAAGAGGGGTAAGGAAGGTGGGTGGAGGCTTTGGGGGGAGCAAAGGCTAAGGGGATGTCTCTTCTCAAAGGGCCTGCAAAACTGCTTCTGCTGACCAGACTTGACCCCAGGTTGCAGATGCATTCTGCAACATCAGGGTCAGCGCACTCCAGAAGTTTCCCCCTCACTTCCTCTGTCTTCTTCTTCTCTTCTTACTTATCTCGTCTCGTCTCCTGCAGCCGCTGTGGCCTTGATTTTTGTTGTCCAGCTTAGTTTTTATTAGAAAATCACCTCTGGCAATTTGTGTACACTGGAGTACACTTCAGTCTTATTTGGATTTAGTGGGGCTTTTTTTTAACAATTTGTTTATCACTAAAGAATTATTAATTTATATAGTCAAGATATAATTTCTGTCCACCCTCTGGCTCTGTTTGTTTGTTTGCCTATTGTGGGCTGCATCGTGGTTATGCGCCTTATCTCCGAACCCCATTTCTGCCAACGGTTATATGTCTCAAGTTCATCAGTTAGCTCTTCAATTCCATGCTTTACCTTTCAGACCCAAGACTGCAGGTTGCATAACTTTGTCTGATTTATAGGTCCAAGCAGCTTAAAAGAGTGACTTCACAGAAAATGTTATCACCGAGGATCACTAAACTCCATCCACTCCATCGAGATGGTATTAAAGGGAAAGAGGAGTGAGTGGCAGAATTGGAGATTGTCCAAAAACCCAACCCCTAATCCATATTGATTTTTTTTTCCCACACAGGTGGTGAGAAAACAGAGATGCACAGAACTAGACTGAATGAGTGGCAAATCAGGCTCCTTTTGTGTGTTCAAAGAAAGGCCCTCACGGTTTGGACGGGGCAATGGAAAAATATTTCTAGGGAGAGGAGATTGCTGTGAGGATTTTTTTTTGAGGTAAGGTAGTGAATGTCTTTAGGAAAGAAGAAGGGGGAGTAACTGGCTAAATACTCCAAATTCACAGAGGTTGAAGGGACCACCGCAGGCACTGACAGGAGGATTAATTTTTACTAAGAGCACAGGATTAGTAAGAAAGAAAGTGAAATAACTAGTGAGCTGAGGAATCCTGCTGTAAGGTTAAAGCAAAGATTCTTTGCTTTGGAGTTAATATTGTGCAAGTTTGAACTTCAACGTCACCTATCTCTTATACTCTTTTGGCTCAAGGGTACCACTTGACAAAAGTGGGGAGCCCACCAGAGTGAGATGCTTAAAGAACTGAGAAGAAGCTTCTATTTAGATCCAGCGCGAGGTGGGAGGTCCGGAGGTTGTTTTTATTAATAACTTCCAGCCTGATTAATGACATATATTATTCAGCAGCGACTGTCCACAAAATTACAGATGTGGTGACCTTATTGTGCAGACACTTATTACACAGAGTTGAGATATAGCTGTGTAAATGTGTGGAGATACACACTGAGGGAAATAACGCATGTTTGGGGAGTTTCTGAAGTTGTTTGATGAGTTATGTGCGATTGCTGTCCTTCACTTGCTATTTAGAAGCTGATTTATTTTTAAAGGATTTCCCATGGTTGTAAATAACTGCGCATTACAATCCCTTATATGTTTAAAGTGTTTATTAAAGTCTAGCTAGCAGCTAGGCCTGCATTCATCACTGATTTTAATATAACCTCATATGTTACAGCCACTAGGGATTTATGATTGTCGTTTATAAACTGAAGAGAGTAGACTGATTTTCACGTATCCTTGCGAGTGGCAGCAAAGAGTTGGCTCAGTGATGACTTTAATGATCTTCTTGTACGTGTCTCACTCCCTTTCAGCAGACTACACTCCCTTTGAATGATGATTCTGAGGTATTTATAGCCATACATACTATGGTGGGTAGAGTATATGCAGGTTTTTGTTCGCACCATGTGCCGTGCCAGGTGACTTCACTGATTAGTATAGAGGAAAAAGTAATGAGTACAATCACCTGCTGCAGTGCGTCATCGAGGGGAAAAAAAGCAAACAGATAAGTATTTCCAGTGAAGGATTCAGCCACCTGAATTATATTCTCAGACTTTTTATAGCTCTTATATTATTCTTATATAACTTTTGCGGCTTACTTGGATTTGTTCAAAGTTTAATTACATCTTTACTTTGTACTATACTGCCCTGCTGTGTTTTGCAGACCTCTTATTTGAATCCAAAGCCAGCAGGTTTTCCGGCATACTTGATTGTAAATGTTATTTGCAACTGGATAAGACTCTGTAATCACAGTTTCTGAACTGTGCACTTTCAGTTTTTTGCCATTTTGATAAGTTAGTCATAAAGCCTTCATATTCTTTCAACTGCCAGCATCTGACTATAGAGTCTGTCTAATGTCCTTTTAAAGCCACGAGAGCACATGGGAGCTAATTATAAAGAGGATGTACAGTGAGTTAGGATTATTTGTTCTACCTCTACTCATGCACCACCTTTATCTGAACCAAAACTTGTGCTGCTGATAGTGACGGTGTTTCTGAGGCAGACTTACTCTTTCTTACTCATGAGAAGCATGAACTTGGAATAGTTTCCCAGATTCTCCCAACAGTGTCCAGAGTTCATGTGGGAAAACAGCTCATATGACCTCCCATTAGATCAGCCCACCTACCTGAAATGCAGTTCGCAAGGATTATTGAATTGCATTAGGCTGATATCAATTGTCTTGATAAATATCAAGTATTCAGCGCAATGAAAGCGCACTGTAATATGACCATAACGTTGAAACAAAGAGCTTCTTAAAAGAAAAACATTTGTGAAAGGGTTTGTTGCCAGTCTTTGCATACACTTAAAGACACACAACCATTTACACTCACACCTGTAGCCAATTCAGAGTTACCAATTAACCTAACCCCACTAACTGCATGTGTTTGGACTGTGGGAGGAAGCCAGAGTACCTAGAGTTTTCTGGCCTGATGGTGGAATTAAACTCAGGACCTTCTTGCTATGAGATAAAATTGCTAACCGCCACACCACTATGCTGCCTTATATTAGATAACATTCCCTAAATTAACTACCACATTGGATATTACATCTATTAGGAGTAAACTGGCAGTATGTAAGATGATGCACAACATTATAGTGACTTTTTTTGTTTTTCCCACCTGTTGTTTGCATTTTGAAATTCAATATTGTATCATTATTTTGTTGTCCGATCCCTGAGCAAAATATATATCTCTTTGTATCGCCAGATGTTTTATATTTTTTCTCGTCAGCCACCTGTTTGCTTCAACTGCCATTTCACGCTGGGCAGGTAGTGTTAAGCTGTGTCGTGGGAACTGTGTGAGATGTGAAAGCAGGCAGCTCACCGTGGTATTTACATGAACCAGCACAGCTTCTGTTTTTTTGCCGGCTAACAAAAACATACGGCCGAGGGAAAGCTGCAAACAGCTGCTGGGATCGCCATAAGGGAGTTATTTCATTTTGTTACTAACTTACTGTAGCATTAAAAACTGATAAGCTAATTAGTTTCGTTGGCATACCTTATAAACACATCTTGCTATCACAGCCCAGCTTTTAACATAGTCTTTCTCTTACAAATAAAAAACTGCTCAAGCAATAAATTGCCTTGTTGCTCAGTTAAATGCCTTCTACAGTTTTACTGCAACAGGGTTGTTTAATCGCATAAGATCAATATTCCATGGGGGCTAGCCTGTTGTTGTAAATGTAAGATAGATACGGCTCTGTACTCAACATTCATACTTTAGTTTGCTAACTTTACTGTATAATAAAGGTGGTGTTAGCGTTATTTATTTTTCCTTTCTTATCTTGCAACCTCGACCAAACACTGCATCTTATCTTGTGTCTGCTCATTTCACTTGCTCTAATAGAGATTATGCTCTGCCTGAATTTACATGCTGATCAGTAACGATTATTACTGTTCAGCATGCTTTCACCCTGAATAACTGAACTACCCTCGTCTGCCCTTTGCCCCGACTGTCCCTCCAGTCTCCCTCTTAATCGGGGACAGTGCATCAGACCTGGGCACCGCACAGATGGGTTACATCCCCTCACACACTAAACCTGTCGATGCCTCAGGCCAAAAGACCAGGAATAACTGCCTCCGAAGCCATGCAAGCGTGCTTAAGCATGCTCCCAGTAGCTGTGGTCATGGTCTGTGTGAGTTCCAGCTCAGTCCCAAATCATTTCATCAGGAAAAAGTCCACCTTTCTGGCATTTGCGCCATCTAGCTACTGGCACTGAACAAACTGGGAACGCAATTTCACTGCTGAAGTGACTTAAATGCCAACCATGTGGATTATGCAAGAAGTCGTTACTGGGTCGAGTTGCTCTGGGAATCAAACTTTGAGAATGCCCCACTGGGGAAGCCATGTTTCATACGTGAAGACAGTTGTGCAGCAAATGAATGCAATGTCAACAATTGCATACCTTCTCCCACAGAGCCGTCACAATCTTCATAGTAAAAAGCATTTTATACATGCTGGCAATTGAACTCAGATGCATTTCCTAAGGTATGGACATAAAATACGTTTAAGGCATATAATTTAAAAAGGTTTGTTTAGTATGCTGGCCAGCTACACGCGGCTGCTCTGATCTCATAATGGCTCTTTGTTCCTGTAGCAGTCGTACATAAAAGTAAGTTTAAGTAGTGCTGCTGCAGACATCCTGTGGTTGCAGTGTAATAGTCAGATTTGCTTAAAAAGGTTCCAAAGTGAGTGAATTACCTGTGTGCCAGCCATAATAATAGCCAATAAAAGTTACTCCTGTGCTTCCTTTTTTGACTTCTTTACAATAGCATACAATGGTTCATAGTTAATTGTATTCTAGCATTGTAGTGTCCAATGAAAGTGAACAATCAGCATGAGTTGTAAACGATGCGTATCATTCAAATGTTAATTCCTGCTCCTGATTTTTTCAGCATTCAGCGATAGGATATTAACCCCACTGGTGAACTATAAACATTACACCGCAGTAGTAAAATTTGCTTCTAATAAGGTTGTAACCTTGCACGAAGAACAAAAAAAGAAGCCCGACAAATACAGATTATGAGTCTTTGCAACAGTTATGTACTCATATTGGGCTTTGCAGTATTGCCAGCTTTTAGGGTTGTCAGAGAAAGTCTTAATAAAAGCAGGAGTTATACTGGATCATCATTTCAAGAGGAAGAGAAAAATATAAATAGACAGAACAAGCAACTAATAGCTACGCGGCATACATTTCATTTCCTTTAAAAAAGGTTGTGATGGCAATATCATAATATTTACTTGGTTGTCCTATTAAGGAGCTTAGTGTAAGTGCAGTCCTCATGAATTCTTTTCCATCAACGTTGAGGAATAGTGAGAAGAAAAAGACATGGGAGGTCACTATTTGGACTGCAACCTGTCAGTCGCGTCTCTCAGACGTGTTGAGGGGAAAATATGTGGTTGTTCCTTGTTTAACTGAAATAAATATGACCTTCCTGAAAAACAGGACACTGTCACAGATTATGGCTTCTGATCTGTGTCCTTCTGTGCATCTTAAGGGTGCTCAGGCCCAAAGAAAGTGGCTGTTTTCACATTTTAAATAGTAATATGAGGTTTTAATCCCTCTGCAGTGTGGTTAGCAAACAACGTGGTCTTTAAAGCAGCTTTGTGGCTCCCTAACAAGGAGAAAAAAAACCCCCCTCAAACATCAATTACATCAAAATGCTTTCTGTTGCTGACTAACATCAATGTAGAAGGTCATTAGTAACTAAAAGTACAAATTTGATTAAAAGAACTCCAATTAGTTTGAAAATATTGAATGTCTGTTTAGCTAGCTCAACAACATAGCATCTTAATGCCTCACTATTGGGTTTGCGTGCATAAGATATTGGGTAGCTCAGTAAATGATCAGTGTGGGAGTCACCACTTGTGTTGCCAGGCATGTGCACGTACAGAATGTACCATAATGGGTGTGGTTATTGTGGGCAGATATTCCAGTCTCTGAGTAGGCCCTGCTGATGAGCCCTGTCTCCTCCTGTGGCTTCTATAATCTCTGCTCCCCAGACGAATCATGTATTTCTGCTTGCTCTATTGTCAAAAAGATTGACCTTGCTTAATCAAAAGCCTGTTTATTTTGCATTCTTTTCTTTAGTTCTCCATCATATTAATTCTGTTTTAAGGTGTAATTTGGGGTTAAATTCCTTTTGATTGTTAACTATAACTGTTATAGGTTCAGTGTAAATGTCAAGTAAAATAAAATCTGTATTGTGATACAATTAAAAATCCTCATGGATTGTTAAAGGCTAAATGGAAAGACTGAATACCGATATATATGTACTGTACAATATGTGGCTTGAAACTGCTTTTAACTTCTGAGTGACTGGGAAAAAAGGAGGATTAGAATCTGTAGAAACCATTAACATAAAGGCACCTTCGTCTCCTCCTCTCTCTGGCTGCGGCATGGGTTCTTTTCTGTTTTAAAAAGGAGTTTTTCATATTATGTTGATCCAGTCCTGAGACTGGAGGCCGAATGATGTATAGCTTTGATTGTTTTGCCATGGCCAAACTGGCAGAGGCTTTCTGGATGGATGCTCAGGTGTTCATAAAAAAGTGCAAGTTAAAAAAAGGTTCTGAGGCTCAAGCAGCCTAAAGGAATATAAAAGAAATGCATTCATATACTTCTCTCATTTTTACATCTACTGGAGGATGAATAAGCGTGGTTTTGAAAAAAATATACCCACTGACCACTTTGTTAAGTACACCTTTTCAGCTGATTGCTAATGCTGAATTTTTAATCAGCCAATCACAAGGCAGTAAATCAAAGCATTTAGGTATGTACACATAGTTATGACAACCTTTTGAAGTTCAAATGCTACATTAGAATTAAGGTCATTTAGTTGATTTTGAACGTGAGATGTTTTTTTATGCTAGATAGACTTGCCTGATCTGCTGGGATTTTCCCTCAGAAACCATCTCTAAGGTTTACAGACAATAATCCGAAAATATGAGAAAACATCCAGTGACCAGCCAATAATGTCGTGCTGATACTTGAGGTCAGAGGAGAGTGGCCACACTGCTTTGAGTTAATAATAAGGTAACAATAGCTCAAATAAGCAATGTATAACAACCCAGGTCTGCAGAAAAGCATCCCTAAATGCACAAGGTTATATGAAAGATATCATAAAAACTAAACCAACCAATAGGCTTAGAGCAGATCAAAGAGTTAAGTAGTTACAATGTTACAACTCAGATATCTTATAGGACATATTAATTGTTATTCTAATTAGATCAAGGTCTAACATACCAACCTGCCTTACTCATTGTAGCCTTGTGAGCATTATAACTAACATATTAGATGTAAAAACATGCTTTGTGCTCATGTTTGACTATGAACCAACCTCTAGTGAATTCTAGATGGTGGCATCTGAGAAAAGGCAAGAGCAATAGATCTTACTGGGGATGACTTTCTAATGCAGTCTCTTTTGTGTGTATGTGTGCTTATCTACACAGACACACACGCCACATTTGTTTGTGTGTATAAACAAAGAGCCTAGTTTAGTGCAGCCCTGATTGTTAGAGGACATGGTTTGGATACCCACAACATTGTGTAAATCCTGGAAAGCTGGAGCTTTGTTGCGTGTCCTCATATTGTTTCCTATGTATTTCCTGGCTCTACTTCTACTATAAAAAAAGAACATAAGACTTCTTTGTCTTAATTTCTGTTAGCATACATTTTCAGTAAGCTGTGCCAACAACTTTCAAGTTATCTTTTAAAACATTCACCTGGATGGAAAGCAGTTTTGTTAAATTGCTGTCCGCCTCTGGTTTAAAATCAGCATGTGCAGCCTGCTTGACTTTGAGATGTCTGTGCATTGAGTTGAGAAGCCGTGTGTAGGCTGCCTGTCCACTTGGACAAGTTGGAGTTTGGCTTAGGATTTGAGTGGGAGGTTTTTCTTGTAGAATCTGATGAATGGCTGTTTGTGCAAACTTGTGTGGTGAGGGCCAATATGGATTGGCCTTTTTACCCCTGCAACCCCATCAGCTGGTAATTGGCACCATATGTCAGACAGGCAGACCATAATATGCACTTCTCAGCTTGGTCCTTACCCATATGAGTCAAGAGACAGGTCAACCTTCAGCACTGGACTCCCAAACTAGATAAGTCATGCTTTATTAAAAGTTAAAAAATACCAGTGTACATATTTTGTTTTGCTTGTTTTCTGCTGAAAATGGTCAAAACCCACAAATTTAAATGTTTCACTCGTCACAAACCAGCCTTACCATCACGACTTGTAAGCAGCTGTAACCTAGAAACAAAACCCCTAAAATATATTAGGTGTTTTTATTACTGTTTGTATGATATTGAACAACTTCAATGTGTGAAGTCATTTGCCTTTAACATGCTCCGCTGGTAGAATGGCCGCTAGTAAGACTAGATTAGTTGGTCACGCTTCAAGAACTATGGATGATGAAGCATCCTAGCTACAGTCCCACAGAGGCCGATGGCTCAGTCGTCTTGGTGTGTTCAGGCCAGTAAATGGACGTTTGAAGACAACTATCAGGACGACATATCCAATAATTGCTTTTCTAATCCTCTAGTAAAAGGGAAAAATCATTTTCAAACTGCTTGATGTTTTTGTCAGGGTTAAGAGACTGTATGGCACGCTGGCCTGTGATGTGTCAGTACTGTCAGTGAGTTTTTGCCTGAGAGATTCATGGCAAGAGATGGACAGAAATTCTATCACCCTGAAAAACCCTGGCGGGCAAAATGTTAGTGGTTTGATAAATGAATAACACTAGCTACACAGTAATTGACTTGCCTGTCAGCCTGTGTTTGTGTGTAGGTGTGACTGGAGGTGCACATTATCACTGTGATTTTAGTCTTTAAGCAAGCACAGATCCAATCATTGCTGCCTCGTGTTGTGTTTAGATTTTCAGATTGACAATTTGACCCTTCGTCGGGAACGTGGGATTGCTCAACATCTGGAACACTTTTATACCAAACCTTATGAGGCACAGTATTTCTATTTACACAACACATAGGCACAGGTCTGGCAGCATATTTCACATGTTGGTGGTGTAACTACAGCTGCAGGCTATGACGCTTATACAGGGATTATCGTGAACCTTTGTCTGAGCCTCGTCTGATGTGTTAGAATTGAAAACAGAGACAGAAAAAACGTGTCTGCTGTTGTATTAAATCACTCACAATCACATATCAGTGCACGTTTCACTTCAGACAATGCAAAAAGAAATTGCTGCATAGAGCTGAAGCTGCCTACAGCACGCACCATCTTTCTAAAGCATAAAGCTAATAAGAGAGACAAAGAATAAAACGCTGAAATCACAAATGCTGTAAAACACAGGGATTCCTTTTATGAACTGCTTAATGCTCCTTTAAAATTCAACACATTGTTAAATTGATTGATGTGCCACTTAAAGAAGAAATGTAAGACATCTGACTCAAAAATGTTAAGCAGGTGTGGTTACAGTGCATTTGCATCCACTTCAAATGTTTAATTAAGAAGCAGAGTGTGCGTCAGATTACCTGAGAAGTTTGGAGTTGTTTTGCTGAGACTTTGTGCGTGCACAGTGGTGGAGTGGCCTCATAGTGAGAAGGTTCTTTTATGGCGTATGCTCGCTTCTTGAGCCCAGGTTTCTTCCCACAGTTCAAAGACACACTGGTTAGGTAAATTGGTGATTCTGAATTGCTTGTAGGAGTGGATGTGAGAGTGTGAGGTTGTCTGTCTCGCTGTAGTAGCCCTTGTTAACCCTGTGATAGACTGCTGACCCATCCAGGGTGAATGACTTACTGAATAGTGGTTTGCAGTAGATGTTTTGATAAATATTGTGGCTATGTTTGAGTCATTTTTTTAATATACTGTGCCCACATCTTGCCACGTACAGCATCTCCATCCTGAATAGTGTATTCCCATCTGCTTCTCTTTTGGATTTTAATTACAGGTCTTATTATTTTTTCTTGTGGTGTTGGTAATTATTATTTGACATTTTTTGTCCTCTGGTATAGATTTTAAGTTTTGGGTGCTATTACAATTATTAAAAGTGTTGAGGAAATTTCCTATTATATTACACTTTTCTTTGATATACTTAAACTTTCTGCAGAGTAACACAAAACTGCAGCCCTCATTTCTTTATATTTTGCTAGAGTAATAGGAGCCGGGTGCAGTGATTTACTGAAATATGTGCAAACACACATGGAAATAAAGCATATAAGACAAAAACAGAATTTGTATAATTTGAATAACCTTGAAAGTCAAAATTACAACTAAAGAAATGGAAAGAAAAGTGTTTTTCTGACAGGCTCTACTAACAGCCTGACGATAACATTTAAAATTGGTTGTTTGGCGTGTTGTCTGTTATCACAACACTGGTTCATCCGTTGAGTTCGGTGCCCTTTTTATGCTTGAATGACTCATAGATCAGTGTTATGTGGTTCATAGTGTTATGCGTTTTTTGTTGTTGTTTTTTTTCAGGTATGTTTTGGTGACAGTGGATTTGGGTATGCATATAGTATGTTTCACATGCTGTACATGCATCTAACATGACATAACCCAATAAATTCTTATTATCTGGGATACTAGTGCTGAGAAGACCTAGATAAGGCACTTCCAGTCAGGCAGTTAACTGTGTGTCTCCCTTGTGAGTGTTTGTGCAGTAATAACATTTTTTAAACGCTTTCCCACTTTCACATTGTCCTCGCTCAGAAGTCAGCCAACCAGCATTCCTGGACTCTCTCAACAATGGTATGTGTTTGGCCAGTCTCCCTTCTCATTCAGGGCTGAGGATCACTCAGGACATTCATTATTGCACCTCAGCAGCTGGTTGAATTATAGCTTTAACCTCTGATAGTCCAAATGGGCTGACCAGTCACCCCCTTTGTTCTTAAAAACCAGAGATTTTGATGTAATTCTCAGTTACACCCCTTTTTTCTAATGCCATCAACTCAGGAGAAATCTTTCTACTTAACGTGCAATAGCTGGAGAATTTTAAGAAACCTGACTACCTTCTTCTCAACAAAGGGAGCAAGAAGTAGTTCTTAGATTAAAAAAAGAAAAATGCTGAGCAAAGAGTAAAGAATTGTCCCAGTAGCTAAAAATGTTATATACGCAAATCTAAAACCTTCAAGACTGACTTGTTTCCACAAAAAAGCTCTCTTTCTTTACCACAACCTTTCCAACATTGTCTTCTGATGGAATTTCTGATTGTGCTCAAGAGGCCGTTGAACCACACACATGGCACTGCTGATGCAGACAGACAGATGGCAGCCAGCAAATTAGAGCTCAGGAGATTGTTGAGGTGTGAATTATGTAATCCTTGCAAACTGAGCTTGTGTGTGTAAGTGTGTGTGTTTGCATGTGTGAGTGAGGGAGAGAGACACAGAGAGAGAGAGTCAGTTGCAGTGGTAGGTGCCAGGCTTTGGCATTGTAGTTTTTCAGGCTAAGAAAGGAAATGCTGAAAGCCCCATGGGGGTGCAGGGTGCACAGGGTAATCAGGTTCACATGCGTTCACCTGCCCTCTGGCTGTAGTCAGTGTTAACTTAGGAATATTGAAAAAAACTAGGTGTGCATATTCTTCGTCTTTCTTCCCCTTCCTTTGGGGGAATTGATAAACAGACAGCACATCCATTGTTTGCCTAGGTCTGGTTTCTCCACCACTCTGCTGCAGATGCTTGGAAAACCGGGATCCAACCACAGCTGTTTGGGAATGGACAGGAAACCCCTTTCACCCCCCTTTCTGTCTGCTGCGTCATTTAGCTCTGGAATGATTGCATTATGGTGTGCACATTTCAAATTACCCAAAGTTTTAGCCCACCTACTCATATTCTCTGTACAGCTCCCTAAATGCCTTTGTTGCACACCGGGAACAGATAACCTTTTAATTCAGCTTCATTCATCAAAAACAAAGACCACTGCGAAAAAGCATCATTAAACCATACTGCACTTCTCCAAGCACTTACTTTCTCTTAACCCCCACTGACATGGTATTCAATCCAGTATGTGCCTGGATGGCAGACCTTGTCACTTTGTTTTCTGGCAGTGCTAAAGGCTTCTAAGTAATCAGAAGGAAGAAGCCAAAAAGGGAAAGCACCTTAACACTGTCTCGGCACTCTGATGAAAGCCTTTCAGCATTCACCCAGCCTATAATTGAAAAAACAACTCAAATAATAAACTTTGAAAGAGATTGCATGTAATAGCTCAAAATCTGCTACAGAGGTCTGCCTTTGTTTGGTGTCTTTGTTTTATGTCTATCTTTAACTCCAATATTTTGTATTTTAATTTGTTCAATAATTACTGCAGGGTTTTTAGAGGATTAGTCAGAAACATAATAAACCAATTTTTTTTTTTCAAAAGAAGAATTTAATTAATACATTCATTTTTATACATTTTATGTCCAACGTTTGCCTGGCTTTCCCTCCTCGAGACAGTGAATTGGATTTGTGAAAATACTGTTTTCTTGTCTCTTGAATAACAACAGGGGAGCATCATATACTTTAGATGATTGCTAAGTACTCTAGTGTACTCTATGAAAGTAATTATCACAAGAATAGCCATGTAACTATTGTAGTTATTTAAAAAGAGTGGAGGTGAAGAGTTGGATAAAACACAGGGGTAAACAGCTATTGTGAAAATTAGGTTGTACCTGTTGATAATTGCATGTATTGAGCAGTTTCGCCTGATGACTTACCAACTGCCAACTGGTAATGGGTTTCTTCAGCAGATAAAAGGGAAGAAAAAATGGAAAAACATCATTGGGTATTGTATCTGTTGAGAAAGTATATCACACACAGCATGAAGCTGTCTAGGCACAAGTAATTTATGTGTCACCCAAATTGTTTAATTGCAAGGTATTTGAAGGCTATTTAAGATTGAATTTTTGGGTGTTTGGTCTGTTTCATTGTATATGATGTCACGAATGAGCAGGATAGATGCATTTCATCACAATTTAACTTCAAGAAGTTTATATTTTTTCTATATGCATATACGGTTTATATGAATTACAATACTGCATGTTAACACAAAATCAAATGAGTCAACTCACCTCAGTGTTTTTGGTGCTGCTTTTAGCCTTCTTAGCTTGAATCTGCTGCCATTAAAATCTTACTGACAAACAGACAAAGTGAATGACCCAAACCAGAAGTAAACAGAGAGTAGGTATTTTAATTTAACACAGTCCTGTGAAAAACTCAAAACACTATTACTGCTTCCATAGGAATTAAGACAGTAAGTAAGTAGCAGCCAGGTGCTTGCTAATCAAATGCACTTGAGGAAGCAGAACCCAGCACAGTACTTCTTCGGTTTGTATTGGAACAAACCACAAGATTTCTGCAAAAATGTCCTTTGAACGGATGAGACCAAAGTGGAGGTGTTTAGCTCAGCACCATGTTTGGTGAAAACCAAACACAGCATATCAGCACAATTAGCTCATACCAAACGTCAAGCGTAGTGATGGAGGGTTGATTTTGTGCTTGTTTTGTAGCCACAAGATTCGGGCAGCTTGTAGTCATTGAGTACTCTTCTGTATACCAAAATATTCTTGAGTCAACTGTGAGGCCATTTGTCCGATGGGAACTTGGATGTAACTGAGTCATACAACAGTACAGTGATCCCAAGCACAGCAGCAATTCTCTAGAAGAATGGCTGAAGAAAACAACCCCCTCCACAACTAATAGTGCAAACCCTAGTTAGTTAATCTGTACTGTGTCCTGACATTTGTATCCCACTGAAGTTTTTTATACTGCAGGAGAGGGTTAAATGTGCATTGTTCAACACGACTATTATAATTTTTGACAGCTGGTTCTTTGTTTACCAAGCAGATAGCTGAAATCCGCGAATGCTTGAGACCCCCTCTGAAAACGCTTATAAATGCCTATTCTAACAGTTCAAAACCAAATATATCTTAAACTATCATTCTAAACACTTAAATATAATTTCAAAGTCATCTTACAACATTACCCTTAAAAATATACATCTTACAGCTATGCACGAACACTCCTATAATGGTGGAAGCTAACCTGAAAACCTTTAGGAGTTGACTGTGGTCCTGCTTCTTCTTCTTTGGCAGAAAGCCTTAGAAATCTGCTTCCTGTACATCGCTGTTGAAAACTGCTGGTATAATTTTCATGGCTTCTTGAAGACGATGTAAAAATTGGCGAAGAGACAAATTTTCCGTGAATAATTTGGAGTTACGTTCCACAGAAAAAATTGAATAGGCAAATCCGCAAATACCTAACCATGAACAGGCGGGCCTTGGCCATATATGACGTATTATTTGTCAACACTTCACCAAAGCTGGACTTCTAGGACTAGAGTTACTTTAACTAAAGGCTTAAAATTTACTTATTTAATTTTAGAAGTTAAAAATTACCCTTTGGAATACTGATATGAACCCCTTATCCATTATGATAATCTGCTTTTGCTTTGCCTTCATATTAATGTCAGCCTTAATCTGCACTCACTAACCTCTATTACATTTTGTGCACGTATTTTTCTCACAAATCCTTCATTTGAGATTTGATAATTGTGGGAGTGAGGAAACACCACTCTTCCCTGTGATCCGCAGGCTGCAACCTGACATTTAATTCCATTTGTGATTAAATTAGGGAAGCTGAACACTGTGATATGACAGCTTGCCACTTTTCAGAACAAATTATATGAAACCCACAAAGAATTGAAGATATTAAATGTCTGGCATTTAAAACCTTTGGACAGTTTTCTAGCAACATGTATCTGCTATTTTAGGCATGACACTAATTGAGACCTATTTTATTTTTAAAATGTAAAACTGCAAAAGTTCAAATTGGACTAAATTATTGTGTAGGGATGTTGTGCCCGTTGCAACAAGATTAGAAAACTGTTGATAACTAATCTTCACAAATGTTATGCTGCTGTCGATGCAGTTTAGAGGATATACACTCTATCGGTGAAAGTGATAACTTGATGGAGTTTGTGACTAAACAACGGTGTGTCATGCAGAACTGAAGTTTGTGAGCAGGGATGATAATGAATCAGAAAAAGTTACGCAAGAAATCACTCTGCTGTTCTTATCATGTTTTCTGTCATTGTCTTCTGTAGTTCGGTAAAATTTTGTAAATATTTCCATTAAAGATGTTCCTTCAGTGATTTGAACACTGTGCCTCCATCAAGGCAGATTTGATGGCAAGAATGCTCAATATTATACAATACAATCTAAAAATGGATGCTGTTTACAACAGTTTCTTCCACATTGGTAAAATGTCATGTCCTTTGCTCACTTACCCTAATATGCTTTTGTTTACTCTTTTTTTTTCTTTAGATCAAAAGTGGTAAGACAGAGAAGGAGTGTCAGCAGCTTCTCCTGAAAAGCCTGCAGTATCTGGAGCGCTACATTTACCTCATCCTCTTCAACACATACCTGCATCTAGAGAAGAAGGACTCGTGGCAGCGCTCTTTCACACTTTGGATGGAACAGGTACAAGATTTCTGCCCTGCTTTTACTGTCTCCTCGTCTATACATAAGCATTTTATATACATGAGATTGGATTCGTTTTAGGTCCATCAATGGATTAAAAGGTTTGGTGAGTGAGATGCAAGGAAAAAAAGATTTGTTTGTTTCATGGTTTCCTTCATTCAACAATCAACTGCATTTAAAAACAGTCAGAATATCAGAAGCATTAGTTTGTGAATCTGCTAATGCTAATATCCCACTAAGGAAAACAGTGGTTAGAGCACGATTAATATTGTTCTAACAGAGAACCAGTGACCTTGCGATCTTGTCATTTTTGACATCATTGCTTTGAAGACAGGGACCACTTACAGTCAGTCAGTTGTTGTCTTCCCAGAAAATTTTGTGCGTCAAGATGGGGATAAAACCATAGCAGACTGATAGCAATCAGTCTGCTATCAGTCTGCGATCAGTTTGAGATTGAATGGGGTCAAGTTAGAAATTGCATGCAATCTATTTGTGATAATATAGGTGCAAACTGACTCAGATTGACTGCATTTTGTTGGCAATATGTCTGCGTTTATAAATAAATGGCAGTCATTTGGAAGACTTCTCCAATCTTTGTGAGCGTAATTGCAGTCGGACTGCAGTTTTTTGGAGAGAGGTTGGCTCCTACCAAGTGACTTGTGAAATCGCCTAATGATTGAAAGTGGTCACTCAGAGGCTATGGATGCTGCATGCGTACCCCTCTTGGCAACCAGCTTTCCCAGAAACTACCTGAAATCAATTACTGAATGCAAAAAAAAAAAGTCAATTTGATGACGAGGCAACCACTAATTTTTCCTAGTCACAAGGAGATTACCATTCTGTTCTTAGTCTAGTATAATTGAGCCATTACTGTATTAGTCTGGCAGTGCCTTCAAACATGCAGGTTTTCAAGTCTAATATGCACCTTAGCATTGTTGGTATATAACGCAGTAACATGCAAATGACATTTATCATTAGCCTAATATAGAAAAAGCAGGAAACAGGAAATCAGTAACAGATGTTTTTTTCTGCATGCTCCATTTTTGCACATTGTAAGCTTGTAACCACAGATTCATAATAGTTTTCCTCCAGGAATTTACAAGCTGGTTCTGATTCCTTTGAGGCCTGATTCTTGACACACTCAACCTCATATTGTCTCAGCTCTGTGCTTTTGTTGTCACATTAATCGTTTAGCCAGCTGTGCCTCTACAGTAAAAGTCGAGAATTTATGTGCATTCCAAGCAAACGAGTAGTCTGTAAGTGTTACACAAAACACACACACAGCAATTAAAATTTATTTTGCAATATGTTAAAATCACATAACAGGAAAAGCAAAAACGGACTAAGCAATTTTACTGTGATCAGCCCACGGGTGGAGGATTTTAAATATAAAGGAACATTGTGTTTAATTTATAATTTTCCTGCATTCGGTTTTAATTAAAGATGTTAGATGTCTTGTTTTTTGCCCGCCTTTTCACTAAGCTCTTCAAAAACCTGCAGCCTCCTTCCACGGAGCAGGCATCATTGTCAACGTCACAATATATTGTGTCCTCAGGCTAAATCATGAAAGTTTAATGTCTAGAATCACCGTGTCAGAATGAAGTCGCTAAAACTTATGATCAAAAGCAATCAAACAAGCCTTGGTCATGTTTGGACATGATATGTTCGACATTGAGCTCAAAGGCTATTTCCCATTCTTCTTCATGAGGAGACAGTCTGGAGGTGGGCCCTGGAATGTTTAAAAATTGCTGAATGAAAATCTCTTCCTTCTTTGTCCTTCTTGGGGTGGATTAGACTCAAAGGAAAAACTGAGAATTCCAAAATAGACTGGAACAATCGTTGTGAAAACAATTGTCACAGAAATATGCGCGGTCAATCGGGGCATATTCTTCCTGTTATGAATAGCAAATATATGTGGTGCATCAGGGTGACTCTAATGGCCCAGTTATGCCATGAGAAAATAGAGGCATACACACTAGGGATATGGAGATACTTCTGCAAAGCTGGCAACGGACACATTAATGCCATTAAAATATCATATAAAAATGATGTTTCTGTATTTTGATGTATAGCTAACCCTGTTGGTAATCGTTGATATTCCAAAAATACCTTCCAAAGTACCTGTTGAGTTGGAAAAATAATAAAAAAAACAATCATTTTGTGCTATTACTTTAAATGTCTACCATACTGAGGAAAATGCACCCTTCAGTTTATTGTATGTCCCAAAGAGCATTTTTCAGATTACAAAAAAGGGAAAAAAATATGAAGGCTTTCAGTTATTTTTTTAATTAAACTTTACCTTGCAGTGAGATTTGAGGCATTTTGTTTACTATTTAACAGAGAGTCCTCTGGAAGGTTTTCTTTAAATTCATTCTGAAGGGGCATTCACACATGTAGCAGTGTAGTGTGTAGCTACTGCGGGTCCCAATCCTGGATTAATGGGGAGGGTTGCATCAGGAAAGACATCCCATCTAAATTCTCCAGGTGAAGGAGGACACACTGAAGGTTGGTGTCACAAAAGTGAGTGCTAGGGATAACATAACTTGATCTGCTGTGGCGACCCCAAATGGGACCAGCTGACAGAAGAAGATCTTTTTTTAAGGATTTTTCTGTGCAGAGTTTGGATGTTTCACCGTGGCTTGTGGTTCTCTTTGGGTACTAGGGCTTCCTCCGCAGTCTGAAGACTGTCAGATGTATGAATGCGATGTTATTTTTTATTTTATTTTTTTTTGCCTGTCCCGTTTGGCTCTTTTGCCATCAGAATTGTTGTCTAAAGGCAAAGAAAGATGCCCAACGGATTTACTTTACCAAATTGACCATCCCAGCCTTGCCGTAATGGTCCATTTGATTCACCTTTTATTGTTTATTTTATTTTCACTTACTGAATACGGGACAGACTTGACTGGGGGAAAGAAGGGGAGAAAGAAAGAGGGAAAGAGAAACAGCTGAGAAGAGGGACGGGGGAGAAGGGCAAAAGACAAAAACCAACAGAATGAGCAGAAAGAAAAAAAAAAGAAGAAAAAAAAATGCATATATCAATCACCTGGGTCACCTGCTGAGAAAGAAAAAAGAAAACTAGCAGAAGAGAACAAGAGTAATAGAATAAACAACATCACAATGATATATGGGAATATGACAGTAAATACTAAATATTAAACATTATTGTGCAGCACATAAGATCAACAGAACACAGTGTGCTTTGAGGTAGGAGCCAAAAAGGGTGTAGTTTGTGGGTGTGATCACCCGTGTGTACACCTGTGAGCATGGACGCGCTTGTTTTTTTTAAAAGGTTCCTTCATGTAATAATCTGCTAGAGGGTGTGGGGGGGCCACAGCCCCGTCCTCCAGGGCATGAAGCAGGTATGGAGGAGATCAAAACTCCAGACATCCAGAGGCCCCCAGAACACAAGAGATCAAGGAAGACCAACAGAGGGGCAGCCGCGCCACTGTCCCAGAAAGAGCTGAGGAGAGTCCCAGATGAGGGCTCACTCAGCAGCCGCGGAGCAGAAGCCAGGGGGAGTTGCAGTGACGCGCCCGTGAGCTCCGCCGGCAGCCAGCCGTGCCTGAGTGACCGAGCCCCAGGCCGAGAGGCCGGGGGCACCCCACCTCCGAAGTGGCCCGAGCGAGCCCCAGGCTCCAGGCCCCGATAAGCGGCCGCCAAGGAGTGAGCCGGTGTGTACCCGGACGCCCATCCCCGGACACAAAGAACCACCAACGCACCGATGTCTGAGGGAGTCCGCCACTGGCAGGGGAAGTGGTGGTAGGGGGAGATAGGCCTCCATACCTTGGAGGGCCTAAGATGTCCCCAGAGAGGTGGCGCCTGACACCCAACCTGACATATAGACACAGACATACAGGCACACACATATACAAACATCCATTCCCACCCTCATGCTCTCATATGCACTTACTCCACACTCAACCAACGTGGAGACAGACATAAAGAGACGCTGTACACACGATCACACTCCCCAAGCATACTCTAAGCCCCGGGTCTAGGTACCCTTGCCCCTGGAGGGGGGGAACTGCACCCAGACCCAGGTGGTGTTACCCTTTTCCCTGCGGTGGGGGGAGGCAGACCGCCCCGACTCCGCAGCAGCAGGGAGGCCCCACACTCCAGACCGCAGTCGGACGGCCAACTCCTCCTCCTAGCCCCCCCGCTCCAGCAGGTCGCAGAGAATGGGGGTGAGAGAAGACTCCAAACCTCCCTCCACCCGCTCATTGTAGTGTTGATGCATGTGTGTTCTAAGGTGCATTTAAAACCCAGGAGGGCATGGAGCTACCTGCCAGAGAGCAGCAGGTAAGCGCATAGTCCCTCCTGCTGGCCCTCAATGACTAAGTGTATTTAACATTGAGAGGTGGGCAATGACGCCAGGGGTGGGGTGTACACCCTGATGGTACTTTGGATTCCGTGTATCGTGCCCACCCCCAAGATCCTATATGTATGTGTAATGAGAGTGTGAGTAATGTGAATGTCTAAGTTGTGGGATAAAATTGAGGCATGCGATGTTGAATGGTCATCTGTATCTCTGTGTTGGCTCTATGATAGACTGGTGACCTGTCCAGGGTTTACCCCACATTGCTATACATGACAGCGGTTATAGGCTCCTGCCCTCCTGCAACCCTCAACTGGATAAGCGATGAATGGGTTGTATTTTTATTGTCTTTTAACACCCCACTGACTTACAGTGGCAGCTTGTCCACAGAGGCTGTGAAGTCAAAAATAGTTGGGATGAGTTCCATGCAGATAATAAATGTTCTTATAAATTAATTTCAGATTAATAAAAGGATAACCCAGCGTCATCAGGATTTCTATTAAATTGACTTTTTGTCATAATTTATAACGTGGTTCAGTTTGTTAAAACACAACCTTAAAACCTTAAAACCTTAAAACCTACACTCAGTAATGGGCTTACTGAGTGTATCACAGACTACATAACTTTCTGCACCGACTCCATTGTTCCAGCTCAGACTGTTCATTGTTACCCAAATAACAAGCCGTGGGTGACTAAGGACATCAAAGCCCTCCTCAACAACAAGAAGAGGGCTTTCAGAGGGGGCAACAAAGAGGAGGTGAGGAAGGTCCAGGTGTTACTAAAGGACAAGATCAGAGAGGCTAAGGACAATTACAGGAGGAAGCTGGAGTGGAAACTCCAGCAGAACAGCATGAGAGAGGTGTGGAGGGGCATGAAGACCATCACTGGATTCAGGCCAACCAACAGCAGGGGAGCTGAGGGAGGTGAGAATAGAGCCGACGAGTTGAATCTGTTTTTCAATAGATTCGACACCACAGTGTCTGCTCCCACCCCCACAACCTCACCTGCAGTCAGCCTGGAATCCAGAGCCACACCACTGTGCCAGCCTCTCTCTTCACATGTTGCCTCCTGTGAGATTCCTGACACCCCTCCCCCACCCATCACCTTCACTCAATGCCAGGTTGAGATGCAAATGAGGAGACTTCACTCAGGCAAGTCTGCTGGACCAGACGGAGTGAGTCCCCTTGTCCTCAAGGCCTGTGCCCCCCAGCTGTGTGGAGTCTTTCATAAACTGTTTATGCTGAGTCTGAGTCTGCAGAGGGTCCCGGTGATGTGGAAGACATCATGCCTCGTCCCTGTACCAAAGACGCCTCGTCCCAGTGGCCCCCAGGATTACAGGCCCGTGGCACTGACCTCCCACATCATGAAGACCCTGGAAAGGCTCATCCTGGACCAGCTGCGATCCATAGTAAGACCACATCTGGATCCCCTTCAGTTCGCTTATCAGCCTCGTCTCGGAACAGAGGACGCCATCATCTACCTGCTCAATCGTGTCTACACCCATCTGGACCAGCCGGCGAGCACTGTGAGGGTCATGTTTTTTGACTTTTCCAGTGCTTTCAACACCATCAGGCCGACCCTCCTGGGTGATAAGTTAGCAGCGATGCAGGTGGATGCTTCTCTGGTGTCCTGGATTGTTGATTACCTGACAGGAAGACCACAATATGTACGTCTCCCACAGTGTGTGTCTGACAAGGTGATTAGCAACACAGGGGCACCACAGGGGACTGTCCTCTCCCCCTTCCTCTTCACCCTCTACACCACAGACTTCAGCCACTGCACAGAGACCTGCCATCTTCAGAAGTTTTCTGATGACTCTGCGGTGGTTGGATGCATCAGCAGGGATGATGAGACAGAGTACCGGGCTGTGGTCGACTCCTTTGTCACGTGGTGTGAGCAGAATCATCTGCAGCTCAACGTGGCAAAGACCAAGGAACTGATCGTGGACTTCAGGAAGACCAGGAAACACTTGACCCCTGTTTCAATCCAGGGGGTCAGTGTTGACATTGTGGAGGACTATAAATACCTTGGAGTACACATTGACAATAAACTGGACTGGGCTAAAAACACCACAGCACTTTACAGGAAGGGCCAGAGTCGTCTCTATTTTTTGAGGCGACTGAGGTCCTTCAACATCTGCCGGAAAATGCTGAGGATTTTCTATGAGTCTGTGGTGGCCAGTGCGATCCTCTATGCTGTTGCATGCTGGGGGAGCAGGCTGAGGGTCGCAGATGCCAACAGACTTAATAAACTGATCCGTAAGGCCAGCAATGTTGTGGGGATGGAGCTGGACTCCCTCAAGGTGGTGTCGGAGAGGCGGATGCTGTCCAAGATAAAGACAATGTTGGATAACACCTCCCACCCACTCCATGACATGTTGGTCAGTCACAGGAGCTCGTTCAGTGAGAGACTGAGATTACCGAAAAGCACCACTGAACGACACAGGAAATCATTCCTGCCTGTGGCCATCTCCCTGTACAACGCATCCACTTAACACACTGTTTGCTGCTACAGCTACACATGTTTCTTTTCCAACTATTTATTTATAAGTGACTTATGTATGTATGTATGTATATATATGTATATATTGTACTATTCTTAGTTAGCGTATTGTCTGTCTTGTCTTAATGTTGGTTTAAAATGGAGCACTGTAACAAAAAATAATTTCCCCCAGGGATCAATAAAGTATTCTGATTCTGATTCTGATTCTGATAAGATGGCTGTGGGCCTGCCTGAGCAGAAAACCAAAAATGACTGAGCACATCTATTTAGATGAGCCAGTACAGTAAACTGTCACCTCTATGGGCAGTGGCCAGGTCTAGAAGGAAACAAGATAGGTATATCACAGCCATTTTTCAACTACACCTCTGCCATCAAATGAGCCACAGACTTTTGTTGAGGTCTGTCTGCTTTCACTAGAACATTCAAACCCCCTTTTTGACATTCTAAAATGTAAAGCATTGTCAAGATATAAAGATCAGATAAAATGAAAATTTGCGGGGCTGCATCAACAATGTAAATTTAGTACAATATATGTACTTGTTTTTCTTGTACATTTAAAAAGCCTACACATAGCTCCAGTATCTCCAAGATAATGTGAAAATCCTGGAGTACATGAAATCTCATGCTATAATGATTGATTTGTGTTGCGGAAAATAGTCATTTTTCAAAAAGACAGGCACTTTACGTACTGGGAACAGAGGAAAATATAAATAAAAGCCTGATAGTTCCACAGGGTTCTGTGCTACGACCAGTTCTATTTATATTATACACGCTTCATTAGGCACTTTTATTAGAAGGCATAGCATACATTTTCATTGCATAGCATACATCATTCATGCCGATGATACCCAGCTTTATCCAGCTGTGGAGTCATGTAACACACCAATTAGTTTAACTACAGGATGGTCTTAAAGACATAAAGACCTAGATGATCTCTAATTTCTTGCCTCTAAATTAGGATAAAACCGAGGTTACTCCCTGAGCCTGGTTCTACCAGAGGTTTCTTCCTGTTAAAAGGGAGTTTTACCTTCACACTGTGACCAAGTGGTTACTCGGCAGGGGTCGTCTGATTGTTGGTGTTTTCCTCTGTATTATTGTAAAGTCTTTACCTTACCAAATAAACCTTGACGTGACTGTTGTTGTGATCAAATTGAATTGAATTGTCACTGATATGAACAAATGGCACTTTTTCAGTTTTTATTATTTAATCCGTTTTAGATGTATTTTACTTTGTGTTGTTAACAGAAAGTGAGATTCTGTAATCACAAGTGAAAAACTACAGACTTGTGGCACGTTATTGATAATTAGCTGATAATTTGTTTGTTGCTAACTCATATCAGTGCTACATACAGTGCAGTGTTAATATGCGGATCACTCCACTGACACTCATCTTAAAGAAAGTTCTCTTTGCTGCTGCGCTTTTGGGAGCTGCTACTTCACATAAATCGAGTTTCCCTGATGACCAGAACTGACAGCATAATCAATGTGACAGTTCCTTTGCTTCATGTTAACAAATTACGCCAAACGGTGGATGATTTCTCTGCATTTTCAGCACTGACATACTCAGAAACTTTTTTGCATGTTTTTTCTTAGCCTTTCTCATTCTCCTACTTACATTTTATATGTATATTTACAGAAGCTGTGAGAAAGTATTATAATATGCAGATGTGGGATAACATTTGACAATGACTGTCGCAGCACCAGACATAGTTTGAGTGACAGATGATATCTGGGAAGTGCAAGTATATCATTAAAATGAATGATGTCACTCCTTTATCACCCCATACATACAAAAGGCAGATATTGATTTAAACCTGTCAGACTCGGGCCTGAGCAGCATTTGGTATTAAGGTGGGAATTAGATGTCATCTTAAAGAGATCTTGAAGGACTTGAAGGCTTGAAGATATTGCAGTGATGTCAGCTACAGCTGTGACGGTAGTGACAAAGACATTCAAACATCCAAATATCTCAGTTTTTTCCTTTATCCTCTTTTTAAAGAATTATCTCAAAATATCAGTATTTCTGTCACCACCATCAGTATTGTGATGTGTTTACTAGCCTACTTGGAGCACAATCTGGCAGTAGCCCAGCCAATCGGCCCCAACCAACCTCGGGGCATAATCGTTAGCCTATCACCAGTGACCGTGGCAGGACCGTTAATGACAAACTGCAGTGCCACAGGCAGCAGTCGGGGGGTCATCACTATCGCTGGTCACGCTTTTGAAGCCATGGTTACACAACCTGTCAGCTCAGAGTGGTACATTCTGTCCTGCATCCTACATTGGCTGTATGTACGTGGGTATGTGTGTGGACTAATTTGATCTCTACAGCCACTAAAAGCAAGAGCACAGTGTTCCCAGTCATTCAGGGTAGCATCCTTTGCTTTTTATATATTTAATATATTTTGCCCTTTTGCTTTTGTCATAACTATATGTTCTGAAGATGAGGATGCTTTCACAATATAATATTACAACTACCCACTATTTCCACAGTTACACTTGTAGGCAGATTTTTCAAGGTACTTGGCAGAGAATTTATTCTGAGCTAGACTATTTCAGAGTTTTCTGTGACTTCATGTTAATCCAGACCGGCTCGATGATATTGAGATATAGGCATAACATTTGGTGCAGGACTCCATGTTCTTCTTCTAGCTAAAGATAGTTCTTTGTGACTCTCTGTGTCAGGATTTTCGGGTTTATTGTGATGCTGCTAAAGAAATTTGGGAGCGATCTGATGCCTCCGTGACATTTATGCATTGTGTGATGGATAAAAAACATAAACGTGCATATTTGTCAAAGTTTTTAAATAGATGTTGCTCACTGGAGAAGAGCCAGAGGTTAAATTGGCACATTGGGACAAATACTGTACTTCATTGGGCAATGGCCATGGCAGCGTATTGAGATGAGAGTGAAAACTTCAGATTAGATTTTGAAATTGAAATCTATGTTTGCTAATCAAAAGTGCGGGCCTTTACACAATAGCTCGACTTGTGTACAGTGCATACCGCAGATGCCTGCAGAAGTAGTACCCTATCAGTCACTCCAGCTGTTTTGATGTGTGGCACAGAGGCCTCCCTGTCCCCCCCTGCACCGGGCTGGTATGTGCAGCCTTTGAGATAGCCGGCTGTGGGAAAGACCTCCTCGCTGCCCTGCCCCCCCACCGCTCCACAGCACCATTTGTGAGCTCTTCAATGAAACATGAAAGATATCTCACCAGCAGCTCTGCTTGCTGTCACCCAGGAAGCTTGTCGCCACACGCCAACAACTTCAAGGCCACTTTACAAACAGAGAGCACCAGAGGGAGGCATGATGCTACAGTTTAGCCTCAAATAACAAATCTGATTTAAATTGTTTGACTTTGAGTTTTTTTGTTTTGTTTTTGTACAGTGTGGAGGGGAACTTAATTTAGTTTTGTTACAGTAATGTCCCAGGAATCCATGAGAACGTTAAAGTTGTTCATTTTATTTATAGTTATAAAAGTCACTAAAAGTAAGAAGAGTTACTGTAATCCTCAAAATGATTTTTGTGTGGTAGCAAGTAGGGCTGCCACGATTTGTCGACTAGTCACGATTACGTCGACTATCAAAATCGTCGACGACTAATTTAATAGTCGACGTGTCGTTTGAAGCTTTGTAAGATCGCAAAAGACGCAGGAATAATAGCAGGATTTAAGAGTGTAATAACGGACTGAAACAGAAGATGGCAGCACTGCATGTACAAGGATGCCAGCTGCCGTTAAACCCCGAAGAAGAAGAAGCAGCTGTGTCCCGGAATTCATAGCGCGGCCCAGCTTAGTTTCCAACAATGGCGGTAGCTAGTTAGTTTTAATATTACTCTTATTATTCTTTCTGGGTCACAAAATAAACGTTTAACATATTTTCAGGCGAGAATGTAGCTGTGTAAACCTCAAATATCGGCTCAGTTTATCAGGACACCACATATTTTCAAAAGCGCTCCGACGTTTTCGGAGACGTCTGTTACCCACTAGCTCGATAGCTAGCCGGGGGCTAGGTCACTAGCGCCAACCCACCGCCGTCTTTCGCGACTCAGGTTAAATATATATGAGTCACTTAGATAAATTAAAAATGTTGTTGTTTGGCTTTTTTTTTTTTTTTTGTATTTTATTTGTTCCTGAGTAAATCGGTTTGGCTGAGATTAAAGTTATAGTTTTTACACAGCTGAATAAACGTCAAGCAGACAGCTGATTATCAGAAGTGTGAGATGCTGGAGAATATACTCCGGTGTCCTGTTATATTTTAGATAGCAAGGAGTTTATTAAACTTTACCGAAACAATCTGCAAATTTCATTAAAATTGAATAAACTATCATCTTGTCTTTATTTTTAGTTAGCACCTTAAAAGCTTAAAGCTGTAAGCTAATGATAGTTATATAAGAGCAGATGCTGCTGGTGCAATAAGCTGTAGTTTTACGTCCAGTGGATGATGATCTGATTAGTCGACTAATCGCATAAATAATCGGTGACTAGTCGACTATCAAAATAATCGTTTGTGGCAGCCCTAGTAGCAAGTTGTCAGGGTATCACAACTTGTTTTCAAGCACTTTTGTGTCCAGGTGTACAGAGACTGAAAAGGATGTGATGAAAAGAAAACCGTCACAATGTCAGTGTGCAATGTTTTCTGAGATTGAAGAAGATAAATATTACATCTGGAATATCTGGAATTACTTATTGCAGAAGGGGATCGCTATTGTTTCACACTTGCATCTATTTCTTTAATTGCTATGACATAGACACTGTTATATGACCTCAGCTTTCAGTGACCTCCAGCCCTCCGCATTGCTTAATGTTGGTGGTGTGGGCAGGGAATGGTGTGAGCAGTACAAAAGGAAGAAAAAGTGCAGCAACACAGCCTTGATTTCCCCCTTTCCCTTGTTCTCCAGTGATCGTACATCAAGCGCTTCATTCATTCAATCTGCCGTCCTTCAGCATAATTAACAAGATGCCAAATTTGATTTCAGGGCAGTACTACTTCATTTTTCTTTTATCTTGCCACACTAGATTCTACGTTGACTTGTCGTCCTGTCTTTGAGTACAAAGTTACTTTACATTACAAATTATTTGTAATATTTGTATATAGTAATATTAATGAGCCTGACTGTTTTTTGGAGATGGTAAACTAAGCATCCCTACACTTGCTTAACTCCTTAGCCAAAAAACATAACTTCTTCAAAGTACTGGGTCTACCCTGATTTACTTTTTCAGTGACTACCCACATCTTGTGGCTATAGATGATGATAGGAACGTGGTCATGTATTAACCTCTTCAGATTAGAGAGTCAGTTTTAAAAGTACCGAGTGTGTCAGAATCGGACTTTATTAAAGCGGTGCTTAGCACTGTTTCCTCACAGCAAGAGGGCCCTGGGCTCAAGTATAGTCTGGGGTCTTTTTCGGTTTAGGTTCCATGTCTGTGTTCCACATGTCTGGGGGTTCTTTCCTGGTACTCTGGCTTTCTCCCACATTCTTAGCAACACACATGGCGTTTGGTTAATTGGTGATTCTATATCTACTGTAGGTGTGAATAGTTGTCTGTCTTTATGTGTGAGTACTGTGAAAGTTTAAAGCCTGTCCAGGGTGTACCCCTCCTCTTACCCCATGACAGCTGGGATAAGCCTCGCCCTCCCCCACAACCCTGCACTGGATAAGCAGAAGAAAACAGACAGATGGATTTTGCTGTAAGAGTTTTGTAAGTGGATTCTTTTTTGTTTGCCACATTGAAATTCCTTCTGCTGCAACAGCTGAATTAGTCTGACTGCAGCTGGCATCCACTGTGAAGTCACACGCTTTACTGGATTTATCTTTTTTTTGTAAAACAAGAGAATAATGAAGAAAACTGGATCAACACCAACAGCTTTGACTCCACAAAGACCGTATGCAGTCACTGTCATCCCCCTGATATGCTCTTTTGGGCCTCCCTAAGTTGACGTTTTGTATTTTCTGATGTTTCATACATTACTTATTTAGACAGGCAGGCTCTGGGGTGGATGAGTCAGGCTATGCATGTTAACAGCACAAATCCAGAGATTCATGTGGGCGTCAAATCGACTGACTAATGGTTCCGCTGCACTAAGTCAGTTTCTCCTATCAAAATACTCGTGCAGCTTTTGAACTGTTAGCTGTCCACGAACTCATAGCACACAAACATTAGAGGTACATGACTGCATGAGCTAGTTATTAAAAAGCTGTATTAAGACGGGACAATAGAGGCTACGTGATCACTCATTTCCAACTTAAAGAACCAAGCCAGTGCCGACTGCACAAAAGCAGAAGTTATGTGATATGTATTTAAGGTTTGAATTTTGCATTGTAAGCAAGTAGATAATCCAGACCACACTTTGTGGTGCACGTGTTTATTTCTGCACAAAGCTGGCCGGCTAAGCTGTAATCACTGTTAGTGAAAGGGATATCTTGATACTATTATTCCTCTTCATTGTTCCCATATGTCTTCTTCAGCATTTACCTGACAGCCTACTTTTAAAAGGGTTTCCAGCAGCACGTACGTACAGGATTCCCTCGTAGCCCTGAGAATATGACCACAATTATATTGCTCATTTTTGTTTAGTATGCAAATTTGCTCCCTCAAACACTGTCCTTATTTACCCTGATGTTCAAAAAGTTTCTCTCTCTCTCTACTCCAAAATTTGCAGCTTCCTTGACTGCCTCAGGAGAAAAAGGGAGAGGTTAAATTGGCAATGCGTTTTAGGCCACGTTACTTCCACTGAGTCATTCCCTGGATGTCCTTTAGGGCTATATAGACCAGATTTAGGTTCAGCTGAGTCCTGTATCGATTTCAGTCTCAGCCTGCATAATGGAAGAGATGACTCTGAATGCTTTTGTGCCTTTCAAGGAATCCAGCACAATTTTTCTTTATTACTATTTTTTTTTTTACATGTGGGAATTGAACTTCACAGTCCAGTGCATTGCACTGAGGCTTCTCCTTCAAAGTAAAATGGGCAAACTGGGGCACTCGTCATAGGGCAGTTAAAGGCTTTTGCAGGGAAGTCGGCTTTGACTGGGTTTTGTTTTTATTTGTTTATGTTG
Source organism: Maylandia zebra (assembly GCF_041146795.1). Classification (NCBI taxonomy): domain Eukaryota; kingdom Metazoa; phylum Chordata; class Actinopteri; order Cichliformes; family Cichlidae; genus Maylandia; species Maylandia zebra. The sequence goes on along the minus strand of NC_135174.1, from coordinate 19,840,392 downwards.
CTTACCTTTATGGCCAGATGTTTCTGGTTGTCTTTGGTGTTTCCCATCAGTCGTAGCAGACCGTGAGTCAGTATGACCTACTGCTTAACACCGAACTCTCAGGAGGCAGATATGTTCTCATTCATTCAGGAAAGATTCAGACAAAGTCCACTGAGCATATACTCTTCCCGTGGTGCTGTTCCATTACAGCAGGGATTTGGGTACTTATAAGTGAGGTAATTGGTGTAAATTAAGTAAAGCATTGCACTCAATTAGGCTCACATAAATATTGGACTGCTTTTGCTGTTGACTTCATTCACACAAACACTGTTGGTGGTGACCTGACATGCGAGTTATTGGCTTTAAAAATTTCAAGAAAATCTCCTGCTAACGGACTCTGAAAAAACACCTAGTGCAAACTTCCATTATTTCTGTGAGTTTTAAGCATGGCTGCTATTTATAGAGCCCTACCTGGAAGCCTTGTTCTGACCACTTGCATGTGAACTGTGCAATTTCATGAGTTCAGGAAGAAAATATTGACTTTGTGTCAAACTTACCAGAGCTTCATTTCGTGACTCATTTTGTAATGAGTTACAAACGAAACACGTAATACATAGCACTTCAAGCGTGGAGGAAGAACATCATTTTCTTTCTTTCTTTCTTTTTTTTGGATAGGGCTGAGATTCTGTGAATTCGTCACTCAAAGTCAGATTTTTACCGTGATGTTAACTGTAATGCCCTGAGGGAGCGTGTCCTTTAGAAACCATGTGAAATGTGGTGTGTGCCTTTGTGCCATTGTGCTTCAGCAGACCGAGGAGGCAGGAGTGGGTTTTTTTTTTTGTGACATCTAGACAATCTTTTTATGCCACCACCTTTACTGCCCAGATTGGGCTCTCTGTGACTTTGTCCTCTTACCCCAAAATGAAAGTTGGCAGTGGGGTCACGCTTTTGCAAAGGAAATGAGACCACAAGTGTTCATATTATCTAAAAATGGCCTTGAAAGAGGTAAAGTTTTTGATTTTTATGATTGTGGAAACTTTGAGATGACTGATGTGGACAGAAAGCATAAGGGGTGACTCACTGTTGTTATGATGATTTGAAAAATCGCCCTATTCTTTGAGCCACCATCACTGCTTCAGCCTGACTAGAACATGCGTGGGCATACTCAGGTCTACAGGTACAAATGCTACTTGCACTTATTAAAAAAATAAATACAAGCTATTTATATTGACTTCAATAGCAATTCTTTTTTTTATTTTTTATTTTTTACAAACTATTTGAAGTTTAATGCAATAAATGTGGGGCTAATTAACTATATCCGAGGAAGACTCTTAAATGAATAACTAGTTGTACTCAGTGCCACATGCAATTTTGTATATATTTACATTTTTATATTAAGCTTAAAGTAATTAAAATGATTTACATTTTAAACATCTGGAAGCTCGTTTTGGCTGCTCACTTATTTGCATGGGGTTGCCAAATGAGATGATCTGAGTATTTGAGACTGAAGAGGATGGATGATATGTTATAATATAACTCTTAAAAAGTCAATTCTGCTTCTCTAAAAGGGTACTTTCGTTACTTTCAGTAGTATTGTAACTGTAAAAAATGCTGGAATTAAAGGAGCAGAGCCTGCTATGTTCTGGGAAAAATGCTTGTTCCTACATTTCCCACAATCCAAAGTCAGTAATTCTCAATAATTTCATTAAACGCTTTATTTCCTAGTAAAAGTCCTTGATGACCTTGATGTCATCGTAATGTCATCAGGATTTTTTAAAGCTCCCTCCAGAACCAATGAGGACACTATTCAGCTGATTTTACAGGCTGATTTGGTTTCCGCTTAATTTTTTTTTTTATTGCTCTGATTATGCCTGAAAATAAGTACGGTCTTAATATTTTTACCCAAGTGACACAACCGAATTCTTTTTCAGCCACTTCTCCAAACCCGGAGTTGAGCCCTGGTCTTTCATTATAACAGCTGCGCATCTAGCAGCCATCAGAAACCATGCTGAAAAAGTGGAAGTCCATGTGTTTGTGTGGTCACAAAGGACAAGAAGAGAAAAAAAAATCTTGGCACGCCATATCGCCTGTTCATTAATATTTTGTGCGTTTCTGTGGTAGGTGGCTGCCAGAGCCGGAGTTTATGACATCCTCAACCAGCTGGGCTTCTCTGAGTTTGAAAACCCGAGGGACACGCCACTGGCCAGGCTGCGCTGCCGCTGGCAACAGCAAAACATTCTGTCACTTCCTTTCCGCGGGGAGTTCATCTGAGAGGGGATCACTGTGAATACGCCAAAACAGTACTGTGCTTTTCAGAATAAAAGACATTTCCAATAACATAGTTATGCCTTCTGTATTTACCCTTATTTTCTGTATATCTTCACAACACCTGTTGTTTAATGTTACTGCTTTTTTCCTTTTTTTCTCACTTGTGATGTTAACAGTTTTTAGCTTTAAATCTCAGCAAGATTCTGCTTCTGTATTGGAAGTTGTGCCTTTACATCAGTGAATTTATTAATGTACTAATTTGTACATGTTTAGGTTATTTTTTTTCTTAAAATCCCAGTAAAATTATGCTCACTTGCGACAGCTCTTTGAAACTTCAGCTGGAACTAGAGTTAAATGTTGTTATGGAGGAGGAGATCAGAAAATTCTAACAATTTATGTCACTGTGCATCTGTTCCACTTTTTCAGAAGAGTCCCTATGTACATATGGAAGCTGTCAGTATTTAAATAACTGTGCTGTTGAGTTTTCCAAACGTTATTTGATAAGAGGATTTTGAGCGTTGCAAAGATGCTAAAATATGACAGCACTTATATGTTCCTCTGTTGTACCTGATTTTAGTTTTTTTGTTTTTTTTTTACGTTTGATTATATCTGTCATGATACAGGTACTAACATTTTTATGTGTTACATTTGACTTTGAAGCGCTCTGTGTTTTTTTTTGTTTTTAAACTTTGTTTAAAGCTGTAAAATTACTTCTGTCATGTGATGTGATTCTGCATTCTTCCTTCTTGTCAAAACATGGTCCACATACATATTACCAATAATGCAAATCCGCCTTCCTACACAGCCTCAAGCTGCTCACCTGCAGCTTGATGCAATAGAAGTCCGCAAAGCTTTAAAGCACCTTTGATGTGTACATTTGGAGGCGTTACTTTTATACCACCTTGGCTTGGGGAGCTTAAATTTATGGATGGAAACAGCATCTGCAGATATTTGGTGTGACTTGGATTTTTTTTTTTTTAAATACACTTAGTGTTTATTGATGTGGATAAATACACCATTCCATAACTGCAGCTGATGTTCATTTCTTCAGTGGAGGGAAACAGCTGCATGATTCACTGTTTAGAACAAGAGTTTAAAGTTGCATTGTCTTTCAAACATTTACATCATTGTTTTCTCTGAATGCATGACAACACCAGATCTGTAGAGTAACTTTAACCCTGCAGGATTTCTTTAAAGTCTTGACATGTTCTTTGTTTGAGCATGTTACCGCTATATTATGAATCCTGCCTTAAAACCAGAAAGATAAGCAAAAATCAAAGGATCAAAAATTATCAATCGTTCCTCCAGATACCTGTCATTCTTGTTTGTTTCAGTGTGGCATTGCATAATGAAAGTGCACCCTTCAAGTTATCAAAAACATTGCAGTGATTGAAAATGGGAAGAAATTTAAAATACACAGTTTGTGTTGGAACATCTAATTCCCATCTTTATGATTCTTGATTAAACGCACAAATGTGGAGGTTGTATACTAAGAGATCCTGATATCTTAGCTAGGCTTTTAATTTAATTGTTTTTTTTTTCTTTTTTAACAGGCGCTCTTCACAGAGTAAATGTCTTTTATTTGCTGTATGTACCAATTATTTTCTTGTTTGGAAGCTAAAATAAATATTTCAGATAGATCTAACAGAGTTTCTGCTTTTGATATCTTTTTTTTTTACGTGGAGAAAACTAAAACTTATCCATCTGCACCAAGGATTCGGATTTTTGTGTGTAGGAGGGTTTTATGATTTTATTTTGCACACTACTGTCCTCTGTGCCTTGTTTTATTGAAGCTTCTGAAGTCTCCTGCGATGGAGCCAAATGATTGTCTTCCCTCCTCGGTTTCCTTTCTTTTTTCCGCCTTATCTCAGCATCATCTTTTGCTGCAGATACGCACCGCTGAGAACCCTCTCGTATATCCGCGAGGCCTCTTTGTTTTGTGTCGGTGCCAACCTCGGAGAGCAGGACAGGTTATGAGCATCGAGCAGCGTACATTTACCCAAAACAGATGATTCATTGTTGGGCTGAAATCTTAACATATTCCATACACAGTAATAAAGAGCTTAGGCAGATCAAAAGACTAATCTGAGTTGCGTTTTGATGTGGACAGGTAAGGTCTTAATTAAAAAAATATGGTCAGTCTTTCAACAATGGAGGCCTGTGTGAGGATTAAAAGCCACCAGCCGGCACATCAGTGAAGCACACTTGGCTTCGCTGGCCTGCTTTGAAAGTCTGATATCCCAGATCACTTCCCGTCTTGTAAGTGCATAGCAGGCTTATCTTCGGGACTACGGAAGTTGTTAGGACTTTATCACACCACAGCCTATCCTGAATTATTGTAAATGGAAACAAAGTGAGCCAGATTGAAAGGCTTCCTGTAGAGTTTGAGACTTTATGAGCTAATTCATCCCTCTTAGTGAGAGGGTTGGCAGGCCCTGAGGCACAGATAAATTCACCATAACACTTATTGTACACTGTTACTCTTTACCAATGGAGAAAAATTGGCAGATATGGAGAAGGTCTATTCAGTTGCAGCATGTGGCCAACTGGACTCCAGGTCAAGATAAGCCCAGGACATGAGGACCATGCCTGGATGATATAGCGGCCCCTCGCCTTTGAAATTCTTTCCAAACTCATTGAGATACTCCCCAATGTGAAACTCAAGCTAGTGGTTCTGAAGGATCCAGAAATTGCAGCAGACAAAGAGTGGCATTCAGAGGTGAGCAGCAAGAGGGGATGTAATGAACTTCATGTGAAAAGCTTCCCCCTGCAGATGAGAGAGCTGCTGAGGACAGGAGGCATCATGCCGGTGTAAGGGGTTCATGGGTGCATTGCCATCCTCTTTGATTGTTCTTGTGTGTATAAAGGCCGCCTTAAAAAACACCTCGGGAACTCAAGTCTCAAACCTCTCAGGGATTTGATCAATATTAATAAGATTGTTAAGACCTTGCTCTTAAATCTTCTCTGGCAAATACGTGTCTGGGCCTTCATTTACCGTGAGCAATAATACACAATCCCTGTTAGGTTATTACACACACTACTGATCCAGGTAAAGTATCAACTGGCATGATAAAAAGTACTGATTGGATTGATAGTGAGCTTTTAAATGCTTATTCCTATTCCCATTTGATCTTTTGGGATACATCCCCATGACTAAGGTTTTCTTATTTAGAGGCAAGGTTCAAAGCATGGGTGATTTGTTGAATTGTTGAATGAGTTTAAGCAGACTACATGGAAATAAAAGTAATATAGTGGAGCCACTGGTAACACTCGTTATAGTAAGTCTCCATTAGGTTGCAGGGCATTCAGACGTAACCAAGATGACCTGCTGAAGTTCAAACTGAGCATCAGAAAAGGGAAGAAAGGTTATTAAAGTGACTTTGAGCATGGTATGGTTATTGGTGTTAGACAGGCTTGTGTGAATCTACTGGGATTTCCCACACAGCGAGCGTTTATAGAGAATTGTCTGGAAAGGAGAAAATAGCAAACGAGCATCGTTTTTTTGGGGTGAAAATGCTTTATTGATGCTAGAGATCAGAGGGGAATGGTCAGACTGCTTCTAGCTAATAGTAAGACAACAAGTACCCCTGAATGAGGCATGTAGAAGATCGTCTCTGAATGCATGTTGAACCCTGTAGTAGATGGGCTACAAGAGCAGAAGACCATACTCGGCACTACTTCTGTCAGCTAGGAACAGGAAACTACGTTAAGGCTACAATTTGCACCAGCTCTCCAAAAGTGGACAATAGACGTTTCGAAAGTTTTGCCAGGTTAGATGAGCCTCCGTTTCTGCTGTAAAATCCAGATGGTAGACTCAGAATATAGCGTTAATAACATGAACATTTGGATCCATCCTGCCTTGAATCAATAGTTGAGGCTACTGCTAGCAGTGCGATGCTGTGTGGGGATATTTTACAGTGCAAAAGTATTCGGCCCCCTTGAACTTTTCCACATTTTGTCACATTACAGCCGCAAACATAAATCAATTTTGGAATTCCACATGAAAGACCAATACAAAGTGGTGTACACGTGAGAAGTGGAACAAAAATCATACATGATTCCAAATGGTTTTTACAAATAAATAACTGAAAAGTGGGGTGTGCTTAATTATTCAGCCCCCTTTGGTCTGAGTGCAGTCAGTTGCCCATAGACATTGCCTGATGAGTGCTAATGACTGAATAGAGTGCACCTGTGTGTAATCTAATATCAGTACAAATACAGCTGCTCTGTGACAGCCTCAGAGGTTGTCTAAGAGAATATTGGGAGCAACAACACCATGAAGTCCAAAGAACACACCACACAGGTCAGGGATAAAGTTATTGAGAAATTTATAGCAGGCTTAGGCTACGAAAAGATTTCCCAAGCCTTGAATATCCCACGGAGCACTGTTCAAGTGATCATTCAGAAATGGAAGGAGTATGGCACAACTGTAAACCTACCAAGACAAGGCCGTCCACCTAAACTCACAGGCCGAACATGGAGAGTGCTGATCAGAAATGCAGCCAAGAGGCCCATGGTGACTCTGGACGAGCTGCAGAGATCTACAGCTCAGGTGGGGGAATCTGTCCATAGGACAACTATTAGTCGGGCACTGCACAAAGTTGGCCTTTATGGAAGAGTGGCAAGAAGAAAGCCATTGTTAACAGAAAACCATAAGAAGTCCCGTTTGCAGTTTGCCACAAGCCATGTGAGGGACACAGCAAACATGTGGAAGAAGGTGCTCTGGTCAGATGAGACCAAAATGGAACTTTTTGGCCAAAATGCAAAACGCTATGTGTGGCGAAAAACTAACACTGCACATCACTCTGAACACACCATCCCCACTGTCAAATATGGTGGTGGCAGCATCATGCTCTGGGGGTGCTTCTCTTCACCAGGGACAGGGAAGCTGGTCAGAGTTGATGGGAAGATGGATGGAGCCAAATACAGGGCAATCCTGGAAGAAAACCTCTTGGAGTCTGCAAAAGACTTGAGACTGGGGCGGAGCTTCACCTTCCAGCACGACAACGACCCTGAACATAAAGCCAGGGCAACAATGGCAACAATGGTAGAGACATACCCTAAAAGACTGGCAGCTGTAATTGCAGCAAAAGGTGGTTCTACAAAGTATTGACTCAGGAGGCTGAATAATTACGCACACCCCACTTTGCAGTTATTTATTTGTAAAAAATGTTTGGAATCATGTATGATTTTCATTCCACTTCTCACGTGTGCACCACTTTGTATTGGTCTGTCATGTGGAATTCCAATAAAATTGATTCATGTTTGTGGCTGTAATGTGACAAAATGTGGAAAAGTTCAAGGGGGCCGAATACTTTTGCAAGCCAGTGTATATGGGACACTGTGGTGTGAATAAGGCACGGCGGGACCACAGATCTGCATTTTGAGCCATCTTTATTCATTCTACATGCATCCCACCACAACAACACTCTCAACCCTGCTTCCCCGTGATTTACCACCGTGGGCGGGATCTGCAGATGCCATGCAGGTGCGTCCGCACGGCACCACAGACCACGCCCCACCACAGACACTTTAAAACTGAAGATCAATCCCATTACCCACCTTAGCATTGTTGCTGACCATGTCTGTCCCTTTATATCAACAGTGTTCTGATGGCTGCTTTCAGCAGGATAACACATGTAAAGCTCAAAACATTTAATAATAAAACAAATAGCCAATTAGTTTCAAGATCTGAATCTAATAGAGCACCTTTGGTATGTGGTACTATGGCAGATTTGCATCATCAATGTACACCTGGCAAATTTGCAGGAACTGTGTAAACAACACTAAACTGTTGAATCTACGAAGACTTAAATGAGGTCTGAAAGCAAAAGGGAATCCAATCGATACTAGCAAAATGTACCTAACAAAGTGGGTGGCAAGTGTATTTATACTGCATAGTAATCAGTCAAACTACATTGCAAAGTTAGACCTTTATTTCAAACAATACCTGAATGTTAACTTAACAATGTGTATTTAATTTATACAAAGCTTGATTAGCTGATTCAAAGCTGAAACAGAATGCTCTATTTGTTGTGATGCCAAGGAACACAAACAGCGCTGCAGTCATAACTCATCCCATGTGTCATTGTATTTTTGTCCTCTGTTTTAGGCTCAGCTGTGCAACATCAGTCAAATAAGCTTAAGCTGTTAAGCCAGTGAGTTAAAACTATGTTGGCACTTCGGGTGAACAAATAGAAGTTCACATAGCACCAGATTTAGCAGCTATTCTTCCAAGCTGTCTTCAGTTTAGTGATATGTTCTGTATGTTGGAGCATAATTCAAATGTTTGGCAACCTTTAAATATTGTATAAGCTAGTGATTCAATACAGTGAACTTTACATTCAATCACAGAATTTCATTCAATCCTTCTATAGTCACAAATACTTTTTATGAAACCAACCCTTGGTGTCAGATCAGCAACATTCTTTTGTTGCTTTTTGCTTTATTGGATAACAGTCTTATCTATAGACTTGTGACTTAACTTAAACTTTCCCTCATGAACTTGAGATTTAAGACTTGCTCTGACAAACTTGGACTTTGTTGAAAAGATAACTCTGTTTCAGACATGAACAGGTCACAGCAATGCCACATCACTGCCACTGTCAGTGTCAGTGAGTCTCATTACACATGCAAGACTATCAGAAATGCACAGAAGGCTTCTCGGCACCTGGCAGCTGAGACTGACTCCAGCACCCCTGTGACACTAAGATTCATAAGGAGTTAAAGAGATGGATGGATGGCGTTCTAAACATGTTCTTCGGAGACCCAAGATGTAGATGTAAATGAACAGTAATTGAAAGGTAGAGGTAGTATTCCGTGATATGTTTTTGATAATCTAAGGGCAGAAGGAGTAGTTTATCATTGTAGCAGATTCTTAAGTGTGTTATTTAGACTTATAAATTATGTATTAAAAAAAGGATGAAGATCCCTCGGCGTCACTCATTTTTAGTTTTTTAAAACAGTAAGAGTGGAGAGCTGATGGGGGAGTGAGAAGCCAAGAACGTTACACACTCATACAATAGGGAATGGTCAGTCGCCACAAGCATACCCTGCTTTATCATCTATTTTAGCATAAATGGGATTGTAATAAATGAGCAAAATAAATAAGACTTAAAACAAACACCTCAGACCCTAGAAAATCAGAAAAGTGTTTAGAATTCAAATCAGCAGAAGGGTAGTTTTCTCACACACTTCTATAGAATTGGAATTTGCAACCGCCTACTTGCCATTTAAAAGAAGCCCTAATACCTAACCTGGACCCACAGCTAGAAAGAGGAAGTGTAGTGTAATTTTTGCATTCATTTCCCACAAAACTGAATGAAAAACAATAGATTTTGAAATACAAAGAAACAGACAGGGTTGATTTAGTTCTGTTAGAGCTGCACAGGGCTCCCAGATTAATCACATCTTTTTAAAAAAAGGTGAAGTGAAACTTGTGTGCTCATTTTTAACCATCCGAACACTTCAGACGCTGCTCTTCCCGCAAGCTGCCGGGCAGACTAGCAGCTGCTTTGCATCTCTCTGCATCTCAGAGATGAAAAGTCACATATTTTCTCAGCACGCTGGCATGGCTAGACCACATTACAGCACACATTGAGGCATCCACAATTCCACACTCTATACTGCAACTTTCCCCCTCTGCTGAAAACACAGTGTGGGAGAAGACGTTTGATTCTTTGCAGCTCCACCTGACAAAGTTAAACCAGGCACTGTAAAGAAATTATATGCGCCAGATTTTAGGCATGGTTTAGGCTTTGAAGCCCATCTATGTGAAATATGAGAGGGAAATCTGTCAGCTAATATCTTTTTTCTCTCCTTTTTTTCAGAAAAACTGACTCTTACATGTCTAATTGTACTTGAAAACCGGATTTGGAGACAAACCTATACCGAAGTTTTGATCTTACACTCCTGTTGTAAAGGACAGAGTGTTCTGTAGTAGAAAATTGTTCTGGTGTGTGGACTTAACCACAGACTGTAAGTGGAGCTATTCATTTTAGAGGGGAAAAACAAGACTTCTAATTGAATACTATGTTATATTGTGGAATGTCATTCTGGCTTTTGGAAACACATGAAAAAAATCCTCCAAACAGTATGGATGGAAAAACTGCATAAAATCTTCTCACAAGGCAGTTAATGGTTTCCATCTCTTAATGCTGCGGTTAGTTTCCATTGCTTATTAATGCACAAGTCTGGATCACCATCCAAAATCCTCTCATTGCTGCCCTGGGGGAATGACTGCTCTAAACCCACACCTGCTCTGCATTGACCATCCTGGTAGCTTAATTAGCCCAAAATTAAGGGCAGAGTACTCTTATCTGAGGCCCAGACGCAGTCGAGGAACTGGGGAGGAAAAAGAAGGTCCTGTCTAGACACTTTCCCCCCCTTTCTCAAAAAGTACCTGAAAGTCAGACTCATGTTAGCCCAGCCCCCTTCTCTTCCTTTGAGAAGGATTGCAGAGTTGTTGGTTCAGTCTCAGGCTGGTTGTCATGTCTGACTAAGTCTGGACTCCAGCAGACTGAGCCGTGGCCAACAAAATCCTGGTTGCCCGAGCAGATCCAGCATTTTAATAGGCTGTCATTCCACCGATGGAATCTGCTGCACAGTTTTCACACATCCTAAGCCTCAAATGATGGCTTTGGATTTGTTCCTTTTCTCCAAAATGGAACAATATGCTCGCAGTGACATCTGCAGGATTCGCCATGATTATTTAACTTTAAACGCAAACCACTTGAGGTCATTAAATCGGATCATGCAGTGTGTATTTTGTTGATACCAGAACATGGAAAACGTGCAGTTATATCAAATCGCTTATTATCCCTCTAGCCAATGATAGGCCTGAGTTTTCAAAAGGCACACCTGCACGTTACCCCAACATGTACTTTGACTCTACATTTAAAGGATCTTTGAAGGCAGATAAAAAACGAAGGTAGAATGTTACATATGGTAAAACCAGTTTTAATGTGCAATGTTTTCTTTATGTTAGTAAAAAGGATACATAAGGTAATTAACGTTATTTGCCTTGGCAAAAACTGAAGCTTCAGAACTTTGGTTGCATTTTATAGCTTTTGCTTGAAATAAACAAGAAACGACTGTAGCCGCGTTGAATTTCTTTTATCTCCGTTTTTTAGATTTAAATTCATTTTTCATGCCACGTTTCGACAGTTAAAGCGCCCCTTTCCATTCATGGACGTTATCCTATGCGTTTTTTTTTTTTTTTTGCGGACTCGTGTGTAAACACTTAGCAGTTATGACAAAGCTTCTGGTTGAGTTTGTCTTCAGAATGAGAACTTTTAGAAGTTTAAAAGTCGCGAGGCTAAATATGCGGTCGTCTAGGGCAGAGATGGCGCTCCCACTATTAGCTGGTTGTGGCTTCAAGTCGAGCAGTTGAGACTTACGCAGCCGAGCCATTGGTGCGTAATGGTGCACGACTGGACGGCAGATGTTTCACCACCGGGACAGTCTGTCTCTGCACACATTATCTGAACCCTTCTGAGTTTTTTTCTTCTTAGCGTAGGCGTGTGTTAACTTGGTCTCCTTGCGATTTAAAAGTTACCTAAGAAGAAAGAGAGAAAGAGGAAGGGGGAAAAAAGTGGACAACCTCTTCAAACCGTCCCGGTTTTTACCGGGGAGTTGTCGTCATCAATACCACAGATGTCCCCCCCTTTGCTCCCTGAATGGATAGGGCAGTCTTGGTCTATGCAGCTCATTGCAGGCCAAAAGATTGGAAACAACTTGTGAGTATCCGTCAGTTTGGCGTCTAGAGGGAAACGCTCAGAAATGCCCGGCTGCTTCGCTGGAGCTCAACTCTGAGGACTTTTCTCCTGCATTTGTGCTTTTCCAGGAGGGAGAACTCTGCTCTCAGTTTGCAGCAAGAAGGAAAACTTAGCGCTGAAGTGGCAGCTCTCACATTATAGTCCTCGCTATGGATTGTATGTATTTATTGATGTGCTTTTCACTCAGTCAAGTATTTTTGGAGTGTATTTTCGCAGCAAAAGCGCATGGTGAGTTATCCATTCCGTTTCCTTTTATTTTTTACACATGTTTTTACGGTGCAGAGAGATGCACTGTAAAGTTTATAAAGTGGGGGGGAATAATGATAAGAATGAAGCCCTGCATCTATTGATGGGTCATACATTAAACCTGACAGCCTTGCTGTTCAATCAATGTAGGGTGTTGCTGTATTTCCACTGTGACTATCCACTGTCAGCTATATATAGTTGTTTCATAAAGACAGTATTAATGCTAAGATAATTCATTATGTCATAATAAATATTATTTGTCTATATTTTCTCTTTTTTACTCAATCGTGCATGTGTAGTTTCTGTTTAAACTGCTTAGTTGTCATTTCCTTTGGAACTTGCTTTGCATAGGTCACTACTGTCATTCTCACTTGACACTGTCTGTCTCATCAGAAAAAATCTCTGGAAAGTTAAGTGAATATGGTCTTATCGTGCCATTCAGCACAGACTCCCATGGCCGGTACATTTCTCATGTGGTCTCAGCTGGAATTGGAAGTAAAGGTGCTGCTGCTCCTGTTGTTGATGCTGTCTCAGGCTTTGGCAGCAGAAGAAGGGTGGCCCGCAGTGCCTCTGAGATGCCCTCAGTCACCTCAGCGTCGGCTCAGCACTTATTTTTCAATGTTACTGTGTTTGGGAAAGAACTGCACCTCCGCTTGAGGGCCAACAGGAGGCTGGTAGCCCCAGGGGCTTTTGTGGAATGGCAAGAGGACTTTAAGGAAAAGGCCAAGGAACGAATCCAAGGAGACTGTGTTTTCAGTGGAGATGTGACTGACATGCCAGATGCTTCTGTGGCTATCAGCAATTGTGATGGACTGGTAAGTACCACTACTGCAGGCGTGAAACAGTAGTATGATGCTTTCACTTCTTTGACACTGTGTCAGCCAGAATATGCTTTGACATGTATTTTTTCATATCCAGAAAGTCTCCCGGGGCACTTGTTCCACATAACATCATCACATTAGATAAAAATGGTTACATCATCTGAAATCCTTTGATGATGTTAAAAGGCTGCTGTCATCTTGTCAGCATGGATACTTAATAACATGTTTGCATTGTATTAAAGAAATGTCAGCGTTATTTACAAAATGTCTCTCACAACATCTTTACAATGCTGCCCATCTGTATATATTTTCCAAAACATCCCACCCACTAGGCTCTGTGTGGGCTAGTTTGAATGCTGTTTTTTGTTGTTGTTATTAGACTCATTTTCCCGGCTAGATCAGACCAATTTGGAAAATTACAGAACAAACATCTCAAAAATTGATAAAGGATGAGCCTGATTGCATTTCTTTCTGCTGATGACCATCTGAGTGTTGATAACATAGACGTAACTTCATGTAGCAGGCTTTAGCCTAGCCTTTGAAAATGTCAAAATCAGTGAGCTTCAGGGATGTCTTCTTATTTTTGAATGTTGTTTTTATGCAGGGTTGACATGACAACATAACCTCTCATAAGCATAACATCAAAGGTCTGATAACTGAACAGCTGAACCAACCACAGGACATTATAATGATGCCTTGGTCAAACTTTTCCATAGTGTAGTGGAAAAAGTGTGAGTGTTTTAAACCTTTGGTAAGTTGGTAAAGTTGTTAGGAAGTTCTTAAGACTCGTATTGTATTTTTTATTTAGTGGTAGTGTAGTTTTAACATAATGTAATTACATTTTCTGTAAAATGGTTGAAAAAAAGTTATAGTGAGTGTAAGTGTACAGGAAGCTAGTTCAGAGGAAGCTGTAAAGACAAATTTGAATCAAGAGAGAACTAAAGAACAAGGGGTCTGTTTACTTCCTATTAAAGCCACTAATCCATCTAGCTATCCATTTTGTTAATATCCAGTACAGGTTCATGGGGTACTAGAGCTTCTCCCAGCTGTCACTGGTACACCCTATTAACAGTCACTGTAGCACAAATGACTGTAATTAACTTGAAGAGTTGAGGTGATGCTCCATAGGTAGCAGTGAATGGATCTGTACAGCATACAACATTATTTACTCCTATTTACTCCTATTCTTGTTTTTGCACATGTAGCGGTGCCGTTGTTTTTATAGGTTAGGGTTCTTGTTCATAAAATGTTAGCATTCTACTAATGGTTTACCGCTTATTTACTGTGTAAAACAATGTAAAAATTGATTGATCTCCTTCCAGGATTGAACTGGGGATCTTTTCCCCATTGGTCTTATTGTGCCATTTGATCTGTAAATGACTACACTGTAGAATCCAGATTAAAAATCGCCAGATTTTATTTTTCAACCAAGTAAAAGTGCATTTTCCCTTCAATATTCCAACATATACTGTATATTTTGTTAAATATACTTTAATCTAACTTTAATATTTGTGACTTAACATGCTTTTACTCATGCAGTATACTTTTATAGGGCATAGGACATGTGGGAAATCTCTTGTTTTATTTAATGCTTTGACTTAATTATAAACCAGCCACATGTGACAGTTTGAGATAATAAAGCTAATTTTTAACTTAGCAATTAAGTCTCCTGTGTTCCAATGACTCCTTTTAATATGTAGGCGTAGGAGCCAGGTGAGATGGTATAGGCCATCCAATTAGAACGAAAAAATTCAGCTTATATACTTGAAAGAATTACACTTACTAAAAACAGTCATAAATATTCAGAATGTCTCCTTCATCTCAGTCTTGTGCACACCTATTTCAGTGAAGTGTTGCCCAATATTACATATCTCCAAAGTGTATTAATGCCTCTTAGAGCTCGCGAGAACTACATTTAGGCGGTAATTCTCAGTGGGCATCCATGCTTTACATTGCTGTAGTTGTTTAGTTTATTAACAGTATGAAATTGTGGCTTAGCGTAGCTTTTGTGAGTGAGAGTTAATTAGCTGCAACTTATACAGGTGACAATTAATGGTGGCTTAATATTTGAAACATGCAGTTTGAATATTTTTGTACTTTGCTAATAAAAAAATTAGGGAGTATAAATTAAAAGTGTTTAAGTAAGGCTTGGTTGAGCTTTTTTGACCCCTTTGCCAGATCCTAAAAGTCAGGTCCTAAAAGGAAACAGCTACTGGACCCCATCACCAAAAAAGTTGAACAATGAAACTGGTATAAAACATTCTTAGGTTTGGCTTAGTTCATAATGAAAGAGCACATTCTCAAGAGGCCTGTCTGTCTCCGCAGCATTGTACTCCACCATTACCAATACTATGTGACTCATTTTGCACTAACACAGTCTCTTGGTATCACCAATATAAAGCTGTGTTATACTGACAGAGCAGAGCGATGGGAGGTGAGACGCTAATGGATGTTTGCAGTTGGGAAAATTAGAGTGAATTTCCAAACAAGCATGTGACATTTGAAATGGCAGGCTGACCACATTGAGGCTACCTCTGACAAAAACAGCATGCGTGGAAGTAGAGTGAAGATAAAGTCACCTGGAAGCTTTTGAAATCCTTCACAGGAGACAGATGCATGTAATGTTTAATTTAGGATTCCTTTTGTAAATGACTACATATTGTGAAACACTGATTAAATAGTTCATCCAACCTTGAGTTGAAAGATCATTGAGGGGCAGTTCTCCTTTCAGTGATCATCTGTTAATTACAATAGCAAAGACGAAAAAAAGAGATGCATCAATTGAAAACAAACAAACAAACCCTTTATATACTGATTCAAGGCTGCAGGTGACAGCAATTAACCCTGTTTTGACTCTAAGCCATATTTCAACTCTGCTTCCAGACTTGTTTGTCAAAACAGCGGAGCTTTTTGTCTCGCACAATTCGAAGAAACAATAGAGGGGTCCTAATGTATTTAACTGGTTGCCATCACTACGCCATCACGTATTTATTATTATTAACACAGGAAAATGTGCTGAAACTAAGAAAAAAGTAGATAGAAACACTTCTCTCTTCTTTTTGAATGTAATGATAGTGAGCGGTATACAGACAATGAAATGCAGTGTTCACATAGAAATCACAAGTTATTTCTGAAAGCCAACTGTGTACCCTTCAGTGGCAACAAGTGACACACTGGCCCTATGCAGAACACTGTCCTATTCACCTAGAAACATGGTAGAAATGTCTGATTTGTTATAAAGCACAGTTTAAGAGAGACCAATCCTGGTGGTTCTTTCTAGTTTAAACCATGTTTTCTTAGCTATTTTCTGATTTTGTGTTCTGAAAGCTTCTGTTGTGCTTTTTCAGTTACATTTTGTTCTACTAGCTTTCTTAAACTAACTCCATTCTGGTAGAAACTTTTTTGTTGTTTTCTGTTTTCCAAGCTCCTCTTTGTACCCTGGGTTTAAAACTAGTAGACACAAGCATATGGTTTATGTGGTTCATTTTGAAGCCTCCAGTTTGGCATTTGGGCTGTGTTCATCTTTGCTTTTGTAAGCCAGAAGTGATTAAATTCACTAACTTGTCACCTAAGGCTAGTCAACTGACTTGGTCCACAAGGTTAATGTGATACTATTGCTGTGTCTTAAATCTTACATTTAAAACTGCACTGGACGCTCCTTGGATGGTCTATTTATAATGACAAAACAAGTTAAGTGTGGAATGCACTGCATTTGTGAGCTTTAAAAGTCCCCATCTTGGTTACAGTATGTAGTAGAAAGAGAGGAACTACCAACCAGTTTTTAGCTAAAGTTGTTCTGCAGGCATTAGACCTGCTATATTTTGTTATACGGATATTAGGCCTCAGTCACAAAGGCCTAGAGACCTGGCAACCGAGTGAAATCAAGGTGAAAATGTGTATTTCGAGAGATAGAACTTTATTAATCCCTTGGGTGGGTTCCTCTGGGAAATTCGATTTCCAAAAAAGCACAGCACCGACAGAAGTTACAGAGTTACAGAATATTATATATATATATATATATATATATATATATATATGTATATAATACACACACACACACACACACACACACACACACACACACACACACACACACATATATATATATATATATATATATATATATATATATATATATATATATATATATATATATATATATATATATATATATATATATATATATATAAATACAGAGACAATATAAATAAAATATACGAAGGGGATAAATAGAATAAATAGGAATAAAAATAAAAATAAAAATACAAGTGAATTGCACATTTCAAGTATTGAGTCAAGTATTTCCTGAGTGCTTCCTGGTGGTTGCTGGCAGTTGCTGTGAAATCAATCACTAAAACTGCATTCACATAGGCCTATGGATGCAAGAGCCCCCTGGTAACCACTGGTTACTAGATAAATCTGTGTATTTTGCAACTGGTTGGGGAATAGTTGATGGAGGTTGCTGGCAGTCACTAGGGTGAAACTAGTCGCAAAGAGATATGCTGTGCACCACCCAAAAATCTTATTTTCATTACTTTGCTCATTACTTTGTTGTTGTTTTATTAGAGGTAGTTTTATTAGAAGATGCCAACTTGTCTGCAGACTCATGCAAGCTCCTTGCCAGGCAAGAGTGAAACTCTTAAAAATAAAATTTGAAAAGACCCTTTGCATTCAGAGTAAAAGTTGAATCTTTTGAAATGTGTTGAAAATGTGTTGATATTCTCCATTTCTGGTTTGTGTCACACTTTTTGCATTTTACTTGAATTGTCAAAGGCGATCTATTATTTCTCTACAGGTCAGAGAGTAAATGGAGAGTCTTTTCAAATAAGTTGACAACCTCCATGCAAACTACAGGTAGCTATTTATGATTTATAACCATTTTGTTTTGGTTTTGTTTTTTTTTTACAAATTTTTCCAAAGGTAGAAACTATATTAGAAACACCCTTCAAACATTTTACAAGTGTTGATGATGGACAGTTTGTCCACCAGAGGGCACTATACAACTTGGCTAAAAGTGTTTAGAACACCACAATAAGCTCATCTGAGCCAAGTAAGGTAGGAGGTAAATAAGTAACTTATGACAATATCTCGTAATATCTCATTTAGGTTTAGTGAAAAAAAACTACACATAACAAATGTTGGGGAAATCTATTTAAGTTTTTTTTTATGTCTGACAGAAAAAAATTGACTAATAGATTGGATATTTAAATCACCAAATATCAGTGTAAGTCTTAAAAATCTGCTAGCAATTGAAGCAATCACGAGGAGTCAGCAACCTCCTGTAACCGCTCACCAACTGGTCAGGAAATACACATTATTCCCTAGCAACTGGAGGTTGCCACAAAATAATAAAAGCAGATAAGAAAATTTTGTTAAAGGAGTGTCCTTCACAACATAAACCATTGGGAAAGCAGTATGATATATGAGGCTCAGAATAAAAGATAACATCAAATTAACATCATTTTGTATATATTTTTAGGTAAGATTTGAGTATGCTCTTGCTCTGAAGCAAATGTCTGATTCATTGTTTCAAAGGCAAATTGTTATGAGGCAGAAATTTACATTTTGACAGACTGATGTGATCAAATCACGCAGTAAATAAAAATCCTAACACTGAAATCTGCATGTGATTTAAAGGTTTTTTTTTTTTGTCACTTTGTGTCAGGAAAAAAAACAAAAACAAAACAAAAACATGCTGCTGCTAATCTCCGAGATTAGATCTCCACGAACAATATTGCACTTTATCGTCGGTCACGGTGGCAGAAGTCTTAAACTCAGCCAGGAAACCAAAACTATCTGCATCACTAAAGACCACTAAGTACATGTGGGAAACTATGCTTTGTTTGTCGTTTAGGTGAACTTATCCTTTAAAAAGGCTGCTGTCAGACTGTTACCAATATAGTACATGTGTTTCCTTGCATCAGAGCCAACATAAACATGGACTTGTTCGTGCATGCAGGGATTTTCAAGATGCATTTTTGAAGTTGCACAAACAGCTTGGAGGCAAATTATTTAGTCTGATGTGTCTGCTTTACGTAGAATGAAGATCAAGTATGATGAAAGGACCCAGTCTGAAAAGGATAAGAATGCGAGTCATATGCTTAGATTGTTAAATGCGGGCCAAATCTTTAAGATGCACTCTAAGTCTTAATGTACCACCAGCACTCAATCTTCAAAAGCTTTTTGATGGACTTCAATAGAGACCAAAAATTTTGTAATTTCACTTTGTATTTTACCCGTAGTTGACTACAGCCCAATTGCAGTGACTCACACACACTGTGCTAAATAATTATCTGGATAGAGATTGCAGTAATGCGGGTGTAGCCTGAATTATGGGAAGTGGATAGCACAGTTTTAGAGTGTGTGTTTTTTAATTTTCATGACAACAAAGTGCTAAAAGGTGAGGAACTCATCAGTAGTCATCATAGTTCTTGTCTTACAATTTTTCAGCAGTTTCATTCTCTTTACTGCAGCTGCATTTCAGTGATAAACCTCTTTAGTTTTTCCTCTGCAGTGAGGCTGCTCCAAGAAAGATGACTCCTACAAACATATTCAACTATCTGGTCTCCTACCCTGTGTTAAAATGTGCAAGATTTATGGCATTTGAATCTCATTACAATATGCAGAGTAAAGCTGCTTGTTAATCTTGAATATATTTGGTCCGCAGATTTTTAGCTGAACTTGCAAAGATAGAAAGTTCAACATAACTTCATAAGTATTTGACAAAAACAGATCCACACTTTCAGTTTCATTTGAAGGTGTTTTGCATCTAGTGACTGCCAGAATCTGTGATGTCATCCTCTGAATCTGGCTCCTGCTAGACGGCAACAGCTGTGCGCTCCAGAAGAGCATGAGCTATTGTTGCGAAGCGATGAGTGATGGCTATGATGATACTGTGTCCTGCTCATGTGTTGGGAATTAGCGAAGATGATGGGCTGATTGTATTACATGTGTGATAGTGACACGAGTGCCAGATAACCGCGGGAGGAAAAGCGCTATTTCTGTGTCCATCAGTTAAAAAGAGGGTGAGCCACCCGGCAACAGTCAGTGAGTTGGGAGTTGGCTTACTTGTGTGTGTGTGTGTATGTTTGTGTGGTGGGTTGGGGATGGTAGGTGTGGTGGTGGTGGGGTTCGGGTGTTTTCCATCCACTGAGAATGGAAAAATGCTTGCATAAATTGTTCTATTCATGAATCTTTGCAGGGACTCTGTTCTGAGCTTTTCCCACTCCAGTATTCCAGGATTCTCTGGCGTTCCAGTACTTTGCTGGCACTGAGGTAAAGTCACTAAATTAAGAGCTCCATCAGTGGAAGCCCAACATCTCAGCCAATAACGTGATTTATTTCCACTCACTCTAATCCTTATTTGTAGCAGCTGTGTTATGTCTGCATAAACAGGTGCTCATTCAAACACACACTGGGATCCAGGACACACACAGTTACGTTTACCGCTGCTGCTACTTCTTTGTGTACCAATTTTACCTTGATGCTTATTTCTACAACTGTTCCTTCTACAAAGTTTATTCTTCTAATTCTTGAAGAAGCTGTTATTGCTACTTACCTCTCCTTCTACTCCCATTAAGAATATTTAAAATACTAATAAAAGAAGTATATTAATAGATTATGTAAATTTTTAAGGAGATTCAAATGAGTTTGCTTCTAAAATCAGCCTGTTTTTCCTTAAGTGATCTATTCCTACATTATTGTGCATGCATGTAAATATAGAGCATGTAGACTTATGGCGATTATACCCCTAATTTTCTTCATAGTTATCTTCTTGATCACATGGTATGCGTGCCCTTTCTGGCTCAGCACAGTGAAATGTGAAAGTTGATAAAAAGGAATCATGTAGTAATCCCCAGCTCCCACAACCTGTCTTATACGATTATTTCAAACCCTCGACTCTGCTGAATCCAGCATTGCTGAGCCACGATTTAGTTGCTGGCTTACTGATCATCCCGGTTTTGCCACAAAAGCTTTTATCCAGCGTCACTGACATGGCTGTTGCTGCCAGTATATTATGAATATTGAGTCAGAAGTCCCATCTCTTCTATCCATCAACAACGCTGAGGTTATGCATCTCGCTTTGGCCTGTTCATGAAATGAACCGCCTGACCTCACGATAAAAAGAGGACTTAACTTGCCCTCAGAGACTGGGGGCAAGGATTGTAAAACCAAAATTATATAAACATTCTCTAATTACAGGTTAAGCTACAGGAATGATAGCTGGATTTTGATTTCCTTACACGTTGCAGCACAAGCATCGGCAGCCCTTGGCACTTGCTCCATTTTTAGATTGCGTTTTCCTTTCATGGACATGCCTCCATCAGATTATCTAAGTAGATAAGATTGCTGTGAATGATCCCAGAAGCATGTTGTGACACTGCCTTTGTGTGCAGCATGCATGTCTCTATTCATATGTAATGCACTAACTGAAAAACAGCCCGGGCTGTAATTTCTCTAAGTGAGGCCCAATTTTCTCTGAGGATTGTAGGGGACATGTCTCACTCGCTGGACCGGGATCCTGTTTTTGCTTATCTCTCTTTCAGTGGTTGGAACCAAAGTTCAATAAGGCGGAAGATAATTAGCATTAAATATATTAGATTATTTATTAATACACAGCCGTAACTCATTAAGACAGAAACATATATGAGTTGTGTGACCAAAGTATCTTTTCCAGTGCTATGCATTTAGTTATTAGTGTAGTCAACTAGATTTTCAATGAGAGTTTCTCTGCAACTCTGCAGCAAAAAGTCATTTTTCACTTTGACTGCTTGTTGTTGAAGACAGACTGAAATTATTGCAGTATCTGCTGATACTGTTGATAGCTGTAGAAATGTCCCACGGATGACTTTTTGATAAGAAAAAAAGTTTATTTTTATTTTGAAAGGACGATTGTTATGCTTATTTTTAGCTTCAAAAATTGGTTCCTGGACTCTACTGATATAGATTGACCATCACTCAGTAAAACACTTTATATCAGAGATGCATGTGAAAACCACGAATACCAAACAGGCACACAGGCAATGCAGGCAAAGTTGTCATGTTAAAATCAAGTTTTTGGGAGTTTGCTTGTGGTTGTTAATAATATTGAACTTTTTTACTTCACTGTGTGCACTCACAGTTTTTAAACCAATCAAATTAGCCGTAGAATCACACATTTGCTGTTAAACAAGACCATCTTCCAGGAGTGGAGTTTTTTCACCTGTACTAACTGAGCAGGTGACTCACCAAAAACAGTTACTAAGAAATTACATACAGTAAATATCCATCTTCAAATTTGCTCTAACCAATGTGTGGAATTTAGAGCACTGGTGAGCTTAAGGGTCAGCAATATTTACCTGTTTCGTGTGGTCTCTGTGACACAGCTGAATGTCTCAAGTTCAGAGTGTTTTTCATTACTTAGGCAGGCATAGCAAGCCAAACCGCACACTGAGGTCAATGCACACTTATTCATGTGGAACAGGCTTTTAAACCACTGTATCACTTGACATAGAAAAGCTGTGTTTGTGTTTTGTTTATTAGTGTCGCTGCTAAGTATACTTCTTCATTCAAGTCACGAGAAAATAACTTTTTAGAAAAGTTCAGAAATAAATGAAAAAGGAAGTATTATATTAGCGGCACAGTTGATAAACTGCTCTTTAAATGACAACTGTAGCTCATAGATGTTGTAACAAAACTTATGTCATTGCCTAGATCCGCCTTGACCATAGATTTTACAAATGTTTATGTCTGGTGTGTCTCTGTAGGCAGGTCCAGATGCTGCTTCTCTCTCTCCGAACAGACCTGACTTCACTTTTTACCCGCTGCTGAAATAAGAGACCACAGAGGAAGTACTGGAGCATGTCTTACTTGGCATTTCCTGGTCAGGGGCTGCAGAGATTCTTTCACTCCTCTTTGGCTTAACTGTCACATGTCCACCCTTAGAGTCATGGCTTTTGTATCATCTGTCTTAAGTGACTTTGTTTCTTCCTGTTTTTTTGTAGGCACACTGCTCTATTTACAGCTCTGTATTTAGATTTCTTTTTACAGCTGTAAATACACACATTCTTGCCAAAGTCTTGTTGGTGTGCCTTCTTCAGAAGGATAATGATAGGCTGGGTAGCTTTATTCTCTTCGTTAAGGGCAGAATTATGAAAAATACAGCGTGCTCACACACACACACACACACACACACACACACACACACACACACACACACACACACACACACACACACACACACACACACACACACACACACAGAGGGAGTACAGGCTTAATAAAAACAAGACATCAGACAGAAGCAAAGTGTCAACTTCATATTTGCTTTTCTTTGCTACCAAAAGACACAGCCGTGACCGTGGTTCAGGGGTTTGGGAAGCACATCTGTAACCGGAAGGTCGCCAGTTCGATCCCCGTGCTCTCTGTCCTGGTCGTTGTCTCCTTGGGTAAGACTGCTTACTGGTGTTGGCCAGAGGGGCCGATGTAGCGATATGGCAGCCTCGCTTCTGTCAGTC
Source organism: Maylandia zebra (assembly GCF_041146795.1). Taxonomy (NCBI): domain Eukaryota; kingdom Metazoa; phylum Chordata; class Actinopteri; order Cichliformes; family Cichlidae; genus Maylandia; species Maylandia zebra. The sequence goes on along the minus strand of NC_135174.1, from coordinate 19,816,806 downwards.
TGCCCCAGGCCAGATGAATCTGGTTCAGAATGGGGGGGGTATATATACAAATAAATGGGTAGGAGAGAAAATGGAGCTAAACTCACCTTTTAAAGGAAAAGTATTACAGCAATTCTACAAAGGAGGCGTTCCAGTTGCTTTTATTCAGTACCGTGTCCCATTAGTGTGTGACTCAGTCAAATAAACTGTCTCAGTTAAAAGCAAAGCCTGTGAAGTGTGCTGTAAAACAAGCAAATATCTCTTAGGTCCTGAGCACCAAAATGATTGCACACTCAGTATAGACCCTGAATTAATTTTGCATAGGATCTTGGGTGACGTGATCCATGCACATCTGTAAGTAACAAGATGTGAATGCATGCAGAATGCGAATGTTTGGTGATTGCTTATACCTATAGTATGGTCTCGATTACCTACTGCACTGATGAACTTCTCCTCTGTTTTGATGTTGAATAACAGCATCTGAGAACTGTCACTTTTCTGCTATTCATTTTACAGCGATGTGAAAAAAGATTTTACAAGACTTTATGCAGCCCTGTGAAAACTTAAGTACAATGTTAGGCAGGTAAGTAGCAACCAAGAGCTGTTAATCAAATGCAATTCATTAACTGATGATCAGTAAGTGTGGCTGTCTCTTTAAAAGCCAAAGTTTTGGTAGTCTGCTAGTCTGGAGCATCAAGGGGTGTGTTTACACAGTGCCACAATCGTTCCAGGACTGGATGCTCTAAAAATTTCACCTCAAGGCCAGATTGTTCAATAGTCTGAGAAGTAACACATGAAATTAGTCTGAATAAGAAATTAGCAAACGAATAGGACATGCAGACATCGTCAGAGTTAGAAATAATAATTTCAATGGAAATGACGAATGTGTTCTTCAAACCTTGCCCAGCCTGGCTAATCTTTCACCCAATGCTTCCTCGATAATCTTCCACAAAATGGATTGGCTGGGTGGAATCTCCCTCTGTAATATATGGTCAAGCTGGTCGCACAATAACTTTACCACCTCCACAGCACACTTAGCTGCCTCCACCATGCTTGACTGATAGTGTTAAGTACTTCTTACATGTTACGTCATTCATTTGTTCTTCTCTTTGATACGAAGACGTTACGAAGAACTCGAACTCAATCGTCCGGAACACCTTCTTCCACTCTTCCACTGTCCAATGTCTGCGCTCTTTTGCTCATCTGAGATTTGGCTTTTTCTTGACATTTCTACCATGAAGTCCAGCATCCTGAAGTTGCAGCTGTCAGTTGACAACCTGTGAGGCATCTTGGTCTTAAATGACACACTCAGATTTTTGTCTTCTTACACAGTTGTGTATTAGGGCCAATTACTCTTTTGTTTTTGTCTTTGTTAGATCCAGTTTGTTCTGCTCTCTGAAGGGGGTAGTTAACAGCATGGTAAGAGAATTAAAGTGTCCTCGCAGTTTCTCACATTGAATAGCCTTCCTTTCTAAGCCCAACAATAGGCTGATAGGTTTATAAAAAAATGTTCTTTCTTTCTGGCCATTTTTAGCCTGTAAACAAGCAAACAACGGCTTATCCTTCCAACACTAATCTAACCGTAAAGAAAGCAATACTTCCTCTTTTTTGCTCCCTTATTACTTTAACAGTTTTCAGCTGTGCAACACAATTGCAAAATTGTTTTCTATTAATCAATGAGCCTTGTTAAATAATTAACTTGGATTAGGACCCATACCCCTCTCGTCCTAAGACAGCTGGGATAGGCTCCACCCCCCCTCTCGGAAAAGAACAGATGGATGGATGGATGGATGGATCCATATCAGGAGATTGATATGGAAGTATCACAGTTGTTGATAATATACAAAAATGCAGATCACTCTTAAAAAAAATCACCTGATTAATTTTAATTATTTGTGAAATGGATCAAATTCTTTGTGAATTGCATTTTGGTTTTTTTTGGGAAAAAAAAAGAAATTTGCTAATGATATCAAAATATTTGACTGCCGGTGTACATCTCAGACTCAACAGGCCAAGCATGTTAAATTTCAAATTTCCTAACAATAGGAAAAGACAGAACAAGTATGGCTTGTTTGGAAGGGTTGCCAGGAGAAAGACTCCTCTGTTAAACAACATGGCAGCAATGATGCGTCTGAACACACCACGAGACTTCTAGAACCAAATAAAGGACAGATGAGTGGAGATATTTGGCCACAGTGCACAGCAAATACCTCATACTAGCTGTCAGGATGACAGTTGTTTTGCACATTGTATGGAATTGTGTGAAAACTCATTCTTTCCCCCACGACTGCATCTATACAAATCTACAAACACTACTTTCCACTGATTTTCAGGTCTTTTACTGTTTCGATTCATTCCAGGCAGGTGTGTTTAAACTGCGCTAAAAGCTCAGAATTTGCATTTGAGCTTTGAATGTTTAAAGTTTAATGTTCATTTAGCAACTAAAGAGACAAATGAAAGCCTAGGACAGTGCCACATATTGGTAGTCACAAATACATTAATTGCCACTATGTAATTTTTCAGAATTTTCCTTTGTACCTGAGTGTTTTTCGTTTCGGTTTGGTTTTAGAGTTTGCGCTGTCTAGTTTCATTCTGTTTATGTGTCGGTTGTTCTTGGCCAAAGCATAGTTTTTGCAGGTTTCATTAAAGGTTTCCATAGAAAAAGCCTCTGTTCTCAACACTTGTCTTTTGGGAAGTGACAGTATACACTATTGAAGGTTTGCTACTGCTCATGAAATCATAAAATGAAATCAATCACAGAAACATTATTAAATAAAGGTTTAAAAACCTATCAGATGGTATTTTGTTATAATGAACCAACCAATATTCCCAAGAAATGCACCTTAACAAGGTAGCCAGTATGGAAACACAAACTATAGTTAAAAGACACCTTTGATTCTGTTTTCTTACTTTTATCATGACCGACAGAAGTGATGCATTCACTCTGCATATGTACTGAGTTGCAATAGGTATACAACAAAGAGAAACCTGAAGTAGAAACAAAAACCTGTCTTGAATTCCTTGTTGTCTACTTGCAAATTAAGCTCCTTTATTCCCTTCTCAGAGTCACATCCAGATACTATTATGCTAATAGAGAGAAATGCTATGTTTTTTGTTTGTTTTAAACATAATATTTCCAGTACAGCAACAGACCTACTCTAGTTATACAAATAAATATCAGGTTTGCTTACCCACTGAATCAAATATTTTTTTTCCCACTTTTCCACACAAAGAAATCCACTTTCGAAGAGACAAACACGACTGTTTTTCCAAACCTATAATTCAGTGCTGCTAAAATAAATGGTGAGTGTTGATTAAAGAGGATGATAAGTCAATATTTCCATGCTGGTGTGGACAAAGTTACTGCTCTACTATTCTTGTTGGTCTATACTTACCTTTGAATGTAAACAGCAAGGTCAGAGTTCCTCTCAGTGGGTAGCTGATGATTGGATATTGGTATTTTCTAATGCAAGCAGAACACACAAAAAAATCCAGGTTGAGACAGTTGAGTATATCACAAAGCAAACTGTAAACTTTACCACAGGCTTCGAATTCTGTGAGCATCCCAGACTGGCATCAACGCTTGTAAGAGTATCCAGCTGAAAGGATTTCTATAAACTCTTTGAAAAACTTAAAGCAGATGGAAATATAACACTGACATCACCACTCATCATTTAACACAGGGTGAAAGAAGACTGACATTCAATGAATCTTAAAGGGCCCCAAATTATGTCTACCTGCGTCATTCCGCTTATTGAGCACTTTACTAAATCTTCCAATTGATCAGGCACTCCATAATTACTGGCTCCAGTGGAAGAATTGTACTTTCAAGGAGGAGTGGTACATTCATTTTGAGCTCTCTTTTTCCAGGCAGGCCTGATCCGGACTGATAATGGGGAGTTTTTCATTGAACCCCTTGAGAAAGGCCAACAGGATGTGGAAGTGAAGGGGCGTGTCCATGTGGTCTACCGCAGATCAGCCATAAAGCAGGAGACAGGCCAGCGAAGGGAAGACCTCCACAATGAAGGTAGGCAAGGAGGGGGAGTGTGACGTAAGTGGAAACAAAAAAACCCCCAAACCTATATGTAGGTTTGAGTGCAACAACTGTGTGCTCCGGCCAAGTAAGGACATATGAGTAAGTGCAGAACTGAATACATCATTATATACCAGGAGCAGCAAAATTGATGTCCTGAAGGTTGGCGCATTAGTCACAGAATGGACAGAATAACAGAGGATAATGAAAGTACCTACGTCATACATAATTATAATTATAAAGAGCAAAAAACCAACATATTTTGACCTATTTATTACATGAACTTTTAATCATTTTAGTTTCTATTCATTATTGTATCTATTGTATCTGTGTAGTAATATATTATGAAACTCACTGACTGTTATTTCCTGTTAGTGAACATTATTAACGTTATTGTCCACTGACTGAAACTAAATTTGATTTTCTTAGTGTGCTACAGTGTAGTAATGGTATGTAACTGCCCAATAAATTAAGTTTTTCTTTCAATTAGATTCACTCTGTGGTAATTTGGTGATAAATGGTGATAAATTGTGAAAATCACTAATTTGTTGCTGTCAACACAGTGAAATTCACATAAACTGCTTCACTTTATCTTGCGCCTCCATACAGACCTATCAGCAGAGGCAGTGCTCAATACACCAGCTGGTAAAACGAGGAAAGCTGGGGTTTGGTGGTATTATTGGGGACTGGGGAATTTAAGAAAGCTAGAGTGGGAAGTGACCTTTCCTTTGCAGCCAAATGATTCAATTTCATCATGAATTCCTTCTCTATTCCTTTCTTCCTGAAAAATAGCTTCAGCATCTGGTGGGAGACTCTTACTAACCTCACAAATTTTCTGTAGCTATAAGCCTCTATGGTTTACTTTTAATCTGTTGCTCTCTAGTGCATATGTTCTTTGTAACAACTGTCAAGTCACAAATTTACAGTCCCAATCCTCTCTTTTTTAAATGCCATTGTGAATTTCACTGTAGATGCATTCTCATATAAAGTAGCATATCTGTCATTGATGTTGATTTCCATACTATCACATACATAAAATAATCATATGATCAGAGTCAAAATTAACTTAAACCAAAATTAAAATATATGCTTTTTTATTTGATGTCTGTATTCATTCTGTAATCTGTATTTTAACACACACTGGAAAAAAAATTGTAATATAAAAGTATTTTACTGTGTATTTTACAGCTTTGTACTGTTTTTCTAGGATATCACTAAATTTACATAAATAGACTGTGGTTTTACATTTCAAATGTAAAATAACATAAAATCACTGTAAATGTAATAAAACATAATTTTCTTGTTTTTTAAATATATTTGTCTGTACATATGCATATTTAGATTGTTAAAATACATTCACAAATGTATCATAATTTCACAAATATTTGTCCGTTATTTGAAAGATTGAACTGTTAAATTCAAATGTAATACTATTGAAAAATATATAAAAAATGATTCTTATAAACTTTTTTTTTTAACATCAAATAATGTTATTTAGGGCGATCGTGGCTCAAGAGTTGGCAGTTCGTCTTGTAATCGGAAGGTTGCCGGTTCGAGCCCCGGCTCGGACAGTCTCGGTCATTGTGTCCTTGGGCAAGACACTTCACCTACCGCCTATCTACTGGTGATGGCCAGAGGGGCCAATGGCGCGATATGGCAGCCTCGCTTCTGTCAGTCTGTCCCAGGGCAGCTGTGGCTACAACTGTAGCTGCCTCCACCAGTGTGTGAATGTGAGAGTGAATGAATAGTGGAAATGTAAAGCACTTTGAGGGCCCCGAAAAGCGCTATATAAATTCAATCCATTATTATTATTATTATTATTTAAACCAACTGTTAACTGTATAACTGTATATTTCTGTACATTTAAGTATTATTATTCATGTTGCCACATTCATTGACCTTGTTTAAAGGTAATTTCATTGTTTAATCACATTAAAATGTTCCTAATTTAATGTTTAAAAGCAGTTGAAAAAGGCAAAATCCCATGTAAAATTAGGGCAACAAACTGTATTGTCATTACTGAAAATAACCGGATTTTTTTGAGAACTTTATTTTCTGTTATTTTCCAGTATTATTTTGGCGCCCAAGCTGCCGGAATATTACTGTTTTTTTTAGGATCTTTTTTTACAGTGCATATAAAAAAAGGCAACAGAGGTTCTGGTCCAAATCCACTTCTTTTGCTCTATCTATCTATTTATATATATATATGCATTAAACCCACACACAGGCATAACACTGGAAAACAATGGGAGGATAAGTGGACACTGTGACAAAGGAAAGACAGCAGTATTTATACACACACACAGACACATGATCATGACATAAAAAGCTGTCTCTAAGCTCACACTAAAAGTACTTTTTTTTTTTTTTTTTTTTTTTTTTTTTACTTCTGACAGGGGGGCTCATTTTACCTCTCTCAGGTACAATTTTTAGAGAAATTCCCATCATTACTCTGCCTCCTGATGTAGCTTCCTGTTCAAGGCTATCAATAGCTCTCATGGGGAAAAAGGCTCTATGAGATTCCTATTTTAGTTTCAAAATAGAGTCTTATTTCTGATCATTTCCTGCCTAGTAGCAGATTTAATTTCTTAGTGAAAACAATCAAAACACACTAGGTTTTACAACTAGCCAATAGGTGTATAAAGGTGTAACCAACTCCTAGCAGTAGTAAATTGAAGTGCAAAAAAATAAAAGGTCTGTTAAATGCTATCTTATTGCCGTCTACCTTTCAATTTAATTCAATTATTTTAATTCAAGTTAATCAGCTACATCTGGTGGAAATGAATTATCATGCTTGATGCATCTATTGTTAATTTATTTAATTCTTTATCTTAAATTTAGAATAAATTGTGTCTCCAAGAGATTTGCCTGGAGACAGCTGTTAAAATAGGCCTTGCAGAGCAGCATACTGATTGTTTGTCATATGCATTGTTCTTCTATGAATACCTTTCCTGCTATGTTAAATTATATGCAATGTCTGCATTTGCACCTGAAAGGCTTGAGACATCACCAGTTAAGGTGTGAAATTACAAAATGTGGACTCTTGCAAAATAATCAAATTGATATTTTGAAAGACCTTGCTATGATTTTACGTGGTCAAATTTTTCAACATAGTGTTTGTTTGATTTTCGGTGTAGCTATCATGCTTTAAAAGCCTGTATATGTTTGTGAAATCTGACAAAATGATAAGACATGATTAATGTTTACAAAAGATCTGCCGATGAAAATAATTCATGCATATAGAAATATCTGAAATATTTGTGCAGCTTTGGCATTTTTGGCAGCTTCAGCACCGGAACATTTCCTCTGAATATTATCTTTGTGTTCATTGCCTCTGTGGTGGTGAAATCCATGTTCACATTGTTTATGTTTACCAATTAGTATTACAGTTCTAACAATGTCAGCCACAGAAAGATATCATCCTGTACACACACACTCATTTTCGTATCTTAGTGAGGACATCTAATTTACATAATGCTTTCCCGCTTGTGTTATCCATCAAAAATGAATGCCTAATCCTAATCATAACCTAATTGTAACCCTGGCACTAAAACCACATTTTGAGTCTCAAAAATACCATATATACTGGTGGGGATGAGCGTTTTGTCAAGTGACTGTTGGTCTCCACAAGTTTAGTGCCAATCACAAAGATGTCTTAACATGCACACCCACACACACACACATACACACGCACCTATCTATCTATGAGATGCGAATGATCAACAGTTTAAACTACAGATGTGCTAGAAAAATGTAGAGCCCTTACCCCTGTCAATAATCCCAAAGGACTCCATCTGATCATCGCTTAGAGTCAAAGAAAAGCATTTGCTTTATGTCACTTTGACACCATCTGTTCATTGGCTTTCATTAACTGCTCATCCTTGTCATATTTTGCAGTGGCAGACATTGGGATTGCAGACCTCCCCAAAGCTCTGGATCTTGTTGAACATAAACTTTCTGAGTCTGAGCGCAAGAGGAGGCATGCGAAGAAAGATGACTACAACATCGAGGTGCTGCTGGCTGTTGATGACTCGGTGGTCCGTTTCCACGGCAAGGAGCATGTCCAGAATTACGTTCTCACACTCATGAACATAGTAAGTGTTATTATAAAGAATTTTAAGGCTGCAGCATTGACTAATATGCATAACATTTGGACTGAGAATTCCATAAAATTCAATTCAGATACATATTTATGAATCAAAATACATATCAATAATTTGTGAAAAGTATAGTTTAATTTTACACTTTAAACTGAGACAAAAATTGTAATAAAATTTACAGTTACAGTTGTAAAACAAACACTGTACTGTACAGACCACTGTAGTAAGAAATTTGGCAGATTGTTATTTTAAATCTGTAGTCATTAATATTTCATAGCGTAGATGTTTGGGAACCATGTACATGCATGGAAAACGTATGGGAAGAGTAGCAGCAGGATCCCAAATACAGAGGACAAATAAATCAAGAATACTGACTAGTAAAGAGAATGATTAAATAAGACAGCATGAAAAGGTGGAACTGGGTTGGAGGTAGGTTCCAAACCAGCTTGCTGGGGCAGAAACACAGATGTTCTGAGCTGATATACCGAGATTGGGTTTAAGCTTGACTTCTTGGCCTGCGCTGGAACACAGAGTGTCTATGTGTTATGTCATTTGTAACTAATTTGTAAGGATACTGTTGTTGGCTAGGTCTAGTGCAGTCACTCAGACAATATAAACAACAAAATAACATTAAGAACCTTAAAATAAATTATAGTTTTGCCATTTTTGTTCAAAAATGATTCCAAAACAGATTAAAAAAAAAAAAAAGCCAAATAGCCATATAAAGAGGCATAGTTGTTAAAAGCATGACAATAGAAATATCAAATTTCTTGAGATTAAATTATGCTAAGTCTGCAATAATTTCCCCATGTCCTCTTTGATATCAGAACTTGCCACACTGTTCCCCATCACCCCCACTCTCTTGCTGTTCATGGATTACTAATAAGAAAAGAGGAGGGAGGGAGAAACTCTCAGCTCATTCATTATGGGTTCCACCAGCTCCTACCACCATAATCTACTTATTGGGCCCAAATCCCTCAAGTCAGATTTTCACAGGGTGCTGGTTTCACTCTGTAACAGTTACCATTTGGACCCTGCATGGTGGTCTGATTAGCTGTGCTAGACCAATTAGAAAGTTGACTGGGAGCTGTACAGGGCAGTCATGGAAACCAGCGCCAGACGTCCACTCATACTGCCAAACTCTGCTTACATGGAATGATGTGTTTATTTAATTAGGATATTATATTCACATTCTGTTCCCAAATGTCTTCTTCAGAAAGAAATGCTTGACTTTTAATGACCTTAGGTGATTATACTGTGAAGTGGCTGCAAATGCACTCTGTAATTCCCTCTGTAATTATCAGTCCTTGGTGTCTAGTACTCTCTGATTAGCACTTAAGGGTATTTCACATCACAGACAGGAGTAGTGAAATTGAGGAAGTCCTTAAAGCTAAAATTGACTGAACCTCAAACTGAAATCAAGTCAAGGTCTTAAATGTAGTATCCATATACTCCATCTCCCACTGAGTAAAATTTGATGAGAGAAATGTGCAAGAAAACAGCAGTTTAAACAAACGAAGGTCAAAACTCTTTGGTTCCAATGGTAAGCCACAAGCTTGCTGTGTCTGAAAGAGCTCACTAAAATCCCTCTGAATCCCTGGTCCATGGCTGCAGAATGTGTAGTACCACCTGGAGAAACTCTCCCTAAGGGATTGATTACTGGACATCCTGTCTGCACAAAGCCAAGTTTGACTGCTGAGGTGCCTGCTACACAATGGCCGGGTTGTTTAACCATGAACCAGGTTTTGTCCATGTTGATGTGATGCTATACACAAGCCAGGGACACCTAGTGCATTTAACCAACAGCTGCTACTCTCATTTTTGGCCATAAGAGTCCTGTCAGTCCTCTTTGTGCTCCTCATGGCTTTGTAATTATCCCCGTGGCAGAAAAAAACCCTTTTGCATAGATATGAGTAAAACGATATATATAAATGAAAACCATCTTTGGTGTTTACAAATGTCATAACTTCATGCCAGTACTTTAATAAGTCCTCAGTTTGATCTACTATAAACACACATACAGTACAATATATAGGTCAGTACAGACCAGTCTCAGTTCTGTTGTAATGAATCCAAGAGAATTTGGGGTCATTCAGGGGTTCTTTACTGCATTTATTGACCTGCATGCACTTCTGTGAATAGAATATTTGCTTAAATTCTTGGGTGTAACCCTGTGTCCCTGAACAAATTTGGACTTGGAGGATATCCTTTCTGTGTTGACGGAGCTTTTGTTGTGCATGGTCATAATTTTTACCTGCTCAAAGCTTACTGACACATACTTGTTGGGTTTTTTTTTTCTTAGCAAAGGAGTGGCACTCTGTTGTTCTGTTTGCAGTATCTGGAAAGTGGAAAGTTCTACTTGTAGTGTGGACATCAGTGCTCATGGTAATTAAGACACTCTAAAGCTGAATGTAGAAAGGAAACTTCTCCATAAAAAAACACACAAAAAAAAGCTGATGCTTTGGCAGTGAAAGCTTTTATCAGTTCTTTTTCATCTAATTGCTTCCTACGTTTCCTGTTCATCCTGTGTTGGGTAGCTGGTTCTTGTAGCTTTCTATGCTCATATACTGTTCTATTTTAGAGGGTTGCTGCTGTTGCATCAGTTAAATCGTTGGACTTCACCTCAGGGCTCTTGCAAGCTTCAGTGTCCAGTGAAACCAATCATTGATGACCTTTTGTAGATCAGTGCTGTATGACATTAGGAGGTAGGAACAGGGTAAGGCATTGTTAGTAAATATGGCAAATGGACTGCAAATTATATGACACTTTTCTAATTAAGAAAATAAAGAATTAACACAATTCTCATTCATTTGTTAGTTACCTTTAATTTGACAATATCTTTAAAATCTTGGGTTTCAATGTGTTTTAGCTACTACACTGATTGCACAATTTTAGGCATATTTAAAGAAAAGCATCCAGAAACAAACCCACTGAACTGATAAAATGTTACTGTATGGTGATGTGGGCAATGGAAAAAGCTGAAATTCATTTTTAGAGAGTAAAGGCCAAATGGAGAAGTAAAATTTGTCCTTATACTTCTGCCAAAGGCTCACATGTGCTTTTGAAGATAAATTAAACGAGTTGTGGTGGTCAATGTGATGCTACAAATATTTAACTTGGAATAAAAATACTTTCCCAGAAATCCAATTTCTTCCTGGAAATGTTAAGCTACAGCTTGTTGTTATCTTGGGTTAACAAAGAAAATAAATTAAATGCTTAAGGATATCTTACAGTATCTTCAATACATTGTGAATTGGATTACTCTGCATCTTAAAGTATGATGTACCACAGTGCATTACGCCTTTTTTTAGGTCCTTGTCCACCATGGAGCAAGACTCCACTCCACCAATCATTTATTAAAAGTATAAATTTGCAACAAGTTTCTTGAACTTGTTCATGTGAAGTTTGCATGTTTTTTGCATTTATCTGGGTACTTCCTCCAGAATCTCTCATAATGTTTCTAAATTGATTCTACATTGGATGTACACTGGATATAGGTCTGAATGTGAGTATTTGTCTGTATGTGTTAGCCCTATGATAGACTGGCAGCATGTCCCAATCTTTTGTTCCGTGTCAGCTGGAATCTGCTTGTTAAGTAATGACGTATCAACACTGCTTGCCAGTGCGAGCTCCAACTGATACAATGCATTACAACAAGTTAAGGCTGTGGCTTTTTAACGTGTTGTAATGCATTGTGTCTGGTGTTATTTAATACAAATAACCCTCTAAAATAATCAGTGGTCATTGCTGGCCTTGTTGGCTTTTTATTTGCACTATTTTTAAGCTCTTTAAAGCTTTTTAAAACCTTATGTAACTACAAGTCATGGCCTCACGGTTTGCCAGACACCAAATATCTCAGTGCTTCAGAAAAGAATCACTGTGAACTAAGTAAGAGTCAGTGTGGCCATAGGGTCATGAATAGGATTGGTTAGCATAGGATCAGGTGATCTCTTGACTGAATTTTGGTCCTTTTTCAAAGACTGTTCTCTGCCACATGATTGCATTTCTCTGACCCTCAGAACTGTAAGTATTCTTATTTTAGGTATTCCTCAGTCAGCTTTAAATAGAAACTAACAAGCTAACTTCCTGCTAACATCTAACTCTCCTAAACTTCATAAATCCGCTTTTTTCACAGATGCCTGAATGTCAGACTTTATTGTAACCCCTGGAAGAGAGGCCACACTGAACATTTTCTTGGAGATGAAAGAATTTGAGCCGTTTTTAACTCTCAGTGATGCCGCAGTGTTTGTTTGAGTTTGGGAACCAAAGAGGAGTCTGGACCCAGAAATGACTAATGACGTCAGACTTAAGAGGTGGATAGCTCTAGACTCTCCATGACCCTGAACTGGATAAGCTAAAAAAGTACATGGGTTGAACTGTTCCAGACCATGTGAGGTAATACAAAGGAAAGGCATTTCAATGCTTCCTTTATTACCTTCTTTACGGTACACAGGCCCATCCTTTATAAAGGTAAAGCAAATAATGCCACCTCATAATCCACAATGACGCACTATTCATGCCAAAACTTGTAGATAAATTTGGGAACTTCAATGACAGGCTGTTAAATCCACTGCTGAACTATTATTATTATGCTGCGGTGACGAAATCTGCTTCTCATGAAGTTGTGTTATGGGAAGGAGTCAACAAGGCCATATCTAGAAATGTATACATAAATCTCTCTCAATTAATTCAGTTTGCATTAGTTATTTACAGATGGATGTAAAAAAAAAACAAAAAAACTTTTTTCAGGTATCTGTACTTTAACCTTTTATTTTACTTTTCTGACAAATTTTTACTTCCTAAAATTTAACACAAATGTACTTTTACTTGTTTTCTTAATAAATTAATTTTTTAGCTTTAAAAGTACAGGTGCTAATGAGTTGTGGTCACGCTACTTTAGCTTCTATAGTTAATGCAACAGAAGAGCAGCAGGCACAAAAGCAGTGAAGTGGCAGGTAATCTCAAATGCAACATTTCTAATAGCTCGACAAATATCAGCAAATAGACAAAGTTTTTCTGTGCAGTATGTCACACAGTGTGTCTGTTAGCTAACAGTTCAGCTGCTGGATTTCTAAGGGAGAGGAAAGAACTCAGAGACAGAGAAAAATGTATAAAAGTCAGGAAGGACACAAGTAGAAGAAGAGAGATTATTTTTAAAGGTAAGGACTTCTCAGTCATATGATAAACTGGACATTTTAAAGCATACATGCAATCTCATCATTCAGTTGTATATGAAGTTAGGTTTTTTAAATATTGTGAATTATCCTGCACAACCAATTGAAATAGAACATTTTTCAGTTATGCAAAGGTTGCATAAACAACCTGAAAGCAACACTGGTTAGTTTGCAGTACTGTGAAGTTTACAGTGGTGCATTGTTTTGGACCGGTGGAGCAGCTGTGATGTTCATGGTCAATGTTAGAGGAACAGACATCAAATTAAATTTAAGCCAATGATGTGGATTAGATTCCGTCACTTAATTCCACCTTTATACTATTTTTATATTGTCCAGGTATTGGAAATCAGCTAATGTATTATAGCTTATTGTAACATCTGCTTACATCTGGTTGAATTCAGTTGGCTGAATCTAAGAGCAACAATACAGATGAGCTCATCTGTGCTGTTACCCAACTACTACGTTGGCAGATATAGACATATTTTTTAAGTTCTCTTGTGTGTTTCTATGCATTCTACATAACAGGTGTTCAAGATAATCTGATAATTACAATTTGAGTTTTAGTTAAATTGTTTCCATTTCTTTGTATTTATATTATTCCATTATGATATTAATATGACATAAAGTTCAATTTGCTTTTTCAATTTTACTTGAATAAACAAGGTTAATCAGTACTTCAACACACACAAGTACAAATCTGTACTTCTACTTATCCAATGAATGTGTGTACTTTTGCCACCTCTTGCTATGTCCATTGCTGTATTGCCAGGCTTTAGAGTTATCATATATAAAAGCAGAAGATAGACTGGGTTAATATGAGCAGGCAGGATGACAAACTAATGACATTATCACAAGCATTTCATTTTACTGTATAGACTATATTTCTTCCAATTTAAAATTACAGCCTTGGTAATGAATTGGTATTTTTCATGCTTCTGTTTTCACAGGCTCTTTTTCGCATGACTTGCATTAAACAACAAAGTTAAAAACATGCTGGATGAAGTAGCTTGTCCATCTCTGTGACACTGTCTTTTCAACATAGTAGACCCAGATCAATAACGTATCCAATCACATTTTTACGGAACCTGGTGTAAGTGGATTCTCTGCGTGCCACACTTCTTTATAAATTCTGTTTTGCACCTTTCCTTGACCCTGTCGCATTTTCTATTCAGATCGAGGAATAGCGATTAGGAAAAGTTTTTAGGAGATAACTTTTTTGGTTTATTGGACTACAGCAGAGGTAGGTAGATGGGGGACAGGTGAGGTGGGTGTGGCAGACTAGGGACTCAGAAGAGAATGGAAGTCTGAGGACATCTGGTGGGGGGATGGGGAGATACAGTGAAGCATGGACAGTAAACAGGGCTCAGAGTAAATCACTGATCAAGCCAATTAATACTTTCAGCTTTTAACTTTTAGTAAACCTATTAGACTATTTTGTATTGATGTTTTGGTACTCTCTAAAAAAACAAGATGTTCTTTAATTTAAGTGCCTCTGTCAGTGCGCCCCAGGGTGGCTGTGGCTACAATGTAGCTTGCCATCACCAGTGTATGAATGTGTGTGTGAATGGGTGGATGACTGGACGTGTAAAGTAAATACTGCTGTATTAAGTGAAAGAAATTTGAGAGGAAGACTCTTTGGGTTTAAATGATAAGAATTTCATGTGTAAATACAGAAATTTTTTGGGTAGCTCACTGCTCACTGTGTAATTATAAAACAAAAAGTTCTATTAATTTACAGAAAATCTGAAATTTCTATAGCAGTGAAAAAGCTATTTCATTGTTCATCTATTAGTACACTGGTGTGGTAATTCTGGATGTCTTCATTAGGAAAAGCTATAAAACTATGAAAATGAAGACACGTATTGTTAAGTTCTTAAGCCTTATATCTTATGCCTAGCTGTTGGAGATCATGCTAAACCTCGAATTTCCAGTTGACACTTTAAACAAACAGTTGATAAAAACAAAAGAGAAAATAGTCTCATTCAAGCCCACACAGCGCCTTGATTCTCAAGTGCAAATGACACCATCAGGGGCTATAATAATAATACATTTTATTTGAGGGCGCCTTTCAGAAACCCAAGGTCACCTTACAAAAAACACAATTAATAAAAGGAACAATAGTCATAAAATACATAAAATAAGTTAAAATTACAAAACAGAGCGTGACAACAGATAAAATCAGCATTAAAGCGAATAAGCCAGTTTAAACAGATGTGTTTTGAGCTGTGTCTTAAATACAGAGAGGGAGTCAATATACTTACACTCAGTGTTATTACAGTGGTGTGACAACCACATGCTGCACTCATATAATTACTATTAGTGGCCTACAGTAAGGCAGTTAAAGTGTGGCACTGTTGACAGAAAAACAAATGAGAATTTGTCAGATATTGTTCACTATTTTGGAATATTTGCTTTGTAACTACCTCTTGTTGATTAATAAAGCTAGATCGTGTGTAGAGCTGTCATGGGCTAAACAAAGAGGTACCTAACAACAGCAACAGAAACATTGGAAACCATATGAAAACAGTTGCAGGATGGTTAGAGACAGATGAATGAAAAAAAAAGTTCAATTAAGTCGTGCAGGGAGACGGGAAGTTGATGCGGTTTCATCTTTTCAATACAGTTTATCAAATAATCTCACAGACCTTCTCAGAGAAGTTGCATAAAACATTTAGTATCAATACTTGGAAGGAAAAGGTACCTCCCAAAGAAGAGAGCCTACTTCGAGAAGGAAATCAAAATATATCTTAGATACTCTTCTTCGATGGTTTCATAAGGTAGCAATTTAGAATATTATAACTCGTATTAATGGTGATTACTGAATGCACTTGTTATGATGTCCTCTCATTTTGCACTGAGAAAATAGACGTGCATTTTGTGATTTTGGTCAAATCAGTTCAAAGTTTTAGGAGTATAAGAGTGTTCATTCTCAGGAAAATCTTACGTGAGGAAAGTGAAGCTACGTTATGCAAGCTTGTAACATAAAATACAAAATTTAATATGAGCCTGTGTCAACCACATGCTTTAAAAATCCAGTTTTAGACAGCTTTTTCCCTGAAGTCACATGGAGAAATATGAAGCCAAATTGCTTATTTTTTGATTGCAATCCAAAACTTAAATGAATCATGTATGGAAAAATAAATACCCGTTGTTTTGCTCTGAACTTAATTTATCCACCACAAAGCAAAGCAGATGGTTGACTTTATGAGGCCCGGAATGAGTGCTGACATGTAGCGACCATCTGATGAAAATAAAACACACTCGAGTGGAAATTGGACTTGGGTTTGAACGGGATCCTAGCTTGGTCCTGGGTTATGCATCTACATACCACAGCATTCTTACGAAGCCAAATAGCAGTCCACATATTTCTGGGTCAGGCTCCTTTGCCATTGCATAACAGCACTAGTTTCACTAAATAGTTGCCAGTCTTAATAACATATTTCATCATGATTCTAGGATTGTCGTAAGAGATTAAAAAATGGTTTGAGGACTCGCTGCTAGGCCCTGCACCTCAGACATAAAAAGGAGAACTGGTTGGATCAAGAGTTTTAGTGCAATTCAGTGGTTTAAAACAACTGTTTTCTTCTTGGTTTGTAAGATTTTAGATAGAGCAGGATGATTTCAAGGGAGGGGGGAAGTTTTTCACTTAATATTGATTTACTGATTAAACTTTATTATTTCCTAAAGGATTACTACAAACATTAATCTTCTCCTAAATGTTTTCCTAGCAGCCTGGAAAGGAGCAGCAGCAGCAGTTGTGGAGGCTGTTTCTATCAAAGTTATATTGTTTACCTGGCTTTAATTAAACTCAGCGGAAAGCATCAGTTTATGCATTTAAATAGTGTCACTTCACTTCCTTTCTTGACAGTTGTGACTCTGATTTGCATACTTAGAGCAGCCATAATTAAGTAATTAGTAATGCAGAGCAGTGAAGTTTCCCTCGGAAATTCCTGAAGCTAGAGCGCAAACTATCGTTCTGTAATGGTCAGTCGAAGGTCCTTTTCACACAACTTTTAGCTTTTAGCTTAATTTTATTCCTGCAGACTGTTTTTGTATTAAAGTTCTGGATTAAAAACCACCATGTTCATGATTGTATTATTGGCCTTTGGGTGCTCAACTTGATATCACAAGTCACTTTCATCAAAAGCACTCTATGCCCTTTGTCATTCAGATCACTGACACATGCTGTTAATTTCCTTTCAGGTTGATGAAATCTACCATGATGAATCTTTGGGGACGAACATCAACATTGTCCTTGTCCGCATGATAATGGTGGGGTACCGGCAGGTGAGCCATGCCACACAATTTGTGTCTGTGCAAGCAGCATTTCAAATGAGCTTTTAAGGTTTTTATACCACAGGGCTGGTGTAAAAGGCATATTCTCATTGTCTGAGCTGTCTGTGAATACACCTGTGATTTCAGCCTTTGTAATACTGCCTACAGGAAGCAAGATTTTTAACTGTGTTCAATTTTATTTGGAATAAAAACAAGAAGGGCTGAACTCACCACCATGACTCAAGAGAAAATAAGAGAAAGGCAGCAAACCCTTTTAGAATTTTCAGTGAAAAAAACATGTTTTACTGAATGCAGGCTCAAGTATTGTTATGGCCTGAAACCGTATTCAGTAGCACTCGACCTTATACCCAAAACTGGGAGGTAGAAGAGCAGGTGCTAAGAGAAGTTAATCCACTGATGTCTAAAATATCAGTCCTTTGTACAGATATGAGAGTGGTGTTATCTTTCTAAGTCCAAGCAGTGAGGTGAATAAGGATTTTTCCCATAATGTCAAACAAATAATTTAAATCTGAGTTCACAGTAGAGGCACCAAAGTAACAAGCTAACTTTAAGATGATATGGAAAGCTGAGTTTCATGCCTTGTGGCTTGGTTTCTACTTGGAAAAAGAGTTGTTTTGGGCCATTACTGCATATTCGACACAATAAAAAATTGAGATGGGTAAAGTGTAGGTTTGTCAAGAAGATATCATGTATGAGGATAAAAGAAAACACCACTACATGTAGCACAGCTTCCTTATTTTACACCAATTTTTAATTTTTTTTTTGTGCACACAACAAAAAAACAGATTTTTAGTGCAGAGTATTCTAACAATAGACTGGTTAAAACTAGAATGGCTCTAAGCGAGTGGATCCTTCCCCAAAGCCAGTGCCTTTATGCTGCAGTTTAAAAGAAAGGATCTGTTTGGTATCATATGATCTGATTTCTCTGAATAAGCTGATACTTCAACCAAGGAGAGAGCTAGGGCTTGTAAACATTTCTCTTTGTCTGTTTTAGATGATGCATTTGAAACTACCCGGTTGTATTTTGAAAAGCTTAGTGGATAGATGAAGCTTGGGGAAAAGAAGAACCTGTTACATTTCAATGCAGATCCAAATTATTTTAAATTGTTTTCTTTACAACTGTTAAACAGAGCAAGGCCATGGTTGAAATAAGCTCTGACTGCTCTTCTACTTTCTAGTACCTGTTAACTTGCTTATTAACTTATTTATAGCGACCGTGAATCTCTCCCAGCAATAATGATTGGTAATTCTGATTGAGTACATAATTTAAGTGAAGTTAAATTATGAAACTAACATAAAAAATGAGAGTTCATAGCTTTACTGCTCCACTAAACCGACTTGAAGTGTAGAATCGAATAATTGATTATACCCTATGTGGTCACGGGAGGAAAGTTCTTTTCATCAGATTTTTTTTTAATCCTACTTGTTTCTCTTCAACTTTCCTTTGGAGAGAAAAGAAAAAACCAGTTTTAGAAAAACAATCTTCTCAAGTATTTGAGTGACAGGAGAATCAGGAAGAGCAGTGAAGATGAAAAACAGTTGAGATTTATATATATGCAGTAATTTATACACTAAGCAAAGTTTTGTTTTGGAGCTTACAGCTGCTTTTTTGTTTCTTCTAGCTAACAACTTCTTAGGAAAAAAAGACGTACAGTGAGAAAAAGAGAAAAATATCAGTTTAAGATCATAAATTGGGGTCAGGCTGAGATGAAAGAAAGGCTGTTTCTCAGATGCTGAGTTTAACAAAACGTGTGCGAAAATAGTCGGTGTGATATTAGCATTTAATTGAGCTCAGTTGTCTGGTTAAAATAGATGTTTTTTGTATTTCTTTTGGGCAATACAGAACTGATTGCCTGATTATAAGAAAAGGTAACCTTAAAAAGCCCCCATTAAAACACTAAAGTTGATGCAAAAACATATTAAAGCCCAGTACCGGCACATACCATACATAAATAGTGAGGAAATAAATGAGTACATATTATATTAACATGATTGATGAAAGAAAGCGACGAATGAATATTGTACAAAAGCTCAGTCACTTTCACTTTTGCTCAGGCTTTCTTTAGTGTAATGAATGATTTAAATGTACTTGCACCATGTGGTAAATACTCACGTAACATATTAATAACATCGAATAAACAAGCAAAAAAAAAAAAGCAAACTGGTCAATGCTAGCTGGTCAAATGATCTTCCATATCTTCAGTTTATAGAGTTGTACATCAGTATGTGTTTGTGTTTCTGTTCACCTCTCGCCACTTAATGCCAGTCTTGGCATATTTGCTCGTTATCAGCTGAACACATTATAATGAGGTATGAAATATCGTATATTATACATGTGGGGGCAGATGCTAGTGAGTCATTTGCTTTACGCACGTATCCATCTGTCCACAAGTGTCATATTACCTGCATGTCTGACTGATGCTGCTTGGAAACTGGGCATTTTTATTCAGCTTCTGTCTGTTTGTCAGAGCAGAGAGATGCTGTTTACCCAACACCAATTAGATGAGGTCCAACATGCTCTGTGTGTCACTGGCCCTGCTTGCAGCACCCACTCAGAAAATAAAGACAAAGTTTGGCCAGTTCCTCCTGGGTGCCTTCATTTCTCCTGGCCTCACATTGTGTGTGTCGGTGTGTGTAATAGTAGTAGGGTTATCAGTCTCCAGAGCAGTTCATCCAGAGCTGAATCTTATTGAGAAATTTTCTGTATATTTATGACACGAAATACAAACCACAATGCATTTATACTCCTTTACAGAAAAAACCCAAAACAAAACACTGGGGACACTGGCAAAAACAGAAACAGTGTTTTTTTTACTGTGTTGGGCTGTCAGATCAGCCTCATTGGAGGGAAGGAACACCAAAGCCATCATTTCATGTTTTCATGATAATATTGGAGAAAATTGTTCAGTCAAGATTTTCATTTGGGTTATATTTGTTGGCCAACAAATGCAAGAACATATGATTCACAATATATATTTTTTAATGATCTAACCAGCGAGTGACCTCTCGTGCCACATGGATGTGGGCAGTTTGACTCACAATAGAAAGGAGCCAGATGAGCTCATACTAGGTTTATCTAAATATCTTGATAGCATTTTTGACACGATGGTGTCAAGAAAGACAAATAAAATTACAACAATACAAAGAGTAACATCAGTGGCAACACTATTTTTAAATTGTCTAAACAACTGAAAAAATACAGTAACATAATAATTTGTTACATTACTGTCTGTCTGTTTGTGACTGCTGGTAGACGTAGCAGGTTGAATTATAAAATGTACAGAGCTTTACTTTCTGCTCAGATTCAGCCAAATGCTGCAACCTCAACAAGTAGTGCAAATGGATAATGATTCAAAGCATACTGCAAAAGCAACTGAAGAGTTTCTGAAGGTAAAGAAAGTGATAGTCTTCAATTGTCAAGTCAGTCTGTCTGATCTCAACCCAACAGAGCATGCTTTTCCAAATGCAGTGAATGCAGAGAGACCCAGAAACAAAGCTGGCAGCAGTATAGAGACTTCAGGCAGTGATTGGCTACAAAGGTCTTGCTGAAGGTCTTTGGTCACATATTGTTTGTTTGATGTACAATTCATACTGGTGTCGTACAAGGCAAAAATACTAAAATTGTGTTTTGGTTCATTTAAAGGTACAGTGGGGCAAAAAAGTATTTAGTCAGCCACCGATTGTGCAAGTTCCCCCACTTAAAATGATGACAGAGGTCAGTAATTTGCACCAGAGGTACACTTCAACTGTGAGAGACAGAATGTGAAAAAAAAATCCATGAATCCACATGGTAGGATTTGTAAAGAATTTATTCGTAAATTAGGGTGGAAAATAAGTATTTGGTCACCTCAAACAAGGAAAATCTCTGGCTCTCACAGACCTGTAACGTCTTCTGTAAGACGCTTTTCTGTCCCCCACTCGTTACCTGTATGAATGGCACCTGTTTGAACCCATCATCTGTATAAAAGACACCTGTCCACAGCCTCAAACAGTCAGACTCCAAACCCCGCCATGGCCAAGACCAAAGAGCTCTCGAAGGACACCAGGAAAAGTATTGTAGACCTGCACCAGACTGGGAAGAGTGAATCTACAATAGGCAAGCAGCTTGGTGTGAAAAAATCAACTGTGGGAGCAATCATCAGAAAATGGAAGACATACAAGACCACTGATAACCTCCCTCGATCTGGGGCTCCACGCAAGATCTCATCCCGTGGGGTCAAAATGATCATGAGAACGGTGAGCAAAGATCCCAGAACCACACGGGGGGACCTGGTGAATGACCTGCAGAGAGCTGGGACCAAAGTAACAAAGGTCACCATCAGTAACACACTACAACGGCAGGGAATCAAATCCCGCAGTGCCAGACGTGTTCCGCTGCTGAAGCCAGTGCATGTCCAGGCCCGTCTGAAGTTTGCCAGAGAGCACATGGATGATACAGCAGAGGATTGGGAGAATGTCATGTGGTCAGATGAAACCAAAGTAGAACTTTTTGGTATAAACTCAACTCGTCGTGTTTGGAGGAAGAAGAATACTGAGTTGCATCCCAAGAACACCATACCTACTGTGAAGCATGGGGGTGGAAACATCATGCTATGGGGCTGTTTTTCTGCCAAGGGGACAGGACGACTGATCCGTGTTAAGGACAGAATGAATGGGGCCATGTATCGTGAGATTTTGAGCCAAAACTCCTTCCATCAGTGAGAACTTTGAAGATGAAACGAGGCTGGGTCTTCCAACATGACAATGATCCAAAACACACCGCCCGGGCAACAAAGGAGTGGCTCCGTAAGAAGCATTTGAAAGTCCTGGAGTGGCCTAGCCAGTCTCCAGACCTCAACCCCATAGAAAATCTGTGGCGGGAGTTGAAAGTCCGTGTTGCTCGGCGACAGCCCCAAAACATCACTGCTCTCGAGAAGATCTGCATGGAGGAATGGGCCAAAATACCAGCTACTGTGTGTGCAAACCTGGTAAAGACCTATAGTAAACGTTTGACCTCTGTTATTGCCAACAAAGGTTATGTTACAAAGTATTGAGTTGTATTTTTGTTATTGACCAAATACTTATTTTCCACCCTGATTTACGAATAAATTCTTTACAAATCCTACCATGTGGATTCATGGATTTTTTTTTTTCACATTCTGTCTCTCACAGTTGAAGTGTACCTCTGGTGCAAATTACTGACCTCTGTCATCATTTTAGGTGGGGGAACTTGCACAATCGGTGGCTGACTAAATACTTTTTTGCCCCACTGTAGGTCTTTTTAAAAGTATATAGTTAGTGCAACACAGCTTGAATAGTGTTGTGTTTCTAGTGACATATTTCATAGCCTATCAAATAGAGTTGGTGGTATAGCCTGCTACTATTTCTGTCTAGTCGCTGGTAGACTTTTCTCAGCTACTGATCTCTTGAAATTTCTCATAAGTTGTTCAGTGTTGCAGACTCAGCTACTTCAGCTGCTAGTGAGCAGACAGGCTGTGTACCTGCCTGTGGGCTTGTGTTGTCTCAAGTTGTGTATCAACTAGAGGTTTGTTAGCCACTACAGCTCAAGTTACAAGTTACAAACCTATTAATTGTTTCATAATCACTGGCAATTTAGCAAAAAGTAAAACTAATACCTGTAATCCTAAAGGTTCCCCTGTTTTTCTAACCAACATGTCCCTTTTTGTCCTCAAATGCACAAAAAATACAACTTATTTTCAGCTATTTTCTTTGACAGTTTTTCAAATGACAGTACATCTACTGCACTGATGTAAAGGTAAAAGGGTGATGAGTCTTCTTTCATCTTAGAAAGAACCTTAACCGTTGTTAAGGCGAACGGCAGGGTTACCCTCCTATTTATTTTTACAGTCTGCTAACGTTTTTTTCTTGGTCCTGTTCATTCTGCAGTCCATAAGCCTGATCGAACGTGGCAACCCATCTCGCAGCCTGGAGCAGGTGTGCCGATGGGCCAACACGCAGCAGCGCCGCGACCCTGACCATGCCGAGTACCATGATCACGCCATCTTCCTCACAAGGCAAGATTTTGGTCCCGCAGGTATGCAAGGTACTGTATTTTTCTCGATCGAGGCCTGTGCAGACTGAGTGCTGATATCTGCTTCCATTCACAAAGGGGTTGGCTTCAAGTCTTGCCCAGGTAAGGTTGCTGGAAATATAAAAGTGGGGGCTGCAGCTGAGGTCTTGAACCCAATTCCGGAAATGGCAACCTCATGAGAAAATAACTGCTGAGTTGTTTCCAAAACCTTGCTGACTTGACATTGATGCCACCCTGGAAAAATGAAAAATTGAGATACTAAAGAAGGTTTTTGGCATGTAGAGAAAAAACAGAACATGTTTGTTAGTTTGCCAGTTATATAAACTAATTGTTCTTTTTTTTACTCAGTGACTGTTGGAAAGTTCAGTTTGAACTTTTCTGTACTTTCAGTAGATTATTGTCAATCCAAATATTACTGTACATGTATGCAGTCATTTTGCAGCAAATTTGTGCTATACATGTTGTTCTCCTAGTTTTATGCCTCACCATTTGTTTCTTCTTTTCAGTCCTTCAAAACAAAATTTGAAGTGAACAGCCAAACCTGCAGAAAACACTGGGTCCCGAATGAACAAACCTCTGTGCTTGCATGCACTCGATATCTTGCACTGACCTGTGTATATTTTTAACTTTTATAGAGCACGTGTCATGTTTCGAGGACAGCCTGGGGCTACCTGGTTTGCTTGTCACACCTCTAGGTGTTACCATAGCTGCAGTTGTGTTGTGTTCATAACAAACCTAGTTTCTATGATACCTTGAGCTAGGTTGGGCTGAACCCTGTGCTGCATCTCAGGGTCACAAGCAGACCTCACACATTCTTGTGAAAGTTTAGCGGTGAGATGGTAGATTTTGTGTCCAAACAAGTAATGGGCTGTTGGGTAAATAGAGTAAGTTAATGGAGCAACAGGAGATGCAGAAAGTTGTCTTAAATGGTGTCATTAGGTGATATTGAGTTTGCCACGTTTTAAAAATGTTACCGATTAAATCCTCTGAAAGTGTTTTTGATCTGGTCTCCTTGGCACCAAAAGATTTAACATGATGTTCCCAAGATGTTCAGTGTTTGAGTTTATCAACCAGATGGCGGACACCACCTCTCTCCTCAATCTTCACATCAGCCATAGAGAAACACTTTTTTTTTTATTACTGTAGTAATTGCTGCACCTTTTTGCTTCAGTGTGCATAGCTCCAAATGGCCTTTCATGGGAATGTAATCAGCATTCTCCTGAATTCCTTTTATCTGCCTTTCAGATAAAGGGTCATGCTCCTCATCTGCTTTCATGTTTTGCAACTTCACTTTCAGTGTTAATATGTCCATTTTGTTTTCATTCATGAATAGAGCCTTTAGTCATTCTCTTCATAAAGGCATCGTCATCATGCTGTAGCTAAAGCTCACTCTGCTGTGACTGAAATAACCCACTGCAGACATTCAAATAACTTGACATGTACACATGGCTTTATCACCAGCTGTCTGCCTGCTGCATTTTCTGCTTTTTTACCTGCATGCCAAAAAAACAGTCTTCTGATGGTCAGAAAGCATGGAAATTATCTGAAAGCTGTGGCAAAAAAGAAGGCCAGAATGGGCGTGCTTCTGATCCAAGCTGATTCGCACTAAGCTGAATTGCTGCACACCTCTTGATCGAGTTATGTTTGATGTCTGTGCTTTGCTTAAAAGTTTGTCGTCCTCGTGAGCTGTGTGAAATGTTGTGGTACCAACCAGGTGTCTGCTGGGTAATAATGATGGCAGGCTTCTGAAACTGCTTTGGGAGTTTCTTTATGTTTGATATGCAAGCTGTGTAGAGCTACTGCTGCTATTGAGGGATTTGCTAGAAGTATTTTACCTCGGTTCGTTCACCTTAAATGAATGAAAGTGCCACTGTGTGAATGTAGCCTACTCTGATAAATCACAATGTAAACACACAGATATGTGGGGCTTTTTTTTCATTGAAAGAAGCTGAGCAATCACCATCACTCTCTTTATAACTCACACACACTCAAGAGCCAGTGTGACAGCCAGCTGCTCACCAAAAAGAGATTAAAACCTTCACAATGAATGCAATTACTCCATATTTAGAAATCTTTTTCCACTTCGTTGCACTGCATGAGAATGTCACCACTTTCATTCTTGATTATCAGGGCTGTGTGGTCTTTTGTGTCGCTCAGGGTATGCTCCAGTGACGGGGATGTGCCACCCACTGAGGAGCTGCACTCTGAACCATGAGGATGGCTTCTCCTCTGCCTTTGTGGTTGCTCATGAAACCGGCCATGTGTGAGTAATGGCATCATGATGAATGCCCAGCAGGGCCACTCACAACATCTTTCTGTGTGCATTTAAGTTAATAGTTTTTGTGTGATTGTAGTTTGTGAACATAAACAGTGATCTGTTGTTGTGAAAAAGCATTTAATCTGATCTCCAGCTGCGTTTTACACATAAATATGAAAGCAGTATTTTTTTTAACATTGTGCTTTCTGTGCCTTTTGTGTAGACACAAAACATGAGAACGGGAAGAATTCATTTTTTGTGCTTAAGTTAACCTGTGGTTAACCAGTATATACTTTAACCATTATGCGATCAATACATCTACTCCTGCTATCAAGGTCAATGGTTGCTAAGGTAGCAACAGGCTAAAAGTTACTGTAGCAACAGGCTGAATGTATTCAATAAATGTATGGAGCTGCTTATTAACAGTTATAGTGCTATACAAAAGTCTTTAGTAACCCCTCATAATATGTTGGAGGGAAAATGGAAAATAGGTGCACTGACTTATTGAAACACGTGAAAAAACGCAGACTCATGGAAAGTTAGTACAGCTTTAATGAGCTTTAAGATTAGTATTTGGCATTACCACCTTTATTGTTCAAAACAGACTCTTTTAGACAAACTCTTGTAAGAACACAGTGAATACATTTTTTTCTGTGTTCATAATTCCATAAATTTTAGATAGAGACTCCCCAACACCACAGATTAAAATGCCAAACCACGACAGAGCCTCCACTGTCTTTCACAGATGGTTCTTGACACTTGACACTCACCAATGAGCTTGTCACATGACATTTTGGAATGGGGATATTTATATTTTTTAACTTGAGCGTTTATTTGAGTGTTTCTCAGTTCAATAAATCTCTATTTATCTAAAGGGTATAAAAAAAATAGTGAAGAAAACAAGCTTTTTTGCTTGATTTAATGAATAAAAATAACTGCAAGCAAACTAGTGACAAAGATACTTGGGCAGGTTGTCATATTATAGAACTATAGAAAATAGAGATGCACCAGGTGGAAGCTGTGGCTGAATATAGTATTCAAGAAATAGGAATGTAATATCTAAACGGTCTGTGCTCATTTGAGCCTCACATCTAATTGAATTAAATGTACAGTCGAGGCATGCAGTATGCTCACCACTTTTATGTGATAGACAAATCATACTATGACTTGTGAAGGCAAAACAGGATAAATGCTTGTGGTACATTTAAGTTAAGCACCAAAGACAAATGGTCAGGCACGACAGTCTCATAATAAATCAGATAAAATACTGCAACTAATTATTTCTGCATTTGTGCGATTGAAATGAATTCGAAATGTGTGTGCAGTGACACCATTTGAAAGATTTGGCCGAAATAATTTTGAGTGAATATCCATATATGTTCTGGCAATTATTTCATGGTTTAGGATTCTTCCCATCCATCACACCACTGGGACAGGTCCTGTGTCATCTATTTGCTGGATTTCTTCCTATTTCTGAGAAAAACGACTTTCTGTTCCTCTGTTGCCACTTCCTCTTTAGTCTTCCACTTGTCCAGTTTCTTCAAATTTTTTAAGGACTCACTGCACACCATGCTGAAATATGCCAAGTTTTCAGTTAATAGTTCTTTGGGAACCTCTTGGTGCAAAAAATCCAGAAACTTTATGCCTGTCACACTGTGTCACTTTTGGCATTTTTGTAGATTCAGCTAAAAAAAACAAAAAGGGGGAAAAATCATGTATTTTTGTAACTGGCTGCTAGTAACAAAGTGCCCAAGGACACAAGGTTTTTTCATATTTGATTTATTCGTAGGTCAGTGTCATGTGGCTTAACAAAAAAATAGACGAGCAAAAAACGAAAAAGGTCCTTAATGTGAATTAGGGGAGCGAACTGCATTCACAGCATTTATAACTGTGTCAGTGACTGAAAAACTTAATAAAACGGGGGAACACAGATGCTATAATAATAATGTGCAATGCTTTTTAAAATAATTTTAATAGTTTGAGTGCCAGGATCTTTTTTTTTAATTTATTTATAATTTATTTATTTTTTAAATTTAAAATCAGACAGTTTAGATTGTCACATGATATATTTTCAGCAGATGGACTGACTCTGTCAAAAATCTCCTGAAACCCTCTCCACAGCTGACTCATCAACCAACAGGATATACAGGACTCTGCATGCAACAACGCATGACAAGAAAGCTCAGGATGAAAGTCTTCTTTGCTTTTTCATAACCTACCCATTAGAAAACATGTTAAAACCGAGCAATATATACATCATATATTTTACACTGTTAGTGTTTGATATTAAAATGTGATTGTTTTACTCAATTATTCATCATGACTCAGAATGTCAAGTTGTTTTTTAAAAAATTCAAACAATTTAGACGAGAATGGTTTGAATATATTTTGCCTGTTTCTTTTATCGAAAATGATTGATTGAAGTTTTATATTCTGCTTCAGTAAGTGGTTGAGGCGTGAGGCACGAGCCTATGAATGCAGAACTATTCTGCAACAGACATAGTCAGAGGTAGTTGGATTGGTGTCATTGCACCCTGCAGAGTTTTTAATTGCACCAGTTAATTGCAGGTGCAATTATCGTTGCTTTGCAAAACAACACCTGTAGAAAGTGAAACCCACTTGATTTCTTTTTTCTCTTTTGTTTTTCTTTGTATTTTCCTGCCAGAAGCAGTCAGATCTGAGCAGCATTTCGTCTGAAATACATTTATTTTTTGCATATGGGGCATGGATTTATTACACGGCAAAGCCTTTTATCAGATATGTTTAAAAACAACCTCTTGTTTTGAGTCCAAGTTTGCCTCTTTTTTAGTTTGACCTTAGTTAGTTTTACAGCATCGTTGTTTTTCTGCGATTCAAACACCTGCTGACCTCACAGCAGTCATCATGGGATAAGATCACATCTAATCATCTGCGACCTGTTTGTGTCTTCATGGCTGTGTGGGCTTATTTGTGGCCTCCTCAATCCAAACACATGAGAGCTAGCTGAAATGAAAGCTACACATTTCCAGTAGGTGTGAATATGAGTTTGCGCTCTGTAAAAGACTGGCAACCTCTCCACTATATTCTCTTCCTTATGACCAGTGCACACAGGGACCAGCTTAAGCTTTTTGTGACTCTTTAATAAAGGTAATAGAAGTTAAATGAAAGAATATATTATATATCAAAAATATTGTTGTCACTGACAGCAGTAATATTGCCATGATATATTATTAGGTATTATTTTCAAACCCCTTAAAGGCAGTATTTCAGTTATTTGTTGGGAGCAAGACACAACTGATGTATTCTTAACTAACAGCTGAAGACTGTTCCTTTGGTTTTGTCCACTTGTCTTAAACTACATGTGGATATCCTGCTGTGATGCTGCATTTTCAGTGTTTCAATAACTCATGAAAAAGAAGAAAAGAAGGCAATTATTTTGTTGGCATTCAAATACAGTGTCCACAAAGCTTCACCAACTTGATAGTTCAATTTAGAGCTTACCTCCCCTGTTAATCGAGCTTCTGTACTTTCTTACTGGAGGTTGGTGTTCCTGGAGCGCAGCTTTAATGAGGCTTGCAATTACTCTATATCAAATAAACAACAGTAAAAAAATTTAACATTTAAAAAGCACAGCTTCCATAAAAATGTCTAAGGGAATCATAAGTCCGATGCTGATAACCACCTGCACATGCACTCTCCTCTAATCTCACTTGTCCAGCATTTAGCCTGCTTTGACCATGCCTGTTTTTGTAAAGCATTATCTGTCCAGTTTCTATCAGTTAAGCCACTAACTTATCGCTCAAAGAAATATTTCAACATTTTAGAAAATAGTTTTTCTTTGTTGCATAATGTTAAAAGACAACATTTTGATTGTTTTTATGATAAATTTTTATCTACCACTGGCAGCCACCCCCATAACTTTATACAATAATCAAAGCGTATAAACAATATGGCTGTTTTATAGTTTCCAGGCAGCAGAGCTTCTAGGAGATTATTGGTTAGAGATTCTGGTGCAATAAAATAGCAAAGTGACATTTTTACACTTGTATAATTTAACTCTTACATACTGTTCACATTTTAATTCTTCACAGTATTGTCCCAGTCAGCTTTGCTGGGTCAAGAATTCTCTCATAAAAAGTGTTTGTTCCGCATTTTGAACTGCAAATCTATTCAGACGTATAAATATTCCATCTGACGTTAAACAGATGATTAATGAATTCATTTACAGCAGGGAGACCATAATTTTTTGATTTTACAGCATTTGTTTTAGTTGGGAAAACATCTACTATCACAAAATATCATGTCCTGTTTTACCCAAAACATAAAAACATAAAATAAACCTAACTATAACCTCTATGGGGACCTATGCAGTGGTTGTGGGAATACAGACAGTGTCAAGGTTCCCCTTGAGGTATTCCACCAAACAAAATAAAACATCAAAAATCACAGGAAAAAAAAAGAAAAAAACCCCACACGGAGACAGAGACAACACAGTATCGAGATTTCCTAAAACCACAAAAGTTTCTTAAGCAGACACACGGTGATAGATCTAAAATCCATCTGAATGGATACAGTTCAAGTCAAATTTAACCCATAATATTGTCAATTCACAAAAACTTGTATAACTTGTATGTTATGGCATTTTTAATATTTTCATTTTAGGAAAAGTCATAAATTTTTAGGATAAAATAGTAAGATGTTTTTAATGCTATCAAATGTCAACAGTATGTAACAGTTTAATAAGTGCTGTAGCATTAGTGTGATAGTAGTGACTCAGTAATGTGTGTGTAGGCTGATTTTTTTTTCTACCTTTGGGAAAGAGCCTGTTGCTCTTGCCATTCTCCATGCAAATCTATATTTGCTGTCTGCTACCTGTACCTTCATAATTAGCATATAGACAAGTGAATTCAGATTTCATTCCATGTAAAGAATAATTAAAGAGTACTTGAAGTTATTTTTTAAATTGTTTAATTTGTAGACGTTAATGTTTTATAAATTGATGTTTCTGTGTTTGTTCTTCATCTATACTGACAGCTGTTATCCGAACTGCTTCAAATGTCACACGCGTATTGCTGGGGAACCTGCTGTGACTTAGATAAAATCGAACAAGCTTGTAATTTTGAAAAGAACTAAAAGAATTATGATAGCTGACAGTTTCCAAATTTCAATCAGTGTTTAGAAAGTGCAGAGGTGCAGTACACAACTCTGCTTACTCCTACACAATCCTGTTGTATTCGTAGTGCATAACAACAGAAAGAATTCAGAAAATATTGTTTGCTGTGACTTTATCTCTTGCCGTGATCACAATCTATGCTCTTCTGTGCTTTTGCCCTTCAGGTTGGGTATGGAGCATGATGGCCAAGGGAATCGTTGTGCTGATGAGACCAGCATGGGTAGCATCATGGCACCACTTGTCCAAGCAGCTTTTCACCGCTATCACTGGTCACGTTGCAGCAAGCAGGAGCTCAACAGATACATCCAGTATGTTTGCTCTTTGCACAGCTGTTGTGTAAATTAATTTGTTCCTTCTCTTTTCATATGTGGTCTGCTCCTGACCTCGCATTGCATATAACATTTATGTCCTTATTATTCTTATTGCTTCCTCAGCTCCTATGACTGCTTGCTGGATGATCCCTTTGAACATAAGTGGCCCAAGCTTCCTGAGCTCCCTGGAATAAATTATTCAATGGATGAACAGTGCCGCTTTGATTTTGGTGTTGGTTATAAAATGTGCACTGCTGTAAGTAAGCTTTGTGGCCCCAATATATATATATTTATTCATTTGAATTATTTATTTATTCTACCATATAATAACCACATAATTAAAATAATTAGAATAGTCAACAATTTTTAATCAGTATTTTTTAATGCTGCAAAGGAGTAAGTTCTGTTTTTTAACAGGGAAAAACTGTGTTTGCTTATCTATGTTTCCAAAAAGAATTAGTGCTCAGATTTGCTGTTTAATTGCTCATTTAGTTTCGAACCTACGACCCCTGCAAGCAGCTGTGGTGCAGCCACCCTGACAACCAGTACTTTTGTAAAACTAAAAAAGGTCCTCCTGTGGATGGAACAGAGTGTGCACCAGGAAAGGTAGGAAATGTCTCTGAATCATCTGTAATTTTATTTTTTCTTTACAATAATTGCTAAGTGGAACTCTCTAAAAATAGGAAGCGGAAATAAAGTTTCGGAGCAATATTTTCAGAGAAGCCAAATGTCATCAGTTTGGACTTGTTGACCTTTCTTTTCTTCTTCCTTTCCACCTGTCTCTCATTTTTAATGGACACTGATTTTCAGTGGTGCTTCAAGGGTCATTGCATCTGGCGAACCAGCCAGGAGCCTCAGGGCCATGATGGAAGTTGGAGTTCCTGGTCAAAGTTTGGCTCTTGCTCCAGAACATGTGGAGGTGGAATTCGCTCCCGCAGCAGACTGTGCAACAATCCTCCGTGAGTGCTACAGCAACAAGGAAGCTGAATCTATGTCGCAAAACTAAGAAAAAAACAGAAAATAAAACAGCTATACAGATAGTGAAAAAATAGTATTTGATCACACAGTATCATCAGTATCAGTATTCATCTAAAAGATGTTAATGTACTATATAAGTGTAAATGAAGAGCTTCAGGGACGTTTTTTTAATCCAGTCCTGGGTTTGTTAAGCTTGACTTAGATTTGGTTTCATTAATTTATTTATAAAACTATAAAAACCTCATACTGCGTTTATACTATTAATGAAGAGAAAGGTCAAAGTGAGGTGTTATGATGGTGTAATAGAATTAAATGTGATTTCATTGTATTTTAACAGTGTAACTTTAACAACAACAGCTGTTTACAGGAAAGAAGAAATATTATAATGTAAGTAATTTTAAGTAGTACAGAAGTTAAGTGGTGCATTTTACAGGAAAGGAGACACAAAAGATAATGAAAATGATTTTAAGGAGGATGTAAGTCATTTTAACTAGAGTAAAAAACTTACAATAATTATGATTGCATCTCTAATACTACGCGTTGTTTGTTGAAGTTAAATTTTGAAGTGTCAGCTTTCACATTCTGGCCATTACCGTTTTAGGATTTTCTTTGTTTGTTTGTTTTTAATCAGAAACAAAGAAAGGAATTACACATACTCGATGCTAATGCAGTATCAGCTTGTAAAAGACAAGGCAGCCAAACCCTAAAACAGGCTCTCATGCCCTATTTTATTGTATATTTTATTTAAATGGGATCATGACTTACAGAATGAACAAAGCTTGTACGCAACCTGTTATATTAAAAAAATCTAACTTTCGGTAAATCAAACTAGTGTTTGCTGAGACCATAGAGCATATCTAACATACAGTAGCAGTCACTGCCACCTTATTTCTTTTTGCAGCCAGAGCTCTTTGCCCCCAGCTGGTTATTAGAAATAATGTATTTACTCATTACCCAACAGAAACACTGATTTTTCCAGCTGAGGTTAGCTGACATAATCAGTGACTGCATTCCATTTAGGTTTTCATTTTACTGAGATCTCAGAATCAGAATCAAAATCATTATTGTCATTAAAGCAATGAAACTTTTAACAGTGAAATTGAGGTGCAATTTTCTCAGTGGACAGATTTGATCTGCTCTGCAATGTGTTTTAATTTTAGATAAGATTTAAGTGTGCAGATTCTTTTGTTGATGTTCTTTCATTAACTGTAATAAAGACACATTCCTAACCAACTTTAAGGCTAAAATCAGATGACCTGTTCACGCGTAATGCACTCTGTGTTGGCCTTTTGTGTAAATTACATAGGAACTAGTCTGGAATTTTAAATCTGGAGTTTGGGAGTAAATCAAATCATCCATGTAAACTCAAAAAGTTTACATGGATGATCCTTTTTCGAGAGTGCAACATGTGATTCGCATGATACAAAAGCAAAAGGTAAAAACTAAAGGAAATAATAACAAGACAGCTTCAACTTCAAAAAATTTACTTTCTTTTTTTCTTATACTCAACTGGTAGAAAAGTTGTCACTCAGTGCTTTAATCAGAGCTTGTCAGTAAAGCAGATTGATTTCTTGCATGAACTGCACAACAACATACCGTGACAAATAGTATGTAGGCCATAATGTAGTCTGCTGATATATGGGATTGATTAGCACAACAGACAGTTTGATTTTCCATTGCAGGAAAGGTACTGGTGTAAATCGTGACATTATTTACAGCATGATGTTTCAGTTAGAGATTTCTGACATTGTTGTCCCCTTAGATATAGTTCTGGCTCATTGGGGCTCATTGAATGAATTGGAGGTGTTCTTACAGGTGTTCTGACATCAGTAACTCAAACCTCTGGCAAATTAAACTTTTACAATAAAAGACAATAACTGTACAAATAGCACTGAAGTGTTAATGGTTAGTTGTATGCAAACATCTGGATACCCTTGAGAAAATAATATCTTGTTAACTTAAGATGTGAAAATCTGTCTTTCATTAAAAGTCAGTGCACTATTACTTATTATGTTTAGATGAAATGAAAATAAATTAACTTTGTGGACCTGGCTGAGGATTTGTAAGTCAATCCCACTGATGTGCGACAGCCAATTGCACTGGAAACTGGAAAGTTTCCTGCAGTCCTTCCAGAAAGTCAAACAGAAAAGTGATTTTTAGCATGTTGTGTGTTCAGAACAACATGGTACAGCATCATTGGCTTCTTATTGTGTTTTTTTGAGCAGTTCCTGAGCAATTTGTGGTGGGGTGTGCATGCTATAGGAAGCTATATGAATTATTATTATAACATTTTGTAGTTGTGTGCTGTGATATCAGCGACAGAGCATGTTATGCTAAGTATTCACCTTTTGGGTTCCTAAACGTTTGTGCCTGGAACATTTTTAATTTTTTTAAAAATGTTTTAAAGATTTCAACACGTTTCTTTTTAATGTTTCTTGGCTAAAGTGATTTTATTTGTATTGTTTGACTTGAAAAAAACAAACAAAAGCAAAGTGTCTATTCTAGGTCAAAAATTTGCATACAGCTTTGGTGTATTACAATTTCAATTACAGAATTCAAACATATTCTTTAGGCTTTTTTAAATATCCATATTCTTTTTTAAAGCTAGGAGGATGGATCAGGTTTCAAATATTTAATAGTAATACACTTACAAATGATTTTAGCCTAAGGAGCTTGGACAGAAAAGCGTCTGGAATTCTTTAAGTTGCTTGAAGATGTTTCCTCTCATATAAGAAGCTTCTTCAGTTACAGACTAATTTTAGTCTTGTTCAATTACAGCCCAAAAAAAATGACATTTGAATCTTTGGGAACATTATGAAGGAAGTTTGCTCAACAGCATCATGTTTTTGTCCTTGATCAGACCTGCCTACGGTGGTAGAGATTGCCCCGGGTCTGCGTTTGACTACCAGATGTGCAACACAGAGGAGTGTGCAGGCCCTTACGAGGACTTCCGTGCTCAGCAGTGCGTCCAGAGAAGCAACAAATACCATAAAAACATCAAGCACACCTGGCTGCCTTATGAGCACCCAGATGGTAAGAGCTGGCTCTCCGCTTCATTGGTGAGCTTGAAAGTTTTCTGCACAGCAGCAAGAGGACAGATGGTAGTTGCATTAGCAGCTTTTCACAGGAACATTAAGAGTCATGGAGGTGTTATCAGACTGTCAGAGCTTGCGGATGTCTTTATCACATTTGATAATCAGGGTGTGTATGAATGTGTTTTCATGTGCTTTCAGAGGCCCGTAAATGTGAGCTGAGCTGTCAGTCAAAGGAAACGGGAGAGGTGGTATCTATGAACCAGGTGATGCATGATGGGACAAGATGCAGCTACTTAGACCCATTCAGTGTTTGCGCTCGAGGAGAGTGCCTGGTAAGCGTTTGCTCAAAA
The DNA here is from genome assembly GCF_041146795.1 of Maylandia zebra. Classification (NCBI taxonomy): domain Eukaryota; kingdom Metazoa; phylum Chordata; class Actinopteri; order Cichliformes; family Cichlidae; genus Maylandia; species Maylandia zebra. The sequence goes on along the minus strand of NC_135174.1, from coordinate 19,781,110 downwards.
ACATAAACTTTGACATATTTAAGACATAATGAGATAATCAGGCACGTCTTGTGGTTTATACTACAACACACAAAAAAGTCAGTGACCTTAAGTCTTCAGACTTTGCATTTATATCATTTTGCACTGGGAAGGTCGGTCATCCAAGATACAATTAGCAGTAAGCTGTTTACATTTTAAATTAAATGGAATAGATTTTGTCTTAGGGTTTGAAATTCATAATTGGCAAATTTTTGAGAGTATTTTGCCTTTTTTAACAATAGTTTCTAAAGTACACTATCAATTTAAAATTAAAAGCTATATATAAGAGCAATTTTATTCTGTTTTCACACCTCAAAATAAATCCTATGTTTTATTAATGCACTATCTATGCATTGCTTTACACCAGAGGTCACACTGCTGTGACCTTTAGTAGATTCTATTTTAATGATGGCAATGTTGTTTAAAATTATATATAGATATTTAATTACTGAAGTGTAAGTGAATTGAATAGAATACATCACCTTTTGCCCCTTGACATGGTATTTATTTTGGCTCCATTTTCACCTTAGGCCCAGTGTGGCAGCGTTGTAGAGAAGACAGTCAGTGTTTTGGTTACTCTTTTGTTATGTCTAGACATGTTTCCAATATGCAGTATATTTTACAAGGCACCGTCCAAATCAGACATGTGCTTTGTCCTTCCGTGGCATCATTCTCCCAGCAAAACAATCTGCGTCTCTGTAAAAGTCAGTCACAGTGTTCCACTGATGTGATTGACTGGCTGTGCCTTTTCTCCTTACAGCATGTAGGCTGTGACAAGGAAGTTGGGTCTTACAAGCAAGAGGATAAATGTGGAGTTTGTGAAGGAGACAACTCTCACTGCCGCACTGTGAAGCTGACACTCACCAAGACCCCTAAAAAGAACGGTAACTATCAACTGCAGGGGCAGGACAGCCGTGAAATGGATGTTAACCCTTAGCTAAGAATGAATTTAATGACTAGTTCTTCTATATTTTAGCCACAGTCTACCTATGTACCAGCCTTTATCATCAATCAAAACCCTGTCTTATTATCTTGATTTAGAAATAATTGGCTTCTTTAGAGCCCCCCAAAAATACAACTTGTTTAAAGTGCCGGGCTAAACTGTGCTCTTTCTTTTTGCCTTGTTAGGAATGCTGAAAATGTTTGACATCCCAATAGGGGCCCGCCACATAGTCATTGAGGAGAACGAGACCTCCCCTCATATAATTGGTGAGTGCGTCCCACATTTTTGTCATGTGTGGAAACATCTGATGCTTTTGACTGAAAATAATAGGGCTGGTTTGTGAACAGAATTAGAAGTCAAGGGGTTTGTAAACCAGATTGCAACATATTTTCTTAATAAGAAAGAGATTTCAGAGTCAGCTCACAGAAAGTATCTGAGGTTTCTTTGATGGAAGTAAAATTTACAGAATAGTGATTAAGTGAATAAGGGGGGAATTATTAGGAATAATATGACCTAATAGCATCTTATAGAAACTTTATAGGGATTTTATAGGTTTTGCAGACAACTTCACGATCTATAGTGAGAGCGGTGTGCAGGTGGATGAGCCTAGAGAGGTGGAAGTATGTGCTGGACAAGAGTAACAATGAAACTGCAAGGAACAGATGTAGTGAAGGTGGATACGTTTAAATACGTGGGTTTAACCATACAGTGCAATGGACAGTACACAAGAGGTGGAAAAAAGAGCGTAGGGTGGGTGGACTGGGTGGAAATGAGTGTCAGGCGTGATGTGTGAGAATAGGAGAATTTCCACTGGGAGTGACTTGGAGAGATGGGATTAGGGCTGAACGATATATCGCATTTGCGATAATATCGCGACATGATCAAGTGCAATTTTCTAACCGCAAAGGCTGCGATTATACTCTGGACATGTCCAAATTCATGGGCTGCATCCTCCTGAGGCCGCATTTGTAGACCGATTACGTCACAGCGACGTGCCGAAGGCTGTCCAAATTACTACCATATCCCAGAATTCATAGCGCGGCCCAGCCAAACTCCAGTTTCCAGCAATGGCGGCCGCTACTAAGTTTTAAAATTACTCATACTAATCTTTCTGGGTCACAAAATAAACTTTTAACATATTTTCAGGCGAGAAAGTAGTTGTGTAAACATCAAATATCTGCTCGGTTTATCAAGATATCCCATATTTGCAAAAGTGCTTCGACGTTTTCAGAGGCGTCTGCTACCCACCAGCTCGACAGCTAGCCGGGAGCTCGAGGGTTACTGATGCGGCCGAGAACGGCACAACTCCCGGCACATCATTTTCAGATCACCGCGGAGTTTCGCTGCTCGGGTTAAACGTAATATATAAGTCACTTAGACAACCTAAAAATGTTATTGTTGGGCTTTTTTCAGTGTTTTGTTTGTTCGTGAGTAAATCGGTTTGGCTGAGATTAAAGTTATTAGATTAGATAAAATAAAACTTTATTAATCCCCCGGGTGGGTTCCTCCTTGGTTTTCACACAGCTGACTAAACGTCAAACAGAAAACTGATTAAACAGAAGTATGAGACAGTCGAGAATTTACACCAGTGTCTGGTTATATTTTAGATAGCAAGAAGCAGACGGCCGAGTTTATTAAACTCCACCGAGACAGCGGTGACGCTAATCAGAACTAGACCGTCCAATTTCACGCCTTTAAATTTTAAAGGCGTGTTTGTGTGTGTGTTTATACAATTGCTATTATGTTTGCACTTTATGTGTAATGTTACTGACTGCAAAGATCAGTAAGATGTGTGTATTTTTTATTTATTAGTTTTATTTATTTAATATTATTTTTTAATTGAATGACTGTCTAGTAGTTCACAGATGTCGAAAAACTGAGTGTGGTAAAGCCACTGATTTTGTTTATGTATATTTCTGCAATCTGCACATTGTACTGACTTTCATTTTAATGTTTACACCAGGGTTCCTTGTCAGCACTTTATGCTCAGATGTTTGTAAGCTAAAAATAAACTATTGTGTATGTTCAAATATACTGTTGTGATTGAAGAAGTTAAATAAAAATGTCAGTCATCAATTCATGCATCACCTCATGTCATCATAACAGAGGTCTGTCTTCCAGGAAAGAACAGTTTAAAATTAATGTAATATAGTATTGGCCATACTATATGATGTATTGCTTGTCTTTGTTTAATAATACAGAAGACAAAGACCTTAAAAAATAATCGCATATCGCATCGCAATCGCAATATTGGGGCAAAAAATCGCAATTAGATTATTTTCCATAATCGTTCAGCCCTAGATGGGATTAGAAATAAGTGCACCAAAGGAACAGCTCAGGTTGAGTGGTTGGAGGTGAAGTTAAAGAGGCAAGGCTGAGATGGTATGGACATGTGCAGAGGAAGGGTGTGAATATATGGAGCTGTCACACAGGAGTAAAAGAGCAAAGAGCACAAAGAAGATTCATGGATGCAGTAAAAGAAGATATGCAACGTGCTGATGTGTCAGAAGAGAATGCTACGATGAGATGGAGGAAGATGATCTGGCGTAGCGACCCCTAAAAGAAGAAGGACTTTATTTTTGTTTGTGCAAGTTTAATAACACTTATGCATCAGGAACTACAAAATGTTATAATAATAATTCATATAGCTTCCTATAGCATGCACACCCCACCACAAATTGCTCAGGAACTGCTCAGAAAACACAATAAGAAGCCAATGATGCTGTACCAGCCTCAGACTCTTTGGATTCTCTGTCTAGTCAAGCATCTGCTTCCAACTTCCTGGTACCAGACACAACAGGACACCCCATAGTTCATGTGCTGGTGATCTTGTGACTCAGATATGTTTTGGTGGCACAAGTGTAATGAGAGCATAGTTAGGGAGTTGGTTTTACTGTTGTTTCCCCATTTGTAAATATCCTGCTTCTGTTTTGCCCTCTGCTTCTGTAGCCTACCACATGAAATAGCATGTTTATCCATTTTTAGGGACTATGTTTAGTGAACCTCAGGAGGAGTTTGAGATGTTTCTCTTTAAAGTTTTTTTTTTTTTTTTACATTTTTATAAACAATGTTTTGACATCGACTGCCTTAGAGATTAAAGATCTTGACTCCACATTTTTGAAAGAGCAAACTTCAAACTTTGAAGAGCAAATTTTGGAGTTTTAAAAGCCCATTTGATGTTTCGAAATGTACATTTTAAAATTAAATATGACATTAAAGAGAATGGCAGGAGACTCAGCTCTACTGACATTAATATATGTTAAGAGGAGGATCAGACACTACTTATAGATAAACTTTGGCAGGAAAAAGTGTATTTCTTATAGTGAAATATAAAGTGCAATTAGCACAGCTGACAGGTCACATCGTAGGTGCAACTCCAGTGATGTGAAAACAGCAGATGTTTTTTTTATGCCTTACTTCAAAGCGAATGACTTTCAAATTGCTTGCATGCAGTTTACAGTGTGAAGCTCTATGTGAAAAAGGAGGACACTCTGAAATGTCTTCAGTTATGGAGACAAAATAACAGAGTAATCATTTTTTTTATCCTAGTATGAGCTTTGGGGTGACTGATGAGTCAGGTTCAAACAGCTTTCAGCCAAGCCAACCATCTTCCTTTTTGGGCCACTCGTCTCTCCTCTGACAAAACAAAACACAAGTTGGAAGAACTGGTGTCAGAAAGCCACAATGGCATATTGACACATTCTCTGCTTAGAGCAAACTTTCTGTGATGGGAATGGATTAATCCCAACTTTGAATTTGTACATCCCTTCCCTTGGACTTCCCTCTGCCTCCATAAAATATCTGTTTCTTCATTACTGACAGCTGTGAAGAATCAAGTAACTGGAAACTTCATACTGAATGAAAAAAGTGAAGATGCCAAATCAAAGACCTTCATTGAAAATGGTTTACAGTGGGAGTATTCCATTGAGGGTGAGAGGGAGACATTGAAAACAACTGGCCCTCTGCATGAAGGGATCATAGTCCTGGTGAGTGTATCAAGTAAATTTTCCGAGCTTCAGTTTGTCCTTCCAAATTTCTGTTTATTCTAATAACGTTCGTTCACTTTGCTGCAGATCATTCCTCAGGAAGAAGATGCAAAAGTTAGCTTAACATATAAGTACATCATACATGAGGACCTGCTACCACTTATTACCAACAATAATGTTCTTCTCGCCGAATTGGACACATATGAGTGGGCACTAAAAAGCTGGTCTCAGTGCTCCAAACCCTGTGGGGGAGGTCAGTGAATGTACTGAAGCTGCGGGTTTTTTGCGTAGGCTCAAACAAAAGTAAAGATAAATCTGGGCAACTACAGAAATTAATGAGTTAAAGAAATAAAACGACTCACAACAGTTCAAGGTTTTAGTAGCTTACTATATACCATAATTATATAACAATAATAAACCCATTCCACCTGAGTTTTATTTCTTATATTTTTGCATTTAATTTGCTTCTGATGTTCCAACTTAAAACACACAATTGTGAATGAATTAATTATGAATTATGAATATCTGTTTTGGGGGGGAGACATGAAAAAATAACAGAAATATAAGTCCAAGCATTTATTGTCTTTGCAGACGATTAGTTCAGTCTTTGGCCTTTTAATTTAGACCACTTTGATTGAAGTTGACTGAAGTCTTCGTTTCTTCAGCTGCTTTTCTTTCTTAGGGAACAAAGCTGGATGCATTGATTTCCTCGTGCTGTGATCTCTTTTGGTCTGCCTGACCTTTGCTTTAGATAAAGTGATCCAGTTTCTTCAAAGTGGCGTAGACTGTCATGCAGTGCTCTCTTAGAAAACTTTGCATGAAGCCTAGATTTGACTGTGAGAAAGCCCCACCTTACTTAGATTGAGACTTTAGTTTCTGAAGCTTTTACTTAGCTCTGATTTCATGTTTCCTCCCACCAAAATGTCTCTTAATAAGCAGGTTTTTAAGCTTAAAACTTGATATTTCTAAAAAGCAAACTGCTGCTAGAGGGTTTACTTTTGATGCACTGATCAAACACGCCCAAGTGTTATCTAAATGCACTGATGGGATGATATAGTTACCAACAAAGAGTCCAGAATCATTCAACTTCACATTTTTTGATTATTTTAAGCTTTGACAGCTTTTCTGTGTAGTCTCAGACTTTTGGACTCTACTATATATTTGTGTTTTTGCCTCTGTGCATCCATACAGGCAATTTTAAATCAAGCGATCAAGATGTGATTGAAGTGGAGATATTCAGCTTTAATTCAATAATAACTGTTTATTATTACCACTAGTTTTATACACAGTCCCCTATTTTCACAGGCTCTAAGCTAATTGTACAACTGACTGATAAGAAGCGTCATGGCCAGATGAAGCCTGTTTCCGTGTTCTGGATCTGGAGTTGATTCTGAGTGTTGAACTTGTTGAACTTCTTTAGCTGCTGAAACTCTTAATATGAGGTCCAAAGAGACATTGATGCAAGTAAAGGAGGTCATCATTAGATTGGAAAACTAAAATGAACCCCTCAGACAGAGAGCAAAAACTTTGGGATTGTCTCAATCGAGACTCTAGTCTTTACAAGAATGAATGCACTAGCCAACTCAGCATCACCAAAAGGCTTGAAAGACTGCAGAAAACAACAAAAATGCATGATTGCAGAATTATTTCTCTGCAGGAGAAGAACTAAGAGCACCTTAAGGAGGTATCATTGTGAAAGACTACAATCAATAAATCAATGCAGACGGTTTACAACAAGCTGCAACCTACTGGCTACACATTTAAGAACAAGAACGTCAAATTCGATTTTTTACAAGTTGAATTTCTTTGTCCAATTACTTTTGAATCTCTGAAAATTTGGGACTCTATATAAAATTATTTTTTACAAAGTTATGGAGGTCACATGGTATATGATCTATAGTCTTGCTGGTACATTCCTTGTGTAATTTTATATCCATTAGGCATACAGTACACCAAATATGGATGCAGGAGGAAGAGTGACAGCCGTTTGGTGCATCGTAACTTTTGTGAAACCAGCAAAAAGCCCAAACCCATCCGAAAACGCTGCAACACCCAAGACTGCAGCCAGCCCACGTGAGTGACTTTAAACTACAGCACTGCAGCTCTATCAGCATGAGCACTTTTAAAATTGCTTTCATACCGTATGTCCACTCTGACATGACTTTTACCATTTTAGTGAGGATGTAAAAACTAGTGTAGAAAGGTTATTTAATTTTGGAATGAGAGGGATAGTTTTATTCAAACACAATGCTCTCTTGATAGGTGGGTGGTAGAAGAGTGGAGTCCTTGCAGTAAGACCTGTGGAAAACTCGGGTACCAAACCAGGGTGGTGCAGTGCATGCAGGCGCTTCACAATGGTACCAACAAAGTGGTCCACAGCAAACACTGCACTGATGAACGTCCAGAGATAAGGAAAGCCTGCAACCATACTGTATGTCCTGCCCAGTGGAGGACAGGGGCATGGTCTCAGGTGAGACAGGATCTTCTTCTTCTTCTTCTTCTTCTTCTTCTTCTTCTCAGTGTTCTCGATGAAAGCTGATGAAAATAAAACATATTTGTGTGTGTGTTTGTGTGCGTTGGGTGTGTCGCAGTGCTCAGTGACCTGTGGCGAAGGCATTCAGCAGAGGCAGGTGGTATGCAAGACCAGTGACAACACCATTGGAGAATGCGAGGGCGAGAAACCGGAAACAATCCTCATTTGCAAATTGGGACCATGTTCAGGTGAGATGCACATGCATGTACGTGCTAATAGAGGAGAGATTTGGCCACCTTGCTACTAGTCTCACATACACCATTAAAAGGACACTGCTTCTGCTTCTGACTTGTGACAAGTAAATGCATTATGAGTCTTGCACATGTTATCATAATCCTTGCAGTAGATTTTAGAGAAGTGTAGTGTAACACAAGATTTGCCTCGTGAACATGAGCAGAAATCTTCCAAAAACAACTTTGTCTCACTAATGGTTACAAGATTGCTGCATAAGACCCTTGAGACCCACATAGGCAAACACTTTTTTTCAGGACTGAATACATTTTCTGTTAATGCTCTTTGTATTAAATATCCTGTGCACACAAAGACACTTCTTTAAGACCTTAAATATTTCTGCACCAGTGCCCTTCCTCAGCCTTTCTCATTTTGCTTCCTCTTCAAAGAGCTGAGTGCCTCCAGTTCTTTCAGTTCTTTTCTTTTTCCTTGCATTGGTAGTAAGTGGGAAATTATGTGCTTTGAAAATACACAAAGGAACACAAAGAATTCCAGTTTGCACTCCGTGTCCTGTGAACAACAAAGTTCTGTTTTCCTGTAAAAGAAACAGATTCCCAGAAGCTTTTTCTGTCATGGCTTCTTTTTAACCCCAGTTTTGTTTTGTTTTTTGCTGTTACACTCTCCAGGACATCCAGGGTCTTCTCTCGACGAACAAATAATGGAAAACTCTACAATAAAAGACGAAGCTGTCTATCTAAGAGTTCCAGAAAACCCTGTCCAAAAAATCTCTTCAAGTAAGCTACAATGCAATTTTTTTCTGAAATCAATATAAACAGAGTAGAAGTAGAAATATTCATTTCACCGCAGTTTTTAGTGATGTTCTCTGTCCTGTTATTACTAGATGAGCCATGTCTGGGGGATAAATCGATTTTCTGCCAAATGGAAGTCCTTTCCCGGTATTGTTCCATCCCTGGATATTATAAGCTTTGCTGTGAGTCTTGTGACAAGAAAGAAAGCCTCACTACCCATGTTCCTGACTTTCACACCCCAGTAGCCTTAGCTGAACCTGACATCTCAGCTCTTTCTCATCCTGCCTCTTCCAAGCCACCTCATGTCACCACAACACAGACCCCGCCAAAAACCACTAAAGCCATCACTCGACGGCGTCTTTTCACTACCCCGGTGCCAACTACAGCTGCCACTTCTCAAACTTCACCACAGACAAATGCTGCTCCGCCCCAGCATCCCACCAGCGAATCCTTTCTCACTGCTGGAAAGAGAGATTCAGATGCTGGGCCAGTTCTACCTCCGGGGCCGCCACGGCCTACAGCAGACTCAAGTGGAGGTGCCTCTAAAGAGCACAGCCCAAACAGCACTTTAGGCCCAGCTGCTGCAAGATCAAGAAGGGACACTTTAGGATCAGAGAGGGACTCCAGTCACAGAAACTTGTCGGCTCAGAAATGAACAGTGAACAGTGTTGTGAATGTGCTGTTCGGTGAAATGGTCTCAAATATCAGCACACCCTTTGCAGTATGTGATTTACTCAAAGTTTTTCTTTTTTTTTTATTATTATTATTATTTTTCTGTCCATGATAGTGAACTTAGACCAGCCCAGTGGTGGTTACCTCATCAAAACTTCAGAGCGATCTGGTGCACGGCGTCGCTCGGCCGTGTGTGCTTCAAATATGAAATGGAAAAAAAAAGTTTAAACAAAGGTGCTGTAAACTAAAATGACTTCAAAATGTGATGACTGCATTGCTACATTCATGTTTTTATCTGTGTACAGTTGTGCAAGCCTGTTGTTTTTTCAAGTGCATTAGAACTACTATTAAACTCGTGAACATAAGGAGGTCATAGACTATGGTTTTGGAGGTGCACGTGCCAGCTATGGGGTCTGGAGTGTGCCACCAGAATAATTATAAACCTTATACTGTATTTATAATATAGAGCTACATTTTTTTAAAGACAAAAAAAATCCTTATCCCTGTGTAGTGTCATTGTCTCTGCCAGATGCCATTTTATGACAGCTTTACCCACATATGAAATGCAAGAAGTAGCTACAGGACTGGCAGGTTAGCTGTTATGTTGTACATAATAGTTATTGGTCTAAACTCAAAAAGCCCTGGCAAAAAAAAAGTCTTATGTATTAACCTGGCGTATTCTATCAAATACCATGCTAATTCCATTTATTGATACAGTATCCATCCATATTCTTCCACTCTTCTAAGTTCGGGTTGCAGAAGAAGTAGTTTAATCACAAACCTCCCTGGCCCCCTACTCGAGCTCATTTGGAGTCCCAGATGATAACCCATCCTGATAGGGCTCCTTCTTGAAATTGACAGCTCCCTTTATCCCCATTGTTGCCACAACAGGTGTCAAACCGACTTGCAGCCACAGCTCTGTAAAGCCACCTTGGCAAAGGAGATGTGGAACAGTCTGTTCGGACTAAAGTCCCCTGCCTCCTTTGAACGTTGTCAAAGTTTGAGTGGGAAAGGAAGATGTCATATATTAGGGCCTCTAGCAGATATTCTGAGCGCACCCTCACTAAACATCTTGGAATGCCGGGCCTGTGAAGCATCCTCCCTTGCCACAGGATCCAACTCACCACTAGGTGATGATCAGTTGACACCTCAGCTACTGTTGTGACTAAGTTGCTAGCTAAAGGCCTAGTCAAACGTTGCAGGGAAATACAACTAAGCATCTACTGAACATTTTTTTTTACTTTAAAAAACTCAATTTGTGTCGGTACAGAGATTATGAGTGTCAATTTAGCTCCATTAATAACAAAAGAGCAATAGTTTGATAAATGTGCATATATAAGATATGCTAATTAGCCATGTGGTCATGTCGCTTACCCTCGATCTGTTATGAGCTGCTAATCTCGGCTCAACCAGTCTGGTAAAAACTGCATTCAGGTAATTCAGGTAAAGAGTGAATTGGAATTAAAATACATGACATGATCTAAAAGCAAATGAACTTAAATGATTAAAAACAAGTATTTAAAGATAGAAGCTAAATTCAGAGAGTCATTACACCAAATTATTATTTAACCAACTGTCAGATTGTCGGATGTTCTTACATTTCTAGCTGTTTTTCCTCCTAGCTTGATGTTTGTTTGTTTTTTAACAAATTGAATATGCTTATTAAATATACATCCAAGACAATGGTATAATCGTATTACCTTACTAACTGATCACAATCAAGCACTCTTGAATTCTACAGTTATCCTGGAGGTACCCTCCAAACCTCATGCCATCACTCCTGGCAGGGAGCTCAGTGGCTTCTCTATCCCTGGTGCTCTTTTTTGGTGTCCGACATACCGCTGATTATCCTCACTGACAGGAAAAATCATGACCGTTTGCAAGCCATCCCCACTGTAGCATGCCCGCTGTCTGTTTTTGTGGACGTCAGTCAATTAATGCTTTAAAATGCTTTTCAGAATATAACGCATTATGATATATATTTTTTTTGTAACTGATGTTTTTCAGATAATAATGTATATAGTGTAAATTTCAAGTTATGAAAAGTTGTGTTGCAATTGCAAAATACAGGCCATGCTGTCTACACACTGTGGTTGGGCGTACTGTTACACCAGTCCTGCATTGCGGTTCATAACGTCATTATTTTTTTTGTATAATTCTTGTATATACGTACCTAAATGAAAGCTTTAATGTTAATATTTATTGAATTTTTAAGTGGTATGGTGAACAAAGTAAAACACATTTGAAAGATGTTGCTTTTGCTCTTTTCTCTGCTCATATCCATTTACTGCAGTTATATTTTACTTTGATCTTTTTTACTCCTCTGAGTGGTGCGCATTCATCATGACCAAGTGTGTTTCAATCAAAAACATCCAGTTCACACATTCATTCTGCCTGATCTAACTCTTAGAAATAAATCACTGGCACTGAAACACATTCAAGCACTTTATTAACTACGTCCAGTCATATACAGGGTGTATCAAGAGACAAGTGATGCCTCTTAATCAAATCTTAATGAGGTTTGAGTGGCACAATGTGACAATACTTGCCAGTCTTCTTCTGCCAGGCTGGCACTGATCTCTGCCAGCTCTGCTGTGTAAAAATAAGACGCTGCATTTCCTATCTCCTTAAAACTGTAGTATTTCGCCGAGTAACCAGGCATTCACTGTGCCCCCCATCTTCTTCTGTGAGCAATGACAAGGTGGTACTGTGGTGTGGGTGTCACACAGACCGAGTGAATGAGTCAGCCAAGGCTGAGACGTCTGCGAAGGTGTCTGGTGAAATCCAGCTGCACCCGAGGCAAAGCCTGATTGACAATAGACTTTGGCAGCCAGCCCTGAGAATAAAGTGACATTTATTAGACGCCTGAATGGTATTTGTTGACTGTCAGTCAACAACAAAAAGAGAGAGTGAGGTGCAGGTAGGTGGTCTGCTGCTGTACAATAATTATGCATTGTTCATATGTAGATATTGTTCGCTTTTGAATAATATTAACACAGAGTCCACTTATTTTCCCAAGCTTTGAACCACATCTCATGGCCTTTTCTTGCTGTTCTTAGCTCAACCATCTCTATGAGGGAAGAGCACTCTCGATCAGCTCTAAAACACCATGAGATGCAGTTGATAAAGCAAACACTGAGATTTTGACTTGTACACAGTGCATTACACTTACTGACAGGATTTAAAAAGGAAAACCTGAGAAATGCAATAAGAAAAATCTTCTCATTTACTTCACTTTTACAGAAACAGAGGAAATGTGTACATTGTTTTTGTTCATGAGTTGTTTAACATATACAGTGTGAAATGGCCAGTTTGTATACGTGTAATGTATAATAGAACCCTGCATTATTTTGCATGTGCAGATTTACATTTATTAATTAATGAATTTACCTTTACGTCCATATTAAGAAGCCACGTGAAGCGACTTTTCGTTGAATCTTCATCCAGGGCCTGTATGATGATGCAGGTTGGTCCATGCTCAGCTCTGTACTCACGCAAAAAAATGTGTTTTAGTTTTCAAATTTCTTTTAGCCTCGCCTGTCTTTATTTTAATTATCAGTAATCATACAGTGCATGTGGTTCTTTGGCCTTTTCATGCTGTTGGCCAGGGAATTCAAATTTCTTTTATAAGCTATTAAAGGTGCATAAATGCTAAAAAAAAAAAAGAAAAAAAGAAAAAAAGAAAAAAAAAGGCATTTTTAGCCTGCTGCTAGGTGGTTTGATTGGCAATAGTATGATAAAATATGATATGTATAACAACCTTCAGGGGCCTAAGATGTATTTATGTGCATAGTTTGGTTTGGAGGAGTTGGTTGACCTCAGACAGAAATGTATTTTAATGTATTAAACTAAGATTGACCTTGCTCTTCCCACCAACTTTGACCCATCTGTTGATCATTTAAGATTACATAATAAAATATCTCAGCAATTGGAATAAAACTTGCTACAAATAGCCATGATCTCCTCCAAATGAAATTCACCTACTGGTGACTCCTACATTTTATAATTAGCACCATCATTAGGCAAACTTTAAATTTTGTTCACTACTTAATACATAATATATGATGTCAGCTCTAATGACTTTCCCAGTTAACCCAAGCTATTATTTTTGTGGAACATGTTACGATAGCATGTTATACCTACTAAACATCACTCTATCACTGATCACTGTAGACAAATAATCATGCTTGTATTAATATTTAGTTTGGCATCACTGCCACATAGCTTCCCTAAAACGCATCCCAGCGGCATTTAATATATAATTGGCTATGAAAATTAACTTTAGCTCTCCTCATATTTTTTTCTTCCCTGAAATTAGCTGAGGTTGTATGGAAAAATTAAAACGTCAGAGCGCATCAAGACAATTTCCCACCCATTTGTGTTATTTTATCTCCCTTCATGGATGACTAAGATTAACTCAGACTCTTTATATAAGAAAAAGTTCAATTAAGCTGTTGAGTATCACTTTAGATATGACAATGAATGATTAGTGCCTCGTCTGCAGACGTACCTTACAAAGCCTGCCTGAGGGGGTAATGACTCCAGCTGAACTGCTGCTCCTCCAATATAAACGCTGGACCTTTGTTTGCAGGTGTGTCTGACACTCAGGAAATCCCTCTTTCCAATCACATTTCCTGCTGTCCCAGTTGAAACTTCGTGGATGACAATTGTTTGTAGACCAATACGTTTTAGAACCTACAACACACGAAACCAACAGCATTTGCTTTTCGTTTGCAAAACCTGTGTATAGATTTTTTGTAGCAGTCGGAAAATGCATTTGTTGATGTGAATATGCAGCATGACAACTATAGGTTGGTTATAAAGACTAATTTGCAGACAGGACATGTTGGAAAACTTTGAATATAGCTTAAATAGTATTTGTGTATGTTTAAACTCTGGTATTTTTATAGCTTAAAGTTTTGCAGTTGATCCAGTTTCCAAGTTGTTGAAAGGTGAGTTGCTCACTTTGATTTGCTGTATGCTTGGGTTCCACTGGTGTATTTCTTCAACTCTGACAAACAGGATGTTATAGAGCTCATCCACACTGGCGTCCAACACTGCCTCCAGCCTAAAGACTTTCCTGCCCCCTGGAATCACTTTGCTACAGATCATATCGCCATTACTCTAAAGAGGAAAAAAAACACAGGTTTGTGATCCACTGTTTACTTAAAGCAAGATTTTTTCAGAGTGCGGTGACCTTTGATGAACTTTGATGAAAGTGCTTTAATGGCATTTTTATTAATTAGATGTTACCTCAGCAACCTCCAACTTCCATCCTTCTTTCTCCTCCAAAACAGAGAGAGCCTTCCTCATTGCTTCTTGTCCATGTTGTACGTACAGCTGATCTTCTTTTGCTGGCACAGGTTTTATATCTTTTGGCTTGGCCTCTGCAAAAGACAGCTGTTTGTAATATTTTGGGAAACGCAATCTAAAACATTTAATGAAAATAACACAGTTATATTTTACCATTATGATTTAAACCAGTTTGCTGTCTCTCGTGGTTCTCGATTTGTCCCCACTGCTGCAGGTGTGTGATCTCCTGACCTATCACTGCCATGGCAGTGCGTTGAAGTCCTGCATGATTGAATGAAAAATAAAACAGCTTAGGAGACTTACTGAGAATGCATTGTTTGCATGAATAGGAATAAAAAGGAGAAAGTCCTTCTGTGGGTTGTGGAAGGTTTACCTGCTATGTTCTTTATATGTGGGTAGGAAATTCCACAGCAGAGCTTTACAACAGCAGGCAGCATGTCTGTCTTTGGCAGTGACAGCAAAGTAAAGTGTGTCTCTGATCTTTATATAGTCTGCGAAGGACACTCCAGTGAGATAAGGGCCAGAGAAGAAGATAGGACCTGTTCTGAATTCTGTCCTGAAGGCCACATTTGAGACTGTTAACTAAGACAAGGGTTTGGGTGTGATACAGAGAGGAAATTCTCTGAAAGAAAAACCCCACACAGGACAACCCAGTTATTTAATGTATCCAATACTTAATCTTAAATATGTTGAGGCAAGATTTTGGAAATTGGAAAGCAGTCCTATTTAGATTTGCAATGACAAAAGCAGTGCATGATCAAAACTGTCACATTTAGTGCAATTCACTTGTATTTTTATTTTTTATTCCTATTTATTCTATTTATCCCCTTTGTATATTTTATTTATATTTGTCTCTGTATTTATATATGTGTGTGTGTGTGTGTGTGTGTGTGTGTGTGTGTGTGTGTGTGTGTGTGTGTGTGTGTGTATATATATATATATATAACAATTCTGTAACTGTAACTTCGGTCGTTGCTGTGCTTTTTGGAAGTCGAATTTCCCAGAGGAACCCACCCGAGGGATTAATAAAGTTCTATCTTACCTTATCTTATCTTATCTTATCTTAAATGCATAAGCCTAAATAAGAATAAAATAAGCTTAACCTCCTAGGACCTGGCGCCCACATATGTGGACATCACATTTTGGGTTATTTAGACCAAAATACTCAATTTTGCTCTACAAGGGCCTGATATCCACTTATGAGGACATCATACTGCCACTGATCTATCGAAATTTTAAACAAATATCCTCATATGTGGCTCTTATTTTTCTTAGAAACAAAAATCAGGTTAAAAAAAATCTGGTAATTCTTTGTTTTTACATTAATCAGGTCCCAATCAGCCCAAATATCAAAGAGAAATTAAAAATGCATGCCGTGGAAGAGTTTGGGTCTTAGGAAGTTAAATGAGGCATTTTAAATAGGACTCATGGTTTATTAAACTTATTTTTCAGTCATCTTGAAATTGCATATGTGCATGATGCATTTTTAATAACCTTTCAGATAATTGGATAATAAATTGGATAATAAAAAGATTATTTAAAAAAAACCCCTCAAAATACTCAGAATGAAGTCAACTCTTTAGAATCAATTCATCTTTGATGAATAATCAGCCACTCTTTTACCTGTAAGTGAATAAAGGTAGCCTTAGTGAGTTATTTTATTAAAACAAACAAAAAATCTATATAACTTAACAGTAAAAACAGTTTAACCATATATATAATATACACTGCTCTTTCTTATTGAACTCAAAACAGCCCTGACCCATCGAGCCATGGACTCTACTAGACCCCTGAAGATGTGCAGTGGTATCTGGCAAAACACATACTTTAAGTCCTGTAAGTTGTGAGGTGAAGCCTCTGTGTTTCCATTTATTTGTCTAGCACATCCCACAGATGGTCAACTGAATTGAAAGTTGGAAAATTTGGAGGCCAAGTTAACACCTCAAACTTGTTGCTGTGATCCTCAAACCATTCCTGAACCGTTTTTGCTTTGTGACAGATTGCATTATCCTGCTGAAAGAGGCCACAGCCATCAGGGTATACCATTTCCACGAAAGGGTGTACATTATCTGCAACAATGCTTACACATGTCAAAGTAACATCCACACGTATGGCAGGACCCGAGGTTTCCCCTCATCATCTTGCAATCTTCTGTCTGTTGGATCAGACCATATGGGCCAGCCTTCACTCCTGGGAGGGCAAAGACTGTGAACACCCCACAAGAGCTGTAGTTTTGCAAATGCTCACTCAGTCACCTAAACATCACAGTTTGGCCTTTGTCACACTCGCTCAAATCCCTACACTTTCCCATTTTTCCTGCTTTTAACACATCGACTTTTAAGAAACTTTGAAGATATCCCACACACTAACAGGCGCCATCATGAAGAGATAACAAGATTAAATTGTCAGCAGTCATGATGTCATACTTTATTTATTGAAAAAAAGACTTCTATTATGGAGAATAAATAGTGTGCTGACAGCTTAAACTCGAGTTAACAATAAATGCTTTTCTACAAGCTGCACAAACTGATTTTGTGTTATTTCAACATCACAAAAACAAATCCCACAATAATATTTAGTAGCACAAAGATGATGAAATTTTAAATGAAAAGCCCCAGGTATCAATCTGTTTTCTATGACACATCCGGGAAATTTAAAAAATGCTTTAGTAATTTAGTAGAAATCAGGACAAGTACCAAAAAGCGATTCTCAGTGCAAGCCCTTTATAATAATTGGCAAGACCTACTATTGCAGGATACTTGAGAGGACGTAGAAATTTCAGTTCATTTAGTTGGAGCCGTGAAATGTGACCCTGAAAGACAAAGATTAGATCTCTGTTGTAAGGACGACTGTTGCACTGAATAGCAGTGGATAATGTGAAAAGATATATACTTATATATATATAAATATATGTCCATGGCTTAATAATGTTCTAATAAGCCTGATGCATATATTTTAGTGTAGAAATGCATAAACTGAACTGTAAAACATTACAACATAAAAATATAGATTTACTGGTTCTCGTGTCGCTCCAAATCTTCTTTACTATAAAACTTTATTATAAGATTAAAGATAAGATTATAAGATTTTACATAAGATAATGCACCTGAAGGCCTCTGCTGTCACTGTGGAAATTCTGCCCTATAAAGTAAGATGAAATGTAATTAGATGTTATAGAGACTGAAAAGTGAGATTGTACATGTCGTGTCAGGCACCGCTTGATTTTTTTTGTTTTTGTTCATTTACAGGTTCATTCGTTCCTGAACACATTCTCTTAGAAAAGAGAAATAAAGGCCAATTCCCTATCAGTCTGCACTATGAATACATAACAACTGACTTGTTATGTAAAATTTTGTTTTTGTTTTTTTCTGTGCAAGAGACGAAACACAAGTTAATCTCTTGAAAGAGTGTCTACTTGTTTGTATTTATATAAATGTTGGGGTTTTTTTTTGCACAGCCATATCTGGACTATGGCTCATTCACAAGAACATAATACAGTATGTTTCTAATTTTGTTGAGTTCTATTCAGTGCATGCATGTATGCATTAACAACAATGACGAATACACAAATAATAGGTTTCTTCAGTCTACCCTGCTGTTTTCTTCATTCTTCTTGTATGGCTAATAGCTTGCAACCAAGGTGCGATACCGTCACACAAACATGATTTGTGACTGAGGGTCTTCTCAGTCTCTTCCGTAGTCCATTCATTTGGCTATCCATAACGTCTTCTGAGAAAATGTGGCTTTTGCCAGTAGTTAGGTAGCATGTTTTTGTGAATTACTGAAAGAGCTCTCATTTTAACTTTAATTTATAATGTTGTACTTAGTTGTCAGTCTTTTAGAACCAGACTTAGAAAATTGTCTAATTTTGACACAACTTCTAAAAGTGAATAAAAAAAAAATAGAAATGGCATAAAATACTGTTTTGTAAGGAAAGTAATGAAGATGGAAAGAACTGCAGACCATTATTACCTGATCTGTTATGTTCACTGGTTCATCAGTCCAATTCAGTCTCTTAATAAATCAGGTTGAAGTCTTCCAAATGATCTCTTCTTATTGGGATTAAGTTGGCTCATGCAGTTAAAGTGCAAGTCCTTGGGGATAATTGGCAAGGCGTATAGCTATGGGATGCTTGAGAGGTGGTTTAAGTTTTAATGGACTAGAGAGAATGTAAAAAAAAAAAAAATCGAAGCTCACTTTGTCCAGAGCACTAAAATGTGTCCCTGAAACACAAGGATTATAGCTGCCTTGTAAGGACAAATGTCACGCTGATAAACCACAAGTGGTCCAATCAACAAAGATGATTTGAACATAATGGTATGCAAGAGGAGGTCACAAAAGTAGGGCAGCTTTTATCAACTTAATCCTCTCTCAACTTAACTAATGGTGCTGTTGATGGTTTTTGAATCCACAACTAGAACAACAATGGTGTTCATGACAGTGATGGGAGGAAAAATCTGCTCTCCAAAAAGATCTCCAACGCTTTCCGTGTCCACGAGATGGCGAGACCACTCCCTATGACATAAATTTCATCATCAGACAGTGACCCCAAAGGTTGGCGTGGAAGTTCCTGTGCCTGCCAGTTTTCTGTGACCACTAACCACCACGACTAGTCCACAAATAATTTACATTAAAATACATATTTTTAAGTGCAAAATGCAATTAACCATAACTATGCATGAGCACATGCAGTGGACTTGGCTTAAGTGATATGCAATATGAGATTATTTCATTTCATCATCATCACCATCATCGTTTATTTGTATAGCACTTTAAGAACACACCAGGCAGACCAAAGTGCTGAACAACACAGATCAAAACTACTAGCAAAATTAAAAATACAATAAAATTATTAAAAATACAATAAAATTAATAAGAAAGATGTCCGTTTCCTACAGAGTTAAAAGCAAATGCATTTGGAAAAAAGTGGGAACTTCATAATCTCATATTAGAGGGGGGCTGCATCTGTCTCTCATCTTATGATATGAGTTACACTGGTGAGGTCTCTGTGGATTCTGTGTGGATGTGTGTGAGTGAATTGCTTTCATATCTGTAAAATATTTGGCAGAAGGCCCAGTGCCTCCCTCTCTTCTCAATGCTGCCTTGCAGTGTTGCTGATAGAGCACCAGTAAACAGCTGCCTCTTATCACTCCAAGCCAACAGGTGTCCTTGTGAGAAGGATTCATGACGTAAATGCTGAACTTCTCCCGTTGACCAGGCCAGCAACCTCAAACTGCAGTCACACCGCCAGGGAAGAAACGTAAGGTATGTGGTTGTAAATTGCATGGATGACCTCCGAAAACATCCAAAAACTTTGTTTTCAAGATTGGCCTTCATCACAATTTGTGTGCTATGCCAGAAAACTATGTCATTCAGATACTTTTTGACCATGAAGCGATGCTCAAAGGTCTCTTTTGGCACAGTTTATTATTTTACACACGTATTTTCATGATAGATACATAAATGGTCAGTCTGCACATAAGACCTGTACTTACCAACCCAGTACTTTCAATCCTCAGGTCAAAGGGTTTTTTTGTTAGTTTTTTCTATTTTTTGTCTTGTCATGCATATTGAAGAACAAAGGTAAATTTTAGAAAACAGAACATTACGGCACAAAAACAGAAGCTTGATAAGAACAAAACAAGACTCACCAGTGGTAACTATGGCAACATATTGGTATGGCTTTATAGCAGTGATTTATGCATACATTAGTTGCACTGTTTATTTTGAAGCCTTTGTTCCACTTTCCTAGCTCTCGAATTTTAATATAATAAAAGGAAGCTGAAGTTAGATTTTCTGAGTGTCTTCTTACATTCATGTGTTCCATTTTTTGATCCCATTAGAATTGCTTTGAAATAATTTTGAAGCCACTGTTCTGCGTGGTTATGGCTGGTCTGTTTCAGTCAGGATACATCCACAAAGAGACACGTCTCCTTTTCATGAAACTCATATACAGTTAGGTTTTTTTTCTCTTTCATTTTTCCATTGTGCATCACTGCAGAAGATTTTGAAAATATTAGGCTGCGAACGAAGTGCGACTTCCAGCTTTAATAAGGGGTTTAACAAAGATTTTAAATGTACTTTTTAGGAATTACAAATGTTTTTATACACTGTCTTCCATTTTTAGAGGCTCCGAAACATTTGGACAAACTAATAATTTTTAACAGAAAAATTGTTCCTAATATTTATAACAAATTTAAGAGGAAAATACTTTGAAATACTTTGAAATCAGTGACTAAAATGTGGAACAAATACTGCGGTTCCTCCCTTGAGATACTCTGTTCAGTTTTGTCTTCAGTAACTGAAAACCAGCTTACATGGGTTGAAATTAGATAAACCGACTGTTCCACTCAAGAATATACCATATTCTATATAACATACCATTTCATTTACCTTGAGGAACATTTGGTTCGCTTTTGCAGTGTTTCCATTTGCACTGGGGAATGAGTGTATTCCACTACAGAATACATGCCCCAAAATGTATTTTGTAACGTATTCCATTATGTTACTCAATGAGAGTAACATATTCTGAATACTTTGGATTACTTAATATGCTATCATACTTTTTACAACTACATTAATGTACTATTGCTGTGTGATTTATTACTTTTACTGAAGGTTATTCGCCATAGCAATACCAACTAGATTTTTAAATCTTAATATAAAATGAGTAACAGTAGGGTAGACATTAGGTAAGGCTGCACTTTTTGCAGCGATCTCATATAGAAAACTATTCCGTGCGTATATAAAACAGGTCAGCGGCTCCGAACTGTAAAGGCATAAAACCCTAAAGGGACCTCTGGCTAATATATCGGGTTCGTGTCGGGCTTGTAGCCGAAAACTAGCTTTACTTTGTCTGGGTCAACTTTGCTAGCGAGAGACAGAGAGAGGTGTTGAAAGGCTGCTCCAAAGGAACTTGTTGTTTCGGAGGAAAACACGAACACAGCGTACAGTCGAGTCTTAATAGCTTACTTACAACTGGGCTCGTCAGGCACTCTTCTTGGCTGCAGTGGTTATTATTATATTTACATGCTTCCAGCATAGAGCTGCCACCCAGGCAAAAGAAAAATAGAAGAAAAAGTTTATTGTTCTAACAATATACGTTTCACATTTGAACAACATAATATCACATTATTACAATATACATAATTATCAAGTTCGTACAATATAAATATTATATTGTATATTGTATTATATAAGATACCACTTTAGCAATTTTTAAGCAATAAGTGTGATTGTACAGGATTTTGTTAGAGCCTTTCTTTTTCTGCCAAAAAGAGAATGCAAATATCCCAGCTGTTATTTTTGAATTTAAACATGCACTTAATCTCCAGCCTACTGCTGTCAATCATATGTAGCAAAAGATCAATATGGCTAAAAATTCAGCCAGGGACTTGGCCCCAGGAATGGCATTAAGGATTTTTAGTCAGGTTTAGACTGAAATATAACTCAATGACTATAGGGCAGGTTACTGAAAAATGTACAGTAATACAGATGTTGACTGAACTGACTTCTCCCTTTCAGCTGGCCAGCTTTTTTACTTACTCTGTAAAAAGAAATCTACAAATTGTTTTGGGAATTTATAATAAAAATATTATAAATGATCTTTTAATCTACTTGTGAATTTGTTGAACCTTATTTTAATGTGGCACTCGGTTTGGAGCAGAAAGTGACCATCCTCTGGAGCATAGTCAGAGACTCTGTAGAGATGAGCAATGTAATAAATCACTTTGACAGCATGCAAAAGTGTCCTTGAGTCTGTGTTTAGCAATAGTAGAAATTCTCAGCATGCTACATAATTTAAAGTGTTGATGCAGATTTATGTCACTGCTCGTGTCTCGTGTCTCTCCTTGTGTCTCCCCAGTCTGTAGTCTTATTCGTGTCTACATGTTCCATGTTGTCAAGCTTGTGTTGTCTTGTCAAAGTCCCATTTTGAAGAGTAGTGTTTCTATGTTCAGTGTGTTTAGTTTTACTTCCCTGTGGTGTCAGGTTCATTTGTATCAGCGGTGTTTCTCCAGGTGTTTCCACTTCCCTCATTACCCTCCTGTGTATTTAAGTCCTCTGTCTCCTTCTGTTCAGTGTTGCTTTATCTGTCCAACTTGCTTCATGTGACCTTAGGTCTCAGGATTTTCTTAGCTGCTGTTCAGGTTCATGTTTAGATTACTTCACGCTAAAGTTTTACATGTACCTGTTCAGCTTCATGTTCTCGTTTTTATGTTTAGTTTAGCTGTCCCCAGTTTAGTTTAGTTTTGGTTATGCCCCTGTTCGCCTTGTCTTGTTTTCTTTTCTTGTATTCAGCCTAATAAATGGCTCGGTTTGTGTTACACTTAGTTTTTCTTTCTTCCATGTCCACTTTGCAAACACACCGGCCGCCCGGCCGTAACAGGTAGGTTAAAAATTGGTCTTTTTAACCTACTATGTACTGAAACTGCAGGGGGGGTTTTGCTTTGTTTTTTGTTTTTATTTGAACTATTTGACCATCAAATTGTCACTACTTATTAATCAAGAGTTTTTAATCACTGTGACTTTACACTGAGCTGCAAACTGCTCTGGTGTGTTTGCAAAACACAATTATTTTTCTTCTGCCCCTTGGCTGCCTCCAAAAATTAATTTCTGAACGAAGGCAGTCCTGATGGAATCCAGTGTTAGTTCGTAACAGATGTGAGTTATTGCTGTTATTGAAGACCAAACTCTCACTTCAGGCGTACAGGGACCAAAAAACCTGTAATGTGCCCTATGCCTCCTACTCTTGAATCATCCTCACAAAGGTGACTTCTTGAAGTCTATACATCATATGGTTGAGCTAATTCTCACCTACCCCAGAGCATCCTTGAGAGGGTAAAGAGCTTTTCCAGTTTAACACAATCATGAAGGAAGCAACACTTTCATTCCTGAATCACAGTTTTGACAAACAGGCAGGCTAAACTTCAATAACTATGATCTCCCTAAGGTTGGAACACACTGTCTGCTCCTTATTGTTAAATATATAAATAGACATACACTCATCAGCCACTTTGTTAGGTTGGTCCACACTGGTCAGATAAGGTGTTAGTAATGCCATTGTCTTCGAGGATTAAATTAAAGGTTAAATCACATGTCGGAGTGACTTAATTACACAAATTGATCTTTGAAGTAATTCTGGAAGCAATATGAAACCTAAATTGAAAAAACATTTAATCTGTTAGCTGCATAAACTAAAAAAAAAAAAAAAGGCTTTGCAGGTGGGGGATCTATTTTCTTCTTTTCTTAACTTTTTGTTGTTGTTTTTTTCCCTGTGCTGTTACAGTTAGGTTTATAACAGATGAAAAACAAAATTAAGGCAACAGGGAGTACTTTGTTGGTTGCTAATGGTTTCAGAAAACATTATGAAAGATTTTATAATGGGCTTCATTACACACAAAAACTTGTAAACATGACAAAATGCAGGCATTCACCACACAGCGTCAATAATGCCTTAGGGGGCAATATTCTTGCGCATGTAGTGTTTGGTAGACACAAAGAAGAGAGAAAGCAGCGGCACTGAGCTGCAATGGTGAATGTGAAAACTCTGACTTCTTAGAGCTTCTGAAATTTACTTTCTTCAAAGTCCTTGGTTGAAAAGGAAAAGCATGGCATCTATGTTAGTTTTAAAAGAAGAGATATAGAAGAAAGGCTGGTTCAGGACAGAAAATCTTACATAGCATAAACTGTTAAAAGTATTCACTATCATATCTATATGTCATAATTTTTGTTGACCAGTTTATGACTCGATTGCCTTTTTTTTTTTTTTTGCTGCAAAAAAATAAAATAAAAACAGTTGATAGTTTTGTATATCACTTAAATGTATTGGCCTACACATTAGCGGATAATTTAAAAGGAATGCAGTACATTATGTAGCGTAATATATATTAAGGGCTAAAATTATGATAATAATGACTTAGTCATAGGAGTAGTTGTAAAAGATCTTTGCACATTAATGCAGCAATAAATATTTTGGTATATATAAAATTACAGGCACACTTATCAAATAGGTACTTTTATTTTTCATAAATGAACTGATTTATTCATGAGCTGTTGCTTGTTTCTTACTTCATCTGTTAAGCAGAACCTGACTCTGGCTTGATTTTCATTGTTTGTTTCTCTAACAGTCTTCATTGTTCTGCTCTTGATTCTCTTCCATGCTGCAGTAGAAATATATACAGTAAGATACTAAAATAAGACTGAAGCTTTTAGTATAAGTTAAAACTCACATTATTTTGTCTGGCCACTCCTATATGTTTATATGTTTTATATATAAAATCAGGATAGCTAGGGTAAGCTCTTTGACTTTTTTCAAAAAGAAGAAGATAATTTCTGCTATATCTCCATTTATCGAGGTTTGCCACCCTGCCAAAAGTAAACATAATTGTTATTCTTTACACAGACATTTCCTTTTTTATTGCTTTATTTGAAAAGTAAAATAGGAAAAACTGATCAAATCTTCAGATTACTAAATTTATATATATATTATTTATTAAATGTTGCTTCAATCAGTTTCTAACCATGATACCTTTGAAAGCTAATAAGCAATTATCTAACAGTATCCACAATTATTACACTGCACAATCACATCTACAGCATATAATCCTATTGATTAACAAATGAAAATAAAGATAAGCTAACTAGGTATTAGGCTACATTTCTCATAGCACAGAAATAATACAATATAGCTAGTTTCTAGGAAGATTATTGAGCTCTATGCATTATCCCCCTCCTGAAGTGAAGGAACCTGAACACTTTCGGCCTCTGAATGGACTGCCAGGACTTCTGCATCACCAATCCGCTCTGCAAAGAACACTCATGTCAGATTCATGCTAAGAGAGTAATTTTCCACATACTACAGATCCACATATCAAAAAAAGTGGAAACTCATTATGTTACACAGCTGTTTTCTGAATTTATTGGTTCTGACTCACAGCAGATTTTAAATTTGCTCTTATTTGAGCTGCTCAATATTAATATGAATAATTGGATCCCTTCTAAAATGCATTACTTATTTCCGCAAATGCCTTTCCGTTAGTTCTGCTTTAAATAGGGCATTATTTTTTAACTTTCACAAAAAGGAATCATTTAAAGAAGCCTAAGTCAATCAAGACAAAATCACTGGAGGAAAAGGAGCATTTATAAGAAGAGGCTGGCTGAGGATGTCAGTCCAAAAAACTCATGCCAGCAAAAGAAGCTCAGAGAAGAGCTGCCATTCAAGCCAAGGACAGACATAAACAGTGTGGCTTAGGGTGGCTTTGTAAAATGTAAAGGCCAAGCTGTATATTAAATATACTCCGAAAGACAAGAAAAATTAAACTGTGCAAAACTTTACATGTTAAAATCATTTTTAAAAATACATACGTAACAGAGAAAGTCAAGCATAATCAAATTACCTGGTTTTTCATCAATGGCAGTTTGATTGACTTGGTGTGAACTGTGGAAGTGAATAAACAAGATTAAAACACATTTAGCTTGAAACATTTCTGTGCCAAAAAAGGGCAAAATCTGACACTTCACTCTAACCTCCTCCTGTGTGGTTTTCCCCATGGCTTCTCAAATGATGCTGCATACACAGACGGAGACGCTCCTGGATGAAACGGCTGTAGCTGCTGGAAGTTCCGCTGGTTATGGACAGAGAGGTCGACACCGTCCAGAGCTTGTCTGATCATCCCCATCACCAGATCTTTTTCTGCAGTTGATCAACAGTACAACAAGAGTAAAAACAAAATTTAAATATTTACCGTAAAAGTGAATTAAGGTAATTCTATAACCATTATTTTTGTGCTGTCTCCTGCCCCACCCTGAGCCTGGTTCTGTCTGAGGTTTCTTCCTGTTTAAAGGGAGTTTTCTCCTTCCCATTGTGGCCAAGTGCTTACTCACACGAGGTCGTCTAATTGTTGGGGTTTTCTCTTCATTATTGTATGGTCCTTACCATATAATATAAAATTCCTTGGGGCAATTATTGTTGTGATGTAACACTATATCAAAAAAAGTAAATTGAATCGAAGAAAAACAATGTATGTACCTTTAAGCACCAGGTGGTTCTGTGTTACAATCTTTTTCAACGGCATTTGAAAGGTTTTTAAAGCTGATCATCAGGCTGGATCATGTGACTCTAAACAATCCCTTTGCTATGCTGCAATAGCCCTAGTCCACCAGAGAGGCTTCCAAAAGTACACTGAGCATTTCTTCCCAACTAACTTTCCCTCCACTACTGTATTTAAACATTAGTAATTATTCATCTCTAGCTCTCCTACAGTGTGTCTGTCATCCTGTCTCTCTCTGCTCTCTTTCCCCTCACCCCCCACCGGTCACAGTGGATGGCAGCCCCTCCCTTGATCTCGTTCTGTCAGAAGTATATTCCTGTTAAAACAAGCTTTTTGCCCCTCTCATCAAGTAAATGCTCATAGAGGGTCATGTGATTATTGAAATTATTGGAGTACAGCAGTTTGTGAAATATTCAGACCAGCCCGTCTGGCACCAACAACCATACCATGTTCAATGTCAAATAAATTGCCCAACTCTGATGATGAGATATTGGCATTACTAAGCAGTTAAAAGAGCAACCTAAAAAAGTGGCCAGTGTGCATAGAAAAAATCCAAAGTGACAAATTAATTGCTAAAAAAGTAGGAGGGGGATGCAGTGCCAGACTCTTGAAAGTGCATGTATTAGGAAATGGTTTAAAGAACGCTTATTTATAACTGGAAATGGTAGTGTGCATATCTCTGCTGTGTGTGTGGAATGAGGATTTTTACCTCTTTGGCCTGAAAGAAGAAGCCACTGCTGCACTGTGGAGAGAGAGTCTGTCTGCAGGATCTGACAAAGTATCTCCAAAACCTGACAAGAAAGCGACAGACCGTCACAACAGTAGCTCAGAGATCACATGAAGTTTTATTGAACTTATTAGTGAACTTCTCAAGAAACTTGGTGACAGTGTTTTGCCAGAGGATATTTTTCAGATATCTAATTAAGTGGAACTTTGACCAAAAGCTGTACCCTCTGTGATGTTGGATCTTGCCTTTTTAACCCTTTTTGTTTGTTTGTTTGTTTGTTTGTTTGTTTGTTTGTTTGTTTTAACCCAAAAACACCTCATATTATACAGTACAACTCAGGATCAGTTAACCAGTATTTTACCATAAGTTCTTGATCATGGAAGGGTTGAGGATGGCTCATGCGCTGGTATTGAGATTTGCACAGGTAGGACTTGGAGGATGGAGGAATAAGTCTGCCAGTCTGAGCTGAATATTGAGTCTTTCGTCGGACAAACTTTTCCTCTGGTTGTTCCTGCAGTACATGGATACATTTTTCCAGTATGAAATCTTCTTGAGTTAGAAAGAAACTGAAGAACTCTACAAAATTAACTTAAATTAGAAAATATGTAAAAAATAATGTAAAAATGTGAAGGTATTAATAAGTATACTGTCACATCCAATCTCTAAATTCCCTTTACCATCAGGCACTGGATAGCCATAATCAAACAAAGGATTTTTTACTGTGTGTCAAGTACTGTAAAAATACATGAGAATTCAATTATTAATACCTCTCTTTTGTTCTTTTGTGTTTGGGAAGTTAGACTGATTTTTGCAGCCATTTCTTTGAGTTCATCTCTCCAGGCATCTGACAATAGTGCTGTGAAAAAAGAAACAATTACAAAACGATTAAAGCCATTACTCAAAATTGGCTTCTTTGGGGGCCATTAGAAAAGACATAAAGACATTTAGGTGTCATATATGTTAGTAGACATACCTGATTTAGTTTTGTCTCCGCAGACTCCATAAAGATTTTGAGCAAGCTGAAAAGCTGGCTCTGCTGCTTTCCTGTTTATGTGGCTCTTGAGAAGTGGATGAGGAAATAACGACGACGTGACACACCAATCATCTCTTACCATGCAAATTGGTCTGCCTGTGAATCCTGTGGGAATGAGAAATGCTCAGTATTCACCCTGCTCACAGAAAAGTGCTTTAGAGGCACAAATCCATCGAAGCAGTACAATTTAAAAAAAAAACTGGAGCCAGCAGAATCCCTGCTGAGAATAAACGTGATGAGTTCATGGGAACCTCAGGGATGTAACCTTCTTTTCTACCAGTAGTGCAGTAAATTTGTCTATTCATGTTACATATTAGCATTCCAGGTGCCCAAACAGCTGCTTGAAATATTTCATATAGAGCAGGTTGTGAAAGAAGGAAGACTTCAAGAATGAAGACCTTGTTAATGGCTTTAGCTCATATATTAACTTTAATTAGCTCTGACAGGTAATCACCTCGAGTCAGAATTAATTAGTACGCAAACAGATTGTTATTCAGTGTGTCCCAGGTAGATTAGATAATAACCTCTAAATTAATGCAGCAAAGAGACTTTGCAGTCTCAAGTTGAAAAGCATTTGGTAATGACAAAGCGAAAATGCTAATTGAGGACAGCAGGATAAGATGTTAACAAAACATTTAAAGGTTTGTAGGAGATACACTCTAAAAACGCTGATGTACTATAGCTAACTTGCAAGACACAAAAAATATCATTTGGTATAGTTTTGTTTGTTTTAATCATATTACATTTGTATTTATGATGCAACTAAATTTTACTTATGAACACGAGCTTATGAAAGAGCCTCACAAACCACTACACACTTCTAACATGTTGTGGGAGAAGTTTGCCTTCAGCACTTTCTGCCAGGCTTTCTAACACATGGTAGACATGGGAAAGGGTTTTACTGAACCTAAATTTGGATGTGTTTTTTTTTTCTTTTTCCCAAACCTAACAACCTGGATCAAAGTGGAAAAAGATGAAAATAATAAGCCAGCACTGACTTTAGTTAACAAATACAAACTCCAGTCTCCTGGGTGAAAATATCTTTGAGCAATTATTCCAGCACAGTCTCCTACCTTCATAGACTTTATTACTCCTTACTTTAACTGAATTTCAGTGATGGATGGATACTTTCTTGGACACACTTAATTTGATTCAGTTAAACAGTTATTCAGTTATTTGCTATGATTTCTTCAATAAGTTGTTTACTTCTTGTTTGCATAAACAGTGCAAAGCATTACGCTAAATATCACTGACAAATTATATATAGTGTGTCCAATTATCAGGGCAGCTTTAATAAAAGCTGCCTCTCAATGGAAACAAATTTAAAGATAGATAGATAGATAGATAGATAGATAGATAGATAGATAGATAGATAGATAGATAGATAGATAGATAGATAGAATTCAGTTTTATTTATATGGATCACAACAACAGTCCCATTAGGGCTCTTTACTTTGCAATGGAAAGACCTGACAAAAATACACACTGTGCCATAAAAGGCATTTACACCTATGTATGCTAAAAGTGGCAAGTCAATTGTCCATTGTCTAATTGTCCACTGACTCATCAACCAGATACTGTCCACTCCAATAATGAAAACATGGCATGCAAAATTTGAATATACGGTGCACCCATGCACAGTTGTGGTCAGATTACATCCACTGATCACAGGCATAAATTGGTAAGTTTGGACTTTAAGTGATTTCTTTGAATCATTCATTCGGGGTGAAATGATTGCACAACATACATATTTGATAATGTTAATAAACTTGAATTAAGTGCACAAAAATCTGGATGATTAAATGTCTAAATTAAATGTTTAAATGCTTAGGGACATTTAACCAGATATAATGAACAAATCATTAAAAGTCGAAACTTACCACAACATTACGTAATAAGTTTGTATAACATTTTGAGCAGTACCGCAGTACAAAACGCCTAATTACCTATGCTTAACAGCAACATGCACCTACAAAAATGCATATATAAAATGGCATGTAGGTAATTTTGTAGACTGGACTAATTCACATGAGGTCCCTTATGTACATTTATACACTAAGTTATCCTATATTAAAATTTTGATATAGTCGCTAAACACAAATAATACTGACATGGGAAAACAATCACAATTTGACATTGTTACATCAAAAACTTGTATATTCCATATTTGTTAAATTATTTTATTATTATTGTGATTGTCTTTCACAGTCACGCCCAACCCATCCTCTCTTGCAGTGGTGGGTGTGGCTTAGAAAATCCCAGACAGGCACCCCTGTGTTCCATCCATCCTGTTGGATGCTGCTGTAAGACATACCCACAGACCAGCCTGACCCACTCTTCCCCACCTGACATAACCACTTACCTGCCAGCCTGTCTGACCCACTCTCACCCCACTTGCCAAAGTCACTTACCTTCATAGAGCATTAAAGCGAAGCTCTTAGGAAAGGAGACGAGCCAATTCTGTTTTATAGAGACTTACCTCAACAGCTCTGGCCAAGGAAAAAGAGACACAACTATTTGATAAATGCTGAAGTCATTTACCAGGGCCTGTGTTTGGTTCCTGCTGAACAACTGCTAATAGATTCAAAGACTCCATGTTTTACTGAAGTACCTTGTTGTCATTTTTATTTCAGAATACTTAGCATGAATACTTAATATTTAATTACAATTAAATGATTTTATCATAAGGTGTTTAACTGTTTTAAGTCCATAAATACTAAATCACCTGCAATTTAGTCTGTTGGCAGGTGATTGCAAGGCAACAACATAAATACAACATAATATGAGACATACATAAGAACCTTCAAGAAACTGAGCTGCATCAGGCCCAGTTTTAGCTGAGATTTTTGTGTGTTACAGTTAGATCATTTGAATCAAGATGGGAGCTAGAGTATTGTCTTATGTTTATTTCTTAAAGATGCTTCTTATTTATAGCACCTCAAACACACATGTAAAAAAAACATATCTTGGGCTTTATTTAAAAATAATACATTTAATAAAATAAATAGATATCTTCCGCTTGCCCAGCTGTTTGCTCACCTTGAATATGTCTCATCCTGTGTGGATGAGGGTTGTGCCGGGAGAAGAATGAGTGGTGACTCAAGGCACCAAAACATGGACTGCTTTTTGTAAGCATATTGGTAAATTCAGGAGTGAATGGGAAATGGTTAATCTGAGCGAATTTCCCTTCAGCTGTCATCCCCCTCGATTCCAGGCTGTGTGCTCTCGACATGTCTGGGCTGAAAGCTTTGTCTCAGTCTGTATGAATGAAGGAACAGTTGTTGAGTTAAGTCCTATTTTGAAATAAGGTGACAGAATGTCAAAACCCCAGCATTCAAAACTACTTTGATTGCAAAGTTATGAACATACATGCTAAACATAAATAAATAAATAAACAAAAATCAAGAACTAAGACCATTAGAACCCAAACTTTCCTTTGAAACCCACCTCCCACGCCCTTAAATGTATAACATGAAAATAATTACAACTTTAGCCAGAAAATTGCTCAGAAGAAGCACCCTACCTCTGAAAACAGGCACCAGCTTACAGCCTAAGGTCTGCAGTGCTATGTGGTGTTTTTGTTGCCAAGAAACCTAAACTAAACAAAGGTGTCTGAGCACTGCGACACTGAGCCACTTCATTCAGACACCGTTTTCATATGCAAAGCAGAATATATTCATGCTATTCTGCAGTGATTTATGCAAATCTCAAAGAAAAAAAAGAAAAAAAAAGCACCGCTTAGTTTTTACCACAAAATTGAATTTACTTTCCTACCTTTGACTGTTTTAATGTGGTCTTGCTGTATTGTTCTAGCAAAAAAAAACTATTCGCTTTAGATTCAGATTGCGACGTATACAACCTTCTCAACACTCGTAAATAAAGAACTGCAAGCCAAGGGTCATGTGACCAGATGTAGGCGCAGCAGGAAATCTGACTGCAGGACTATTACTAAAACTAAAACTCTTAGTTTTGCAAATGGAACAATAGCAACTTGTTACATGACAGTTACATTAAAGATCCAACATGAAAGACAAACCACTTGCATTTCTTTAAGTTAAATTATCTTTCATTTCTCTAATAATATTTTATTAGCAGTTCTACTGCACAGTTCTCCCCTGCAGGCAAATCTGTTGCATCTAATAAGACGAGCATCAGATTATTTTACAGTAGCTAGAGAGGCATCCCATGGGCACTGCTTATTGCCAATATTAGACGGCTATGAGAGTTTTCAGCAATCAGTCCCTCCTAAAATCTTGCATTTTTGTTTTATTTCTTGGAAAATAAAACTCATTCTCAGCCAGTGCGGTCTATTAGTGCTGAACATCTTGCATAGCCATAAATAATTAGCAGCCTTCTTTTAAATTCACAGTCTCTTGTATATATGACACGTTTTTTAGAGGTAGAAGTAAGGTAGAGTGAACCTCAAGGCAATACACAATGTGCACAATGCTTATTATTCCTTCCTCTTGTTGTTTGTAGGTGAGGTCATAGCTCTGTGTGCTTTGCTTTGTATCAGCTTAATTTAAACTACTTAGGTGAATATATTGTCAGGTCTTGAGAATGATCCATCAATGGAGTAGTCATTTTGCAGCCTCACTTTTCAATAAACAGTGATATAACCCAATCCATATCTCAACTGTCAGTGCAAACTGTATTTGGATACGCTTCACTGAACACAGACAATGTGTAGGGGTATTCAGAAACATTAGTGATTCATACCACTGCAAGAACTTTAAGAGAAATACAGCAACCTTTTATTCTCGCCAGGTTACACAGGGCAGCATTTCAACAAAGGCAGTTGAAAATATGTCTAAGCTTCTTCCTGGACTCAGGGTCAACCACATGATCCAGAAGCAGGGTCAAGGTGCTGTTTGATGTCCTTTTCAAGATTGAGTTAGATAAAATAGAATAGGAAGGATACAGAGAGTGTAGGACGTTTTCACAGTAAAGCAGGTGTGAACCTTGATCAAGCGATCCTCATTTATTTAGAATATAAGGCAAAAGACAAATAGTGAATGAGTATGCTTTTCATACACAATGGAAATGTTTTTATATTGACCATATTTATTTATATTACCACTTATATCCTAGCAGTATTTAGGTCACCAGTTGACAGCAGAAATGGCCTGCACGCGTGCATACAGACATATTGATTCTCTGGAGCATTTAATGATATTATGTGTTGCAGATGAGAAAACCATTTGCAATTTTAGATTGACTTACTGTTAAAATGCAGAAACATTCGTCTTTCAGATGGGTGTGTTCATGTTCATGTTACAAACCTAATTCATGTTACGGGAATGTTACCGATCTATATTGTGTTGTGTTATAATGAATGATTTATTTTTGGTTCCTATTACTGTTGCTTTAGTATAAGCTGCATTTTACTGCCAGATTAAGTTAAAGTGCTTTGAACTTAATCTGGCAATAAATTTTTTTAGACTACCTGT
Organism: Maylandia zebra; assembly: GCF_041146795.1. Lineage (NCBI taxonomy): Eukaryota > Metazoa > Chordata > Actinopteri > Cichliformes > Cichlidae > Maylandia > Maylandia zebra. Next base: position 19,747,405 of record NC_135174.1, on the reverse strand, counting down.
TATAAAAACAAGAAAACACCAGTTTTTTTTTAGAAAGCATTCATGAGAATTGTTTAAAACCGAAAACTATTCTTAGTTATCAGACAAATAAGAAAACAAATTTACTTTTTTATGCACAAATTTGAGCTGGCCCACTGAATTTCTGTGAGAAGTCAGAAATTAATCGAGCATAACATTCAACCACTAAAACATTCTTTTATGTTGAGGAATGCCAGTAAAAATGCAAGTAAATAACTGTAATTTGGCACAGCTTGAACATACAGTTGCAGTAACTATTATAGAAACATTAAAAATTTAATTTATTAATTAATTAAAAAATTATATGGCCAACTTATGGCTGAGTATAACAAAAATGTAATCCCAAATAAAATGTCCACCACTGCAACAAATCACTCAGCACAATGCGACACATCACTGCTGTCTAATGTATAGGTTTTGTGTTTGCTTTCTGTCAGATAGAGATGCAGTTCTATGGGTTAATCTCCTGTCTGGTTGGTGGATGGAACTTAATAAAAACTAGATATCCCTCTCTGAAGGTAAGGGCATTCATCATCACAGGCCTCCAATACTTGCTGAGACATCTTTTTTTTATGTAAGTCTGTCCTTGAAATAGTTGAACGAGGGTGTACACCAAACTAGGACTCAAAAATCTAATCAGAAATCTCATTTCTATCGGTGGGTAAAAAGAGTTTATGGTTAACTTCGTGGCGTGAATCCCCAACTGCATGCCTGCATGCTTTGGCTGCCATAAAGAAATATTGCGTAGAGTAATTTACAGTTTCTTACAGTCGCTAACAAGCGTTTGTCCAAACAGTTGTCACATTTGCAAAACTCTAAACACAATTAGCACAGCATCGGTCTGTTGTGGCCATACCAGTCACACATTTCATGTCGTGTTCACCCAATATGCAGTCAGTGAACACATTTCCACAATGCTTACATTTTCTTAACAGACAAGCTATACCTCCCAACAAAATCATGAACTGTTTTTGTAGTATCTACGAATGTTAACACACAACATCCCACAATAGCAAAAACAATATCCCAAACCTTAGATACAGTATAAAAACCTCTGCTTCTGCAATGATATGTCGGTGGATCCGACATACCAGGCGGTTTTATCCCAGGTGCATCGACTTGGATAACATCAGATGTGATGTTGATGAAAACATGTGGCCTAACCCTGAAGATCGCAGAGATTAGATGCAAATCTTTTGCCTTTTTATAGCCCCCCTCCCCCTCCCCCCCTTTTTATCTTGGCTTTTTGCTGTTGTTTTTTTGTTCAGAATGCTCTTGTGTGTTTCATGGATATTTTGTTCACTGTAAGCAATACTGTAAAACTTTCTCTGTCCTATCATACCGTGTTTCTACTGTACCTCCTGTGGTAAACAGTAAAGAAACAAAAACTTGTTTGCTTTTTACTGGAATGCTTTTGAATGTGAACATTACTGTACATGTGGACATACAGTTACCAACCAAGACATTTCTGGTGTCAAAATGGTGGATTGCATGTTTCGCATGCAAATACCTGTGAAACTGAAACATAAAAGTCTATGCAGTTTTTGTAATGTCAATGATAGCCAGTATTTTGAAACCTGGTGTACTTTGATTGACTGCATGTACCTTGTGAAGTGAAAACAAGTGTTATTCTTTGACAGACTAATTTCATTTTGAGTCAGATTTATAGTGTTTTTGTACAGTTAGTGTGTGCAGAGAACGATGTGTTCTAATTTTGAAATGAGGAGTTAGTATATATTTAACAAAGTGTATTTTTGGGAAGGATATTATCCATTTGGCCAATTGTGTTTTGTAGGTGTGGGTCTGTGTTAAGAGTTTAGAAAAGGTATCTGAAGTATGGATAGGCGCTTGTTAGCGACTGTAAAAAACTGTAAATAAGCACGTAGTACAAAAATGCTAATGTTAAAGAGTTAAGCTGACATAGGGTAATATACAGCATGTCAAAGTTAATGACACTCTATTAATAACTGACAGTACATTTCACCTAAAACCACCAACCTCATTATGACATTAGATGAAATACATTGGATTGCATAAGCCATTAGGACCTATCGTCCAGGAACTATGAAAGTCTGGTGAAACTTTTAGTGTAGTCGGAAAAATGTGGCTGATATTCTAGAATTCTAGAAAAAAAAAATTAACACGAGGTCTTGCAGAATAATCTAAAATAAAATTCCTGGTGACAGTGTGATTATTACGATCATTAGTTGTAAAAAGACACAGCTGGTGACACATGTCAAAGATGCAGCAGTTCCTGCCTGCAGTTTTTCCACTAACAAGACTAATGAGTAAAGTTAACAGTGACAAGGATGGAACTTAATAAGGAATGTGGAAGGAAGGAGTTGATCTTTTTCAAAGTGGAAAAGGTAAACAATTTTTCTAAAGAGACGTCTTGGGATACTGTACTTCAAATATAAAGAGTCCCAGGTATAGATTCATAGATTGAATTTTTTATTTCTTTTTTTTTTGTTTTTGGCTGATTTGCAAACTATGCAGTATTTTATTGCATGTACTAACTTTATGCAGTACTGTGAGCAAATATTTCCCCCTTCCTGATTTGGTTTTCTTTCTGTCGGATGAAATTCCTCCAAAGCAAAATTAGACTTATCACACACACTTTACTCCTACCAACGGTGTCACAACCAGTTATGACATTTAGGGGGCAATTTTTTTTCCCTTAATAAATGACTCAGGAAACTCAGGAAAGGGAGCAAATCCTTTTTTTTTACAGAACTGTAGAGAGACATCAATCATCATCTGGTTGGTAAAGTCGTCAAGAGAGCTCAAAGTTATTTTTACATAAATATTCAACAAGTCAGTTAAAAATCCAGTCAGACAAGATTAGAAATGAATCATTAATCAGTATTTGTTTAATCCCTGTCTGGTTTGAATAGGACAGTTGTGTTTTTCTACTGAACCTTGAAAGATAACTGTTGTGGTTAGGCGTAGCTTTGGGTCACGTGGTGTTGGTAATAGTGATAGTGGTTGCTATATCACCTGTTCACGTCCCGAGGGAATTTTTGTGAATTAGTGGGTGATGGGGGTGTTACACACTAAGATAACACAGACTTTCAAAGTAAAACAGGAAACACATAACAGTCACGCCAAAACAAAACGCCTAAAACAATACACTGCCAACGCCGAACCGTAACAGGGGGAAGTCGAGTTTTGCTGACCGCTCAAGCTTAGAATGTTTTTGATCACTGTTTTTCTACGGATTTTAAGGATTTGATAACACATAAAGGAGTTTAAACCTGGAACTTTGACTTACGTTTTAAACAGCGGGCGCGTCAACATTATTCCCCTATTCAACTGCTCGGCGACTCAAAGGCTTGACAGTCGCCAATAATAATTTAAAAATCAGTCTGCATTTTATCATCTCCTCATAAGGGCCCAATATTGTCTAGACTAAACACGAAATACTTCTAAATATGTCTTTCTTTTAAACTGCAAAAATAAGTGAAGGGGGGAAATTATATGTTTTCTCTACTTCAGCTGATTCATTTCACCTTGGTAGAAATTTGTCTTGTCCATCTCTGTCCAACTGTGTTTTTATACTGACCTCTTAACCAACAGCGGGTGTAGTCATTTTCTGTTGACCTGCACTTGTAGGTGTGCCGGCAGAGGAAAAACATCACATGTAAGAACTAATATGAGTGTTAGCATTTTTGTTGAAAATGTGAAGAAAAATTACACTGATCTCCTTCTATTTGATCTCCTAGATGATCGTTTCTGTAGCCCTTCCTTTCTTCTATTCACACACCTGTAACTCGTGGATGTTTTGTGCCATGCACCGTCATACCCAAAGACTCAGAATATCTATTTTTGCACCTCTTGTTTACAGTATGCTGTGCATCAAAATCTAATTTTCTAAAATTACCTTTTCTCCTGTGCCTTCAGTTAAACAAATTAAGTTGCTGTCCTCAGTGAATGATTTTTTTTCACTTGCATATATATTCACTTGTCAGATACACCTGATCTACTGAACTACTCATTAAGCATCTTATCAGCCAATCACACTGCAGCAATTCAATGTATTTAGGCATGTAGACATTGTCAAGATGACCTGCTGAAGTTCAAACCGAGCATCAGAATGTGGAAGAAAGCAATTTAAGTGACTTTGAACATGGATGTCTGTACCATACAAACTGGTCTGAATATTTCAGAAACTGCTGATTTACTGGGGTTTTCCCAGACGGTTGACTCTGGGCCAAAGCTCAGATGAGTGTGGACAGACTGCTTGGGGCTGATAGGAAGTCATCAGTAACTCAAACAACCACTCGTTATAACCAAAGTATGCAAATGAGCATCAAATGAATGCACAACTCATTCAACCTTGAAGCAGATAAGCTACAACAGCAGAAGAAGAGAAAGAACTGACCCAGCAGCATCAAGTTTGAGGAGATCAATAGTTTCTTCCTCCTCTCTCCACCTTTCTTTCACCCCATCCTTCTTCTTGGGACGTTTTTTTTTTTTAAACTCTAATCTAAATACATGTACTGAAATACACAAATAAAATTGCCATAACTTGACCTCATGTTGCCTGCTTCTTTTCTTGTGTGTCTGTGGATGTAAAACAGTAACACACTTTCTGCTCTGTGTCTTTAATTGTAAATAAATGCTATTGTTTTCATTTTAAAATGCAGTGCAAAAAACTTCTGCTCTAAATCTAGAATCATAAATAAATCAGTACACAGCTGTTTCACACCTTAAGGTTCACACTCCCTTGCTACCTACCAGAGTCCTCGAAGAGACAAAAGATTCTTCCTGTGGAGCTGTCTGCTTCCCCCAACTTCCTTACTAGACCCCCACCATTTGTCTTACTGTATGAGTGTGAGACATGTTAAAATCCAGTGGCACCAAGGTATCATACAATAAAATAATGTGATTAACCATGACAATGAGTGAACTACCCTTGTCAGATCTTAGCACAATAGCTCACAGGATGAGCATAAAAGGATGTACAGCTGACAAGTCTGCACCGACTGTGTGATGAAAGGGAGAAAATTTCAAAAGCAATGAAATTTGAAAGTGTAATGTAAAAAACGACTTGATGAGAATTTAGATAAGATGCAGTGTTTTCAGGTTTCATGCATTTAATAAGCTGTCTAATCAATTCTACTCATTTTTCCAGAAAATGTAATTTATTCATTTTTTATTTAATGAACACAACAGAAACTCAGAGAGTTCCTTGATCATCAAAGTAGCAAAAGCCCGCTGAGCTAGTTCCTGCAAATGTTGTTGTAGGAAGTTTGCAATGCCAAACAAAAAACTTTAAAGGTCTTCACCCTGGAAATAAGACAAATAAGACAGGACGCAACAGGCAACCAGTGTCCGATAAATACCCTGTTCACAGTGAAGCTTTTAAGTAAAGCTAATCTAAGAATGTGTTAGTAGTATGAATTCTGTGTGTGTCAGTCTACAAAAATAACAAAAGTACTGAGTGGTGTTCCCTGAGGAGACTAAGCTTACTAGTGAAACTAAAAATGGTGTTAGATGAAACAAATAAGAACCAAAAAATTTCATTTCAGTTCATTTAAAGCTAATTTAATAAGAGAAACGTGTGAGCAGATCAGAGTAATGCCAGAGAAAAAGTCATCAAGTGATTAGATGACATTGTCTTGAAACCACAAAGATCTGTAAAAAAAGAAAATTGCATCCATCCATCAACAAAATCCATCTAGAATTTCAGGGATATTTCAATGTGGACAAAAGTATTGCATTAAAGTATACTAGTTTCCTGGCAGCTGATTGTGTTTTAGTTTTAAAAAAAAATCTTTACATTACAATTCCCTATTTCTTTTTCAGCACCAAAAAAGTCAGATAAGATTTCCAGGTTTTACTGAGAATGATCCAGTAGAAGAGTGAAGGATGGTATTTATCTTTGAAGTGGATCATTTAAACTGAGGGGGGTTGGGGACAATCAGAGAAAGCTGTGCAGGGGATGCAGGCAAGCAGGCAGACGACAGAAGAGTTGTACCAAGGTTGATCTAACCACAAGAGATTCAAAATAGCTAAGTTGTTTTTTTTTAATGAAAAAACTTTAACCACACTTAAATTACGAACCGAATTTCAAATAAAATGTTGTGAAGCTGTGTAAAATACGAATTAAATGAATGGAATAAATTGCAAATCTCATAAAGCCAAATTACAATGAAACATAGAAAACATATCAAATCTTATCCAATCAGAGATTTGAAAGTTTATTTAAGTAAAGCAAAAAGTTAAAAAAATTTTAAAAAACACACTAGCATCCCCACAACAACAGTGGATGTGGACTTTTGCTGCAATTCCCAGCTCCTCAGCAGGAAACAGAGGCAGCCAAGAAAGCATTAAAAAAAGACACAAGTGGCTGAGCTGGACAGTGAGTTATGACAATGTTGGCTCAAGGAAGGTGGGAAAGGCTTGTTACGGTCAATCACAGAAGTACAGCCCCAGAATTTAGATTTTCTTGGCATGTGGTCTTAGCATGTTTAGAAAATCTGTCAACAATGGCGCGTATGATTGGTTAGTGTCACAGGGGGGCAAACCGCTGACAGAACAATGAGCACTATGTGACCACGGTAGATCAAGGTTGGGAAAAGGCGTAACAGGCATGCAGGATTAATATAACAACTTTTGCACAAAATGAACAAGGAATGTTTGCTTTCACTTACCTGCCTCTATTCCATTTCATCGCTTTTACCTTCCCACATTGTTTAATTCATCACTCTGGTCGACTAGTTTTCTTGCCTATCATCTGAGAGTCAATCGGTCTCTGTTCTCTGTGCTGTTCTGTCACTTTGGATTTTAGTGTCTCATTCCTGTGAACCGCCTCCCAATCTGGTTGCTTAGAGTTTTCTACCCGTTTCATCACCACCCCATGTTTTACTTCCTACTGCTGTCGGGATTCTCTATTCTGCTTCATCAGTGTCTAGTTGCCAAATAATTTATTGTAATAAATTTAGTTCAGTTCTTTTAAACAATCTCTTCTTACTGTGTTTATGTTTTTCTGTGGCATTATTGGATGGTGGAGATTATAAAAGGCAGAGTTACACTATGCTGTGAAGTTTGTGAAGCTCTGCCCTTACTTTAAACACCCAGGGACAGTAGATGGGCAAGAAAGGAACTCTGTAAAAGCAAAAGCACAGATTGCAAACAGACAGCTCTGTCAGTGGTCTTTGAAAGTCTTTGATTCCTAGAGACCAGTCATCTTGATAACCCTTATGTATTTTCTGCATTTTCGAACTTTGTGTTCAAGGTTGTAAAAAAGATTGTTATTAAAGATAAACGTGTACTTCTAGGAAATGCGTGTAAAGCATGAGGTATTTTTCACCATCACAACAAAACAAGACAAATGTAATATTTGTATGCATTGATCACTTGAACCAAGACCCTGATCTCAAGGCTGTTTCTTTACAAATTAAAGAAGGAGCTCAGGTAAGGCATTTTTATATCTGCCAGTCATAGCCACCTATGTGATTGTTATGTAAAACAAATACATGCTTGTAGCTGTAATATTTGTAGCACTGGGTTAGCATAAACCCCAGAAAGCTTACTAACATCTAAAAAATTTACAATCCACTGCTCATCCTTTTGAACAAGCCCTGTTTCTTACTCACACGTAGTAAAACACAGGTTTTTGTGTTGTGCTGAATGTAGAGGAGCACCTGCACTGTATTTTTAGTTTAGTCTTTCTAAGCTCAGCTTGCCACATGTACCCAACGCTTTCATTTTAGCCTTCACCATTACTCCACCGTGCATGGATGTGTTTTTTTTAATCAGACTATTTATTGGTGCTTGCATCTCTGCTTTTCTATGAATAAAACAAAATCATTACCATCTGGGGATTTAAATTATGCCGGGCTTATATTTTGTCAGCTTTATCTTGTAAACAGCACGACTACATGGATGACTAGTGTGGAAGCAGTTTTTTTCCCCTAACACCACCAGCAATAACACCATTTTTGATTAGCGTCATTATTGTTCGCTTGCTAGTTGTCCAGTATTTTTTAATAAAAATAAATGACATTGTCATCAGTGCATATAATTAGCATGTTGGCATGCTGGAAAAAATAATAACAATCTAAGATGATGATGATGATCATTAGTACCACCGGATTCAAGTACTATTTTACGTCATATACCATAGGCCTCTAAATGTACCATCCAAATTTATTTTCACCAACTGGCCTAACCCCACGAATGTATAAGGTATTTCTAATATTTCATGTTGTGCAGACCACTATAACACAGCTCAGCAAGTGAAAAAAAGAATAAAAACTCATATTCTTCCTTACACTGAGACTTGAAAATTGCCAAGTAGTGCAGATTTCTTGTTAAAATGATGAGCAGGCTCATCAAAACTCAGCAGTGATGGCTGATGAATGCAGCTCTGAAATTACAGGAGCAGTTATGGGGCAGTTTAATTGGATAAAAGCAAAAAGAGTAGATGCGCTTTTTACACAGCGTGGGGTGGAGTCAGCGGGTGACAACAAAATACATTTGGTTTGAAATCCAGACTTAACGCACAATCTGCTGTACCCATATGGAAAAGAAATAGTAAAAACTTATATGTGATTACTCATGAAAGTGGCCACTTTCATGAGTAAATCATATAAGGCTTACATGATTTACTCATGAAAGTGGCCACTTTCTCATTACTTTCATACATTGTTTTCGTACAGTGGGGCAAAAAAGTATTTAGTCAGCCACCGATTGTGCAAGTTCCCCCACTAAAAATGATGACAGAGGTCAGTAATTTGCACCAGAGGTACACTTCAACTGTGAGAGACAGAATGTGAAAAAAAAATCCATGAATTCACATGGTAGGATTTGTAAAGAATTTATTCATAAATCAGGGTGGAAAATAAGTATTTGGTCACCTCAAACAAGGAAAATCTCTGGCTCTCACAGACCTGTAACGTCTTCTGTAAGAAGCTTTTCTGTCCCCCACTCGTTACCTGTATGAATGGCACCTGTTTGAACTCATCATCTGTATAAAAGACACCTGTCCACAGCCTCAAACAGTCAGACTCCAAACTCCGCCATGGCCAAGACCAAAGAGCTTTCGAAGGACACCAGGAAAAGTATTGTAGACCTGCACCAGACTGGGAAGAGTGAATCTACAATAGGCAAGCAGCTTGGTGTGAAAAAATCAACTGTGGGAGCAATCATCAGAAAATGGAAGACATACAAGACCACTGATAATCTCCCTCGATCTGGGGCTCCACGCAAGATCTCATCCCGTGGGGTCAAAATGATCATGAGAACGGTGAGCAAAGATCCCAGAACCACACGGGGGGACCTGGTGAATGACCTGCAGAGAGCTGGGACCAAAGTAACAAAGGTCACCATCAGTAACACACTACAACGGCAGGGAATCAAATCCCGCAGTGCCAGACGTGTTCCGCTGCTGAAGCCAGTGCATGTCCAGGCCCGTCTGAAGTTTGCCAGAGAGCACATGGATGATACAGCAGAGGATTGGGTCAGATGGTCAGATGAAACCAAAGTAGAACTTTTTGGTATAAACTCAACTCGTCGTGTTTGGAGGAAGAAGAATACTGAGTTGCATCCCAAGAACACCATACCTACTGTGAAGCATGTTCAACATCATGCTATGGGGCTGTTTTTCTGCCAAGGGGACAGGACGACTGATCCGTGTTAAGGACAGAATGAATGGGGCCATGTATCATGAGATTTTGAGCCAAAACCTCCTTCCATCAGTGAGAACTTTGAAGATGAAACGAGGCTGGGTCTTCCAACATGACAATGATCCAAAACACACCGCCCGGGCAACAAAGGAGTGGCTCCGTAAGAAGCATTTGAAAGTCCTGGAGTGGCCTAGCCAGTCTCCAGACCTCAACCCCATAGAAAATCTGTGGCGGGAGTTGAAAGTCCGTGTTGCTCGGCGACAGCCCCAAAACATCACTGCTCTCGAGAAGATCTGCATGGAGGAATGGGCCAAAATACCAGCTACTGCGTGTGCAAACCTGGTAAAGACCTATAGTAAACGTTTGACCTCTGTTATTGCCAACAAAGGTTATGTTACAAAGTATTGAGTTGTATTTTTGTTATTGACCAAATACTTATTTTCCACCCTGATTTACGAATAAATTCTTTACAAATCCTACCATGTGGATTCATGGATTTATTTTTTTTTTCACATTCTGTCTCTCACAGTTGAAGTGTACCTCTGGTGCAAATTACTGACCTCTGTCATCATTTTAGGTGGGGGAACTTGCACAATCGGTGGCTGACTAAATACTTTTTTGCCCCACTGTAAGTATCCAAAACATACAAGTTTCATTATATAATTTTTCAAGGGATCTTATATCTGTTTTCACTCTTATATGCTTTACATACAAGTTTCACACAAGACAGATACAAACTTTATAAGATTTATATATATCTTTTCCATATGGGTAACTTAATCATCTAAATTTTGTCTCTGTCCTTTCTGGTCACAAAAAAACTAAAAATGAACTTTAGTTTTGCTACCCCCAGCTTTGCCTCCTGTCTTTCTATTAGTGCCACCATACATCAGGTCTCATTATCTTGTAAACCTTCCCTTTCACTCTTGCTGCTATATGTCTGTCACAAATCGCCCCTGACAGTCATCTCCATCCACTCCACCCTGCCTTCACTCTCTTCTTTACTACTCTTGTACACTTGGATGGTTAACCACAGGTATTTAAACTCATCCACCTCCTTGCTACCTGGTTGCATCTTCACCTTCACAAACACATTTTGTTTTGCTTCTCCTGGCTTCATTCCCTTTCTCAACAGAGCATGCAGTACCTCCAACTCGCCTGGCTCTCTTTCACCTCCTCCCTAAACTCAGTACTGCTCACAATGCTTTCTGCAAGCATCATAGTCCATAGACACTCATGCCCTTGATGTTCGCAGACAGTATTGTGGTCTGTGAGCTAGATTGCTGTTTTATGTCCAAAAGGTTGTCTTGCTGAAATAAGCCTGACCTTCCATGAAAAGATGTTAGCTAGATAGCAGCACATATTGCTCCCACATCTGTATTTATTTTTCGCTATTAATGGGACATTCTGGGATGTACAAGTGTCATCCGCACTGATGCACCCTAACTTACTGGCTCAGGAAGTGTCTAATGACAGTCCTGCTCCCTCTTTAGCCTGGAGGAAGCATGAATTTTAAATTTTGATCCATTAGAATGTCTTATCACTTCCCCTCAGTCAATCTTGAGTAGAGATTACAATTGTGAATGCAGTGGTAAACTGTGTTTACAGACAACACTCCTCAGAAGTGTGCTTTAGGAGATACTGTTGTTTCCACTCAGCTATGTTTGTCTCTTTTCCTTGCTTCCAGAGATTTTTTGTAACTGTCCATTATTTTTAATGGCTTGTAACGTAAGTAATATATGCTGGTCTTCTTTGCAGTCTTATGGCTGCTATTTTCTCAGGCAGTCTTTGTGAGTGGTGAGACGTATTTACTTTTAAAAGACTCCAGAAGCAACAAATGGTTTGCTCCATCCCCAAACGCCTTTACTATGTTGTGAAGAAAAACACATGCATATGATGCAAGACCGTGTTAAAGTTTTTTGAAATCTTTTTCTGACATCAAATTTCCAAAGCAATACAGTTTTTCTCAATGAATGTGTTGGCTTTGAACTATTTTCAAGCAAATATGGGGTTTCACTGAATTGCAAATGACTGTACTAGTTTGCTTCATGGAGTTGCCAAAATGGTTTGAAAAATGTCCAGTTAATTTTCTTAATTAGCACCCTGCATGGAGTGTTAACTAAAAAGAGAAAGTTATAGACGGGTTAATTGTTTTAAACTGCGTGTATTTATAGTTTAACAGGACTAAACGATCTAATCTGAGGATAGAGGCATTTAGAGAGCCTATGGTACAACTTCGTCCATTGGCCTGTCACTTTGTCCTGGGCGGGCGCACACACTCACCCGTACGCGCACACGGAGCACTACATAACTGCAGCAGCAGCAACAGCATCGGGGTCTGGTGGATGAACGAGGCGAGGCAGCAACACCCAGATGCGCACCTGTAGGTTAAAAAAGCAGCTTTCCGCTGAGAGCTCCCGCTGATTGATTTCTTTATTTTACTTTCCCCGTGCAGCCAAGTTCGTCTCAAGGTTGAGGACACAGTTCAGGATGGCCGCAGCTTCGACAAATTCGGGGCAGGGCTCCACTAAAATAACTCCTGAAGTGCTGCAGAAGATGCTCCAGTACTACAACCTGAGCCGTCGGGACTTTATCAACGCCTACAACATCCAGCCGCTCGTCTACATCCCCGAGTTACCGTACAGCGCCAAAACCACCTTCGTGATCATGTATGTGGTTATTTTCGTCTTGGCTCTCGCTGGAAATAGTTTGGTCATCTACATAATTGTGAAGAAACGGACGATACAGACGGCGACAGATATTTTTATTTGCTCTCTGGCGGTCAGCGACCTGCTCATCACTTTCTTCTGCATACCGTTTACTTTGCTGCAGAACATCTCCTCTGAATGGTTCGGCGGTGAGTTATGAACTTATATTAAGCCACCAACTTTTTAACAGTACGTCAGGCACGAGGATCGTTTTCTCGATAAGAATAAGATTTAAATATTAAATCGCGAGACTGCTGCTGTGAGGGGATACAATGTGCCATTAGGTTACACCTCGGATTATCCATGACTTTAACTAAGCGCACAAGCTGAATAATAATGACACATGCTGCACCTCAGAAAGATGTCCCTTTCTATAAGCCACAGTACAGCTTCAAAAATGCAATGAATGAAATCTAGTACAGCAGCACATTAAAAAAAGAAATGTGCACATTTCAGGCACCAGAGAGAGTCAGAACAGGGTGGGAAAAACATCCTCGGAGGAATGAACTTTTAAAGAGATTCTTGGAACCCCACCATGAGCTAATGCCTTTAAATGGCAGATAAAGACCTCCTGTCTCTTAAAGGCTAAAAAAAAAAAAAAAACCCAGATGGTTATGAGTCAGAAACCTGAAGGGAGTCACAGCGGGAGGCAAGTGAAGCACCGCTGGCTCCAGACTGCCAGTTGATCATATTTAGTCCCCCAAACCATGCACTGAAGTATTTGTGGATAAGTGGCTGTCGATGTGAACATTTAAATAATTAAATTAACACACTTATAATGTTTTATTCTAAAATTACAGACTGTTTTCTTGTTATGTCCACTTCTGTTACAGCATAGATAATGAAAGCTCATGCTCACATCAACATTTATTTAATGCAATGGATACTGAATATAATGAATACTGGATAATGGATATAACTAGAACAATTTGTTGTTGTTGCTTTTTATTTTTAAAAGGGGTGATTCTATTTGCAGAGTCTTTAAAGTGCTGTCTCCTCACAGTGTGATAGGGTGTTATTTCAATGTCTTATAGTATCTTAAGGCTTGTACATAACTGTATTAACTCTCAGTGATATGAAGCATTAAATCTACAACCTCTAAAAACACTATATGAATCATTACCTCTTGGGCTTGATGTTAAAAATCAGCATGTGGTTACTAAGTGGGAGCTGATATATTAAACAGTTTTTAACACTGACCTGCAGAAATATTGTTAAAAGCTGACAAACAACCTATCATAGCAAGAACATAGCCAGGTCTGAGCTTGTCATTTTAATAAATAGTCATCATAATTTGTAAAATGTTTCTTCTGCATGCTGCATTATATTCATTATTATATTTTTATTTTTTTTACTTGCAGGGGTTCTGGTTTGCAAGACTGTTCCATTCATACAGACTACAGCCATAGTGACAGGCATCCTAACAATGACCTGCATTGCTATTGAGAGATACCAGGGTATTGTATTCCCACTGAAAATGAGGAGGCAGTATTCGTCCAGAAGAGCATACAAGATGCTAGGTATTGATTGTTTACCAGAGTGGCATGTTGTACTTATGCATCCTCTGTTATGTGAGAAATATCGCAGCAATGCTGATTCACAGATAGAAATACATGGGGTTTTACATGTGCGTGTTGCCTACACTGCAAAGCTCAGAATTCTGCATGCCAAATTGACAAGACACTTATCAGAGATTCAAATAAAGCAAGTGTTACTCTCGAGCAAACATGCGTGTGAAATCTTTTTAGTTACACTCTTCTCAGATTCAGCCAGATGCTGAAAAATTGATCAAACAGCACTTTGTAGCGCAAATGGATAATGATCCAAAGTACACTGCAAAAGCAACCCAGGAGCTTATGAAGGCAGAAAATGGGATATTCTTCAATTGGCAGGGGGCTCACCTTATCTCAACTCAACAGGACATTGTGTTTAGTTACTTTAGACAAAACTAAAGGCAGAAAGAAGCACAAACAGGCAGCAACTGAAGATGGCTGCAGCAAAGTCCCAGCAGAGCATCTTAAGGAAGGAAATGCAGGATTTGGTGATGTCCATGGGTTCTAGATCTCTGGCAGTCATTGACTGTAAAGAGTTTTCATCCAAGTATTAAAAAAATAATCCTTAGGCTATATATCTAAAAATGGGTACCCTGTGGGACAGGGTATAAAAATATCGGTAATTCAGCAACAGTTAATACAAATCCTTCCTTAAACCTATTGAGTTAAACCTGAAAGTATGTACACCAATCACATCCTGACTGTTTAATTTAAATAGTTTCTAGGGGAAATAAATTCCCACAAGTATTCAGTGGTGAAGGTTAAGTATTGCCTGCCATTATTTTGTTCTTAAGTGGTTATTCTAAATTGGTCACAGGTCTGTAAGTGGGGTTAAGTAACAACCCCCCCACCCCACCCCACCCACCCACCCTCTTTAAGAAATACTCCTTTTAAATTTAAACCATGTCTAAAAAAGTCAATACATTATGCCATACAATGTCTGGTGTTATGGGTTGGGCTTTGCATTATTGGAATAAAGAAGAAAGAAAAATGCAGGTATCTCACAGAGATTGCACACGATTGACAGATTATGAATTACGTAAGAGAGGTATTTAATTATAGGGCTACTGCGACTGCTGTTTGTCACTAAAAAGTTGCTCTCCTTGAAATGCCTTAGCAGACACAGTATTAAAGTTATAGGTTTTCTATTTGATGGTATTAAATACTTGTTTGTTTCTTGCAGGACTTGTATGGATTGCCTCAGTGATAGTGGGCTCACCAATGCTGTTTGTGCAACAGTTAAAGGTAAGTGCCCTTCAAAAAACACATAAGATTGCCTTTTTTAGCTTGAAGAAGGTTCACATTCCTGGTAATCCCTCTGAACACAACAGATGAAAAGACATGTTGGCTTTATCTTAACTTTCCACCTGAATCAGGCTCTAAATTCACTCACAGCAGAGCCACAAATGTTGTGAATAGATGCTTTTTAATTGAGATTTAATTAAAATTTTAAACTACCCTAATTTTAATCTTGTGTTTGGGGTTTGGTTTTATTAAAGCTGTAAAAGTAATCATTTTTAGTTGGTGGGATGGCATAACATGATTATACCATATGCTATGTCCTCTCGGGGAAGCCTACTACTATCAGATGGCCTCCTTGGCACACCAAACCTGTCAGAAAAAAAATGCATCAGTGTGAATCAAATGTAGTAAAGCATTGGATAAAAACCACCCTGTCAGTCAGACCTACTTCAGCTGTCTTGACCGTTCTTCCATGACTAAAAGCTTTTCTTTTTCCATATCTCAGGTGAAGTACGACTTCTTGTACGATCACTACCATGTGTGTTGTCAGGAGAGCTGGAGCTCGGTGACTCACAGGCAGGCGTACACCACCTTCATCATGGTGGCCCTTTTCCTGCTCCCTTTGGCAGCCATGCTATTCCTCTACACATGCATTGGCATAGAGTTGTGGATCCGCAAGAGGGTGGGTGATGCCTCAGTCCTCAGCACCATGAACCACAGGGAGATCAGTAAGATATCAAGGTGGGTTAGACAAGTCTGATGGAGATATTTAACCGCCATATTTATTTGTAGATGACATTTCGTTTCAGTTTGGCCTTGTTTGCATTCCAATTAACAGAACTGAACTGTCAATAGTTGAGGGTGGAAGGTCAAGAATGGGGGCACTGTTGTTGCATTATTGCCCTTGCTGCATGGTCTAGTCATCTTTACAAAAAGAAATGAACCTGCTCTTCAAAAAAAAATAATAATAATTTAAACTATAAACTTTTATTTTATTTTTTATTTTTTTGGTTAATTCAACAGTTAAGCAAAGAAAGAAGAAGAAAAAGAACACCTGTATTTAAAAAATAAGGAGATTAGGTGACATCTATTTGCATGCCATGTTAGTTGTTCATTTTACGCTATTAATATCAGTGCAAGACTGACAGCAATCCAAAGAAATTACAGTTAGATTCAAGGGAAGGACAGAACATTATCTTTACTGACTGAAACTAACATTAACAGGTGGTTTGCAAGAAGATGCAACACCTGCTCTCCGCTGTACTCCACTCTACTCTCCTGGACATAAACTATTAGTCATTTGAGCAATGTTGTTGCTCTTGTGGAGAGAACATGTGAAAGGCAGAGACTGAAATGGGTATATGTTTATACATTTAGGGCCAGGAGAATCGTTAGGGCACTGCACTTAAGATACTTTTGCCACCAGGTAGCATAGTTTGGACCTGCAATATGTGATACTGGCTGAGTTCATTAAAGATTTATTGTATTGTGAAAAAGAAAGCTTTTATAGGACTCTAAGTAAAACTTTAAAGCTTCCATCAGAATTAAGAGATCAAGCAGCAGCCAAGTACTGCTAATCAAATACACTTGATTAACTGACTATCAGCTATGTTCGAGCACCTTATAAAAGTTGAGGTTTTGGCAGTTTGGTGTTCTAAAGTATTTAGGTGTGTCAACACAGTGCCGATTTCTTTACAGCAAATGAAACCCGAGGTCAGACTGTGCAATGCTCAGGGAAACTAGAAAAGATCAAGGAGCTACATCTCAGTTAGCATGTTAAATGTTAATGTTCATGACAGTAGAATTAGAAAGAGATTGGATAAATATGGCTTGGTAGAAGCGTTGCCAGGAGAAAAACTCATCTTTCTAAAAATAAGTTAGGTTAGTGTTTCCAAGATTTCATCTAAAGAAAGCACAAATTTCTAAATAATGTCCTTTGCACAGAGGAGAAAGCACAGATGTTTGGCTGTAATGCACAACACCACATTTGGCAAAAAGCAAACAGAGCGTATCAGAACAAACACATCATACCAACTTTCAAAAACAGTGATGGAGGGTTGATTTGGACTTTTTTTTACAGCTACAGGATCAGAAAACCTTACAGACATCAAGTCAACCATGAAATCCTCTGTATACCAAAGTATTCTGGAGTCAAATTTGAGGCCATTTATCCGACAGCTAAAGCTTGGCCAAAACTGGGTCATACAACAGTACGATGATCCCGAGCACAGAAGCAAATCTCCAACAGTTTTGCTGAGAATAGAAATTACTCAAGGTGTCACAAATGCACAAAGTTCAGACCTCTACCTTACTGGAATGCTGTGGTGGGACCTTAAGGGAGCTGTGCAGGAACAAATATCCAAAATCCTCAATGAACTCAAACAACGTTGTAAAGAAGAATAGGCTAGAATTTCTCCACAAAGATGTGAGAGTTCAGAAAACAGCTTCTTCGAGGTACTGCTGCTAAGGTGATTACGTCTTTTGAAGAAATTCACACAAATACAGACTCACTTCCACAGTGACTCACTGTTGCATCTCTCTGGTACATTCCAATGCAAGAAGAGTGCCATGATTAATGTTCCTGGTCACACCTGCTTTTTCCCTGCAATAAGACGTGTTACATTTGTGTAGTTTACATTTTTTTATATAACGATTTTGATTTTTTGATTTTTTTTTTAACCTTCTACAGGAAAAAGAAAAGGGCTGTGAAAATGATGATCACCATTGTTCTGCTATTCACAATTTGCTGGGCACCCTTCCACACAGTTCACATGCTGTTTGAATACTGTAAGCATTGCCTGGTGCATTAAGGGGTCTGTGGTTTCAGGAGTAAATAAAAAAAGATCTTGCTTAAGTGCACATTTCCATTTATTAAAAGCCTCAATCCTCTTTATGTGTAATTATCCTGTCCTCCAGATGACCTGGAGAACAAATACGACGGAGTCACACTCAACATGATCATCGCCACTGTTCAGGCCATCGGGTTCTTCAACAGCTTCAACAATCCCATCGTCTACGCCTTCATGAACGAGAACTTCAAGAAGAGTTGCTTTTCCACCCTCTCCCACTGCGTTCGAAAGCCTACCCAGCAGAGTGGCGCTGTGGCGGCGCCTAGACTGAGTGTGCAGTTCATCAAACCCCAAAGTAGAGAAGACTTCCTGGAGCCAGACGAAGGCAATAGCCTGGAGCCGCACTCAGCAGAGAAGGGCCCTTCGACGTCATCACACGGAGAGAGGTCCCTGGAAATAATGGGAGAGAAAATCTCCACCATTCAAACGGAGCTCCCTGCAAACAGCTCCTCTCAAGTAAAATGAGAAGGAACTGTCCCGGATCTGAGGTGTTTTAACTGCTTACCTTGGATTGCCACGCTTGCTGTCAATTATTTTCACTTGGGGCCAGCAGCTGCAAGGCCATCAAATGTGATTTCAGGTTTCACTGATGTGGCTGAAAGATGCAAAAGTCCAACAGCTTGATAATTTATCTCTGCAGAGCAAGGAGTTAGGGAATGTATTCCCATGCTGGTCAGGAGCGCAGAAGAAAGATTGTTAATGAATATCACAAAGAGACACTTTAACTATAAACTGAGTATAGGGTGATCAGACCCTACTGAGAAATCATTTCCGCTTGTCTCTAAAATCTGGAGGACATTCAGCAGTTCTTCGTGAAAGCATAATAATGCATGAGTGTTCAATGTCACCCCAAATGATCTGAAATTGTATTACGGCACAGCAGGAACTGTTTGGAAATGAAAATGTAGAGGACGTTGCAGAGCTATGCTTTTAGAAGAGATGCCTAATCTTTCACCGACAGCTAAATTCGCATTAAGTTTGCATTTGCATTCAAGTCAGCAAAAACACCTCGTTTCAGGTTAATTCAGTTGAAAACCTTTAAGATCAGAGATTAACCTCTTTCCATGAGTCACCATCCTTTAGATACAAATTTTTATTATATCACAGAATGTGTGTAAGCCTATTTTGGACTATTTAATCATAAGCTGAGCAGGTGAAATCATAAGAAAGTAAATATAGCCACTGTACAGTTTAATAAGATTAAATCTCACAATACATGAAGGGATGAATACTAATTTTCAAACCTCTTCGCACTGTCGGCTGTCTTAATACACTGCTTTGCAAGGTTGCTGCTGCATACAAAAATAATCTTCGTCTGAGCTCACAACAACGGGTGCGTCAATCAGAACACACAAACATGGCAAACCCAACACATGCACAACACATTATGTCAGCATTTGAAGTTGTACATCCTTATGTCTTAATAACTGGAAGAAATCTGCACAACGTGTTAAACACAGATCTGCCCCTCTTTGTAGAAACCAGCATCCTACAGGAACAAAGTCACAGAAACACAGCAGGAAAGGGTTCAATGGGCTTTGCTTTGATGCTTTTACAGAATGAATCACAGTTTACACAACTGTTCTAACTGTGGAACAGTCAGACTGGGCTGTATCCCTAGTTCAGTCTCTCACTGGCCATTGTTTACACCATGATCCATTATAATTGCCCTAATCTAAAAGGTTCTCTCTTCTGTTGTCCACCACGTCTCCCTCTGTGAGCCATTTTAAATCTTCTATCTTATCCAGCCACTACTAAACAGAATTCTGCTTTCAGGAATATAGATGAAAATATGAACAATAGCACTTGAATAAGCTTGCAAAGCGTATTTTAACAAAACATACAGTCATATTTAATTTCCTAAATGGCTGTCCATCTGACAACATCAATGAAAATTGGAATGGAAGTGGGTGGTCATAAATTTAAGGCTTTCTTAATGACTCAAAGTGCTTTGGACTACAAGCCAAATCGACTCCATTTATAAGTGATGCAGACAGAGTAAAACATTTAGAGGGTAAAACATACTCCACATTTATTCACAATGTAATGTGTGAAGGCTGTAGTCGCTGATGTTTTTTGTGCAAAAAGCAATGCAAACGCGAACACAAAGAAAGTGATCAGTGGTTGTTCTGTTGACCGTCTGAAGAGTTTTAGAAATGCATACTGAATGCTGAACAATGAATGTAAACAAAATGAGGTGTTATCATGACAGAAAGTCTGTCTGCCTTTTATTTTATCACCGACTGTGGAAGAATGAGATGTTCAAAAGAGTGAAACAGCCTAAACCTGCTGGATATACTTGAGCGAGTAAGCGAGGTACAAGTTGTGACTGTGGACTTCTTATAAAAACACAAACAGAAGAGTTTGTAAAGTCGGTCTGTGTAATATTTTTGCGACTCTGATGTCTTTAGTGTTAAAGTTTAAGTACCTGTTCATTTTGGTGTTAAACTTTCTGTCTTGGAGCTCATCAATTGTGCTTAAGGGAAAATACATATATATATATATATTTCTAGGTTATCTATATTTGGCCTAGATTTGCTTTGCATGTTTTTAAGTATTTCATTCCAAAGCCTTAAATAATCCCTGTCAGCGCGGAAGATAATGGTATTGTATATAGACAGGGTCTGCAACGAGACCAGGCTTAGTCTTTAGTGCAGCCCCGGGTAGGGGAGGAGCTTAGCTTCTCTTAAACCATGGCTGTTACCGGTACTTACCGGTGTACTGTTGTGAAACTGTGGAAGCTTTAAAAATATTATCAATATGCTACTTTTAGCATGCATTTTGAGTTTTCATGAATCATGCTAAAATTTGCAATAGAGTGCACTACTGTAAATAAGCAGCATCTCTCCGCCTCAGTGGTACTGAACAATCAGACAGCCTTCTTATCTCATTGCTGACAACATGTTGGATATAAAACTGCCCGTTTCTACTATCTAACACACACAACCTTTGCATGACAGGATGCGCACAATCCACGATCCTAAACACAAGTTTCATGCTACATATGAGCGTGCTCACCAGAATCAAATCAGGGTTTCAGAAAAGTTTTAATAGGAGCTCAAATTGTGTTTATTCCTTGCAGCCACTTGCAAACGTGTCAGCTGTAGTTAAATCTGTGAAACTGGAGACGCTTATTAAACTCTGAGGAAAGACTCCTACAGCAGCATACAGCAACACATGATTTCAGCTCCTTTTAATCTTTTATCAAACTCAGATTACATGAATTATTGGTGAATCCCATTGATAGCCGCCTAAAGGTGCATAGCATGTGCCTTTTGTGTTCTCTGAGCATGAAGTTCAGGCTTTGCATCAGTTTTAGTATTTTTCTGATTTTTGACTGATTGTGATTGCCCGGATTATCAAATGTAATTGGATGATGCTTCGTGTGTGCTTAAAGCTATGTTTAGTTTAAACAGCTGGGCCCTAATGATGCTTTAATTTTGATGTGTTCTGCAGCCTTTTTGAATCATTTCAGCTGTTGAAACAGCACTGTCTTTGTGTCATGGGACCTCTTGATTTACAAATTTACACAGCACTGAGCAATGCTCTGATTAATAAAAGAGTAAATCAGGAGAAAGCCCCTGCTGTTTTTCTTTGGAGATCAGAAATATGCTGTTCATTTTCAGTAGTATTTCCACTTTATATCTTATTATCCTGTAGTTTATGGCTTTGAAGTAAAAGGCTATAAATGTCTGTCAAATCTTAGCTCTTGGAGAGAAAGCTCACATAAGCAGTAGTATTTTATGCTCTTGATGTAGTAAAATATTCCTCTCTATGGTTACTAAAGCGCTCTGTGGTAAGTAGTCTGTGCTGGTAACAATAGCTTGACTTTACTTTTTACAACTGTGCAGGATTTAAAGATTTCATTGACAATCAACCCATCGTTCATTTAAAAGACCGTGACTGGACTGAAGGATGTTACCAGACGAAGCTTAAAGGAGTGAACGGGAATTCACTGCGACATGTTATCACTTAAGCATGAGCAGGCTATATTTGTGTACGAGAAGACCGGATCGATTACTGCTTATTTCATGAATTATTTCTTGTGCATTAAAGAGCTCTTTCTGTAAATTCCAGGTCTCTGGATATTTTTTTAGAGTCAGAATTCCTTTTGACAGCAAAACTCACTTTTGATACAGTACTGCAAAAAAGTCTTGTGCCACTTCATCTTTTCCAGTTTTTGCTTCCAAAGAGTCTGAGCAATTTCAAATGTTAAAATTTAAAGTGGTCTTGAGCAATCCGGTCTTTAAGTCTGACGTCACTAGCCGTGTCTGGGCCTAAACTCCGCTGCAGGTCCATATATCAAACAATCACTATGGCATTACTGAGAGTTGAAAAACTGTCTAAAGTCTTTCATCTTTAATAAAATGATCAGCGTTCTGCTCTACCAGGTGTAACAATTGAGTTTAACATCCAGCCATCCGTGAAAACGGAATTTAACGGAGTTAGAAGTTAGCAGGAAGTTAGCTCTCTAGCTTCCATCTAAATACAATATAGCATGTCCTGACTGTGGGGTTTTGGAAACAAATTAAAACGTACAGCTCTGCTATCACTTCCAACATAAATGAAGACAGAAAACTAAACAGCAGTGACGTTTGTAGGGTTACTGAAGTTTGGCTAGCTGGTATATAATGATGTGCTACGTGACCGCTAGTGACACAGCTATGTTAGCTATAAACAAGCTAACTTTTTTTCCACTCGATAAAAGTTAACGTGAGGGTTCTCGGTAGTCAGGAACAAATGTAATCGCATGGCAGGATGCTGTAAACGGACCAGACTTCAGTCAGGAGAACAACTGAGATAATCCATCCACAATACGAGGTTAGTCATTCATATACTGCTGCATGGGCTGGGCTGTAGTTACATCGTAAGGTTTGAAAAACTGAGCTTAAATAAATGATTAGTGGTAATAAAAGCCGAGGGAGGTCAACAGTAATCACTGACTGTTTTAGGAGCTTTTTGAGATTAAATAGAAGAAAATACAAAACATTAAACATGTTAACAACACAAAAGCCATATTAAACGCAGACTACTTTAGGCCCGGAAGTAGGATTCGTCACGTCATCACTTAAAGACCGGATAGTTCGAAAGGTTTTTTAAACGTTTTAGGACACTGGCTCCCTTTTGACTCTTTTATAGTCCAGTCCATGAAGCTGAACATTTCTGGAGGAATGCTTATTGTTTGTTGAACCAGTTAACACTTACCTATGAATCATTCAAGCATACATAAGGCTCTATAGTCAAGGCTTGAACCATGGTTATAATTAAACACAGCAGACAACTTAGCAAAAAAAAAAACATTTTAAATTGCATCTTTAGGCACTTGATTATAAACAGCTTAGATAGATAGAAAAGCTTATACATAGATTTAGAAGCAAAATAAGTAATTTTCATAGCAGTGTATTAAGTTTTATGCTTAAGTCCCACCCTTTTCAGTGCTAAATTTAGACAGTTTGAATAATACTGGAGAGAACAGGCTGGGTATCAAAGTGTAACTACTTTGTTTTCACCTGTTGCTTGAAGAAAGGAAACACCTTCTACTTGTGATCTCAAAAGAAAGAAAAGCAATGTTAAAAAATGTGTTGTGTTACTGTGAATATCTAAGCAAAAGAATATGAACAGTGAGACAGTTTAAACCTTATTGTGATGTTTCAGTTTTTTCCTCCCCTTCTACTCAAAAGAACAGAATTTCTCTTCCAGAGTAGTTATGTGCTTAAGGACACACGCACAGGGGCAAACATTTCTGAAAGAGGTTATTAATGGGACTCATCAGAATTCAGCTCAACCTGATATCTTGCTGTAGCACCTGTAATGCTAAGCAAACTAACAGATGCCTTGCAGCAATATGAAATACGCAAGTGCTTAGTTATATTTGAAGAGTCAAAAAGAATATGCCACCTAAAATCAGTCTTTTAAATATCAAATATTTACCCCATATAGACAATAAATTCTGTTATTATTAGTTCTCAATTATTCTATTCATGGAAGCCATTAAGGATTCCAGTGTTAACCCAAAGTCACAGCAGGGGAGGGGAGAGGGCGTAATTGGTCATCGGAGATAAAACGATAAGATTTCGCCTGCAAGCTCCAGGGGTCTTCTGAAGTTCACAGATGAGTTTCCAATGAATCAGAGAACGTGACTGGCATACACTGTTATGGGCAAGAAAAAGGTTAAACACAAACCTTTGGTTGTTGCATTCAGATTAAAAGAACTTTCACTGGCGAAGGCTGCCACTACCAATGACAAGTTAAAAGGATAAAACAAGCCAGCTGGGCCCCAAAAAGCATTTTGACCATATTACTGTATTTTCCATTATAGCACTCCAAAAGCCTTTTATTTCCTGATAGCACAGAGACAGGAATGATTCTTTTAACTACTGAGCACACAAGTACTTACCGGTGTACTGGACTGAACTTTGATCTGATCATCTCTATATTTGATGTCAAACCTCTTTCTACCAACAACATGAGTAAAATTCAAGGCTTTTCCTTGAAAAACAAATTTAACTACATGGGGAAAAGCACAAAGATAACTCATTAGCCATTACACATTAGTTTCAGCGAATGCAACTGCACTCAAATTCTTAATTTAGAAATATAAGGAGGCCATTTAAAAGCGCTTTTTAACCATGAGCTTTTAGGCTATACAGTCATATGAGTGCTTATTTGCAGCTACTTCAAGTAACAGACATTCAAATGAAAGAAACTGGGGATCAGCCAAGCTACAGCTGCCATCAGAGCAGCTTGAGTGAATTAATCAGTTAAAGGTAAACTAATAAGAAGGTGCCAATTTAGCTCACTTGTTCAGCAGGTGACCGTATGCGTTAGGTTATCTGGTGAGTCTCAGTGGGCTATAGCTTTAAGTGTGAATGGTGCAAAGTGGAACTTCTTTTTACCTCTCCTCATATATAATCCTTCCACTGGATGGCTGGACTCTGCACTAGATACAATGAAAAAAAACACTAATAAGGACTCTAAAAAGACACAGTTGTAAATTGAGGCTACTCAAATAAAATAAAAAAATAGCACACTAAATTGGATGGTATGACCCTAAAACACTGCTGTAGAAATCACTGTAAATACCAAAGAACATGGCTTTGAGTAATTTATTTATTACATTATTTACATTATTATAAGAACAGGTTTCTTACAAGATGTAAAAAGATCAACTTCTGAACTGAAACTGAACTTCTCTTGAACTGAATGTTGAAGAAAAAATAAACCCAATAAAAATGTCAAACAACCAAATATGAGCTTTGCGATGTGGGAGAAGCTGCAACGCTAAGATGCAAGCAGTTCATATATTATGCAAAACTAAGTACCAGCACAGAAGAAATCCATTCTGTTTCATAATTAAGAGGTAATCTTTCTCATGTTAGCGAGACACCTGTTTATAACAATGTTTTTCACAGTGTGATCAGTGCAGGAACACAAGATTATGACCTTAAAGTGTTTACATTTTTGCTTTTTTTGCTGTTACCCAAAATTTAACTTAAATAAGTAATTCTACCTGGAGCGCTGCTAGCCTTTTAAAATGAAATTCAGTCTTCTCACAGTTTATCAACCAACAAAAATACACAATCCCATTTTCTGTTAAATCCCTAAACAGAAAATGATGTGACACATTGGCAGGCACTTCTGTACTAGTTGAAGATAATATTTGTCAGCTATGAAAAAAAAACCTTTAAATATCCCTGCTGTTTTGTCCTTTGATGCTATGTGATCAAAGATAAATGGAAGTCTGGATTGTCAAAGAGGAGAGGCCTTTTGACTGGAGAGGGATCTCTGTCAGCCTTGTGAAGCAGTTTAAATAGTCCTGTTCCAATATTCATTGGAATCCCCATGATGATACACTCAGACACACCTGAAACAGGAACACAGGGGGATGTTAACAGGCCAGTCAAGTCACGAAGATCAATTTCATTATGCAGATGAAACAGCAGCTTACCACAAACTGAGTCCTTCTGTCCAAAATAGGCAGCATCAAAGAGATGATCGGCTGTCTTCTCAAAAGAAGCCAGCATGAGGACACTCTCCTTCATTTTTGCTAAACCAAACCTGGTGATTCCCAGGATCTCACCCTTAAAGGATAGAAGATGGTTACATTAGTTCCCCTACAAGGAGATGAAAGGATATTAATTCATGTAATGTATGTAGATCAGCGGTTCTTACCTTATAGGACATGAGATCTGCAAGAAGCATGACGTGACGTCGGTCAATGCTCATTCCGTGGTTCACCATGGTGTACTGAATCTCGTTTATGATTGTGGATCTAGCAGCCTCAATGCCCAAGGTCTTCTCAACCTATCAAGTGCACAGAAAAGCTTGTTTAAAAAACAAACACATTTTAAAAAGCCCTGATGCAGACTCCCCACAGCCAATTGAAAGTGTTCTCAGTTCCTTCAGCTGGCATAATTTATGCGATTGTTTTCCTTCTTTTTTTTTTTTTTTTTTTTTTTTTTTTTTTTACAGTTGACATTTTAAAACGTGTCCGTTACTTCATGCACTTTGAGCCAACAGGTTCATCCAAGAAATTCATTTATTTATTTTAAACGCACAAGAGTGGATGTATTAGAAAACTTAGTGCTCCATTTGAGTGATGAAATATCAAAAACTGCCAGCCTACAAGGACAGCTGAATACTCAGTGTAGCAGCAGCAACAACTTCCAGCTCTCTTAGAGTCCTTTTGTCTCACAGCCTGTGTGTCATGGACCAGGCTTTGTGTTGTTAGATAAAAGCATTAATGCAAAGTAGTGAGAGCTGATCTAGGCTGAAACACTTTTAAACTAGCTTTGCTTATCTTAATTAATTTATTAATTAATTTATTTAACTTGTATCATATAACAAGAAAACTTGATGAGCCTCTAACACATATTTCTACTAATTTCTAACCAAACGATAACACTTAGGGACAATATTAGACACAAATATGATGACAATTTAATTAAAAGTGAATGAAAAACTGTGCAAATGTTTTTGCCCATCAATGACAGCAAAAATGTTAATGCTTCAGTTGTGCAGTTTTTTTCTTTTTAAATCTTCAGCTTGGATTTTCAGAGTGATCCTACTCTCATCATGGGAATGAATAGCCTGTTAATTTTGGGCTTCTAATAATTTTTTTCACTTGCTATTTTTCCAGGGTAAATAAGTGTTCAAGACACATCTTTAATAACTTTAAAAACAAAAGGAATTGGGCACACAAACACCCATTTCTGAGCATTTAACCATTCCAACAACAAGAAAATCAAAGAGTGCTGTAACAGCTGACAGGTGGCAGCTAACCCTGGTGGCATAATGGTTGGGTCTGTAATTTCTAAACTGTGCTTAAACGTAGGGTCTGTGCAGAAAACCAACCAATTTCAATCAACTCTACCAATTCTCCCAAGAGTGGGCAGATATTCAGCCAAAATTGTGGTCAAGATGCAATTTGCTAAAGCCATCGGCTCAGATAGTAGAGCAGATCAGCTACTGATTGGAAGGTTGGCGCTTCGATCCTTGGCTTTCCCAGTCTGCATGACAAATATCCTTGGGCAAGATACTAACCCCAAGTTGCCCCCTGATGTGTTCATCGGAGTGTGAATGTTCATTAGTTTGCACTTTAGATGTGCTTGTATGAGCTGGTGTGAATGAGGCATGTTGTATAGAGCGCTTTGAGTACTCCAGGAGAGTAGAAAAGCGCTATATAAGAATCGGTCCATTTTACAAGCCTGTGTATATATTTGAGCCTGTATGTATACTTTTGAGCCTCCTGTGTGCATAAAAGAAAATTCAACATAAAACCTCTGCACCCCATTCTTCTTTTTTTATATCAATAAAAATGTATGATGTACAAACATTTGACACTGGGGGGAAAAAAAAGACTCATACCTCATAAGTATTGTTTGAAGTGGTCCTACTTCCGTTCACGCCATGTGTCGCCATTACCGCTCTCAGGTTGTCCCCCTCCACCAGGAGCTTGTACTTACTCTTGCTGCTCTGTTCGTCAATATGAATGACAGCTCGGGCAACCTCCGGTATCCCTTGAACCACCACCTTTCAAATGAGTAAGTGCAAACAGTTAAGACAAGAAAATACACAGGACTCCATGTTATCCCTGCTTTGAGAGCACTTTAAGCATTAAACAGTTCAGAACATGTACTGAAAAGTATATTCTGTCATACATTCACAGTGACATATTAAATCTTTACCAAAATAATAACGGCCAAAAAATTCAATTATATATATATTTTTTAAACCGAGGAGTTTATTGAGCCTTCAGGTAAAAACAAACAAAGAAACAAAACAACACAATAACAACATCAACAATAAAGTTAAATGCATATATTGTTTTTATGGGTCAATTTATTTCTCAAAAACATAATGGGGGGTCACAGTTAGAGTTAATAAATAATCACACTGATGATGTAGGGGCCTCAAAAACCCAAGACATGATATGAAATACGATACACTTTATGTTAAAGGTTTAATATGGTTATCACTTTCACAGCAGCCTTTCCCACCTGCTGCTCAGACCATCTGTTTACAAGGGTAAGATAATGATAAGAAAGTCAGCTCAAAGGGAAGGAGGAAGGCAGAGAAAATAAAGTTGATTTTTGCTCTTAAATAAAGGATGAACTAAAGGTTTCCACCAAGGCCAAGAACACAATAAATATACTTTAATGGAGTAACGCTGCATGACTTAGTGCTTAAACCAGAGTGAAAGAATAAAAGTAAAGCAGTGAAAATGAGCACAACAGGTCCACTGTAAAACACTCTTAAATATTTTATTGAACAGAGCAATTAAACTAAAAGGCAATTCAGTGTAATTTATAAAGCCCAGTATCACAAAGGAACAAATTTGCCATCCAGTGTTCAGCTGCTCCACATCCATACAGTATTCTCAGACATCGGCAGAAATCACAGTGCAGCATCTGTGCTTTCTAAACATGAATTTTCCATAGGTAAGAAGCCCTGACCGGCCTTGACCTTGAATTCAATTTGCACACAGAAAGCATGTGTGCACAAAAGAAAACAACCATTGCACACGTGACATTCTCACCTTGGGAAGTTCTGCTTTTAGTGACTGCAGCACATAGTACATGGAGCTTTTGCTGTTCTCTCGAGGAGACACGCACACCACCGCCTCCCCGTGTACAGCGATGTCTGCCGGTTTGACTCGCAGTTTAGACATGCAGATGGAGTAACGCACCGTTTCTGCATTTACCTGAGAAGAGACGAGAAATCAAAGGCACAGCTTGTTTTCTTTTCCACGCCGCACAAAACGCACTTCTCTTTAACCTGCAGGCACTCATGAGTCAGAGCACTGTGCTGTAGCTGCTACTATTAAAGAAATGCAGTGTTATCATATTTTAGTAGGTAGAGAAAACAAAGAATTCAGTGTTCCAATGGTTTAAGCTATGCAGACTTATCTGTAACTGCACATAAAGCAAAAAGTGAGAGTATAAAAACATATGTTTTGATTTTCCCTTATTCTAAAGCAGTTCAACCAAAACCCCAACATGTACTGAAAATATGCAGGATGAATTACATCCTGAAATCAACCTTGAAGGTATAAAAATGAACATTATTTCTTCTTCAAATATAATTGAGAAGCTAAAAATAGTAGAAATGAGGACACAACGAAGTCTAAGCAGCGCTGGACAGTCCGTTTTAACATTATCCCCGAGTTCCCAGGCCTCATACGTACTTTTACAAGCACAACGGTATCCCAGCTTACGTAAAATGACAATTAAAACTATAGATTAACATCCCAGGTGCACTAATTCAGAACTAATTTAGATGTGTGAAAGGAGGGGGAAGTGCCTGAGATGTTCACACAAAGTGGGAGTAAAAGTAATAAAGCTGTGGTACCTCCAGTCGCAGCAGTCTTATTCTCTCCAGTGACAGCTTCACCAAGATGAAACAGTCATCTGGAAGGAAAACCTCTTCTATGTACTCAGAAATCTGTAAAGGACAAAATGAGAACCTACCTTATTACAGCTCTGTACAGCTTGTTCTTTTCTTTTTTTTTTAAAACAACACCTCTACTTGAACCATTGACATCCCTTAGTAATGATTTCAAAGCTTTGATTTGTAAATAAAAGGGAGGGAAATCTGATTGGTTCAGGTTACCTCTCCTAGAAGAGTCTTCTCAATTCTCCCCTTCACCAGCCTGGCAAAGTCAGCATCATCTTCCACATCCAAATGAGCCGTGATTATAGGAGTGCTGAGTGGATTTTCAATAGATAATTCAAAACAAATTAGGGATGTATTCACTACTGTGACACAAAACACCATGGGCAAGCATAGCTTACTCTGCTAACTGCTCTAATTCTGTGTGTAAGCCATGGATTGAAGCAAGTGATCAAATATATTCTCACAATAAAAGTGGAATGGGCAGCTTTAGAGCTGCAAAATCCAGCACTGGCGTCTGACAGTAAATGTCAAACAGAAGAATTGCTTCCATTCAGGAAGGCGGAGGTCTTGAAATCGTTCTTACTCCATCTTGCAGCAGTAATTTTCAGCGATGTTACAAAGACATCAAGACAAAGCCCATGGCCAACTTTGAATTGTGAGGTATATTTGTCTTTTTGTCCTTGGCGCAAATGACAGAGGGAATATAATGAGACATCTCCATAATTGAATATCATACCTGATGTTCTTGGAGGCGTTGATGATTTCTTTGATGCGAGGCACTCCTAGAGTGATATTCATTGATGCAACACCAGCAAAGTGAAAGGTTTTTAGTGTCATTTGAGTACCCGGCTCTCCAATGCTCTGGGCACAAAGGGCCCCAACTGCTGATCCTGGCTCCATCTGAGCTCTATCGAGAAACGAAAAGAAAAAAAAAATATATATATATATATATATATATATATATTACAAGACAGAGTCTCTAAGCTGAATCAGCTTTCATCAAACTGACAAGTAAAATTGGAGTTGCATTTAAACTAATGTCATTTTAGCAGCTCTCAGAAAAGATGAATGATCATTTGGGAAACAAAGTCAACCACTTAAAAAAATAAAACGAAATCTTAACCCCAGGCTGACTCTAAAAACAGAAATCACAAAAAACATGGTTAACACAGCATGCTATTTCAAGCTCCAGCAGAGTTTAGCGCAGTGCTGTCAAAGGAACAATGATGGCCAGTCACTCTGCACGGTTTCTGATGGCATAAAGCCTTCTGACTTTTTCTCTAGTACAACCATTATAGTTTGGTTTTGAGTGAATATTTCTGGCACCTCCACATCCTTACCAAACTTTCAATAAACCTTTCAGTACACTTCTAAGTGTTTGTTGCATTGCCTTTTCATTTTCTTAAAATAGATGAGTTGTTCATTCCTCCCCAGCTTCAACTACTTTAAAGCTTTTTGAAGCACAATCAGAATTGATTACAAATTTCCTCTCAATTGTTCTCTATATTTTGGGCTGCGTATGTAGTAACAGGGACTTTTTTATGATTAAAAACCAAAGAGCAACCATTTTTGGCTCTGTGGTTACCTAATGGAAGGATGGATGGACAGATGGAGCCGAGAAACAAAAATAACAAGCCTCAAACTTGGATATGAGTCTTGTACCTCATGTATTTGTCTCTGCAGGTTTCAAGAAACTTCTCCAGCTGGGTAGGAGTTACACGATCCAGCTGATAAAGAACCTTTGGCTGTAAATACAAGACAGAAAGAATACCAATTATTTTTCAAATGCTGTGAGGCTGAAGTTTGTTAAGCCTTGCGTGACACCTACCTCACTAGTCCCATTGTCATTGATGCCGTACTTGTCTCTAGTCTTCTTGATCCTTTCTGAAATGCTCTTAATGAATTTCTTTATTTCCTAAAGTAGAGAGGAGAGAATAAATTCCACCTCCAAACTCAAACATATCCTCAACAACAAATGCTGCTGTCATGCAGCTGTTAGAAATCACAAACTGTTAAGGAGTGGAGAACTCAAGCGCCCAGTACAACACACTGACAAGTCTTCTTTTAAACATCAGCAACACTTTAAAATGAGCAATCAGATGTTGGAAAATCAGTACAGAACAACATCAGGCGCTGTTTTATTATACAACAGCATCAGCAGGATTATTCCATTAATGATTTCCAATTGTCACTGACACGCCATTCAAAATTCACCGCATGCTTGATAACTGTACCTCCAGGTACTTCTCTGCGCCTGTGTCAGTTAATTCCTTCATAAAAGGGAAAAGAGTCATGTTTGTTACCATCAGAAAACCCATTAACTGCATGCAGCTGGCTTTGGGTTTGGATGACAGCATGTCTCTCTGTATTTGATTAAAAATTATTATTATTATTAATATTTTTTCATCGTTTTGATGGTCACTGTAGTGGCTATATTAATTTCTTAAAGTTCTCTCTTTCTCTTATATTTAATATAACCACACTAGGACGGACAAGCGCCTGTTTTTATGGGTTGTGGTTCGCAACAACGACGGTAACACCATCGCATAAACCTTTCACTATAAAGCTCAAGATCCTGTTGAGATTTTTCAAAATAAACTGAATCACCTGAAAGAGCAGATTATTTACGGATGAGAATTAAAAAAGAGTCGCCAGGTGCTAAAAAAATAAACCTTAGACTCAAACGTTAGAACAGGCTTTTCCCCGCAGCACGCCGTGTAATAAATACTGAAAAATAAAACGGCGGTCGTTACAACTTATGTCTAATAATGTAGTTTCATGCATCTGTTAAAACACTCGACTCCAGCAACATGACGCGCAGCTGGAAACACTTCCAGCAAGTCGAGCTGCCCGAGATTCACAGAATTTACAGAAAATGTTACATTTTTGTGATTTATATCGTTATCGGACGATAGAATTCTTATATCGGGATATGAGATTTTGGTCATATCGCACAGCCCTACTCACAAAGGCACTAAATGAATTATTCGGCTAGTCCACAACAAAGTAATTATGCATTCTCGTTTGGTATCATTTGGTAAAAACTACTTTTCAGCTTTTTCTGGAGAATATTATTAAGGCTCCCTCTCACTTCCAACAGTGAATGATTTAATAATTGATCAACATATTGATTCATTTTGTCTTATAGGGTTACATCTGGCTGCAGAACGAGGAACAGAGCAGTTTAAATGATTTGGCACGCCTGACTTATTCCAACCGTCCGACTCCTCTAAGTACAGACTACAAAGGACATGTATTATCAGTCTTCCGTTTCAACCAAAGATCTGATGTGTGCTACATTTTACTAAAAAAAAAAAAAAGAACAAAGAACAAAGACCAAACAAAACAAAAATAAATAAATAAAAACATACTCTTAGCCTCTCATACCCTAAATAAAAAACAGTTTGTTGTTGCTTATTTTGAATTTTTATCTCAGTGTATTTGATATTGTGGCCTCTAAGCGTTGTGCTATATCATATCAATCCACCATAATACCAGCATAAATTCTTATGTTTATTCATTTAAAACTGTCATATCACGATATTAGTGCTATAGCAAGGCCATTTGCCTAGTGCACAACCTCAGGCATGTCTGCAAATAACAGTTATGTGTCAGCCTCTGATAATAACTTGGTACCTAAAAAGGGAGCTTCTTCAAGAAACTCCAACTAAGCATAATACTTAACCTGTTCTCGCTAAAGGTGGAAACAATTTTGTTCCATCACCTGACGAAAAACACAGACTACAAGCCAGTGATATGTTACCCAAATAACTAAATCAGGTGGTGCAAAAGCCAAGGATGGATGGAGGTTACTGCTGCAGTTACATGGCAGAAAAGTGGTAAGTAGTCATGATTTACAATTCCCAAGAAAAACACTACCTAGCTACTTTCGTGCTTATTTTAACATCTAATATAACCACTAAGCTTACTGTGAATCAGTTTCAATTGAAACTCTATTCATAATAAGCTACGCTATAATAAGCATAATAAGCTATGCCATAATTTCCTAATTAAAAAAAAAAATCTATAAAACATTGTTAACCAAATACTGCGATGGGTTTACCTCCAAGAAGCTGTCTCTACAGCATAAGAAGTCAGCCCTTTTCATGATAGCGTCTGCAGTGAGGACCAGCTCGTTTTGACTCAGTGCAGGCTCATCTGGACACGTGTAGACCGCCTGGGAGGAACAGAGAAGATCAGAAGCACTCACAGTTCAGCTGTAAATAGCTCATGATGGTTGATATTAATAGCAGCTGAAAATGCTTCAAAGTGAACATGAAGAAAATGTACTATATACTTTCTGTCCCAGTTTAAGGGTCAGTGCTTTGAGCATATAATATGTAAAAGACAGCCACTCTAATTATTTTTTTCATATTTATCCTTTAAAAATTTGTCTACAGACTGCACAGCCCTTGGCAATGAGCGGATCAAATCAGAACACCTTTCCAGTAACAGATTCATATTAAATGTATTAAACTCATTAAATTATCGTAATTATTTGAAACATTACTGGCAAAAAGCTGTATTTGTTCTCTGCTGGTTATCCTAGTTAAAAAGACCTCGTTTAAGAGATATGGAACCTCTAATGCTGCAAGCTTGTGATTTCTATTTGGATCTTAGAGAGTGATTTCAGAAAAACAACAACGCTTTTAACCTCAATGACAAGCAGCAGATTGTGTACACATGAGACATGACCTGACGGTGAATAGAGCAATTAATCGTTAATCCTACAGGTCAGTTCAAAGATTCTCTGTGGAAGGCAGTTTAGCGGGCAGAGTAAACTGATTTGAGTCATTTTAAACACTTACAAGGTCAGAAATTCTGAAAAATATGTTAGTAAGAAATTAGTTGGCTGCAATTTCAACTATTCAGCTGTTTGTTTTTTGCCTCTCCAGCTCAAAAGCAGACTGTTTACAGTAGCAGGAAAAGAAAACAGCAACATTTTAATATTCAAATAGTTTCAGTACTGCTGAACAAAACCAGTACTCCAAACCATAAAATGTGCCTTTTTTAATTAAACTATGTTTGTTTTTTAATCACAGCTTTTTTGTGTGTATATTTGACAAAGTACACATTAAAGATGGACGTAGCCAATGTACATCCACTGCCTTGTGGAATCATTTTAAAGTCTAAGAGTTTACACTATGGCCGACATTACGTTGGGCTCTTGTACCCTGGAGTTGCCATGTTTAGTGGGTGGAGTCTCAGCTAATCCGCTGAATTCAAGTGGTCAGTTGAGCCTTTAGTTTGTGTAACACCCAATTGCCCACAAGGTGGTAACAAATTACCTGCACAGTCAAGGTTTGGAGAGCAGAGATCAGACTAGTGCCATTTGACCACAGCCCATCTGTTACCTTTACATAGTTTGCGCTTTATCTCAGTGCAAGATGTTTTTTCATTACTTGAAGGACTTTGATGAACATTTTCGGTCATAGTATTTGGGTTTGCATTTCACTTTTGTCTGTAGAGTAGCCTATAACATCAAAGTACCTGGCTTTTTAAACAGATAACTCGTAATTAGTAAGATGTTTTTCTGTCGTAACCTGTGGGTGAATTACTGCCACCTTCTGGAATTAGTAACACATCATACCAGTCACCGGGTCCAAGAAGGAGTTGCAGAAACATTAGATTTTTCAGAAACTTCATGTCTGCTTTAATATTAAAATATCATGGTCATTGCTACAATAAAGCAATGATATTAACACTGACAGCTAGGGCTGCTCGATTATGGCAAAAATGATAATCACGATTATTTTCACTGAAATTGAGATCACGATTATTTGACGATATTTATTTAACCCTTTAAGACCTACTATAGAACCAAGTCCACCAGAGCTTTTTTTTTTTTTTTTACATGCTGTAGTGCCATTTGTGGGAGCATTTCAAGTTGCTATACATCAATACAACTGTTATAGCCCATATTTTAATAATATGTATGCATTAAGTCCATAGTAATTACATAAATTGCAAAAAAGTGCAATAAACTACAAAAAAAATTGAAAATCGCTTTTGTTTTGTTTACATATATTTCTACTTGGAGAAATTTAAGAGGCTTATCCCTCAAAACTTTAAATACAATAAAGTTGCAAAAAATAGTTTACAACAACAGGAAATTTATTTTGAGTGTCTTCATAGTTTTATTTTGGAGATACAGCAATTTTTATATACTGCAGGAAAAACAAAAAAACAATCCTATGATGCAGATTTGCAAAGAAAACAGCAGGTGCATCATTTCACTGTGGGAAGTGTTACGAACAGCTGATGGATCGGCAAAGCGTGTTTCTGGAATATTATGTTTTTGTTCCTGCAAGCGCTTTTTATGCAATTTTTGCAAAGCTATATGTGGAACGAAACCGTGACCGAGGACAAGCTGATGGCATCAGATGTAAGTACAACTCCTCCGGTTTCATATGCAAAACTAATTATTGCGCTAGCTTACACGGTTCAGGTTCTACAGGGATTTAAAAATAGTTACGCAAAACGGAGCGTGCTGCTCTGACCGGCTTTAAAGGGTTAACAATGACTTTAAAAAATAATATAAAATAGTGTGCAACACCACTGAAGTTTTTTTTTTTTTAAACTCTCTTTTCAACCAACGGCAGTCACTCTCCTCTCCAAATAACTTCTGCTTAGCTTTCCGAGCTTCCCTCGGGTCCTCTTAATCAGCGGTCTCCAACCTTTTTTGCGCCACGGACCGGTTTATGCCCGACAATATTTTCACGGACCGGCCTTTAAGGTGTCGCGGATAAATTAGGGAGGGGCTAATAATCGGCTCAGTCATTTTTAATGATCGTTGAAAGCCCAGATTGTAATCGTGATTAAAATTCGATTAATTGAGCAGCCCTACTGAGAGCTGTAGGAAGGAACAAGCAACTGTTTTTAAAAGTTTAAACGGTTGAAGAGTCAAACTAATCTTTATCAAGTTGAATACAATGAATAGAAAAGGCTGATTCTAAATGGATGATGTCCTTTACGCAACCCTAGAAAATGTACTTTTAAGCTAAAATAATGACTGTGGGGGGGCTGAAAGTTGTCAAATGTACTATGTCTACATTATTGACTACAATAAAACAATAAGGTCCCAAAAAGTTGATTCTGTTCATCTGGACGTAGCGTCTTTGGTAGGAGAAACATTTTGTTACTCATCTAAAGAACATGGGATGAAATATAAAGATGAACAGAATCAACTTTTTGGGATTTCCTTAACTGGGCATGAGCATGCGTCAAGGCAAAACAATTAAAGGTTACATTACATAAATCGTATCACTGCTTATATAAACGCATGAAATCATCAACACATATCAGATTGAGATTCTAAAGGCTGGGATGTGCTTACGCCTTTTTTTTACCCCATTAATTCCTGCACTGAATTTTTTAGCTAAATGAGAAGGACTCTTGTTTATCCAGAGTAAGTGGCTTCTCACGGCTTTTTCATCTTAAAATTACTCCTTGAAATAAACCAAATGAAATAAGGAGATCTTTTAAAAGGCAAACTATAACTATAAACAATTTATGAAAGTTCAACTATATGAAAATGGCCGACAAATATTCAATTAAAACGTGACTGCAACAGAAACAAAGAATAAGGGTTATTTTAAGGCTGAAGAAATTAACTTCTACTCTGGTTCGCACATATTTAGTGCACAGAAATTGACTGCTTGTCAAGCTGTCGATTTCTGATTAACTCACCCGAATGTTGTCCAGGACTCTCTTAAACTCCAGTGGCTCATCCTTCCCCTCCATTGCAGCGGGGTCCAGGCCATCACCACCATAAATGAACTGGATGATGTCGCCTGTTGAACTGCGTACTGTGAGGTCATACTGTGAGCACAAATCCTCCAGAGACTTCACCAGACGCCTCTATTAAAATACAGAGAAACGACACAAAATAATAATGACACTGACACATGCGATGGAACTGCAAATTGCATCAACACTGCACTATGAGTGTGTAACCACAGTCCGCGTAAATGAATAAGAAACCCTAATTAGCTATGATGAAAGTGCTCCAGATATGATTATATAATAATATTACATACTATGAAATCTTAATATTTAATGTGCAAAGTTAGACTGATTTAAAAAATAAATTAAATTATGGGAATGAGGCTTTTTTAACACGACATACTGCAAGGAGAATGTGGGATGACATTTTTCCTTTTTTCACAATTTTATATGATCTCATGGATTAATAAATAAAACACTGAAACAGGCAATATTACTTTGTGCAATAGAAAATTTGCTGGGGGGGGGGGGGGAATCAATAAAAACTTAAAATATAACACGCAAAAAAAATGCTAGCATCCTGGGGACAAAGTAAAGACCTGCAGCGACTCAGTGTCAGCAGTAGTCGTCAGAAGTGAACTGTGTGAAAAGGCTCAAAAGAAATGGGTCCAAAAAGCTTTACCTGCATGTAACCAGTCTCTGCAGTTTTCACCGCAGTGTCCACCAGACCCTCTCGACCAGCCATGGTGTGGAAGAAGAACTCTGTGGGTGTCAAACCGGAATAGAAGCTGTCGGCCACAAACCCTTTAGCAGCAGGCAGCTGTAGAGAAATCATCAGTGAGCTATTAATAGAGCTTTGAGTACTCTAAGAAACTGTTATCCAGTTGCACTGTTATTTTCTCAGAAAAAAAAAGCAGCAAAGAGACTAAACATAATGAGACTAGAATTGATGAAAGCTTTTGGAGTATTGGATGCAGGGGTAGCACAATGAAATAATACTACGAAATAATCAAAGTGTGTCAGAGCCTTGGATGCAACACATCAGGTCTACAGTCAAACACCAAAGTTTGTAGCATATAATCTCCAGTTACAAGAACAAGCCTCAACAATTAACTGATTAATAAATCACAAAAAACAGATCCAGAACTACAACATGAATGGCACTTAAGGAATACATAGTAACACAATTACAACAAATAAATAAGGTCTTACTTTTGAGTGTTTTTCAAAGTGAGGCAGGGAGCGATTCTCAAACCCATTAGGTACCCGAGAGCCGCTTATGGCCTGCTGGCCCACACAGGCAATCATCTGAGATATATTAATGAAGGATCCTGCGTTACACAGCAGGGACAGATGAAAAAGTGAGACACACTAAACAATTTAGCACTTAACAGGTTGGCAAGCCCTGAAAAATCTATCAACTAGAAACACTGTAGTTTAACGGTCTCTTTATTAACAGCTTATCAAGCCTACTGAGTTTTGTCATGCAAACAAGAAATATAGCAATCTTACATCCACCTGTTCACATGGTGACGCAGGGCCTAGCTCATGAACAGTGTTATAAAATGTTAAATGTAACTAATGCTACTAAAGTTAGTTCAAACATTAAAGATTAGGGCTGTAACTGTGCTGTGACAGGGCTGTAACACACTTTATTTGAAGACAGTGTGTCATTATTTCC
Organism: Maylandia zebra; assembly: GCF_041146795.1. Taxonomy (NCBI): domain Eukaryota; kingdom Metazoa; phylum Chordata; class Actinopteri; order Cichliformes; family Cichlidae; genus Maylandia; species Maylandia zebra. Next base: position 19,708,102 of record NC_135174.1, on the reverse strand, counting down.
ATGGCTGTGTCTGCAATACCCAATATATTGGACTTTGTTTGAAATCATATAGTAAGAAAAGAAAAACCAAAACACTCAACTAGAGCCAGCGGTGGACAAAAGTGTCCTTGAGCCTTGTATTTATGCTCAATGCGAGCTTCACTTTGTGATTTCTTGTAGCTGATTTGTGAAGAGAGAACACTCGCAGATTCTGGCTGTGCAGTGAGGCCAATTAAAACTGTCATTTAAAATGCAGTGTGTGTTAGCATATCACACGTTTAATAAAACTCCTGTGTCTGCCCACCTTTCAACGCCATCCTCGCTAGAATGTTGTAGCTAACGGACAACACTGCCAGCATATTCCTGGATTTTATGGTGTATAAGTATGTTAACATAAATTGTCTTCTGACAGTAACAATCAGGCTCTGAGTGCATATGAATGGAAGAAATTTTACTTCTTTATTGCCTTTGAGTTAAGATTATGTTTTCTTGTTCTGGCAGCAATGATTATGAATTTTCAATCATAATATACACATAACTGTATAACTTCTATAATAGCTTTTTGTCCTTTGAGTCCTTGAGTGTCGTTGTAAGTCTGTTAGTGCTAATAAGCCTGACAAAAATGTGACTGTTGTGGTATTATCTGATTATGTAACCAGGCTCTTTTGGTTCCTGTCTTACAGTTTTTCTGTCAAGTCCTTCACTATTTACCATTACAAAGAGCTAAAAAAAACATCCATCCATGTAAATATTGTATTGACAACAAGAAGAAGCCACTTTGTGTCTCAGAGCTCTTCAAAATATTTTTTTCCAGCTGCACGTAGGCACGGCAACACCTTCATCGACCATTTATATGAAGATTTTACGATTTGTTTTGTTTGCTTTCCAGTTAGCTTACCTTTGGACCCGCAGAGAGCCATAATTAGAGGGCTGTTGCTCTTGTCCAGCTCCCTTAGACAGGCACTACCAGCTCGGTCTCTGATGACAGACAGCTCTTTCAAGATGAGAGCCTTTTAACAAACACACACAAAATGATCTTGAAAGATGGCACACCAACATCTATCCTTTTTTGGTCTTCTCTTATACACAAAATAAAAATTTAATATCACACTTCCTTTTCTTCAATACCTTAAATAAAATCTTGTGAAACTTTCTGAGCCTATAAATATGAACAGAACAAATCACAGCATTCAACATTACTTTTTAAGCTTCCACAGACAAACTGGATGATTTCGTGCTGTACTCTCCAAAAACTAGCCCAGCCCAAACACATTGCTCTTTCTCAGCCTATGAAAACCCCGATGATTGGACGGATCATCGTTGGAAATGGCCCCTCTGCGATATGACGACTATCGGTCAGTGAAGATCTTATTTAAGGTCAGTTGTTGCCAATGTGCAGCCTACCGTCAAGTCGATTTCAGAGCTTGAACAATTTTGGAAGTATTTGTGCCTTTTATTGAACAAAAGGTGCAGACAAACAGGAAATATTGGAAAGACAAGAGATACAGAAATTAGATCGTAAAAAGTCAATTTGTTGAGAAACTGAAGAAAAGTTTTGGGTTTTACTGGCAGCGCTTATAATTAATAACATGCGAGAAAATAATGAAATCACCACATCTGGATGATGTTCATTCAGCTTTCTTCTCAGGTTTTTAGCTAATAAATAACAGATATGACAAAAAATGACATTGGTTTAATAACCTCAAAAAACTTATAATTTAGATATATCAATTAATGGTGTGTTAATTTCCAATCAAGCAGAGGAAGAAAAAAGGAATAGGGATTCATAAAAAAACAAAAGACATCAGATCAGGTACTTTGTTGCTCCTCCCTGGGCTTTTATAATGACCTTAACCGTTTGAGTTAAGGCCTTAAACTGATTCCAACTTTCTCGAACACAAGCAGTCAGTTCAAGGTTTGCAGGATGGAGCCTTGTCATGGACTCATTTTCTTTTTTTTTTTGGTAGTTTCCACATCAGCTGGATTGAGAGCCAGACTGCTTGTTCGCCATGTCACTCTGTTAATTTGCCAGTGCGGAAGAAAAACTTTAATACTCTTTGTTCCTTGGCAACATGAATTGCACTGAAAATAGCATCTTTGTCACCAAACCTACTTTCTATCTATTATCCATCAGTGGAATGAGAGAAGACTAATTTTTCTGTGTGCATCTGGGCCTTTACTACTGAGGTAATGATTGCCATCCTCTTTGGTCTATTACCTGCAATGTAAACCCATAACATAAATGAATCGAACAATTTGCTTCTTTTCTTTGCACACCCACAGACCACTTTGTTAGTTACATCTGTCCATCTTCTCATTAATGTAAATGTCTAATTAGCCAATCATATGGCAGGAACGTGATGCATTTAGGCATGTAGAAATGGTCAAGATGATCTGCTGAAGCTGCATCAGAATGGAGAAGAAAAGCAATTTAAAACATCCAGTGAGCTCCAGTTCTCTAGCTGAAAATGACTCTGTCAGGACAGAGGATGGCCAGGCTGCTTCAAGCTAATAGGAAGGCAAAATAAACTTTACATTACAACCAATGAAGGCAGAACAGCATCTCTGAATGCACAAACCTTGAACCAGATTGACTATAGCTGCAGGGGACAACACCAGGTGCCACTCATGTCAGCTAAGAACATGAAACTGAGCCTACCGTTCACACAAATACTGACCAAACCACAGCTGTAACACTTGATTAATTCTTCTGTTCTTCTACAACAGGTCTACTTCCAACAGCACATGCTCGCTTTTGGAAGATGGAGTTAAAGACTTATTATTATGCTAACAGAAGTCTTCATTCTCAGACTGCAGGCTTACTGGTGGCTCCTAGAGTTTCTAAAAGCAGAGTGGCAGGCAGACCCTTCTGCTGTGGATAAATCTCTAGGTTCAGGAGACACACACCCTCTCTACTTTTAAGATTAGGACTCAAAACTTTTCTTTTTTGATAAAGCTTATACTTAAAGCTGGATCAGGTGAACCTGAACCATCCGTCGATTACACTGCTATCAGCCCAAACTGCTGCTGCCGAGCATTTCTTCTTCACTGAACTCTTTTCACTCCCCAGGTGTTTACACACCACTGCAGCATGTGACAAAATGTTTGTTTTGTCCCATCTCCCTTAGCTCTTATGTTTCTTTACCTCCTAACTCTTTACCTTGCCATATAAAGTGCCTTGAGCCAGCTGTTGTTGTAATTCGACACTATGTAAATAAACCTGGATTGAATAGAACTGAATGACTCACAACTGGTGTGGTGTTCAAGAAGTAGTGGGAAGGTATCAATTAAATGAAAAAGCTTTCGTCTCGTGCGGTGATGAAATGTTTCAGCAATGATGCAGATTGTCCATGCCTACCTCCAGGGTTTCTTCTGCTGTGCAGCCTGGCTGCTGCTGCAACTTGCCCGTGTCCAAAGCTTCGATGTATTCGTCACACTTCTTGTAGCCATCATCCAACAGGTCCTGCTTAGCCTTCAGCAGACCCTGGCCTGGTGTAACATCCCCGATTCCAATAGAGAAACCCCTGTTTGCTGAAAGTTGAGGTTAAAAAAATAATTCTGCATTACTTCAGGCTAACCCTTCTGTGTAATCGTTTATTGTTCTTAAAGGGTTTTGAATTTTCTAATATAAACCAAGACACTAGAAGATATCTTGGCATATATCAGACCTAAGAAATAAGTAATAAATTCCTTGTAGACCACCTACAGAGATACACAGGAGCAAGTCTTGCCAAGCGAGACATGGCGTTGGCAGCCTCCAGCTGTCCCCAGTCCCTCAGCAGGATGTAGAAAATGTTATTCTTCGAGCCAGATCCCAAGGTGCTCTTATCCATGCTACCACACATCAGCTCACTGTTGTGAATCACCACAACTGGGGATATGACAAGAATAGGACAAACAGCGATGCTATTAAATCCAGAATAGAAACACCAGGTGAATAAAACATCGCACCCCGTTCGCCTCGAGACACCTGACACCTATCTGACAGGACATTCTCAAACCTCAAAGGAATTTCAGGAACATGATTACTGCTTCTTGTTTTTGCTACATTTTCTGGAATCACACTAAAATTTGATGAACTCTCCTAGCGACGGGCAGTTACTCAATCTTATTTTTTGCTCATATGTTACTGCTCATACAGGCTTCATTAAACGTTTCTAGGTAGTTGCTGACAAACAAATGTAATCCATTAAATGTATTTAATTTCAATCACAATCAAACTTTAAAGCCTCCTCCTGAAACTTCATCGCTATAAAGACGTGTTTGTAATGTGAGATGTAGTCAAACAAAAGCTTTACACTTGGTTTCATTAGGTGGACGTCTTTACTTAAGAAACTCACACGAATCATTGTGACAAAGGTCCTCTCCCTTGCCGCAGTACTGTTTGCCCTTGGTGCGTAGGTTGGCATTGACTGGACATTCCTTACTTGGCTTCAGGATTAGGCTGAAGATTTGCTTTCCTGTCCACAGAGCCATGGGCTGACAGACACAGAATAGATTATTAGTGCTGGGTCACAAATATAGACTTATGTAACCAGCTCAGCAGTGTGGAGTACCTTTATTATGGCCGGGTGAGGGAGAGAGATCCTAACTCTTTCATCTTTACCCACAAGGATTGACGCTACTATTTGGCAGGCTTTTGATCTGTCAAAGAAGGTGTCCTTCAGCGTCAAGAGGTAAGCACCTAGGCAGTACAAACACATTGTTAATTCACGGGAAATTAAAAAACAGGTGCCTTTCAAATATTGCAAAGCTGCACACCCATCTGGTAGAGAATGGATTTTTTTTTAAATACCTCCCGATTTTTTAACTATTTTCTTAATATTTCCATACATTATACATCTATGTATGATGCTTTTGAGAACCGGGACACTCGTATCATACAAAAACATCTACAGTTGGCTACCACACATCACTGCACTGACCTGTCAGGAAGTCCTGAATAGCAGCAATCAGGGGTTCGCCATTTCTTGGAGTGACAAGATTAGCTTTGGTCTGAAAGAAAAGATAATGAGTTGTCTAACTGCAGTTTCCTGTAGACAGCTTTTCATGTGTTCAAAAACCACATCTGTCTGTGTGCAGTTTGTTTAAACACCATGTAGTATAATGACACATACCCCCATGAGGATAAGAGCCTCAGCTTTAGCTTCTTCAGTTTGAGGTAGATGGAGATTCATTTCGTCCCCGTCAAAGTCAGCGTTGTATGGCGTGCACACACACTCGTTAAACCGAAATGTCCTGTGAGGTTTGACCCTGGCCTGTGTGTTAGTTTGAAAAGTGCCAAAAACTATGTCATTCAAAAGGATCCAACTAAAATATTTCTCATTAGTCAAGATTTTTTTTAAAGTAGAGAGAAAGCTAAAATGCGAACCATGTTCAGGAACCATGTTTTCAGTGTGTAACAGGTAATTATTAAATTTTAAAAAGTGCAAATAGATTATTTTGACTGCAACTGTATTCTACTTTAAACATTTCTAGATGTGCGTGCATTGACTTGACTTAGCACTGGGTTTAAAAGAACCTTTGCAAGTAAAAAGTAAGAAATAACGTCAAAAAAAACTATACGCAAAACTACGATCTTTGCGGATAAAACACGAGGAGTCCTAAAACCTAGTTAAGATGTTTTGTGTGTGTTTGCACACCAGCAAAAGAATCGTATGAAACATTTTCAATCTTGTTTTCTTTATCATTTTCATTAGAAAAACAATACGTTAATAATTCTCTGTGTGGCTGTGAAAATTATGGTTACAATACCAGTTTAACAAGTATTTAGGGCAAAAAAAACCCATCTTACAATGTGAGCCATGATGCTGAGTTTGTGCAGAGAAGGCTGTCGATTGAAGAGGACGATGTCTCCATCTATTAGGTGCCTTTCCACCAAATCACCAATCCTCAGTTCCTGGGCAATCTTTTCACGGTTTCCATATTTTAAAAACCTGACAAACAAAAAACAGTAGATAAAAAAGATTAATTAATTAAAAAAAACTAAACAAAAAAGGGAAATAAAAGGAAATTCAACAACAATTCACAAGAAAACCTCTCAGCTGCAGTCATTAAATGAAAGTTTTCTACTCAGATTACATTTATGCCTCAGTTCTTCAAAGGATATGATAACAAAGTTTGGAAGATACAGATCTTGAATTGTGACAAGCAGCTTGTCAGCCGAAACTTTACATGCACGATCTGCTCTTTCTAGTTAAACAGCCCACAGGCAGCGATACTGAAACACTTTGCTCCTTTTTCAGACATTCTCACATCATAGATGTCATAAATTAGATTATTACCGGTTTTCCATTTTGTCAGTGTATAAACATTTGGGAAGTGGTACTTTTAAACCATTTAAATTCCATGTGTGCCCACTAAAGATTATCATCACATAAAATAAATAGAATAATGAACTTGAGCTGTATAGACTAATAAAAAGAAAGGATATTTTAAATATTAAAGCAGAGAGAATACAACAGAGTATGGTGTAAAATAAATACAAAGTCCTAAGCCTCACCTTTTTATCTGAGTGTGTCTGTTCTGTATGAAGTTGGCTCCAGGGTGAACATCAGGACCATTACGGACCAGTTTCCTCATTAGCTCCAGATTGGCTTTGTTTACCTTGAGATAAGCCAAATTCAGATACAGTATTACACTCACAAGGATTAAAATCAAAAATGGGTATTTAGTGTTATTTCTGCTAATCATGGGAGAAGATTTACCCTCTCTGGGTATGTCAGGATTTTGGCCACATGCACAGGGACAGCCACCTCATCAATCCTCAGGTTTGGGTCTGGAGAAATGACAGTTCTGCCAGAGAAGTCCACTCTTTTGCCAGAGAGGTTTCCTCTGAATCGACCTGAGTCGCCATTAGAGTAGACAAAATCAGTCATTTAGATACTTAAACTCTTCATTTCTCAGTGTGATGTACAAGCAACATAAAAGCAAACATCTGCCAAGTGCCAAAAAAAGTAAAAATTTAATTAAATGTTGCTAAATTAGCCAAAATTTTATTACACACTATACCTTGCTTTCCCTTGAGCCTCTGCACAAAGCCCCTAGTCCACTTTTTAGGTGCCATATTGAGGGGGATACCAGAAAGTTCACTATTAATGTAAAGGGCACACTGCAGCTGGAGGAAGTCCCAGTCCTCCATGATCATCTGGGTTTTTGCTCCTGTCATACGATGCTGCAAGAGAAGAGTTTGTTAAGTGGGACATCTCCAATTAAACAATACATTTGATAACTCTATTACAGACAGACTTTTTATTTTTAAAGGATTGATGATTTGAAGATGAATCTTAATTGCCCCTGCTGTTAACCTGTACAGTTGAAAGATACCTTTTTAATGACATCGTTAAGGAAGATTATCTCTGTTAGCTTCATAGTGAGGTCGTCTTCATTGGTGCCAGACTTGAGGTCGCTGACAACAGACGGTCGGATGCAAAGAGGAGGCACAAGGAGACGGGTGATGATAAGGTCTGCGGGTTTCCCTGCTTCGGGGTTCATCAGCAGCAGAGGGATGTCCTCTTCAGAAATCCTCCTGAACAGGTTCAGCACCACCAGAGGATTCAGGTTTTCCTGAAAAGGGAATTAGAAATGAGTTCAAAGAATACATCGATTTTTCTAAAACATAAATAAATACATAGAAAGAAATTTTAAAAATCCCTTACATCTAAAATAATTGCTTTTAATATTTTTCTAAATTATCCATAAACCATACAGTGACTGTAAGCCACAGCCATGTCGATATATTAGGTCTACTTTTTGGTCCTTTTTTAAAATAAGACCCATGTGTTGCCATATGACGAAATTAGTAGTAAAAAAACTTCACCTGTGCTCTGGTCAGTAGTGGCTCAACCAGTTTGTTGTGTTCAATGGCAATATCAAAGGACTGCAAGAAATCTGACACAAAAGCATCCACCACTTTCTTGGTCGTCTTATACTTCTCATGGATGATCTTAAGTAGGCCACACTTTTTGACTGGTCCTAAAGAGTAAACACACACACACACATTGATTTAGCAATCAAGTCAGGGTGGCTTTTAAAAAGAACCAGTTATGAAATGGAAAGGTCTCTTCTCACCATTGAAAGCAGAACAATTTAGACAGACTGTCCTTTTGCGGCATTTATCAGAGATTTTCTTCTTCAGCCCACGTTTCTGGAGGTAGGCCAGGTTAGGCCGTTTCAAGTAATCCATGAACTGCAGCTTCTCTTCTTTCGTCAGCATTATCCTTGAACATGTCTTACAAATCATCTGGATACACAACCCATCAGAAAGAGGGGACTGAATTATCGTTTCTCACAAGTCTAAAATTATGAAATGCATTGCATATCATTTCACCTTTAACATTTGGCAATACAACAAATGATAACTCAAGAAATAAAGAATCTCTTTATTTCTCGCCTATTTATGGCACTCTAGTGACACCTAAAGGAGAAATACTATTTTAAAATGTGCCTTGCCATTCCTTAAACATGTACTCTTGGAACAATGAAAGGTTTGTAAGATATTTTAGTCACTACAACAAGAAAACACTGGATTTACCTGTAAGATTCCTATTGTGGCTTTGAAATAACCAACATGAAAACAGGGCAGCTCAAGATCCAGGTAGCCATAATGTCCTAAACAATCAGCCAGATTCTTCCCACATGTCAGGCACGGTCTGTCTTTCTCACTGGTGCCCTGCAGAAAGCACGAGATCGGAGAAATAAGGCTGAAATATGAGGATTAACTCAATGGGTAATTCAAGACTGTTTTTGATGCACCAATGCAAATCTACCAAACACCCATATAAGAGCTCAGTGGTGTAAAAATCAAGCATGTGGACTTCCCCACTGTGACAACCCCCTGTGAATAAAGGAGCAGCCAAAAGAAGCTTTAGTGTGCAAATGTTAAAATATTTGAAGTTAAATGTTTAAATATGTCATAATAAAGAGTGAAAGCTCTTAAAACAATACCATTATGTTCTTATTTATTCATAAAGTAACTTTCCTTTATTTAATTTTAGAAAAGTAGAGGCAAACTATATAAATACAAGTGTATACACACGTGTACACAAAGAAAATGTCTCTCTCATATGCATGCCTTTATACCACAGCTTCCATTAAGCCTTGAGCCTAAATCTCAAAATGTATATTTAAAAAAGTATATCTTCTAACTAGATCTTATGCCCTGTATTTCTGTATTTATGCATTTCTCAGGTGTTTTCTTGAGTCATTGCAAACAGAAGTAAAAAGTCTTCCATGTCATACCATACGGTGGTCCAACACTCCATAGGCCAGTGGAGTGTGTTTGGTGTCCTGGCTGTAGAGATTTTTACTGACCACCTGGATGTGGGCCTGCTGCCGCATCTGCTCGGCAGATTTCATGCCGAAGCAGATGTGGCTTCTGTAAACAATGACATAAAATAAAGCAAAAACAAATTAAAGAGTTTAATACCTCAGTTGGTAACAAGAGAAAACATAAGCAGGACTGCTTGAGCTCTGGTCCAGCTTTGGTCAGAAGTTTATAACCAATGTCATAGTCATAGTAATCTTGAACTTTAAATGATTTCTTTGAACTGTTCTCATAATGATTATACAGGACGCATATTTAATGGATTTAAATGTAGGCCTCCTCCTTTATTACTCCATCCATTTTGTACATTGTCAAAAAGTGGATGAAACTAGTAGCAAAAAGTTCTAGAACATGATGCTGCCATTATTATGCTTGACAGCTGGTACCATGTTCGTAGGTTTGAAAGCCTCACCTGTCCTTATCCAAACACACCTCTTGTCATTCGAATCAAACTTTTCTCCTTAAAGTATTTGGCTCGTTCGTGTCCTGATCACAGCTGTATTGTTGTTGGAACCACTTTTTCTAGCATATCACAGGCAAAGCTTACAAGAAAACCTATAAAATCCCATCTTGAACTTACTGAACTATTGGGTGACGCATGCTTACAGGGTGACACTAGCGTTTACGTGACACTTAGTTGCCAATATGCAGATTCAATGAAGCTTATTTACTCATTAATCACACTTTTTAAATGCGTCCATAGAGGCTTTCAACTCTATTCCACAATTACGTTATGTAAGTACGACTAAATTATCCGGCAATTCAGAACTATTCTTATATTAACTACCTAAACAACTTGTGTGGATAACCGGCGAGCTAACCAGGCTAACAGGAGTCCTCTCTCGGTCATACTCACATTTTTTTGGCCACATCTGTCTCTCTGAACTGCTCCTTCACCATTTTGGCTGCTTCTACTACATTAATAATATTACACGAAAGTAAATTGTTATGTTGTCCTCATTGCAGGATGCTAAGCTACAGAAATAGCCAGCATATTGTCATGTTGTGAATATGCTAGCAGTCAGCAGCATGCAATGTGTTGATAGCATGCATGGGAGCCACCGTGCAGTGCTGCCTTCAGGGTCTATTTGAAATTTAACAACACGTACTCTGATTGTTTTAGCCCTTACAGATTTAAAAAACAAAACTATAGGAAACTTACAAAAAGATGCTTTCACCGAATAATACTGGATATATTTAATTATTTGAATATATAGACATAAAAATCCACTTTTTCTTTCTAAGCTTCTTAGAATATAGACATAAAAATACGCATAGTATCTCCTTCTTAAAGAAATGTGGCGATCATATGCTGAGTTAATTTTAATTAACAAAGGCTAATTTTATAATATTCATATTGTGGATTTTTGTTATTAAAATTTACACTCGATTGTCTTCTCAGCCTAGTCCTACAAAGCTTGTTTTTAATTGCCTATTTATTAAAAATAATAATAATAATAATAATCTGAGTATATAAAAGCCATTGAAGGCATCGTAAGCATACACCCAACAACAGGCGGAAAGAGAAGTCACGGAAGTACGGATACAGCTAGTATAACCTGTATGCTGACACCTAGCGGCTAACAGGAGTACTACTTCCAGGGGGATTTGTGGTGAATTTAGCTCATCTTCAAAAAAGTAATTAAATTAAATTAAAAAACACTATTTCTTTAAAAAATAAACCTCTTCTTAAATTAGAACTATGACTTTTTGAATGGTTGCTTATATGATGAAAGGTAAATAAAATAAATGAAGAGAAGTATATTAATGGACTCCAGATGACTGTTCAGAAAATTAATGTACTCTTAAATCTTTTTAAATATAACAACATAGGGATTCTCATATAAATCCATCAATTCAACACACACACATAAACACACACACACACACACACACACACACATATATTTATATATATGGATGGATTTCCATGACAATTTTTCTCAAATATTTCCTCAGTGAAAATGCATCGATCTATGCTCTTATTTCATATAATGTATGTTTAACAATTCAGCCTCTAGATGGCACCAAATGCTTTTCCAGCCGCTGGAAACAGTGTGAGGGAGGCAGCTCGGGCTAAACAAACCTGCTGTTGTACCTGTGTGCTTTGATGCGTTGGCATTGAGGCACTGATGGCGACTGATGACTTCCTGATGAAAATTTCCTCCCACAACATGCTTGTGTTGATTAATTGTTCTGTCAGCTTATAACCACTGACAGCGAAAATTGCCCAACTGAATCTGATTTGCAACTTTCTAATTCTGCTGACATGTGAATCTAAGAAGGCCTCTAATTGAAACTCTAACACAGTGTTTAACAAGGTCTGCCCTTTTTCAATCTGCCTTTCGTGACAACAGCTTCCTGAAAAGGTTGGTCTCTAAAAGGATAGTCCACTACTTAAAACATATACATATACGTACACAGCATGAGAAATGATCCAGATAAACACTTGAGGGACTTCTGCTAACAACGCCTTCAGCTTAAGGGGTAACACAGTAATCGCTCTTTAAAGTGCCCCTTGAGCATCTATGTGTACAAAACTGTGTATGAAATAGAGTACGGTTGGTTAATCGTCCAATCATGAGCAGAAGCACAACCTCACAAACGCAGCACTCCCCATGGAGGAGTTGAATATCTCAGATCCGAGGTCTGCTCAGGGAAACCATCTCTCAGGAGGGAGGATCCAGGGATTTGTTTACTGTCACTGTGCTAAATTGTGATAGATTTAGTTTCAGAGAAAGGCTTTTAGATGAATTATGCAACTTTTTCCCTTGTATATGCTGAAGCTCTAGGGTATGAATGCACTTTACCAATTTCCACAAAATCTGCAGGATTGATGTATACTAAAGTTGAGAGAGTCCCTAGATTATTATGTATTTTATTAAGACTGAAAATGGTGAAAAGTCTAACACAATGAATTGACGTTATTAGTATTCAGTACTCACAACAACAGTCGTCTCGAGGCATTTTGTACTGTAAAGTAAACCTCATACAATATTAAAGAGAGTGCTCCAATGAATAGGCAGCTGTCTTTGAGCAAGCACTCGGGGATGGTGGAAAGGAAGAACTCCCTTCTAACAGGACGAGACCAACAAAAAGGTGGGGGCAGCCATCTAACGCAAGCAGTTAGGAGGTGAGGGTAAAGAGGAGCGAAAAAAGGAAACGATACAGAGACCAAGGACAAAAATCCTAATATGGTGAATACACTATATTATTCAATTACATCAAAGCTAAACAGACATGGTTAATCTTTACATTTAAGAAGCTGATACAAAGCAATTTAATGTATTTTTATTTGATGATCTAAATCGTACTATTATGCAAAATTACCTAAATTATTTATATGTGTAAATAGAAAGCACTCATAAGCCCCCCAATAATACTAATTCTTGAGCGCCACACGTGCCATTTACATTATTCTAAACGTATTTGTAGATCAATGTAGCCACCAACATTGTGTAATTAACATGAGTAATTACTGTGCTTAATTTACAGAGCCACCCAAGGTTCATAATCAGGCTACAAAACATTGACCCAAGACAATTGATTGATCCCTTCCTCCTTTAAAACCATGCCCCTGCTAATGACTAAGTAATGAGGAGATAGTGTATGGCTAGGGTGGCTAATACAGCTTTCACTCTCCATATCCAGACTGGCTGGTGCCCCTCCCTCCACCCTATCCCCCGTACTCCATCTCCTCCTCCTCACCATGTTTTCTGCAACGGTGTCATCTCTTCGCTCAGAGGCCCCTCTTCCTCTTTCCGCGTGTGTGTCTGCACGCGTGTTGCGTGTACTGCTCGGTAATCAGCCACACAGACTCGCCTTTGGTGGCTGGAGACTGATTCAATATTCCACTGGGTAATTTATGCAGAACTAATTCTCTACAGGAATGGAAGGGCTTGGAGGAAGGCTGAAAGAGAGAGGGAAAGAAATGCAGGGAGGAAGAAATCTGTGGTGAAATAATTATCCTCGGTGTCACTGTAGCAACATTCTGTGAAGTTGATGTCAATAAAATATTGAGCTACCCAATCCATTTCAATTTCACCTCAAAAAGATGCTGCAGAGGGCCACGCGGCCGCGGGAATAAGGAGAGCGCATGCACATCGACACACACACGCGAGCATATTTCTGTTAAACTCACAGCAATGTGGCGACTGGCGACGTGTGCTGCTTACAGACCGGCTGGGAAGCACATCATTGCCTGTAGTCATTTAACTTGTCAAAACAGCAGGGCTCCGTGTCTACTCATATTTGGATTTAGTAGCTTTGAATTACTGAAAATAAAGTGAAAGAGGATGATGTGAAAAATGAAATGAGGGGAGAGAGCTTCCCAGGAGGGCCATTGGGAGAAGAGTATAGATTATGGTCATTTGTGACTGACGGGTTTGTAATAAGAGCCAGGTGTCAGAGTGCATTTCTGTATACGTCTGTGTATGTACCAAGGGTGGGGATGGGGACAGGCTTCATTGTATTCTTCTCACAACTCTCATTGATCAGCACAGCGCACACAGAGCTGCATATCATTACATTTGAAAGACAGTAATGCTTGATCTACAAGCTCTGGTTGACCCTACGTCAGTATGAATCAACACATACTGTAGTTTGTGACACTTAGTATAGGCTATTACAGTGTACAGAACTCTATGTGAGAATCAGCTGATAATGTAATGGCAGGGTGGTCCAGGAATACCATAAAAAAGACATTTTGGACAGCCATTCTAAGTTCAAAGACATACAATCATCTTTCCTCAGGTAAGTAGTGAACTCTAGAGCTGAAAACTGAAACCAAGGTCTATGTGCCACATGTGCAGTTCCCCTACTGGCCACTTGAGGCTACATCTAAAACTGAGTAAAACCCCATAGACTCCAATGCTAAAATGCCCAATTTTGCAGCACTAAAAATCATGTTTACAGCCTGACAGAAAAATTGGGCTTAGCCTCTATGGACGGTTACCACCTTTAAACCAACTCTACAGGGTGTGATTTTATTAAGTCATCGATGTGGGTAATGCAGTTAGGGCGTTACGGCTTAGATTGACAGACAGTGTGAATGATGGATGTTGCTGCCTTTATGTCATCCACTGGTTTCTGGAATCCTTTTATTTGAATCCACTGTCATCATCTTGGCTTCAAAAAACTAGATGTGATTAGGAGGCGCCGGTGTGACTGTGAAATCACTTGCTCGTTTGATGATTGACGGCCAGTGAAGTACAAGTCAGTAGCCAAAAAGCATGCCAGAGATGCTCGTCCTTTTTTAAATACAGTATGATCAAAATTTCAGCTAAAATTCAGTATTAAGGCTCTGCTGTATTGACTTAATTTTTCTGACCAGGAAGCTACAGCCATGTTATACAGTCTATGGTACGTATAAAACAATGTAAAGGCTGCTGGAGCCGATGTGTGTCTGGTAGTCTTCACTTCTGCTAATCTGGAGCTGCTGGTGACTTGGTTAACATGGTTAACAGTCTGCATGCTGCGAGGCAACAGTGCTAACGATCGCTCCATGCCAAGGCTTTTCTGCGTGGAGTTTGCATGTTCTCCCCATGTCTGTGTGGGTTCTGTGTGGGAACTTTAGCTTCCTCCCACAGTCCAAAGACATGCATCAGGTTAGAATAACTGGTGATTCTGAATTGCCCATGCATGTAAATGTGAGTGTCTACCCCAGCTCTCATCTTATGGTAGCTGCAGGCCCCATCCCCATTGCAACACTGCAATAAGGGTAGGCAGAAGAGAATGGATGGATGGATGGATTTGTATCTGCCTGCTGAAAACAGTATCTTATAGCCAGCTAGCATGATTGTGACTCCTTATGACTGATGTAAAGAGTTGTTGCCTAGCACTACATGTAATAATATAACAATAGTTTAGAACTACCTAGACTACAAGTGGCTCAAGCCAAGAGTCTTGTCTTATTCCCAGTGCTGATTTGGGAATGAGACCACGTTGTGCCAACGCTAAAATGACTAACACTGAAATGTATTCCCTTCCAGCCAGAGCAATGGAATATAACCTTCTATATTTGTCCTATTTCTGTAAATGGCACGATAGCAAACAGGTAAACATGACTAATAATGTGACATTCTGATTCAGTTGTCATCACATATTAGTCAAGCCATCAGCTGCATAACAGTTTTAAAATGTTAGGACTATTCAACCCTGAGTGCATAGTGGATTGCTGAAACATCAAAGAATATGACGCAAGTAAACAATGATTAAAATTAAACGCAAAATACTTTAATGATTGTACAATTTGTTTTCAATTTCATGATATTACCAGCTACTTTTTTCGTGGCATTCTTTGTGTGCACACACACAGAGGTCACAAAGACCCCCCAAAATGAGACCATCACTCACTATAATGACTTTACACATGACACTGCAATTACTGATGTTCCCATCGATACATGCGCCAAGTCTGAAGTAGATCAGATGAGCCATTGTTGATATAGGTGAGAAGAGACATAGCCACACATGCAGTGGTTTCATAAGATACAATAGCGTGGTGTCACAGCCATGCTAGCATGAGCAATGGTGCATGCTTTCACAATCAGTGATGTTAACGTAGCAGTTATGTTGCTAAGTTCATGTCACTTTACCAAAATTATTGCAAGGTCGCAAAGCAGCGCCCTCACTCTTCAAGCTTGAACTTACAGAGTTACTTAGTAATACAGTGTGTGCGTTCATTTCAGTTGCAAATGTGCATCACTGGGTATTAATAAAAGGTAAAAATGTAGCAGAATTTGCTCTAACTGCCACACGCTGAAGAATAATGTTACTTTCTCTCGTCCTCTCGGTGGACATGTCTGCACTGCTCCCAGACATCTCATTATTTTGCATCTTCGTCATTCTTATTAAAGCCATATATCTTAACTTGAGGCCAGTGCCCATCGATGTAGCGGAATACATACATGCCAAAACATCTGCATGTGTGAAACTGCGCTCTGTCCTGCACTCAGGAGGGCCATGTGCAAAATGAATAATTTATCCAAATGAATTATAATAGCTGCATCTCCCTGCCAAGGCTTTTGTCTGAGTGAGATTCCTGCTCACATTTCAGTTCATACAGTTGGTCTTGCATAAACTAGATACTTCTCTAGACAGATTTGCATAGAAACACCCTACACTGTGGCGAAAAGGGAGCAATTAGGATTCATGGCGGCACCTCCCCTCTGGATGCTCTGCTGCCATGTGAGACAGCAGCAGCTGATTGAAATGGAGGAGCGTGGCCTTGTTCATGCGCCTCTGTCTTCCTTCTATCTTTCTGTCCTCCTTGAGGGAAGTAGGGCCGACTCCAGCCTCCAGCACAGATCTGGTCTTCCTCCTCTCTCCCTCCATCAAACCTTTCATTGTCCAAAGCACAGATTAGCAGTTGCTCAGGGCTGGCTGTAAGTTAAAAAAAAAAAAAGAAGAAGAGGAAAAAAAGCCTGAGGCTGGGAACCTCGCAAGGAGTGGGTTAACAACATCATCAAACATGGTGTGATTAGTAGTTAACGAATGCAGAGGGTCACATTGTGCAGTTGTTTGAAACAGGTGATGGAGTCCTTGCTGTTGGTGTCTGGCTCCTCGGAGCATGTGGGAGGTGTTTGACATAAACAAGGCTTCCAGCTCGCAGAACCAGGAACAGATGGTACTGGAAAATGAGGCACCTCTCTGAAGCATTGAAACCTCCTCCAACGACCCTCCACACACTTCTCCCTTACTCTCTTACTCCTGAATGCACAGTCTATTTTTTCCTCTGTAAATGATCTGTGCTCGCCGAGATTCCTTAAAAGCTGTCGCTGCTTTGTATATAAGTGTATTTTTTTCCTAATGATAATGAAGCTCGTGCAAAAAGCTGCTGGGAGATGGGAATGTCTGGCATCTTATCTTCATAACACCAGGTGCTTTGGGTCATCTGCCGGTATGAGTTTTTGTTCACCTGGATGGAGCCAGCAGATGGCAGGGTTGGGTTCGGGCATCTCCAGGGAAGGACGGCAGAAAGGCGAGGAAAAAAGACACTTTTCTTCACTGGCACTCGCTAGATGTGTTGCTTTGATCCACCACGTAGAAGTGGCCACATATTGTAAGAGCGGGAGTATGGAAGCATTTCAGTGTATAACTGTCTGATTTGTTTAGGTCACAGTTGTGGTGAAGGTTGTTGAAGTCACAGAAAAAAAATGAAGCTATTCATATACTTGCCCAAGTATATCTGGGGCATATAGAGTCGTTTCAGCAGCAGCACAACACACGAGATGGGGGCTTTGCAGGGGATTCTTAGGGTTACTCTCAATTTGTCATTAATGAAAAAGAGACACACACATAATGGACTATAGATAATGGATATATACAAAGTCCTCTAACACACTGTAATAAATATATTATGGAGAATTTAAATTTAAAAATCTGATCATTTTATTCATTATTCTGTGAGTGAAGTCAGTGCAGTCTAGGTTGCTAAGTTCATGTAAAATAGTTTATTTTTTGTACTCCTCATAGCCATAATACTAATAGTAATATGTGCACATGGATACTTTAACGTGTCTTCAGTCAGTATATCTGTTTGTTATTTACTTGCAACAATTATTATCTAAGATAACCTTGCTGACCACTTCATTAGGTACACCTTCCTAGTACCAGGTTTGACCGCCTTTTGCCTTTAAAACTGCCTTAACTGTTCATGGCATAGATTCATGGCAAGAATAATAATCAGCAATAACAACTATAGTCAGGGAGGCTGTGGTATTTAAACAAAACAAAAATCCCCCATGTTAATACAACCCCTCACCAGCTTGAAATGTTGATACAAGTCAGGATGGATCCATGGTTTCATGTTGTTTATATAAATTCTGACACTATGTGATTTATCGCAGATTAAGACTCATCAGACAATGCAATATTTTTCCAGTCATCTACTGCCTGCTTTTGGAAGTGTGGCCTCAGTTTCCTGTTCAGGACCGTTACCCTGTGTGGTCTTCTGCTGCTGAGGCCCATTTGCTTCAAGGTCCAGCATGTTGTGCTGTCAGAAATGCCTTTCTGTATACCTTGGTTGTAAAAAAAAAAAAAAAAAAAAGTCACTTCTTCTTATTAGCTCCAAGCAGACTGGCTATTCTCCTCTGACCTCTGGCATGAAAGTGGTTCCCAGTTGTGTGGGAAAATCCCAATAAATCAGCAGTTTTTGAGATACTCAGACCAGCCCATCTGGCATCAAAAACCATGCCATATTCAAAGATGCTGCATAGATTACCTTTCTTCCCCATTCTGATGCTCAGTTTGAATTTCAGCAGGTTATCTTTACTTTTTTACATGCCTAAATGCGTGCGATTAGCTGATTAGGTGTTTATTATGCTGTATCTATATGCAAGAACAAACATGTCAAGAACCTGATGTATTCATTTGGTTCTTTATTTCACTGTCTCAATCATATATGAGCTTAATTGACAGATATGAATCTTTTGCAAAACAAAGACAATAAAAACTGGTTGATTAGCAACAAGGAACCCATATAAAGCGTCTAATATCAATAAAGCAGTTTGTTATGTACAGTATTCATTATGCATTTCAATATTTAGCTCAGACTGCAATGTTTGATCTGCACACCTTGAAGTCCTCAAGAAAATGGAACGCTGTGAAAATGATATTTGGTAATGGTGTCTTGCTGTATAATTCAATAAGGGACTGCATGACACTCACTGTAATGGTTTCACGTTTATATTATGCAAATAAGGTACAGTAGCAGTTTAAGGAGTCAAAGATACAAAGTGGTTCACAGTTTCTTGTATAATTGCTTGAATAGCTGTGTGCAATAAATTAAGTGGCTCCACAGTGTAGCAGTCTACGCATTCACCTAACAAGTTAAAGATCCCTGGGTCGATCCCGGGAGGAAAAACAAATGCGTTTGTGGTTGCATCAAGAAGGGCATCCAGCGTAAAAAAATAAATAAAAAAATCTGCCAAATCAAACATGTGGTGCTACCTGCTGTGGCAACCCCTTGTGAATACGGGAGCAGCTGAAAGTAGCTTTGTGTGCAATAAATGAGCAACTACTGGAAGCTCATTTGAGTGAACTAGTAGCTATGGTACACCAAAAACGAGCTGTGCTTGTGAGAGTAAAACATTTTGGTTATAAAAATGTATTTTCCTCAATCTTGGGGGGATAAAGGTTTCAAAAATGTATGAAAATTGTTATTTTTGCTGTGTAAAAATATGAAGTGACTGCAGCTTTCTTTATGGCCTGCCCTGTGGTTGGCTTCATTCAGCAGAATATGGTTTGTGTTTCATTCCAGTCGTGTTTGCTCCCACCCCCCACCCCCCAGAGCTCCTGTCTCCTGCAGCAATCTGTCTGAAAAATGCATACATAACATCCTGTGAAAATAGCTTTCTGCAGGGACTCCACGAAAAAGCTGCGCTGCATCAAATGTTACTGTCATTCTCCGCTGGGTCGAGTCGATGGCAAAACATTTGCATACTTCACAATCTGAGAGATCAGAGTTGTGTGAAAGTGCATGCGTGAATCCGCATGTGTTTATTAATGCGCACAGCTCTAACCTACAGTATAATCTCGTTTTTTTTTTATTGCACGGGGCATTTGAAAATGTCCACTAATAACAACCAATTTCCACAACCCTCCCCCCCCCCAAAAAAAATCCTCATAATAACTGTTATTACCATTTATGGTTTTATTATCCATATTACGTAGCTGCTAGGTTTTAAAAAATCCATCTCTTTGTATCACTGTCATTGCAGATAATGACGAGGCAGATACCTCTAATACCTTTGTAAACAACTCAAAACTACCACCGTGCCGGAATACTACAATATAAAAGATTCTGTAATTTACAACGTTTAACAACATCTGCAGTGGCATGCACGTCCAAATCTATTGATCGTATCAAGCCTGCACATTTTTTGGCTTGATTAATTAGAAGCTTGATAACACATACCCTTGTCGAGATTAATTAAATCATTTTCCGTAATCCCAACATTGAAAAAACAACAATAACACCACTTAAATCTGTATGCCACTGGCCAAAAACACAATTAAGGCAGGGAGGAGGGCTGTTTCTTTACAAACTCTTCTCCCTTGTGGACCAGTAGTGTGGGAGATTTGATTCTCTGGCTGTGATTACCCAGCCCTCAGCTATGAGATAGATAACTATGAATCAATTGTGTTCAAGGGGATTCTCACTGGAGCGCTGCAGTAGTTAAAGACGAGAGGGAGTCTACTAAAAAAGCAGCCGGCCTTGGTTAAACAGACAATCAGGTAGTTTCATTGACTGCGTGCAGCATTTTAAATATTCATGCGTGAGGCCGGGGTACTCAAGCAAATGCTCTTTTGCTTCAGTATCTGCCGTGATTAAATGAGCAGTCGCTACGACCGGATGGGAAATGTTTAGTCTTGTTCTGTGTCATCCAATCAGGACTTAATAGGTGTCCAAGATAATACTAATCACGCCAGGCGGCTCCTCATTACAGGTTTGCGTAATGGCTTTGAGAGAACTCCCAACCATGTTGCTGCTATGTTATAAACCGGAGAGCAGCATATAACATCATGTCATGAGCGACTGAAAAGGTGTGTCTGTTGCTGTGGGGTAACCATGCAACGCAAAGTCACACCACGGATGCGCTTTTGGGTTCAAAACTAGCATTTCTTTTTCTTTTTTTGGGGGGGGTGACACTATATTTCTGACTACCTCTTGACTCATCTTTACTCTTGCTTTCTGCCCAGCCGTGCCTGGCCTTGATTTTTTTTCTTCTGTCTTGGAATGGATATATTTGGCCGGAGGAGACCTGGATCCCATCCTCTCTGCCACCACCACTCCACCTCCCTGAGTGAAGTTCTTTTCTTTGACACATTCAATACCACCAACACTATTGACCTGACATATTGATGCGAAGGGGCTTGGCTGCTAAGAGGCATCTGGCCGCAGCATATTGAGCATGCAGTTGGCTGAAAAGAGAGGACTCACACTGCAGTCCAGGAGAGAAAGATTACCACACACACACACACGCGCGCGCGCACACAAAATTTAAAACAAAAACAGCAAAACAGATTAATTTCAAAATGAAAGCAATTCAAAAATGTAACACTTGTGACTACTAACAACAGGTGGCACTAGTTCACCAGTCATCAAGTTCATATCAGCCCTTCAAGCTGACACACTGAGCAGCATCAGTGTGTTATGATGACACATGAATGAAAACATGGACTGCTACACTAGAAGCAGTGAGAAATTGCATATTTTTCCCCCTTGCTGACGTACAGAGGCTGACACTGAAATGAGCCATACCACCTCCCAACACACACACACACACACGGACACACACATATGCACCCAATCCCATCTCCCGTGGAGCTTTCTCCCTCCCCCATCCCCTTGAGGAATAAGAGGGGATTATGTCAAAGCAATTCAATTGTATGAGTGGAGGTAATGAACTCTTTCTTTTATCTATTCATTTCTGTATTTAAGTATTGTTTGCACCTCTTATCTGTAGATATTAATTAGAAATGTGAGGGGAAGATGTTTTTAATGACAAAATAATTGGCAGGAATTTCAGATCAAGAAGCTTTTTTTTTCCTGAAAAGAATATATATTGATACAACTCTACTGTTCTTCCATTTCCATTAAAAGTGTGCCTTGAAAGTAGAGACACAATCTCAGTGAACTACTCTCGATGTGCATACACTTTACCCAGATATTTCCCACTTTGACAACAAGAGAGCTACTCCTTGTTTAGAGTCATCCTTTTTTGTATTTAGGTCAGTGGTCTCCAGTCCATTTCATGTTCTGTTGCCTCTACAGTGCTGAAATTGCCCAGCAGGCAGGTGCCATTAGAGCAGTTTGTTTGCAAGGTAAGCAGCTATGAGAGGTGACAGCAGTTGAATTACTAATGCACTTTGGCTGTCATTTCTCTCTGAAAGCCCCTGCAGGGAGGGACTGATTAAATTGATATTCAACCTTCTGCATGTTGTGTGCCCAGGCTTCATTAGCATTGGGTTTAGATGACACAGAGAGAGGGCTGGCATTAGTGATGTAGGAAGCAGTTAGACACTGTTCTGTAACTAATTTTCCAATTACAATGGGTGCCTACAATGTAGCATATTAATGATTCAAAGCACATTATTAACAGAGCATGTATGTTTAAAAATCAAGGGAGAACATGTTAGATTGCAATTCACTCTGTGGTGGTTCACAGGAAGCGCCTACACACGAGCCCCGTGCTGCCTGTGATAAATAGACAGATCCATTATTAT
This sequence comes from Maylandia zebra, assembly GCF_041146795.1. Classification (NCBI taxonomy): domain Eukaryota; kingdom Metazoa; phylum Chordata; class Actinopteri; order Cichliformes; family Cichlidae; genus Maylandia; species Maylandia zebra. The sequence continues at coordinate 19,685,568 of NC_135174.1, read as the reverse complement.
TCCGCATAGATGAAGGGAAAACCAAAACTAAGGCCTTGTTGACCAGAAAAGTACCAAAGAAACTGCCTAAATAGTGAATAACACAAGGTAAGCTATCAGTGGTGTTAAACAAGAAAACAGTTACACAGTTTAGAGACGTGTGTACTGCTCTCTTGACAAAAACCAGAGAATCTGTGTTAATGTCACAAAAAATCCACTTCAGGCGAAACCTTCTTGTTTTAATGGCAATATGATTGAAGGGAACCAGTCGTCCCTTCTGGTCCTTCTAGTCACAAGTTTGTCACTTGTTCCAAAGAGCCCCTTCCTGGCATTTCTGGCAGTAATTGTTTAGACTTCCAGTGTAGACTAGTTGTTAATTATTCATCAAGACTGATTTTCTTGGTGGTTGCACAGCACACTACTGCACTGTTGCCTTGTGGTAAGAGGGTTCTGCATTCAAACCTGCTGCTAACCTCATCACCCTATGCCTGTGTGGGTTTTCTCCTGGTGCTCCCACATCCAGCCACAGTCCACTGTGGGAGACATTTTTGGAAGGTTAATCAGGGATTCTGAACTGGCAGAAAAGGTGAACGTGAGGATGGATATTTTTCTGTCTCTTTCTGATGGCCCTTCAACAGAGTGTTAACCTGTCTGAGGTGTCAGCTGGAGTAGCCATTATAGTATCCCGTGATCCTCTGACGGATGGACAGCTGATGAATGGATGGAAAACACTGTATTCTTCGATCTTAAGAGGATATTTTCCAGATAAGGGTAAAATCAACTCAACTGTGCCCTTGATGTTTACAAGTTTGTGAACTGAAGTTCAGTTACCTATAGTTAAACTTATAAGCTTAGTGCTGTGTCACGTAATTTGGCATAATGTCCATGAGAGGAAACTTCATGTGTGCCATTTGCAGATTATTTGTGAAGTTCTTACAGTAGCCTTTCCCATACTCACAAAAAGCTAGATATTTAAAAAATAATAATAATAATAAATTAAAATTTAATTTTGTCAAATCTGTCATCACAAATTAAATGGTTTAACATCAAACACTGGCATCGTGTTAAGGTGCCAAAGGTGAAACAGCATTGCTACAAATCCCCTAAAGGTTTGCCACTAACATCTAAAAATGCATCTAAAAACATCACCTTGCACAAAATGTGCATTAAATTGCAGAAGATTATTAACAAATAAACAATAAAAGGTGAATCAAATCGACCATTACGGCAAGGCTGGGATGGTCCATTTGGTAAAGTAAATCCATTGGGCATCTTTCTTCGCCTTTAGACAATAATTCTGATGGCAAAAGAGCCAAACAGGACAGGCAAGAAACTGTGTTGCTATCTCAAATTAATAACTCAGTAATTTGGAATAAAGGATAAATAATAAAAAAATTTCCTATCACACATGTTTTTTCATTGCTCAGTCCTTAAAATATTGTGGATGCATTGACTGATGGGTTTACTGAACCTGACTGTATTGTTACTCTTTGGTCAATGTACACCTTGTCCTCTAACTTGAACCTTGCCACGTACAGCAATACGCTGCAGTGCAGTGGGAAACCTATTGCTCGCTGACCTCTCTTTAACCTGAGTAGTTGTTTTACTGGCCGCACACTGAGACAAGCTGTCTATCAAGTGTGCACTCAGAGAGGACAAATGCAGCCTGACCCACTCAGCTTTCAGGGGTGGACGGAGCACAGGTACGACTGATGTTGTTTACAGAAGATTTACTGCACTGTTTATCCAGTTTTCTGGCAGCACAGATACAGATTAAAGGATTTATGAAGAAATAGAAGCAAAAAAAAAAGTACATGTCGAGAGTGTTCATTTGCATCTTATGATATGTCTGGCTTACACTCTGTTTACTCTGTTGATGTATGTTTTGCTGTGTAGCATACAGAGGTGGGACCAAGTCATTGTTTTGCAAGTCTCAAGTAAGTCTCAAGTCTTTATCCTCAAGTCTCAAGTCAAGTCTCAAGTAATGTCAGGCAAGTCAGAGTCGAGTCTCAAGTCACTGGTGTAAAAGTCCAAGTAAAGTCACAAGTCTGAAATTTTGAATTTCAAGTCCTTTCGAGTCTTAAAAAAAAAAACGAAAAAAAGCATGTTGCAGTTATGCTAAATGTAAATATTAGACCATGTAATTTTTAAATCTGTGTTTTTCTCAACACATGACAAAATAGTGAACTTAGAAAATATACACAAATTGTGAAACTGCACCTCTTTAAAATGCAGCTCAATTAAACCTAGCTCCAAGAATAATTTTCACCGACAGTTCTGAGATAAGCTGCATGTTATTCTTGGATGCGGTTGTAGGACCGGCTTTAAAATCGCATGACAAAAATATCATACATAAATAAATGATATTTTTTTTAAAATATCATTTAAAAAAAAACTGCATCACCAACGTAGCCTGGAAAACATTTGCTAGTTAGATGAAGTCAGCTATCTCATCGTAGCATATTTATATGCATATTTATAATTATACGGTTCTTGGAGTGAGTGCATACACTCATGAAGTTTAGTAACTTCCGGTCACTGCAACAAGCCCAGGTACAGTTTACCGACGGATGGGTGCAGGACCTTGAAATGCACCGTGTAGAAAGTAAAGACCATCGTATGTATCATAAGTTTACCAGTCTCACAAATCGTCGTCATAAATACACATTCGTTAACCGTTTATTAATAGGACCTTTGAGCTCAACGGTAATTAATTAGCAGTGGAAATAATTTCTGGTAGCATCACAGAAATGTAGCAGTGACAATAATATTGTATGCTGTAATCGCACTGGGCAATTAGTGATACAAAACAACAGTTTTATCCTGTGAATAAAAGTATATGTTTTTGTCAATGTACCATAATAACAGAAGCGAAACGCAATATTGTGTCAGGACAATTCACTATTTATGCACAATAAACACAATAAATAAAGGAGCATAGCGCGACAATTTCTGTTCAGCGCCAGACTTGCTTGTAACCTGTATCACCAATTATGTTAAGAAAAATGACGCATTAACTACAACAGCAGACTGACCTGTGTGGAAATGCTTGGAGCAGACTAACCTGTGAGCTGGAGTGTTCTGGGACGTTATAATTGATCTTTGAATGGCTGCAATCCAGTCGCCTCTTTATTACTTCGGAAACATGGCTCGAACAATTTCTCTTCAACGACGTAATCCGATAACAACCGATCTCTTTACCCGTCGGCTTCCCGTGGCTGTCATGCGACCGGCTATTGCAGTTAATAATACAACAGCTTCTTGACATTTTTGTGTTTCTTTTTATCGCTGTATAACTGATTTTAATTGAAAGCCTGCGTGCGCTAGTACCGCTTGCCACGAGTTCCCAGAATCCTTTGCGGTTCTACCCGTGAATGACGTTACATTTTCAATCTCTATATAATATGCGTGTTAAATTTTATATTTGGGGTAAAATATCAAGTCTTTTCAAGTAAACCGGTTCAAGTCCAATTCAAGTCCCAAGTCATTGGTGTAAAAGTCCAAGTCAAGTCACAAGTCTTAGAACATTTTTTCAAGTCAAGTCTAAAGTCATAAAATTAATGACTCGAGTCTGACTCGAGTCCAAGTCATGTGACTCGAGTCCACACCTCTGGTAGCATATAAACAAATCTTTAAAAAAAATCTTAAGTGCTTCCTCCAGCATTAGCGTGTTAACATCAGAGAACGGTGGTGAAAGCTGCAGTTAGCACTGAGCAAATATTTAAAGTCAGTGCTAAAGACATCATCACCACTGCAAATAAATGAATTGAATTCTGCTTATAGCCCAGCCCCCCTTTACCTAAATGGATATTTGATCCCTGGGGAACATCTAGTGCTTTGCAATCTGTGCTGACTTCCTGGTGGCGCTTCCTCATCGCTGTGAGAAGCAAACACTGACTTTGAAGTCTGTGAAGCTGATGATAAATATGCTAATATGTCTGGAGGTGACTCGACGTAGCAGATAGAGCTATGAGGGGAAAGTGCCACCCCTCGTTTAATATATGGAGAGCGGCAAAGACAGGCGGAGGATGGAGGATGATGCTACTGATAAGGTGTAACAAGGATAAACAGTTGAAGTGAAACAGGACTTAAATCGTTGTTTTGTCTGATGAAACTATGAATCTAAGAATTTAAGACTGTTGAGCCCATGCCCTGCTGAACATGAAGCAAAGATTAATAAATAAATACATTAAAAAAAATTATGTATCCGTTTGAGCTAAATTTGACCCCATGATATGGACTTCCTCAGGTTACTTTAAAGGTGTAATGTCCAATGGGGCAGCCAGGACAACATAGGGGGCCAAGAAGGCAGGAAGGTGGGAGGGACCTCGCCAAAATGTCTGTTAAACAGTACCTTAGCACCCGTTTTTGGCACCCTTAACTTTTCTTATACAGTATGCAGTTTCCCTATTAAATGTATCTTTGCTGCAAATATTTACTTATCCATTTTACACCCCATTGACTAATATAGGTATCTATTCTGAAAGCTTTTTATGGTGGAGTGGTGTGCCTAGAAATATGTTACTTGTACTTCCTGAACTTGCTCCCTCTCATTTTAGCAAAATGCCTGCAAACCTGATGACGTCAAATATGCAAGTATTTATTGGCGTGTCTTATAGAGTAAATTATGTTTAGCCAAAAGAGGAAAGACAGAATAGAGCAGAAGAAGAATAGGGCCTGGACTTGGGCTTGAGCAGTGTTGTTAATGACGTTGCTGAGCACACTGCCTGAAAGGTGAAGTTCTGATGGGTGGGTAGCTGCTGGTGTTTTTGTAAAACATCCATTTGATGTCTAGAAGCTACTCCTCCAGAAGCAGCTGTTGAATGAGGAGATCTACAAATAAGTGTTTGTTCGGCACCGTGACCACGCAGTCAGTCTGTGAGGACTCTTCAATCCCCGGGATTATCACAGAGTTGTTACACCTGTTTTTCTGATAGTAGGAAATACCAAAATTGCAAAGCGCTAAATTATAATTGTAGGGATGCGATATTAAGCATCAGTGATGTCACAAAAGTGTCATGAAGAAGTTATTTACAAAAAAGTTATTTAAAAGCACATGTGAACTAGAGTGAAAAAGGCATATATTTCAAAACAAAAACTTTCACTTCAACCCGAGGCTTAAAAAAGTACATGTGCTGGTTAATGGAATTCTGCAATTCACACATTTTATGCCTCTGGGGTGTTTTTTTTTTCTATTCTGTGTGCTCTTACCACTGTTTACATCTCTGAGAGAGACCTTCTACTTGGCAAATACATGCAAACTGTCTCCTTATGTCTGTAGTGCAGAGCACGCCAAGCTGCTGTCTTTCAGCCTGAACACAGATTTGATACCCTCAAGGTGACAGCACCAGATCTGTTGCAAGTGTCAAAAGCAGCATCAGGGTTGTCAGAAAGCATCTCTGCACATGACTCAGATCTCTGAGCAGCTCAGACATATTTAGGATACAGGAAAACAGGTAAACACTCCAAATTCTGGGCACATTTCTCAATAAACTGTTTGGTGATGATAAAATAAGTAGCTGTTTTTAGTGTAAAATCTGCCTGCCTTCATCCGTTCTGCAGAGGGATCTCATCCCCTATCAGCTTGGGTATCTCAAGGTGGCGTTTGATAGTAATCCCTCAAGAACAGCTACTACTTTAAGTGTGTGTGGACAAGCTGTAGGTGTCACTGTCGACGTGGCTTTGAGCTTTACCAGCCATGGCTGTTGGGAGTCCAGAGCACCACCCAGCCCCCTTTGTAGGAGACATCGTAAGTCAGATGTTCAGAATGCATGGGGCATTGTCTGCCTGGATGTTCGATGGGCTGGCAGCAAAAGGTGACATCTGGTGACTAATGTGCTCAGATGTGAATGCTGCTCCCTCAGTTCTCTGGGCAGCAGCTGCTCTGCAAAGGCATAAATGAGACAGGGGGAGCGAGAGAGAGACAGCCAGGGAGAGATAGGAGAAGAGGGGGTGGTCTCTGGGCCAAGGTGGGGGGTAGGGCTCTGGGTTTAAGGAGCATGGTTTTTTTTTTTCATGTGAGATGGTGTGCATGTTCACCACGCCAGCCGTCTGACTCTGAAGGGTGTGTTTTGGGGGGGTTGGGTATGTCATGGGAAAATCAATGACTTTCTGTCTGATTTTCGAGGAGGTGAAACACGGCAACCTCCCCCTCGCTCCCCACTGCCTCACCACGTCCGCCGCTCCACAAAGAGACCACACAGATCAAAAAGTGCTTGTTTTGATTTGCTTTGTGTTTCCTGCAACCAAGTGGCTCTTAGTCACTGTGTCAGTGGCTAGTTGAGTCACAGCTTCTCCACAAATACCGACTGAGTACATGTTTGAGGCTTAGCTTGTTAAAAAGAGGTAAAGGATGTGATGTGGTTGTTGAAAAGGTAACACCGCTCAAATGGCTTTAAAAAGGGCTTTTTTTCCCTCTTAACTTGCCTCTAGTGGTATCTAACCATGTGGATCGGATAGGTTTTGTTCGTTTCAGCTCCATCTGTCAGCTATCTTTTGCCAACTCACATAAACTGAGATAAAAGTGAATTTGATTTGCTTTATTTAACATTTTCATCATTGTGGTACTTCAGTTTTATCTTTTTGCCAAGAGGTAAGCCATTTTCACTGCAGTCAGAACTTTTGTAGACATCACTGGATGGAGATACTTTTTACAACTCAAAATAGCCTTTGAGCAGACATTTCCCTGTGATGAGGTTTTAGTTAACTAAATTAATACACTACTAGCAAGTGTTCGGCCTCCAGCATAAGCTATCGTTGTCTTACCTAAATCAAGCAGTGTGTTTCTGAAGCTGTTGCAACTATTTTACTGTTGTGCACTACACAGCTTTGAAAACAGTTATTCTTGTATGCAAGTACTTGCTAAGTATAAATCAAGCGGTAGTTATACTTGAAAAAGTGCAATTGTCAACCAGAAAGGATAATATTCATTCAGTTTCTGGCTTGTGTTGCACTTTTCACAGTTTCACTGCTGCTTGGACAGAAGTTGGAGACTGTGATGGGCAACTATGTCAGTCACAAGGCGACATTAACCAGTAATCAGTTGGGTAATACATATTTTTACCTAGTGAGTGGTGGTTTCCACTCACTAGTTAACCATCGTTTTGTGTCTTTAGGAATTGATTTTACAGGTGCTGCCATCAGCCTCAAGTAACCATGCATCAATCAACCAAGGAACATAAATTATTCCCCTCAGTTGCAGGATGATAAGGGACCAGCCTAGGCCTCTATCTCAGGGGTCTTATTCACTTAACACTATATTGTTACTCATCCAAAATGTGTTTGCAAAACCTTAAAGGCTGGTAATTGTTTGATTAAGTTTGGCACAAAGACTGAAAACAGGTTGTAACATTTAGTTTGACTTTGCACAATTGAAAAAGAAAAGGTTTCTAAAACTGGATGTTCCAGCTTGTTAAAATCTACTCTTTTTGGTTTTACCATGGTTATGCTCTAGTTATGCTCCCTATTTCCAGTTTTTATGCTAATGAAGATAACTTTCTAGCTCTAGCATCCATAATAAAAAGTGGAAACCGTAAAATAATCCATTACCACAGGTTTTACTGCTACTGAAGAAATCCTACCACCAAAAACTACTGACAGTGAGTTTTGTAGATCATCCAGAGTGACTAATACTGTGTGTGATAGCACAATGCTGTATGATTTGGCCACTGAAAATTAAAATTGAATCAACAGTAAGTTTGTGGTCAAATAAAGGCAGCACATTTTCAGTCATTTGAATTAAAATGATATTAAAATAATAGCTCTTATGTGACAAAATGCTTTGAAGTGACATAGCACATTTAAAACAAGATGCTAATGAAACATCACCACTACCATCATGGTGTCCATCCAACATTTCCCATTAGCCACTTGGATATAAAGTGAAAATCTACTGTACGACTTCATCCTTCTGTCTTTGAAATATCTGCATATGATTGACAGCTGAATGATTCCCAGTCCTGTGTTTAAACATGCATGTTTGCCATGACCCTCACCATGTTAGCCCGTGTGTTTCTTCAGCGCAGAGGTCCATTGATCTCTGGGCTCCTTCACTTTTCTAAGCTTGAAATTGCCCCTCAGCTCTGGAATGCCAAAGAGCAGGTTTAAAACATCGAAGACGGAATAAGCTATGATAGAGAAGAAAAACAGAATCAAAAGAATTAAAAAAAAAATACAACAGAAGTTTGATTTTTGAGATACAGTTAGTTAATCGGTGCTAAATGTTTGATAGTGATGCGCACATTTACATCGTTTCTGTGTCATAATCTCGCCAAAATGATTTGTATCATTCTCAGGAAGGGATCACACGAAACTGGTTGTGGATCAACACCCTTTAACATGTGGTCATTTGTGGCATTCATATGGACATGCTGCTTCTTAGAAGACACTTGAGCCCCACTTAAAAGGCGTCACGGGCTGCTTTTGATTAGAGAGGCGGTGGGCTGCTTTGGATTTGATGAACAAGAAGTGCATATGTATTCCACAAAGAATGTTAATAAAACACATTCCTCCCAGTTTCTCATGGAAACCAGCTTGGATTTAGGGATAAGAAGGTGGAGAGAAATGGGGTCCTGCATACCACTCCTCGAAAACAAAAAAAATCAAAAAACAAGATGCAGGAGGGAGTGAGTCCTCTGAGAAAAAGGAAAGGAAAATGCTGTGCAACGAGAGCACACTGAGAGGTTGGATGAAAGCATCAAATATTGCAGACAAATGAAAAGATGATAACTTTCTTGCAATTAATACATTTTTAAAAAGTAGAAGAAAGAGGATTGTGTTAGACACTTTGCTGTCAGCTCTCGTCTCTGAGGTGTTTTTCTGTTATTGATGATTAGCTGTCCTTCCGTCTCAGCCACTTTGTAGAGATGGGTCAGCTCTTGATTTGATTCCGCATAATGTGTTTAGCCATGAATGTCCAGTCCAGACTTTTGTGCCTGCTGCGGCGATATTTATCCTAATCATAACAACTGGAAGTGAAGGCAGGCTCCGTCAAATTATCCATCAAAAGCCGATACAAATTCACGTTGGATAAAAGGTGCTTTTGAGAAGAGCCAAAACATACAGGCTACGAGTCACTGCGCATAAAACAATTAAAAGTAATGTGAAGCTGCATTAGAATGGCTATCTTGCTGCTCAGAACATTTTATAATCAGAGACTTTGATGACAGTAACTAGTCTTATATTTTTTGCACATCACACATCATATGCGAGACCTTCTTCATGCATGGGGGCTGCAGCAATCTTGTTAATTAGAAAAAAAATGGATAATTCCAACTTACATAAGAGAGACTCTTTTAGCTCATTAAATATTAGTCATGCAATTAAAGTTCTGCCTATGAGCCAAATTTCTATTTCACTCTCACACATACATACACATCATGTTTCTATATGTGCAGACATTCAATATGCTGGTACATCAGTATTTCAGATAAATAGAACTGTATATGCAAAACTACTTATTATGACAATTTAATAGAATATTGTTTTTGTGTTTGCATGAGCAGGTTTATGTAGTGCAAAAATTACAGCTATTTTTTATTCATGCCATACGACACAGTATATATACAATTACTATGCACTGTATTTCTGCTAGTCCTACTGCATATATTTGCCATCATCTTGAATAATGGCAACAGAATTTGCATTAAGCTGCTGTGCATTCATTTTATTTATCACCAAAGAAGTGTGTTTTCGTTACAGGCAATCACAAAGGCTCCTGGACGATGCAAATGAGACTCATTGCCAATGAATAATGCTATTGGTTTGAAAAAGGCTCAACATCAACCAGCGACACTATACCTATGTTTACATAGTGCCTAATATTTCAATTAGTATTGGTTTAAAAGCTCAAACACAATACAGTTTTTCCATATTAATCCCTCTTAAGAAACAGGTACAAACTGAATGAAATCAGTTCCAGAGGAGAGCATCAATATTTTTCATATATAAATTAAAAGCAAGGACTGCTTGTCCAGTGAAATCTAAAAATAATTCAGTAAAAAGGACTAGATGTTACACGCCCTGATAATGCATTGCTTTAATATAATATAATATATAGAATATATATAATATAATAAATCTCAAACAGCATTCTGCTTAAACAAGTTTCTCCTCTTTGCATTCATCCTGTAAATTTCTGCCATAGTGTGGCGACAGTTGGCTATTGTCTCTGGAAGTAAACTCGCGGATTCTTCAACTGACCGCTGCGGCACACCTGCACCAGGGTAAACCTCGCCTACCCTACTCCTGCTTTACAGGTGAAAATAGAGCAAAAGGACCGCTAGTCTTTGACTTTATTTATTTTCTGCTGTGTTTTACTTGCATCCATTTGAAAGAGTGAGTGTAAACACAAAAAAAATGTGAATTAAATGTAAATGTGATTACAAGTCTATGTCTGTGGGTGGATTATGTCAACATATCGGCAAGATGCCAGCATGCTTTTCACAAAAGTATAGTTACCATTAAAAAAACAGACAGACCTGGATGATGGGTGTTCTTGGAGAACTCGCTAAAGTGGTCCCATTACTAGATGATGTGTAGTTTTCTTTCCATTTCACTGATATTTATGCTAAATATATAGCCATGCCATTATGTACAGCTTTAGTACTTAAATGCATAACTCATAAGGTCATTTGTGTGGCGTGTCCTGATCGTAATATTATATACCAGAGCCACTGCAATGCCGTATTGATTGCCAAACCATTAGCATTATACAACCATCAATAGTGAAAAGTAGTGCTTCTGCCCTCTGCTTTATTCTACCATGTGGTAGCAGCTATAAATGGCCATGTTATTGAAAATTCCCTTTTCCTTTCAGTGCAGAGGGGAGAAGAGGCCAGCCAGATCTCTATTAGCAGAGTGGGATTTTCTCCCATGTGTCACGGTGAGTGTAATTGCAATGTCACACTTCAAGGACTTCATGTGGGTGGACGGGTGGTCTACCACAAGAGAGAGGACTGTAGTCAAAATACCAATTAATGAAGGCCAGAGAAATATGACCTGGAGCGCTTCAGGTCTGTACCTACCAATGACTGAGGCTGTCGATTGAAATTGTATCCCATCAGACCTTGGTTGTGGGTCAGTGCTCAGTGTCAGTGCTGGCAGATTACACTTTCCTTTGCTGGATCCTGACTCATGGCCTTGAGCACACATCCAGCAGTTTATCCCATACTTATTTCCTGATGATGAATGCAAAACTTTAGAGAAAAAATAAACTCTAGCTCTTCAGAAATTCTTTGTAATATTATTATACAAACCGCCAAGTCAAGCTGTACCTTGACATTTTTTTTACTGGGATATGGGAGTCCTCTCCTGCCATTTAAAATCAAGTTCTGTGCAGAGGGGCAATAACCACTTATACTGAGCTCGCTGAATGAGCTTGTCTGTGGTTTCTTTGATTCTTGTAATGGTCAGTTGTGGCATATTATTACTGCTATAACCCTGGGCTGCAAACTGTGGCTACTGTTAGACTATCTGACCACACATGTGAGCCCAAAGGCGTGGCACATCCAAGCCATGTTAAGATACAACTACAACACACTGCTGCCAAAATTAATTACCATAGCAGGCTGTGACCTTGCCGAGCTCCGGTACCATTTGGAGATAACTTCCCATTTGCATGTGGCGCCAAGTGAACCTCAGATATTCAGCTCGCTGTACACAAACTGACTGGAAGCGCCCTGTAGAGTGAACAGACAGGGAGGCCCACTGCGAGGATTCACTTCAGCACTTTACAACATTGATTGTCACATTTGTCCTGTGTATACCCACAGTGTGGTAGCTATGCAGGCAAACAAGGGTTGTGACTAACTAATAAGACATCCAAATATCCAGCTCAACAATGATATATTTGTCACAGACAGAAGCAGAGCTGAAAGGAAGAATGAAAAAGCTTCACAATATGGCCAGAAAGGTAATTCTTCTCCATGGTTGCTTGGTGTGTAAATCGGTATTATCTAAATTACAGACTGTAAACTGATTAGCTCATTGTTCTCTGCTTCTAGTCAGTGTTTCCCTGAAGAAACATTGGGGCTGTTATTTTTTAAAACTCATCATACAAAATGCTTTATTTTTTTTTATCAATACAATATAGAAAATCTTTAACCACAACAAAGGAATTTTTTGGAGCTTTTCTCTCTTCAGTGTCTCTTCCCTCTCTCCGCCTTTTTTGTCCTGCAGTCAAAGCAGACAAGACATTAGACCTAGACTATTAATCCCATATGGGGGAATTTACCTGTTACAGCAGTACAAGGGTAACAAGAAAAAGTTCAAAGACAAAGTCTCAGAAAAAAAAGTAAAACAAAATAGTGTACAAATAAAAAAAAAAAATTATATTTTTTAGAAATGGTTGCTATGCACTCATAGATTTCACACATGCACATAAAGCGCAATGGAAGAAGTCCACGGGACTGTCCAGCACAGAGCTGGCCCTTTCTACCAGTCTCTTAAGCCGTTTCCTGTGTCTCTCCATGCTGCCACCTAAAAGAAAAATCTATTAATGCAGTTTTAAAGTGACTCTTAGCGAGTGGAAATTTCCTCCTGTTTTTAGTATTTTCCTGTGGTTCCGCTCTGAAATGTTTGGCGTGCAGGACACCGCGATTTTATTACCTGGTGGTTAAAACTGCGTCACAAAATAAATAAATAAATAAATGTAAAACCCACGAGTCAAATCCTTATAGCACAGCAAGAGTCACTTTTACATTACACTTTTTTTATAGACCAGAAGAGTGATACACATGAAATAGCTTTTCTAACCGGTGTTATTCAGTGTTCAGAAATGGGCAGCTTTTACATTCAACAGTCATGGGTGTGACTTACAGTGGAACCAAGGGAAAAATACTTTCGGTGACAAAAAGTCTGGATTTTGTTTCTGACAGCTGGGTCCCATTTTGATATGAAATCAGAGCCTCCTCAGAGTGCACTGTGAGGACTCGCACTGCCCACTTATCAAAACACAGCAGGGAAATCACTTAAGTCTCCTTGCTGCCCACGAGTCCAGCAACCACATGTAAAATAGAAAATACAGAAGTGGCGGGAGGTGATGAAGTGATAGAGTTGCAACTTACAAAAGCAACTAAAATGAAATGGCAAAAGGAAATAGATGGCAAAACGGGAGGCAGTATTTTCATTTACGTGCAGAGTGAAACACAACCTTTACAGAAACATTCTGAATTAGTGTTTACATTGGAAAGATGAGCCAAACAAACATTTCAGCCATCACTCTGCTTCCTTAATACTGCACAGGGAGCTTTATTTATATAGCACGATAATAATCATGTGCAAATACACTAAACGCATGTCCCTTGAGATTAATAAATTTATTTTGCGAAAAGCCAACCACACATTTCCTGAGCAAACAAGGTTACATATTCCATGATGTTCCAGATTTCTTTACACAGATTTACAAATCCAGGTCATGGCTGCGACTCACAAGAATGCACCATCTAATGATTACGTCTAATTAAATTAAATGTCACTTAGCCTCTCCGCACTCTGCGTGGCAGCAAGATCTGACAATAGGAACTATAGAAATTTTAAAAAGCCTTCAAGATGCTGCGGAAAAGCGGATTTCAATTCATTGTAGAAAAAATTAAAGAAACCTATTTCTGCTTTGAAAGACGGTGAAAATTTTAAAGCACAACAGTCTGACCTCAGGTGATCCTCTGTAGAGACCGAGATACTCAGATATATAAATGATGCAACTGTACACAACACTGGAAGGTCCCTGAATTAAAATAACTCCCAGGAGTGTTTGAGAGAAACCAGCGGGGACTTTTCTTTGGAAAGCAGTGATGAAGATTGCGGTATCCATGATTGGATGATTCACTGAAGCCAGTGACAGTCTAACTGTGTGGGAGGAGACCTGGCGCTATCTTTACCCTTCTCTACACCTCTGCCCATGTCTCACGCTTCTCTATTTATGGAGCACTGCAGTGTGTATGGTAGTTCAGAACTGGACTGGAGCCCACATGGAACCTTTTTAAATCCGTACAGCCTGCACCTTTTCTGCACAAAGGCACCGGGAATGATAGGGCTAGGCAGAAACAGCTATGGCCTTTTACACCCAACGGCCCACTGGCGGCAAATTATGACAAATACTTAACCCGCATGTACGACATACATTCAGATGTGCATACAGAGTGTAAGATGTCACAAGACTCTTTGTTTCCTTTGCCTAACGGAAAAGCCATGCAGCCGAGAGACAAATTGCTGCGTGGCATTTGCACTACAGTGAAGGATGAAAGTGCACCGAGCAAGGCAAACAAGCATCCCATTACAACCGCCACTTAGCAACAAACACATCTATTACAGCAGCTGAGCAAAGCTGGAGGTGAGCCTGCACGCACCTCCAACAAGCTGCTATCCAGGGCAATGAGATTCAGGATGCATCATGCTGGGAATTTCAACAAGAATGAGAAAAAAGAAAACAAATAGCCCTCCCACTTTCTCTCCCCACTAAGGAATCAAGGGCCATAGCCAGTGTTTACATACTCGAAGAAAGAGCCTCTTCATCAGATGATGTTTTATGATTTTTTTTTGCGGCCCTGCTGAGACTCAGAGCAGTCCCTTTTCCACCATCATTTTTTACTACAGACACGGGCATGACATCACTTCCACCGAGAAGGGCTGCTCAAGTCATTGCTTCCACTGTATCACAGTGATTAATGGAGATCTTAATACACTGACCTAGACTTCTGCTTTTCTCTTTGTGTACAACTGGAGCTCGGATAGTTTTCACTCCCTCATGTCTACCCGCAGGTTCATCCCTGGCGTTTCACTTCACACGCTGATGTGTGACATACCAGTTCTCATAGAAAACACATAATTTCCTCAATTTTTTAAACACGCTAATTACTGCAGTTCAAATTTTGACTGCTGTTGTCATGGTAATTGCCTTTCGGGGATTATGGCGCCACTTAAACTCAAGTGACTTAGAGTGAGAGAAAATGAGAGCAAGTTAGGGGGAAGATTGTGACGGAGATCCACACCGCTGCATTGTGTGCCAGCATATTTCATGTTTCATCTTGTTTCACGGCGTGTACTATTGGCAGTTTACCTTGACTCAAAATGATCTGACCATGGTGCTGCCTCGCGTCAATGCCAGAAAATGAATTTGACGTGGGTGAGTGGGGATAAGTGTTCCTTCAGCACCGAGCCGAGTGCCAAGAGGTCCCAGAGCAGAGACCTGCTACCCACCATTTATCCACCGCATTAAATGGACGTGTTGAGTTCAAGGAGGGGTCAGGGAAATATAAGGGACAACATATGTCAAACAGTACAAATTGGAAGAGAAAAGTAGGATAATAAAAAGCCTTTTATCATTTGGCAAACAGGGATCCGAGCAAAAGGAAAAAAGACAAAAGCGTCGTGGATTGAAGTACTTGATCATCATTATAGAACAACAAGCGCCACCTCTGGCAGTTGGCAGAGGCATAATGCTGAAATGAGGATGGTTTAGCTTCTCCAGAGTCTTGAGGTGAGGAGTGAGTGTGTGCGCCTGTGTGAGTGTGTGTGTGCTCGCTGTAGCTGTTCCAGCGTCCTCAGGATGTCCTTGTGTCGTGTCAAGTGTCCTGCTGGACCTCAAGCATGACTGGCTTTCTGCTGTTCACTGTTGTTATTTAGACGCTTCATCATAATATTTGTGCTATTAACACCTTAACTTTCTTTCTCAGCAAGTTTCACTTTTGTACAGCATGTGCTCATTTATACATAAGATGACATGTGCAGTGCAGAAATAAAACTCAAAACAAAGGTGACAATAATAATAACAGATGTATGATGCACACGACGCACACAGATTAAAGGCGAGTTTAAAACGAAAGAATTAGTGCACTGAAATAATCATAATACTAAAACAAGATTGCACTGGTTTACCTTTAATTAGCAAGTCTTTAAGCTCTGAGTCTTCTGCCCTCACCACAATACAGCTGAGATAAATGTACATTTGATTGTCATAGTCATAGCACCAGTATGCCTTTTAGATATATCTGAACGATTACCATATTCTCATTTTATTATGTGGCAATTCATTTTGTGCTTTTATTATCATACTTATAATTATTTATAATTGTTATCAGTATAGTAATTTGATTTTTATTTATAAATATTGATACGATTACCAATACGAATTAACAATTTTTCTCTTAAAATACAGCCTGTGCATATTTTAGCTTGTAGGGATTTAGGTGCTGTTTCTTGGCAGAAAGCAGTTTTAGTAAAGTCTAAAGAGCCATTGTCCCGACCTATTTTGCACCCCTCTCTCACATTCTTTTCAAATTTGCTGGTTTTCTTTGATTAAAGTCTGTGGTTAGATACATTTTCTGTCTTCCATATCTTATAGTAGACAGCTGACATATTGCTGCACTTATAGTCTTACTTATAGTCTAACTGTCATATTATTAAAAAGATTAAACTATTAATGGTACAGACCATATCATTAATATTTTATTCTTTATAGCAGGACTTTTAAGGTCATTTCCTGTGTCGCATTAGCACACGTTAAGCCAAATGACCAACTTGAAAGAAAGAACAAAGTTTCAGTTCTTAATCCTGTAGACTTCCAGATCTTCCTTTATTAGTTTAATTTATTTTAGCCAAATATTACAAGCGCTGTTTACATGACTATGCCGTTACACACAAAGAGATCTGTCCTCTTTATGAGTGTTGTAAAAATCAAAAACAGAAAACTTAAAGTTGAACTCTGAGCCTTCCTCGTGTTAGTATTAGCTGTGTCATTGTCAAACATGTATACACCACACATGCTAAAGCAGTGTTTCAGCCACCATTTGTTTAGTCATGGACAAACAAATGGCTGTACTGGCAGCTTGTTGGATTGAATGGGATTTATTTCACTGCGTTTGAAAGGTATTGTCAAGAAGGTATTTACAAATCAATTCTATACACAGAGGCTCAACTCCGTGACAATGCACACACACAGCACTCTAATACAGTTTTATGGCTGGCGCAACTTCTGCAAAATCCTTGCAATCCTTTCATGGCAGATGCTATAGTGATGTAACTATATGGTCTTTGAAGTTATGTTGATGTCATAAATAATTTGGTTTGTGCCCCGTGTGCAGCATGGAGTAACTTAAAGGACTGTGTGCATTTCTAAATCCTAAAGTAATCATCAGATTTGGAAAATTGCTACAAAGTACTTATAAACACATAACAGGGGAAAATAGAAAAAACTGCCAAGCGTTGAAACTAAAAATTATAGAATTTACCGCATCATTAACATGCTGTTTTTAGGCTTTAGCACTGCAGGCAACAACATGTTTGTTATTGCACAAGTCAATTTTGTGATTTGGGGGCTATTTTGCTCCTCCTTTAGCATGCCTTCTTTTACACTACTGGAATGAAAAATACACAAAATCCAAAACACACATCTCAGGATTTATTTACAGTGATGTTAATTTAATGAGATATTGCCTTCTTTGCATATTTGCACATATTTGAGAAAACTAGATTGTAGTTAGTAGTTGTCCTAATGTAAGTAATCACCTGGGGAACCTTTCATGGGAATATCTGATAATTTTCCTACTGGTAAGCTGGATTTTCCAGTACAATGTATCTAATTTAAAGTACAGACATAAAGGCTGTGTGAAGGTAAATATCTTGCAAAATGTGAGAGCTTGTAGAAAACAATATGGGACATATTTTTCCTTCTCCTTTCCAGCTTTATTCTTTACCATATTCTAAACATTTTAACATTTTATTAATGTATATTCAAAATCTATATTAAACATTGACAGTTCACATTACTTTCTAATACTCTCTTATTTGTGATAACTTTAATAAAAACAGAATATTAAAAAAAAAAAGACACAAAAAATTTGATTGAGAAACTGTGTGAATATTAGCACATATTTGCACCGCATACACCCCACTGAAACACAGAATTCCAGATAATTTGTAATGCAAAAGTAGGATCTCAGTGCAAATTATCTACTGGTGAAAGTTTTGTAGCTACATTTTTTTTTTACCCCGCTGACCTGAACATCCAGACAGTGTAGACACATTTGCATAAAATGTATTCTTTAAAAAATATCGCAAGTGAATATAATGACAGTTTAAGCTGAAAATATAATGAAAGAGTTAAAACTGTTATTTTCTAATAGGCTGACCATACCGTATGTCTATAGTACTTTTCCTTTACTTAATTGCTTTTTTTAGTTTTTACATATTTGCCGTGTCATGTTGTAAGTAAAATAATAATAAGTGCAAAGTGACATATAAATTTTGTCTTTCACTCGTTGTGCATGTCATTAACAGAAGTGGGGGGGAAAGGCTTTGTATAATTAGTGAGTATTGATCAGACCCTAAAGTGTCATGGAGCTCTTGCTCAAAAACCAAATAAACTTATAAATGATTCCACAGAAAGTTCAACACATTAAGAAGCACCTCTAAATCTCATTAAATTTGCTTTTTATTCTGATCTCTGTTTCTAAATAAATGCATAATACTGTATTATAATAATTGTCATAAATGCCAACAAGACAGTAAGCGTGATTATTTTACCTATGACACAAAAACTGGCAGTACTGTAGAGTATACAGACTCACACCTATACAGGCTACTTATATTCATATATACCTGGAGCAACGACCACATCATGTATTATTTTCTTACCGAATTAAGATATTGCTGACAAGTTCGTTTGTATGTAATCTCTGTCAAAATGGAATAATCACTACAGACACTTTATTGAGATATGAAATTCTGCAAACGCATTCAGCCTTCATGAACGTTTTGACAATGTGTTAGAAATAGAGGCCAAGAGGAGTGTCAGCCCTCACAACTGCCTAAGCTATCTTTCTCCCCATGTTTTTCAGATTAATTCAAAGCATCCCACTGCCTGGGAAATGACAACACTGCGGAGACAGCCTGAAGTTACACTTTGATGGACACAGTGGTCTATCTCTGCCGTTGACTTCAGTGGTGAAATTGTGACCCCCTGGTCATTCTGGCGGGGCCTTATCAGTGCCAGCCAAATGCAGGGAGCCTGATGGAAGAGCTAAGGAGGTGATTTTTAGACAGTCTAGCACACTAATGGTTCTAAAACCGCGTGCTGTTCACATTGTGGAAGCAGAATACATCGTGGAAGTGGGATGGGCGATGCACCTAATTTAATCAGGCCAAAAGTGAAAATACAATATTGTTGCTGTTGTTTTTTACTCAATGAACTAAAAAGGAGCAATTAATTAGCATTAGTTTTAGTGTTAGAAAACAGGATTTCAGGCCTACCACAAAGATAAATGTCAGCTTAAAGTTTATATAGTGCAGTGTAACCTTTTATCCTACAGAGCACAGAAAATCCACTGGTTGCAACCTTTAGAAGCAGAAGATCCTTGGCCCATCCTAACTGCTTGAATCAGTGGCAGAAAATCCATATCCTCTTAAAGAGGAGAAGTCACATCAGATAATAGATATATGAAATCCATCTTGTTTCTGAACTCTGTCCTTTGTAGGAAACAGATCAATGAAAACCCTTCCCTTGAATCATCCATAACACAAAAACACAAAATGAGGTTAACAAAAAGTAAAGTGTACAAGTGGTCAGTAGTTAATTATTTATGGGAATAAATGTAATAGAATCAAAAGTAAATAAACAACTAAATGCAAACCCCCTATATTGATCATATATGACCACTCCAGTGTTTTTAAAACTCGTGTTAATTTATCCAGGAGGTAATTAGCAAATAGCTGTATACAACTGCATGACCATTGTGTGTCTATAGGGCAGATTGGATATCAGAACTAAATAACATTTCCTACATACATACCTTGAGATTGCTCAGTAGTAATTCTACATCTTTTCGGCCTTTAGTAGATATATGAATATGCAAATCTTCCACCTACCCTTCTGCTGCACATGGGCAGCTTGAGCATACCTTCTCACCTTACACACTGTTAAACAACCCAACATGAAACAAAGGCAAAGTTGCAATAAATCTGCCAAATGTGTACAAACCAATTTTTAAATGAGGGGTGCCAACATATCTGTGTAACAGAATAGTCAGGTGCTCTCTTTAAGGGTCGCCCCAGCAGATGATCTTCTTCCAGCTCACCATATCCCCATCATCCTCCTCTGTCACACCAACACCCTGCATGTCCTCTTTCACTACATCCACGTGTCTTATCTGTGGTCTTCCTCTTCTCCTCCTGCCTGCCAGCTCCATATTAAACATCCTTTGTCCAATATGTCTGCTCTCCCTCCTCTGCACACGTTCAAACGATCTCAGCCTTGCCTCTCAAATTCTCAACCGCTCAATGTGAGCTGTCCCTCTGATGGACTCATTTTTAATCCTGTCCTTATTCATTAGTCCCAAAAACATCTTATCAGCTTCAGCTCTGCCACCTCCAGCTCGACCTCCTGTGTCTTTGTATTAGTCCCACC
This sequence comes from Maylandia zebra, assembly GCF_041146795.1. Taxonomy (NCBI): domain Eukaryota; kingdom Metazoa; phylum Chordata; class Actinopteri; order Cichliformes; family Cichlidae; genus Maylandia; species Maylandia zebra. The sequence continues at coordinate 19,665,191 of NC_135174.1, read as the reverse complement.
ATCTCTAAACCATACATCATAGCAGGTCTCACTACCATCTTCTTTCACAAATCACCCCTGACACTTATCTCTGCCTACTCCACCCTGCCTGCACTCTCCTCTTCACCTCTCTTGTGCACTGTCTGTTGCTTTGATTGGTTAACCCCAGATACTTAGACTAATTTGCCTTCACTACCTCTGCTTGCTGCGTCTTCACGGTTACACCTGTCTACCCCTCATTCAAATGTATTCTGTCCTGCGTCTACTGACTTTCATTCCTCTTCTCTCCAGAGCATACCTCCACCTCTCCAAGTTCACTTCCACCTGCTATACCCTCCTTTCACTACAGATCACAGTGTCAGCGATGAACATCATAGTCTCCTCCATGACCTCATCTGTCAACCTGTCTGAAAGTGCAACACAGTGATGTAAAGGTCACAGGTCACAAGCTCAAAGGTCACATTTTAACACATTTTGCAGACTTTTTGCATTTCCAAGATATATGAAAGTCTACATAAAGTGTTATATTTTGGCCTGAAGTAGTTACTCTTAAAAGTCTCATAAACCACAAGCCTGACTAATCTCATAATAAACTGGCATGAAACCCACGACTTTGAGTATTTTCCATTTTAAAGTATCAGAAGCTCCTCAATATCCAATATTAGTGTGACAACATTTAAATACCCATCTATTAAAACTGTGCTACATGTTGCATAGGCAGCACGAATTATTTGGATATTCATTTCCCTCCTTGCCCTCATGAAGTCATTACAAAACACTTCACCCTGTTATAGAGTGCAATATCTTTTACCAATATACTCTTTTGCCATTATGAGTTCAGGATGGTGCAGTACACTGTAATAGGACACTAACGTGCAACTTAAAAACACAGCAACATAGTTTGTATCTCCATAACTGCTACACGGCTGCATTAGTCCTGACAGTTTAATATTTACAGACTAGTTCAAATTCTGTGAGCTTTTTTTACTTTTTATTTGCTTGTTTTCTTGAACTTTGAATTTCATTTTTACTCTTTTATAACTGTGGTAAATCTTTTTCTCTAAAACACAGTATGTAACATGTGTGGAGGCTATAACTGCATTTTTCTGCTCTTTTTGCGCTCTTTACATGATAATAAAGCTGCCCCCAACCTTGATGTTGAATAAAAAAGTGGAAATACTGAAGTGATTTACACTCTGCACTCATAAAGTGTGTCTGTGTGTGTGTTGAGAGAGAGCGAGGACAGGGATCTGTAAGCACATTTCAATAACATCCATGCATTGGAATAAAACCTGTACTGTTGTGATAACAGGTCATTTTTTGTGTGTTTTTTTGACTTAGATTGGACATAAAATTCAATTATGATGATTCAAACGTTACCTGTTACTGATGCTCATCTATTTTAAAACACTTGACATTAAATATGGTGGTGACTTTGAATTATTCCAGCATTTATGCAAATTTGTAACTGTACCATGTGGGCATATAGGAGAGTTTCATTTTTCAGCATGATAAGAGAATGGCTTGTTGCTCTCTCTTTCAGCCTGTCAGGTGCCAGGTTTACGTAGCCTGTTGCCCAGCAACCTCTGCCAAACAGACATGTGGCTAAGAGAAGCTGCAAAGCAGCAGAACTAGATGGTGTCATGGGCTTGTTTGTACAAGTGTGTGTCTGCGTGTGTGCAAGTATGAATAGGTACTACTGCTGCCCTCCATGGGGCTTAACAAGCTGCTGCACCTTTTGAATTTTTAACCTCGCATTATCTAATAAGGCATTGAACATCATAGCCTCTTGTTAGGCAAAGTTTAATTAAACTATTTTTGGAATAAATTGAATCAGGGTTACTCATACCAACATAAGGTCAGATTCTTGGCATTTTTTGTCTTGGGGATTTCTCTATGAGACAGTGGACTAATCAAAGTACATTTAAGTGTACTTGATGTGATTTAGAATTGCCCTGCCTTTAATCAGGAAGAAACAAACAGAATGTATACTTATGTTGCATGACATTTCAAGTGCACTGTCAAAGAAAGTACACGCCAAAGCCTGTAAAGGACTAACACTCTCTATTCTTTATTAATGGCAGAATTACATAACAGACAGTGCTGTGCAAGTTACTTAAAATACTCTTTACGTGTTGCTAAATGAAGTAGTTTTCATAGACAATAGCTGCTATTTATTTTCAGGCTGGCTCAGGGGGAAAAAAGCCTTTAAACAGCCCTAAAGTTTCCATACCTATCCATTACATCTTCTCTTGTTAGGGCTTGTGAAAATGAGACAAGTCTGTGGTTTAAAAGTTCTTTACTAATTTACTGTCTGACTGAGATTTGGCAGATTTTAAAAATGATAATGCACTGCAACAGTTGTCTTTTTTGTTACACACCAAAACCTGTTGGTCATTACCCATGATGCAAGGTGGCGTGCAACAGTCAGCAGAGACTCTGACGTTTTATGATAGTAGCAGCACATGAAGCATTCTGTTTTCTGTTTTTTGTCGTTTTGTTTTTTCAATCAGATAATACAGTTATCAGATTTCACAAACCTGCATTTAGAAATAGAAGAGGTCCTCCACAATGTCTGTAAAATTTCCCATCATCAGCCACAATTATGAACCAGTCTTATCCCAAAGGAGGCGCGTAATGACGTAACCACCTCTATTGTTTACAAAAAACACGGTGATGCAATATATAGCCAGGGTTTTTCCAGCATATAAGAGATGCCGGGAAAATCACTAAGACTATGATAGAAACATTTTTTATCTAATGTACAAAAAGTAACTGGAAAAAGTGTACAGAAAAAAGTGTTTGTAAGGTAAAGTAACACACACACTATGCTTATGGGAATAGTCACTCCAAAAAGGTTCATTTTGAACCAGGATTAACTGTGCCTGGTTACAAGTTTACTGCAAAATTAATTGATGATAACTGTACAAATCATGATATATAGTTCCTGAGGCTACTGACAATGACTATTCCAAACACATACATTCACTTAAGAGACATTAGCACTGATGAATGAATGAATCCCTCAAATGTTTTCATGAAAGCACGCAAGAAGCTTTGGCGCTAAATTTAACTTCAACTTAGGAAGTGTGAAGATCCCATAAAACACAGAGTTGCCATTCTGCTGCTGTGTCCACAAGTACATAAAAGGAAAGAGGTGCTGCCCTCTCCAAGAGCAGATGGATGCTCTGAATGTTTGCTGAGAAACAAAAATGCTAAAAAACAGAAAATGGGACTTATTTGGTAAGATGTGCCAGTCCTACTGATTATAGGTGTTTCTGGTTTATCCTGCTTATATGTTGCACCAGCACCTAATTACCAATCACCTCTGTGTATGTGTGTGTGTGACCACTTCCTTCTCTTGTGTTCCTTAGCTTCACATGTTTTCTATTTTGGATTCATGTTTTGTTAGACTTTATAGAGTAGCTTGGGAAAAAAAAAGAAGAAGCTGTGTTTTGTGTCCTCTCTCAGCTACTCCACACGTTTTGGTGATACATCACCATTAGCACATCCCCTTTATTTAACACACAACTGTTATATTTTCCATTTCAAATCTTCTCTTGCGGTTTCCTTGTGCATTTTTCTTGTTCTGGTAATTAACTGGCCAAACATTTATGCAAATACCCAGCAGCGGACGTTTGTAGAAAAGGTCTGAAACATCAGAGGAAAAAGGAAGCTGTTAGTGTCAGTTCCCTGAAAAACAACAACAGCTTCTTTGTGCACTCAATAACACTGGGGGGAGATCTCCATTATAGAAGAAGCAGAACCATAGCTTCTCGGGACACTGTGATGCAATAAAGCAGCACAATATGTTGAATTTCCCATGCTTTTGCTTTAATGGAAAAGCTCTGCTACATATATTGCTTTGTCACCTACAAGCAAGACCTATTGCAAGTTCACAAGTTCACAAATGGCGTTCTGGTGCGACACTATGAAAAATGAAAAATCACTAACTGACAATGGATGCAAGCAGGTTGAGAAACACTTAATCCGTCACATCTTGGCAAATCTATATCAGTGTAAGCATATCCAGGGTTGTATTTTACCTTTTGAATCATGCTGTAGATCGGCACCATCTCAGTACAGGTATGTCGATAATGTAGACGCACATTATCATAAGAGAGAATCACTAAGCTCTTTTGATGAAAAATAACTGGAGAGATTCAACCTGACCTTAAAAAACATGTGACATTTCCCAGTCGAGGAGCTGAAACCCATCCGCTATGATAAGGAGAGCATCTTACTTAAATGTCACAGGGCTGGACAGACTGGCTCTGATATTGTCGAGAAACTGCCATCATGGTGAGATACTGGTGTGTATGAAACTACAGTGCAATTTGCTCTAGTATCTCATTAAACCTTGTAATGTCTTGCTAATAATTAAACGCCTGCACTTAGCAGAAAATGATTCAGCAGGGTATATCACAAGCATGGGATTCCAACAAACACAGTATGCTTAGACTATAATTGACTTTTCACTCTGCCCTGGAGTTATAGAAGAATAATGGGGCTGGAAATAGCTAGTTAACCTCCTGTCAGGTAATACATAAAAGGAAAACAAAAAAGTCTCCATAGCACTGAAATACACCTAAACTGTCTCCTCTGAGAGAAACAGAGCGATGTCAAGGTGGGAGTTGTTATACTAAGTGATTTTATTAAGTGGAACACCCGCTGTGAGCTCAGTCAGCCACGCAGGGATTGTTTGATACAAATTATACATAATTACTACTGCATGACAAAACATCTATATCCCACACATATAGTAGGGATCAATTGCATAGCACCGTGGCATTAAAGAACATAAAACACATAAATTGAACTAAATCCATAGTCAGGTATTAGTTTTAGTTTATTAGGGTTTTGGTGTATGTTTATTTTTCAATACTTTGAAAAAGTATCTTACTTACTTTGCTAAGAGGAGTATGCAGTGTAGAAATATTACTCCTCACTGGTTATTCTCACGCTGTGGTGACTCAAGATTTAGAGCAGCTGAACCCCAAGTACGAACATCAAAAATGTGTCTATGGATGCCACTTGTAGATTTAAAAGTGCGCGGAGTGCTAGGTGAGAGCAAAAGAAGCACTATATGAAGTGAAGTCCATTTACCGTGGCCAAAACTAGGAGAGGGTAGAACACAGAGAACACAAAAATCACAAATTTCATTGTGTTCTTTGATTAGTTAAATGAGTTAGCCAATATAACAATAGCTGGGCAGCACAGTGGTGCATCGGTCACCTTGCAGCAAGAAGGTTCTAGAGTTCAACTCGTCCAAAGACATGCTTGTCAGGTTAACTGGTATAAAGTGGCTGTTGGAATGATAGTAAATGGTTATCTGTCTTCCTGTGTTACCCTGTTAAAAATGGCAGGGTCTGCCAGCATGAGAGAGTCGAGCCAAGGATAAACAGTGAAATTATAAAATTATTGAATCAAACAGTCATAAAGTGTTGTTAAATGACGATTTTTAAATGTTTACCTAAGTGTATGCGTCAAAAGGTTAAAGGGTAATCCCTTGAACTGCTCAATGGTGTGAGGCAACAACTGCCATTGGACCACCGGAACAACATGTTATACATTTAGTTAAACCATATAATTGAAGATTAACACCCCTGAAATGTATACAGTGGTTGTAATTATCTGTTAAATAGCATTTTTCTAAATTATTGTGAAGTTAGAAAGTTTTTAAATTTTTGAAAATTCCAGAAATTTTATTTTCCTCTTGCCTCCACCAGCAGGGGGCCTACAAGAGCACTTGAAATGTAACCTAAGACTGGTAGATAAAAATATATATATTTGTACATATGATATATGAATCATACAAGCGATGATGAAATATTTTCTAGAAACCTAACTTGTTACTTGTTTAATCTTTTTCACTATCATAGATGGAGTAACGTGCACACTGTAAGTGATGATTGCAACAAGTATGTCTCAAAGAAGCATTTATCCCTCTGCGGATGAAAAGAAAAAAACACAAAGGAAGTAAAAAACTGCAAAATAAAGGTATGTGTCCATGAATAATCATTTATCAGTTATTTATCATTAGGATTCACTAATCATGACATTAGTTAAACAGAAGCATCAGACAAGCCTTCAGTTTCGCGAGATTAAATGATGTGTGGAAACAGGGGGGGAAAAGTGGATGGTAACCTACTAGTAGCTGTTACTATTAGTTTTCATTTTTTAATACTGTCTGCTTTTACATTTACATCATTTTGTTAAAAGGTCATATTTAGGCCTAACTTGATTTTAAAATGCATTGGCTGCTGATTTCTTTCTTTCCAGCACACTAATAAGCCATGATATTGGTTGTGTTAGATGTGAAATGCACAAATGTTTAAGTAAAAGTAAAGTTATTACTAGCAATGTAAAGGAGGGTGGTTAGCGGGTCCCCAAATCAAATTCTGTTTAAGACCCTGTAAACCCTCGGGCCGTCTCTGTCTACTGTTCTAGTTACAAGTTGCCCAGATGATGAGAGATTTCACAATCCAAATCTGTTTTATTTGATAATGTTAAAGGACAAAAAGGAAAAAACTACAGTCCTTATTAATCGAACCATTAATAGCTTCTCATTCTTATTATTATGATTTTCAAATATCATTTGAAGGATTAGTTAAGTCAGACGACACAAGTTTGAAACATTTATTTAAACAGCGGTAGCAAGCTTCTGAGTTAATCACTCCCAATGACTCTACAGAAACTGAGGCGTAATGAGTAAATATCCCCCCAACCTACAGGTGGATGCCGGGTGGTGGAGGGGTCGGAACAGCAGGCAGTAAAGCAAGGCAGCACGAGCAGCTGCGCTGGAATGTCAGATAGAGTGGTGGGAAATGGTTTAAATAGGCTGCCAGAGCGTTTGGTATATATGAGGAGAGCGAGTTTGTCAATTGGCAGGAAAATCTTTGGACTAAACAGGGACCCTTCTGGCACTTTTCTCTGTTAAATATCATTGTAAACTGAATATATGTAGGTTTATATATTTTGTGCTGCTAAACAAATCCTACAAACCGAATAAATAACTTTTCTTTATGCATCTGGTTATCAAAATTGTTTATTTAATATAGGTGAATTTCTTTATTTTTGCTATTTTATGAACTAAAACATCCATAAAATGACAAACTATAGAATTATTTATTGGTACTGTCTTATTGTAATGCTTTTAATAACCCCTATGTAGGTGCAATGAACAGTTGTCTGTCTCACAGTGTTATATTTGCTGCACGTCACTGGTGCAGTGATCATGTTATTCCTCTCAGTATAGTAGCAAAGGAAACATGTTGTCAACCCCCTTGCTTGCACTGTCTGCCTCTGTCTATCCCACTTCTTCATTGCCCATGGCCTGGGGGAACAGTTGGCTTTCTGAATACTCTTCCCCCTTTGTGAGCACACATTGATTGGCCCTCTGCTCCCCCAAAGCAGAGCAGCATGGGGTGCCAGCAGCCAGCTTTCTGCTGGTGCTGCTCAAAAAAAGTCTAAGGGAAAAAATGAGGGGAGGAAATTGTCAGGAGGCTTCACCACAACCTGTCTAGGTATGTCTCTTCTCTTCCTGTCTGCCTCTCCTGTTGTAATGAGAATCAATGGGGTTTAACACATTTCCCTCATGCCTTTTTGTCAAATCGAGTGCAATTGTCTCCTCTGTTTGCAGAGCCATGTCCTCTCGCTCCTAATTGCCCTGCTGTTTCCTTCCATCCTTTGCATTCCTACACTGAAAAAAATATGTTGTTGGATTTACTTAATTCAATGGTGGACATTTGTTGCACACAGATGTTTTGCTTCGGCAGCAACTTAAACAATTGAGTTAAATTAACACAATTTATTCATGTTCAATAAACCTGTGCAATTTGTGTTGATAAAATGTGACTTAAACATGTTTTGATGAAGTAATTTGAGCTCTTGGAATATTTTAATCCTTCACAATTTTCTCACGTTATCCCAACACGATTCAATAACTTTTACCCAATACTACTTGGTCACTTAAATACTACATGTTATCTTCAAATTACATTTTGCTATTATATTCTAGTATCAAATACACAATTTTCAAATGGAGGCCTTATAACAGATTGTATTGTTCTCTTCCAAGATGGTTGCTGGCATCCACCAGTAACCTTTCAAAACAAAATGTCTAATTTCACTGCATTGACAGTAGGTAAAGAATTAAACTGACATTACTCCTCCACTGAATCTATATAAATCAACAGTTAAATAATGTCAGTTCTTCCGTGTTCTCTGGAATCAATCACAGTAAAGAAATTAGACTGTTTCTTTTGAAAAATGTTGGGAAAGAACAAATCAAAACATTCTATTTAAGGCCTCTGACATCAAGATTCAGTTAAACAACAATTATAACTAAACAATTTGAGGTAATGTTAGTTTCCATTAACATTAAATTAGGTTACTGAATTGGCAAACACCTTCCTATTAACACCTCCCATTTTACCCCAATAACTAAAGAAATTAGCACTTGCAGGTCAAAACCTTTATTCAAGAGACGCAAAAATAACATTGATACAGTGACTGTCAAAAATTACAGCACTGATCATACTGTGACATCTTGGTTCAAAACAGCACACTTAGAAATATTCAACGTTCTTTACTTCAACTGAATGAAATTGAAAATACCATTTCACACGACCCATATGGGATATTTAGACTGTATAACTGTTCACGCTACATCTCTTCACTAGTAAAAGAAAGAAAAAATACAAAGACAAATTTAAAAATGCTGCCAAACAGACAAACAGAACTTGTACAGAGCAAAAGGAAAAACAAACAACAAAAAAAACGGCTTGTCCTCATGGCAGTTGCAGAGTATATAAAAATGAACCCTGCGATCCGTTCCTGGAATTGAGCTTCAAAAATGCAGCAGAACAAGTGTGAGATTTAAATGTCCTCTCACCTAGAGCTGGTCACCTCACATGCATAACAGTGAGCTTCGTTGCAGGAGCAGTTTTGTCTTAGTTGTGAGCTTTTCTTGAGAGCTGAGTTGCATCCAACTCCATTACCACCCTTTGAATCACCTCAAAAGTGTAGCAGAGTTGTGATGGGTAACTCATGTTGAAGGAATAAAAAAGGTCCAAACAGCATGGCTACTGCAAAGGTCACGTTATCCAGATCTTGAAGAACAACATCAGAAAAGTCATTGCCTGCCGCATCCTCTGGAGACAGATGTTCATTGTGGTTTTCTCAATCTGTGCAGTGGCCTCAGTCAAGTCCTGGTTAAACACAAAACATTTCTTTAAGATTCCTTTTTAAACTCATCTCTTTTGAATCTACCAGTTCTAATGTTAGAGTAATTTAAACCAATGCAAGCAACATAGTAAATAGCTATAGCCAAAGAGTGGCCTGCCATGCTGCCATTCATGGTCTAACAGAGTTTCTAAGAGAGGGTGAAAAACATAATAATTTCAAATGCTTTACATTAGTTTTTGTTAGAAAGACACCGGCCCATCAGAAATCCAGGTTATGTCACTCAGAAGATGTTAGAATTTAGACTTTCAGCCCCACAATTTGGTTAGCTGTTGGTCAGTTGGTCTTTTTTTTTTTTTTTTCAAACAAAAGCTAATGTAAATATTGGGGGGATTTTTCTTTGTTCACTAGAATGACAAATTTAAAGTTTTTTCACACTGATGTGACCCCTAATACAGGGGTGGGGATGGGGCCTCAAGGGCCGGCGGCCGAGTTCACTACCAGGCCTCATGTGAACTTCAAATTATTAAAGAGGACTACTGGTCCTAACCAGTCCAATGAGGATCAAGTGGATAACTAAATGCATTTTTAAATGTTGCAAAGCCACAATCTACTCATAAAACACTCACCATGAACTCCTGCACCAAGATGTTGCAATTGTCTTTCACACAGATGCGGAGCACTTTGATGAGGGACTCCGAGCATTAATGTCATCCTAAAGTATTATAACAAAGAAAACAGAGATTTGTGAACTTTTCAGTAGCACAGAAGAAAATGATCCCAGACAAAAACTCTTGACTTTTTAAACCAGTCAACATGCAACACCAGCATCTACAAAGCAATATCAAAAGTTCCTGTTTGACATCAACTTTATGGATATATCGTTTCCAGAACATTTATTTTTTAAAAAAGATAAATTTTTCTCAGTGGGCCAGTAAATGCATGACGAAAATTATGGCATCCTTTCAGTGGAATCAGTACTCACAGGTAATAGTTGACGGTTTCAATGGATGTAGCATAAAAATCTTTTACTGACCTAATGCAATACATATACACTTTGTAGTTAAAGAATTTTAAAGTTCTTACTGTCATAATGGCAGCTACATCCATTAGCTTTGTGCCCTGTTCCCCCGATCACTTTGCAAACACTTTCAGCAGACTGCCAGAGAGAAACTCAGCTCCGTCAGAAACCTTGACTGTATGCATGGTTGGGCTGCACTGGAATGCTGCATTTTATCTGAAATGACATAAAATTATTTTGAAATAACAGCAGGCACTGTGCTTGGTTAATCAGTAATGTTTTGTTGAATAAAAACTGTGTTTCCAGATCTTATGGGATTAAAAAAATCCAAAGATGTTTGTTTCTGATTTGCAACCCAACAACCCACAAGTTACAACCTCATTTCAGTTCAAGTGTGCATTAATGCGAGTCCAGTAATCACCTTTCTGGCAATACATACAGGTATAAGTTAAACCTATGGCAGATTTTGGATTTCTCAGTTGTATTAATAGGGTGAGTATGCATGCACCTAATAATTATAAAAAACCTATTATAATTAAGTTACAGAAACGAAAATAGAATATACTTTCTTACCATAACACCTTGAACCCACAATCCATCAGCTGACTCCTGGTGAAATGCAGAATAGAGGTCGTCTCTCAATGTGCAGCAAAAAAAACAAAAACAAAAAGAAAAGGACAGCAGGTGAGGGCAGGAGGGGTAGGGATGTAAGCTAGCATAATGCCGCTGATGATATTAGCTAAAGCTGTTCAATGTCCAAAATCTCACTAACACCACGGTGCAGTAAATACACAATGTAACTGAAGAGTCAGTTGGCAAATCTATTCACACAGAAAACCAAATTATGTTATGAGTGCCTCGTAATTAGGTTTAATGTGATATTACGGCTCTTGTGCCAAAGACAAATTCAAATGAAAAAGCGCCAATTCTTTGACAACAGATAAAACAGCAAATAAGCTAACGGCTCTTTTTTAGCATGTTACATGGCGACACTCTAGACGTTTAACTACATTTGGCTGAAATATGGTAAAAATTAATTCAAAAAATCAAGACATACCAAAAACGTAGAGTTGGCTGCTCGACTTGACTGAGATGGATGCCTTTTTTAAACCACGATCCAAAGCCCGCGAGATGAAATCACGCGTGGTTTCACGAGATTTAACGTTGCTATCTTATTAACTTACTTCACCTGAACATGATATGAACAATTTAATACACCCTTTCTGCATATCATGTAGTTTTTACACTATATAGTTACATTTAACTTTAAAACATGAGGCAATTGTGTTAAATACATGCAAGATGCTTACATAAATCCAAGAGATGGCCAGTCCCTTTTTTTCAGTGTATTTGTTGAGCAGACTCTACAGTTTAACAGTCTGCAGTGCTGTCATCAGGTCACACAGAGCCCCAAAGAACCCCAGTAACACACACGAGGATGCCTATGATAAGGGCTCAGAAATATCAAAGTAGCGAATCTGTCATCCACAGCAGTCATTTTTAAGATGATCTAAAGGAAGCGACATGAAATATGCAGGAACAGTTGTCGAACACTAGCGTTTGTATGATTCCAAGGCTATCCTTTCTCTCCATATTTTCGGACATACCGCTGAGCAGCACAAGCTCATGGTCCACAGTGGAGTAAAGTGTGCACTGAGAGCACATTTTGACTGGAAGACAGCCAGTGGTTGGTCTGTTGCGGAGGATGTGGGCTGGTCTCTGGAGCCCGGTGGTTGTTCATTCATAAACCAGGTGGGAACTGTAAATGAGAACACAGACATCTCCCTGCCCACGCTTTCAAAGATCATATTGTACTGTTTTTATGTAAGGAGCAGCAGGACGTGCAGGAGTCCAACATCAGCAACATGTTTTGTACTTTATTTGAAAGGTTCAGCAGCATATATGTCTTACCTAGAAGGTTCATAAAAGAAGATGTCAGTGGGGAAATTAAAAAATATTTAAGCCATTTAAATCGGGTCTTTAAAATTTATCTAGCTTTTCAAAGTTAAATTAAAATATGGCAGGATTTTCCTCCACCTATCAGTCATTTAGCTATCTTTATGGCAGCCATATGACAGAAGACCTCGAGTCTTTCTCTGACAAATAATGGCTCAAATAAAATTTTACATGGAAAAAAAAAAAAAAGAAATTCAAACAAACAAAATCTAATTTCTCTTGCCTCCAAAACCATTTGTTTGTATGCAAAACCCTGTGTGTGATCGGCGCTCGACTGCGGTGACAACACTGGAAAAAAACACAGTGTGTTCGTATTACAAATGTGAGACAAGACCGTCTGTTGTCACCACTGTTGACATTATTTACCAAGGCGACAATATTTCCCCCAATATTAACAAGTTATTTCACTACAATTGTGACAGTTTGCTGACAGGTTCAGCATGAACATTATGCAGCTCTATGAATTCATGCATTTGAAATATTTTGAATATTTTTATATATTTCATTGACAACAACTCATTTATTTAAAAACCTGTTGAAAATTCATCATGTGAGAATATGATTTGCATGAGACATTTCCTTACACAGTCTGACCAACAGAAATGTACAGATATATGTAATTAAGCTAAGATATATTTAGTATTTAGTATTAGATGAAGAATCAGTAGATAGATAGATAGATAGATAGATAGATAGATAGATAGATAGATAGATAGATAGATAGATAGATAGATAGACAGATAGATAGATAGATAGATAGATAGATAGATAGATAGATAGATAGATAGATAGATAGATAGATAGATAGATAGATAGATAGATAGACAGATAGATAGATAGATAGATAGATAGATAGATAGATAGATAGATAGACAGATAGACAGATAGATAGATAGATAGATAGATAGATAGATAGATAGATAGATAGATAGATAGATAGATAGATAGATAGATAGATAGACAGATAGACAGATAGATAGATAGATAGATAGATAGATAGATAGATAGATAGATAGACAGATAGATAGACAGATAGATAGATAGATAGATAGATAGATAGATAGAACTGATGTATTTTTATGGTTGGTATAAAAATGTTGATTCACGTATATTTAACTCAGCAGAATTTTACATGATCTCCACTTCTGCTGTCCTTAGTGCCTCCTTGCGAGTTCAAGCTTTATACACCGCTGACAAGAGAATGAAACCAGAGTCAACACAATGGGATACAGAAGCTTCATTCAGAAAAATCCAGCAATCAAACCTGTGTGTGTCTCGCTGTGGTGTGACACTGTTAACTGCTGGACCAGCACGCCCCTGCCAGTAAAGCATATCGAGTAAATCTGATGTCACACAGAGTCTGCACTCAAGCCAGATGATGCTGCACCACTGAGCATCACTTTGCATATGATTTTATAAGCATTCGCAGACAGACTGTGCTTGACTAGGTCTCCTTGAACCAGTTGTGATGAGGAAAATTCCCCTCTAATTGGATCAATGCTTCTGTCTTGCACTGGCGTTCATCGGAACATCTCTCGGGAGGTGTTACAACATTGAGATCACAGGTCTGTGTGGTCGATTCCTTTTAAAAAATCCCAATCATTTACCAGAGTAAAGATTTAATATCATGATAGCCAAATATTAATCTACAAAACTACTGAGAATTATAAATAATGAAGTCAGAAATTCAGGGTGAAATGTGAATCACGCTCCACATTCTGATGGAGCATGAATCTGCTGAATTTGGTAGCTCACGTGCGTGAAAAAAAGGTAATCACTGCATACTTGTAGTTCTTTCAGCTGGGTGTGACTCACTTAACAGAATTAGCCTCATTAAAAAGTAGCAATTTAAGAATTTAAGAAGCAGGGAGGCTCCAAAATGCACTGAATATTACCTGAAAATAATGATCTAAAGTATTAGAACATTTTCAAATGACATTTTAGATTTTCAAAAAGTAGCATTTTGATGATTAGAAGTCAACAAGTATAAAAGAATATAACAGCTGAGCACTAAAGTAGCTTAAAAACCATTATCTGGCTGGGCTGGCTTTAATCAAACCAAACTGCTAGTGATTTGCTTTGCTTTTTGTCTGCTTGCCAAACAGTTGTTTGTTACACACAATCATTTAATAAAGTGGTTTCTTGCATACTAACGATTTTTGCTGTTTATTGTGCACCTTGCAGCAATCACGCATTGAACACTAGAGGGCTTTATTGCAATTAACATCTCAGTAAAATTGATGGAGCTTTGGTATCCTGCAATCAAAACTTTGATCCTGTTTCCTGAAGTAACTGCTGCTAATCAGCTGTCTACGATCTCCCTTAAAGGGATGTATTCATCCCTGGCTAATTCACAGTTGGCTTACAAGCTTGGGACAGACTGAAATCAATGCTTCCTGTCACCTTTTAGCAGGACACATGGCCCCTATTGTTACGCCCATCCCTCCCTCTAACTTAGACAGCTGGGGTAGACAGACTGTCCAGATAGATGAAATGTTGCCTTTCTGTTGTGTGATGACTTGTAATTATAATACAAGTGCGATCTTAAGAAAACTCGTGTCTGACCATGATCGCAGGTGAAGAGTCACTCACAGCAAGCAGGGCGCTGTATTTCTAACTTTTGACATGGCTGCTTCCAAACAGGCCACAGTGAGGAGCAGCAGGTCAATGTGTGTTTGTTTGCGTGTGTGGTGGCCGGGAGTCTGGATGCTGCTTGGCACAGTCATGGCTCCTTGACGTCAGCTCTCAGCCCAGCCTGCTGCTGCTGCTGCTGATGCCGCTGCTGCTCTCAAACATGTCTTTGTTATTCAGAGCTTTCCATCAGAGAGCGGCGACCTGCAAAACATGGAGGGTGGCTTCAGCGCCGGAAAGGATCGCTGCGTGACAGCGCGCGTGTGCGCTAATGCGCTCGTCGTAGACCGTGCACGTTCTTACTGCTATTTATTAGATCATTAAATAGGCACTAAACCCATTATTAATTATGTTTAGATGTTTAGCTTATAATAATGCAGCTGATAAACTGACAGATTATGCTACAGAGGGAAATATTATTGTCCTTGCATGGTTATTTTATTTATTTCACTGCCACTGTTATTATTATTATTATTATTATTATTATTATTATTATTATTATTATTATTAGCATCAGTGGCCAAGTACTTGCGGAAGTAGTTGCTGTCATGTTTAAAAACATATATTTTCGTCTATTCTGATCAGTCTAAACCTAATTTATTAGAGGCCATTAGAGTTAATACTTCCTTAGAAACTGTCATAAATAGCATTTATTAAATCAGTATCGAAATGCAAACTAAAATACCCAGCAATGACGCTTTAACAGCCTCATTATTGAATCTAAATGTACCTTCCTGTTTAAACATCCCCAAATCATAACTACACAATGCGGTAGACCCGGTCAGAGCCACAATCAGAGCGGGTCGCTCCAGCACATCCAGATACCATATGGCCGCTGTGCTGAGCGACAGTCCGACTCCGCTCCCGGCTCTCTCCTGATGGCTTCTCCGCGTGTATACTCCGCGACACATTTTGTCAGCAGCCACCGAGCATGGGTCCCTTTGGTAATAGAATAGCCAATGTAATTTGACACTTCAACTTACTGTGCTCTCTCCGAGTCTATTCAGTTACTCACCCACTGACGCCGAGCCCATTCTCAGTGGCCGCGAGGGGGGAAGATATTTAAAAAAAGCAAGAGTCGAAAATTACCGAGGACTTTCTGCGCTTAATAACCCGGTGAGTAGCTGCAAACTTAACGTTGCTTGTTCCCGGTGTCGCGCTGCGAGGCTCTTGTCTCGGAAAAGGTTTTGTTTCCACTTTAGCTCAGATTGTTTCTCAACAATAGAGTGACCACTTGAACTGGCACCGAGCGGCACGTCGGAGCCTGTAATAATAAACCGCAGCTTTTTATTTACTATCACGCCGCTTCGTGGCGTCGGGACTGAACCGGCGGGCTGTTAATAAGCAGGTTGTGCATTTCGTTAGTAACAGATGCCGCGTTGATCTCCAACGCGCTGGGGCTTGGAGGCTACACTGTAGCAGGCTGTATGGCTCTCGCTCGCAGAATGAACCGTGTCTGGGTGCGCGTGTGTGCGTCATTTCATGATGTGGGGTTTGCTTTACCTTCAGCTTCTTGATGCGCACAAAGCACATGGTCTGTCTAAAATGGGTTTTTGGGTGATACGTGCAAGCTGTAGAATAACTGGACGTGGTAATAACGGTCACAGCACTGTTCGGGATTTTTCAATGAATGTCACATAAAATCATAATTTCCTAACTTTGATATCAACAGCACATGTATACTATTAAATGATAATGGGAAAAAAGCAAGCATGTCTGTGACAGCCTGCAGTTATCTTGTTGCTGTAGGTCATTAGCGCTTCATAGAGGTTTAACAAGTTGACTCCCAAAATTCCAGCTGTCTGAATATATGGAACCGGTTGGGGTTGGGGGGGGGGGGGCTCTCTCATTTAGAACTAGGTTGCCTTTCACTTGCAGTACATCTGTCCAGGAAGCAAAAAAGCATGGCCAAGTGGAAAAAAGTAAGCTTGACTCTGCTCCTGTTCTACTTCCTAACCATTGTGACTGAGAGAGAGAGAGGAGAGCGAGTGAGAGTTTCTGTCATCTGTAATTTTCTTTTCTGTTACAAAATGCAAGTTTTGGAGCATCAAGCAAGCAAACATATCTGTGCAGATGTTTCTCGTCCCCCTATTAAGATGCACAGGAGAGCTCTTCCTGCTTTTGTGTTATGCTGTTGAAAAGTTCATTCGGCTCATATCTACTTTTAGCTGCTGCAGCATCCAAGTTTGTCCTGCGAGCAGAGTGTTTTGCACCGAGCCACATATGGGGGTCATAAAAAACCTCCGTGGGGACTTCAGTTATTAAGCACCCTCGCTTGCTTATTTACATGTTTGCCATGTAATTTCAAGGGTCTTGTTGAGTTTCTTCACTTTGCTGTTTTCGGAATTTGAGATAACAGCTGAATGAAAGATTTGAGTTGATGTCAAAGAAGGAGGCTATCATTGGCTGATTCACAAGCACTTGATGGCGCATAAACACTGAATGAGTGCCTGTATTTGGGAAAATTAAAACTTTCAATTATTGGAACAATTTTGGTCAGACAGAGGAGGTCCTGTCCCCTCCTTCCCCATCACCCCACCTCTGTGGGGCCCCAGGTTGGGCTCCTGAATAACCACAGACCCCACCAGGCTGACCTTCTTCTATTCAAGTTGAGGATGTTGAAACACCAGCCGTCAAACAAAAGACACATTGAAACAGAGATCTGCAACCCAGCACGTGTGTCTGAGTGCTGAAGTAGACCATTTATTAACTCTCAGTTTCTTGCTGACCAATGGAAACTGTCGACACAACAAACTAAAGTCGTGAAAAGGACAAGTTTCTGCAGATACACGTATTAGCGAACAAAATCTAAAAATAAAGAGAAGCTAAATATATATATTTTTAAATTAAATCATACATAAAGCATCTTCTACACACTTGAGCAAATCTTTTCTTTTTGTCCAGACTCCAGGCTGGCTTAGGTTTGCATGTGGCACCGTAAGGCTGACAATGGCAACACGTTGTCAGCGCAGGGTGGAGGGTTCTGCTCTTGGTGTCCCACCCGCCCGACGGGCTGAGAGTAAAGGCGGAAGCTGGAAATGACTGTGCCACATGGGAAATTATTCAACTCTCAGATCAGAGAGGACACACAAGAGGCCTCATTACCTCCAGCAGCACTGCTGGTCAGCCTGTGAGAAGACCGAGAGCTGGTGTGTCTTAACTAGCTGATCTCACTTACTCCAATCCTGTGTATCATATGCTTCTTTCATCTGAAAGAAATCCAACGCATGACACATGACGCGTGACACAGAAATACACCCAAAAACTTTAGGAATAAATGCTGTTTTCAGAAAGGAAATATGACCACTTTGATCTGTAATACAACAGTAAAAGAAAACCAGTCCCAAAGGTTTGCAGTCTAAGCCTCTTTTTACCAACAGTATGTACTTAAATAGCTGGTAAATAGGCCTGTTAGCTTGTGTATAATATCATAATGTTATTGATTCAGCTTGGGAATTCCACTTGCAGTGAGCGGCTCCTGTGTATGGCGAGCTCTCTGAAGCAGTCTAACAGAAAAAAGGTGAACGAGTAAGCAACCGAAAGCTCTTCCTCCGCGGTCAGAGCCTGTGGGAGGTTTGTGTAGGTTTCGCTCAAGGTCCTTTTTGTGTTGTCTTTACTCAAGAGAATAAACTCTTGGGATGAATCACCCTGCTGGTATGGCTATTTTCAAATGGTAAGGAGAGTCGAGGGGTAGAAAGTATGTCACTTGGTAGATATAGCAGTTTAATCATGAGGTTTACCTTTGTGTCAAACAGCACTTAATAGTCCTGTTATGTTAGTTGTGAGTAATTACAACCTTGTGCAGTGTTGCTGTGACTTTGAGATTGTAACTCGTGCTGGAAAGTAACTAAATGCATTACTCAAGCTACTTCGAATCCTCTGCAGATATAAATTTTACATACAAAACTGATGAAAAGCAACACATTGTTACAAATGAAGCCCTTATTGGTCCTCGTGGCTTATTGTGACTAAGTGGACGCGCCAAAAATGCAACAGGTAACATTTCACACATGGTGACCTCTAACATTTAAATTCATTTTACGATTACTTAGTATGATCAGCGAATGTGGTGAGGAAGAAATCCATTTTCTCACTTAAAATAAACAGAATTAACTGTATGGGAAGTTGTTAAGAACTTCAGGGATCTGCTGTAGCAATCACATGGTGAGAGTGGGGAAAAAGAATGTCCTTTTCAACAAGACTATACACACAGCAAAAACAGACTTGGGGGAGGGAGCAACAGGTTGGTTGTTGATAAATAATCAATCAAAATAAACAAAATAGTCTATGTAAGACATGTTGCTTCAGATTGGAGTCACATTAAAGGATCTTGACCCTCAGGTTGAGACACGTTAATCACAGGGCAGCATAAAGGCTTGAAACTGACTTCCACCGTAGCCAGCTACAACACAGAAAACATATTTTACCTATAGTATCTTTTTTACACATCTTGTACTGTTTCGGTAAAGGGAACTGAATGCAGCTGATCTGAATAACAAAATAACCATTTGCGCTACATCATACCAGCGTATTCTTCTTCCATATGTTATTCTGCATTCCTCGTGTGTGTGTGATGATTCGCGACGCTCCACCTCTGTGACACGGAGCTGCAGTAACATGTGTACCGCGCAGATATTCACTGAGGGGTTTTATGGTGGATAGAATGCTCTGACTGTACCTGTCAGCTTGACTGTTGACTGTTAATATGAAGCTTCTATTTTCAAAACACAGCTCAGGGAAAGGGAATCTGTATGTGTGTGTGTGTGTGTGCGTACTTGCTTTGTGCAGGAGGGAGATACAGAGCATAGCGAGGGATGGGAGAGGTGCTGGGAGTGACGCCAGACCGCACATCATTTAATCATGTTAGCGTGTGCAACCACTTTGTGCATATTTTCGGTTGCATTGGTGATAGGAGTTGTTATTGTACAAACTGTACTCACACCGAGAGAGAGCGAGAGATGGCTTGACAGGAGGGAAGACAGAGATGACAGTTTGATGCAGGAGAGGCAAAATAAATAGCTCTTTGGATTTTTTAGATTTGTGAAATTTCAGTTTTATGGCAGAAAGCGATAACACAGCCCGAGTCTGATTTTCAGTTGCTGCTGTAACTATTAACATCGCTTGAGAAATCCAAAGTCACCACGTTTGAGAGCATTTAAATGTGAGCCGGTGAAAGGATGACCATTGTGCATATTAGCATTGGATTTCAGCATGCTCTTTGGGCTTAATCCCACTGTTGACTTGCCTGCTAAGTACTGAGTGTGTTATTTTTGCTCTTTTTAAAGAGCCCCTCTACATAATCTCACCTAATCTAATCTATCCCCTTTTATAATAGACTCGGAACGATGTGACTTTATAGAAAAAGCTTTAGTGTAGATCCATACCAAACAGACCAGTGTGCTGCTTGCTTCCCCAACCCCTCTGGCAAAGCTCTTGTGAAAATGCATGTGACCTCTGTGCCCCTTGTTAGTCTGAACAATAGGCTTGCCTCCTCTTACAGCTGCAGCCATGCTGGAGGGGAAGTTTGCCAGAACAGAAGACACACACCGTCTGATTAATAGGTTTAAAGACAGCAGGGTTAGCTTCATAGAAGGCACAACATCATTAAAAATATAGATTACATTCAAGTTTTGTTTAGTTGTTTGTGCTCGTTGGTAGGCATGGGAAGCAAATGTGAAATTAAAATACATTTTTTAAATCTAAAACAGATGAAAGGGTTAATCGATTAACTGATTTTCTACTTATTTATTTTTGTTAAAAGTTATACAAATACTTTCTGCAGAGTAAGTTAAATATTCAGACAACCAAATGGACAAAACAATCTCCTTAAAGATGTCAGTCAAATCTTTTTCTAAGAATTCCCAGCATTATAACTGTTAATTGATTATGAAAACAATTCCTTCCTTTATTGCTCATAATTAAAGTGCAATTAAAATCTACTAATTCTTTGTTTGCATGTTTGTTGTTGTCAGCAGGGTTTTAGAATTTCAGTGGACAAATTAGAGCGCAAACTGAAAAATAGCTGTGCAAAAAGCAAAAGAAAAAAAAAGAATACAATCTGTGAGTCTTAACCCACACTGGATGTAATTGGAGCTTTGTGGGGTCCCCACCAGTCGCAGGCTCATGCATGTTAAATGTGACATGCTGTGAAAAACAGACGCGGATGATGACAGTGCATTGTCGCAGTGTTAAGTGTAAATGAAAGGCTCTGGATCTTGGAAAACATCCGGTTCTATAAAGTCTCAGCCTTTATAAATTTAAACAAGGTCCAACCGAGGATCCCGTCAAATCTTCCAAGTGTTGCATAGCAGGCATATTCCCCTCTTAAATGTGAGCAAAGACCGAGAAACTAGCTCTCAAAATTTGAAAATGTCTCAAGAGGTGTAATCTCACTATCAAGAAATGGGCACCGGGAAGGCTCCCGAGAGGGCTCTGCTGAAGCATCAGTGTCTAGTGTGCGCTCCAGAGGATTTTTTTTTTCTTTTTTCGGGGAGACAGAGAGATCTACATCTCTGATGAGTAATGAAGGTGATTCTGAGCAAGTGGTGGAATTACATTCAACAGAGCCCACGGGGGTCCATATCTTATTGTTCTGTGACAGGGAAAATTAACTGGGATTTACTAATACACAGGGAATGTCCTTCCCCCATTCTCTCCTGCGCTCAAAGAAAAGGTCTGAGGGTAATCTCTTTCCCAAGCACCCCCACGCCCCCTCCCTTCCCAAACACAAATGTCAGATCTTTTCAAGTTTGCTATCGAGATGTAAAACATAAGTAGATAAAATCCCTGACATGTTGCCCCATCTCTCATTCATCTGTTGCCGTATGTTGACACAAAAGACGCGTTCTGCTTAAGTGTTGTTTTGCATTTCACCTGTTCTCCTTTGCATAGTCACTGCGGCAAAGCGTGCAGGTGACCCAAAGTAGATAGGGCTCCATGGCTTTTATTCTCATGGGATCTTTGAGTATTTGTGAGTTTCACGCTTATAAATTGTCATCGTCGGTACTGCTTGTGTGCAGTTTGATTAAATCTGATTGATGCTGGCATAAGACAACAACCCAACAACAGACTAAATATAAAATTTGCATTAATATATTTTGATTGGTGGGTTATAATGCATGCTTTTCCACTTCATTTAAAGCACCCAGACAAGAATAGACACATAAATCTTTGCAAGCCTTTTGCCTGCTGTGCATGTTAAGAGCACTTGTGTACTCACTGTGAGGTTACCTTTGTAAAATTAGCATGTATGAAAATCCTGCCCTTGCTTCAAAATATACAAGATACTGGATATATTATTACAGATGAACAGGTAGAACTTGACTTCCATAGTATTATCACAAATCAGCCAGACAAGACCCTAAATTTATAAGCATGACAAGGTAACAAAAATACATGTGCACACACAGAGAAGCAGTGCAAAACCATCAGCAGCCTTCATAAAATCTGAACATGGCAGATTACAGCAGTTATAGCCAGATGTGTACTCTGAGTAAGCAACCAGGCTTGCTTTTTAGGGATTTTTCATATTTGTGCAGTTTTTGGCAAGAAAATAAATTAATAAAAAAAAATGTTGATCTTCTCTTTGCTCCTATTTAAGTCCTTTTTTTGCCCTGTTTGCAAATCCATCTCACCAAAGACTCAAAAGCTGATTTATTTATTCATTTATCGTTTTTTTCTTCTTGATAATTTAACGTTTGAATCTTTAAAATTGGCACAAATAGAAAAAAACAGCTTGCACAAACTGCCGAGGTCCAAGGTGACATCTTCAGATTGCTTGCTTTGTGCAACCAACAGTCCAAAACCAAAACACATTCAGTTTTCAATTATAGAAAACAGAAAAAGTCATCACACTACAGAAGCTCTTTACAGCTGCTGATCAACTGTTTAATTGAATAATCCTTTAAGCATCTGTTTACCGGAGCTACAATTCTCTTGCTGCGTTTTTAATCCATAATGATTTTTGTTTCTTTTGTGACCCAATCATACTTTATTTTCTCCTCCCTGCTCAAACAAAGTCTTTACTGATGATGAAGTGTGGACAGCCGTGACACCACACCCACAGCCTGTGTGTCAGCTTACACTGTACCCTCATGCTAACGCCGTGTCTATGTGCGGTCGGTTACCCAGGTGCAAGGCATGCATCACAGACCGGAGCTGATACACTGACGTGACAGCTGTCGGCAGAGAAAGAAGATCACGAGAGAGGTCTCGGTGCTGGATAGGGTGGAATATGTTAACCCTTAACATGCGACTGATGCATTATAGGTCGCAAAAAGCACGCCTTCTGTTCTGAGTTTGCCTTATTTGTACACAATTTTCAGTTGATTGGGATTTAAGCTCTGTAACTTCCCATCTCATAATCCTCAAATCTCAGACCTCTCTTCAGTGTTAATATGAGGCAGACAAATGTTGTCAGTAGTGTAAACAGGCACTGCAGAAAGCTAAAGTCTGACATTTCCGTGGTGCAGATTTGCTCCAAAGTAAGCAAATATTTACCAAAACACCAGGGTCAGGTGTAGCCCTCAGCTAATTTGGCATAGCTGTGAGAGTACACCTGGTTTGCATCACTCAAAGCATGATGTAGCACAAATCCAAAATTTCTATACATTTACATTACTATTACTTTTATCTGCAGCACACAGACATTTCATCATATCTGACCATCTAGCATTTTATGTAAATTACAGGCAAAGATCCTAGAGTGCTTTAAATAACTCTAGTGTAAACATGTCCTCCATGTTTCTTTACGTTCCTTCATCCTTTGGCTTCTGCAAATGAACCGCGACTGCAGACAATAGATTTCTTTCACACTAATAGTAATCAGTGATATCCTAACAGCCACCACTGCTGATGATGAATGCTAATTAATTGGGCAGTGTTCCTGAATGTAAACATGCAGTGCGACACATATGCAGAAACACTTCACACTCCTATTTATAGGTGCCGATTGCATAAGCTCTTTTGCAACAACAGGGTGTTCTCACTTTGTCAGTATCAAACCGAGAAAAACTGTAACTGACCAGATTATTTTTACACGCGCGCACACGTATATTGCACTTCTTCCTGGCATACCGTGTGTGGCCCAATGGGTCCCACGGCTTACAAAAATGTTGACAGTGGACGCTATTTTTGACCATCTGCTCCGAAACGAGGGCATGTTTGAGTCACAGACGCTGTGGTGCGAGGCTGTGCCCGTGATGTGCCTGGCATGTGGAGAGAGTCAGGGAGGGAGGGAGGGAGGGATAGAGAGAGATGGCTCACCCGAGGGCCCAGCATCCTCCGTGTCACTGTGGAAGTGCACAGTGTGCGGCTGGTTTCACTAATGTGTATTACATTAGCATGGAGGGTGATGGAAGGGGGGAGGCTGTCGAGGGGTGCCAGGGAGTGGTTGATCCTTCACATCTTGGAGGAAGAACAAGAGAGGAGATATCCTTGCGCTTGACTCATGGCGTAAACATCGTCAGTGAGATGAAATAGTGCGAGGTCAGAAAAAGTGTCTGCGTCTCATCTCTTTTTCTTGTGTGCGTCTGCGTTATCTGTGAGGCAGGAATGCGAAACCAAATCTGGGGTGTTCTCGGGATGGGTGGGTGGGAGTCACAGCGGGATTCTTTCAGAGAATTACCCCTGTGTGTCGCCACCTCTCACAAAGTTTACGACTTCTTTCTTTGGAGAGTAGTCGGGCCGTTAAACTACTTTGTAAAGTGCTATTTGTTTTTGCATCCCTTTAAAACTGCCTATATTTCTTTAGCTCTTCGACAGCATTTGTGCATATCGACAAATGTTTATCCTCTCTGATGTGGAGATTTCTACCTTTCTAGACGTCTTTAAGACTAAGTAATCACGCGCTGTCTTGCTGTCTCTCAGCATCAGCCATTCTCTTGATTAAGTGATTTAATTATTTAGTCCATAAAATGCCAGAGAAGTATCTATCCCAGTTGTCAGAGAGCTTCTGATGGCATCTGTAAGTTCTAAACTGAATGATGTTTTAACTCAGAAATAAAGTTTAACCTGCTTAGAGGGGAAGTATTTCAAGCTGGCTTTTAACAGTTAAGCAATTATCCAAGAAATGGCTTAATGACAATAATTTTATTAATTTGGGATGCACAGATATATTGGCCAGTATCAGTGTTTTTCTGAGGTGTCACATTAGATTTGTGCTGGCTAAATGTTCAAAGACTTTTAAGCAGTTCAGCGAGAGCTAAAGAAGTGAGCCAGAGTATTATTTTAACCATCAGCATGAGTGTAACACCACGCCTCCTGAACTCTGTTTAAACGCACTGATCCCTAAACAGGAAGTTAAGAGTTACCGCTTTTACGTTAACTCTGAGGTTTTGCTTGAGGTCAAACACCACAACGTGGCTTTGCTGTAACAAGGACCACCTGAGTTCACCGTTAAATCCTCAGCACTTTGTGGCTTTGCTGCTCTTGATTTTATTTTTCTGGCACCAGCTGATGTCAAGGAGCAAATTGAAAAAGCAAATTACTGCGGGCTGCGTATCCTTCGTCGTCTTTGTGTGCACTTCCTTCGGAGGAGGGAGGTGGAGAAGATCATGTGAGCTGTAATTATATTTATGTTGGGCCCCATTCAATCTGTCACAGTAAATTTTGCCCGACTTGTCATATTGTAAATCATTACAGCGGATTAAATGCTGGTTATGAACTCAAAAGGCCGGGAAAGGATTCTTTTTATTTATTTTTTTGTCCTTGTGATCGCTGTATTTGTTTGTTTGTGACAAGCTAGTTGTGCCTGATATTGGCGGTACAGTGTTTTCTACATGTGTTCAATAAATTTTAATTGGGTGCAGAATGGGTAATGTCACCGATGTTTGCTTTGAAGAAAATCCCTTTCAAAAGGGCAGGCAGCCTTCCAAAAGTGAAAGAATACCTCTGAAAGGCTTCGTGTTTCACAAGCCGTCCTGCGCATTTTGTTTCTCATTTGTCTGGAATCAAAGACGGCGATGAGCACCGATGGAAAGTTTGACTCTTTTTCTGGGAAGGGGCTTCTTTCAGGAAAGTGCGAGAGAAAAGTGTGTGTGTGTCAATCAGCTGCTGAGTGCCAAAGCAGGAGAGACTGATGAAAGAGTAATTGGTTTTGCATGTTTCACATACACTCGGCGTCCAAACTACGATAGTGATGGACTGTACTCTTGCCTATGGCAGGACTTAGCTGCCACAGTGAGATTCATAAATATCCTCATGATTAGCTGGGCTCCTCACTCATTAGTAAGTGGTACGAATCGTTACTCCCAAGTCACTAAAAAGATTAGTTCAGAATGAATAAACTTTTCATGCTGCTTGCACTTCGGCTGCTCTCAGACAACAATAGTATTGTTAGGTTTCATTTTACTCGTCCCTCATGAATTTTCAGCAGTTAAATCAACTTACAGCAGCGAGTTGTCATACATGCGTTCTGCCACTCTTGAGCACAAAGACTGGATGCAAGCCTCACATGTCGGAGCAGTTGCTTCATTTGTCTAGAAAATCACTTGTTTGGAGAAGCCCTGAATGTTGCATCCCTTGATTTGTATGCGAATAACATCTACCCAAATAAAGCTTTGGAAATTTCCCTAATGTTCACTGCAGCAAAATCACATTTCAGCCTTATTTATGCTGCTGTCTATACCTGAAGACATAATTTCATACCTAATTTTTATACACTCTCTTAACCTGCTATATATTATGGATTTGAGCTTGCCAGTACTTCTAAGAAGGAAACTATGAATTATTTGTGTCATTACTTTTGCTGCTGATAGTTTGAAATGTTTTGCATAATAAACAGCCGAGACAACAAGTGAAAAATTAATGAGCAATATTGTTCAAAGATACAGTTTATGATGCGTGTGATGTGATGCTTGCTGATGACCAAAAAAGAAAAGAAAGAAAAGAAACTCTATTGTTTTTGGAATGACTGTCAACCATCAATTTTCATAACGTCATTGTTCGGCTACGGAGTATTTATTTTCATTAATCTCCACAGTTTGTATTGTCATGTTAATTTACTCGACAAGTCTCACTACAGTGTGAGATTTTAAGAACAATGAGGATGAAAGCCAAGAAGGCAAGGCTCATATCAGCCGAGGAGGATATTGGAAAGGAGTAGTCTATACTTTGCCGAACTCCCAAAGCTTCTTTTTTAATATTTAGCTCCTGTCAGTTAAAATCAAAAAGTTTCTCACTTTCTCTAAAGCTCGCACAGAAAGAGAGAGAGCAAGAGGGGGAAACTGCTTCACGGGTGAAAGCCCTCACACATGAATATTTAATGGTTGCATTTTAACCAGAGTCATAAAATCCAAGAGGATGTGGCTGAAAAGAGAGCAGTGAGGAGTGTGCAAAGTAGGCTACATTGTTTCTTTATAGTCTGAGCTGGATGCCTGAAAGTCATGTAACTCTTCTCAGGCTGCAATAGTGAATCAAATATGTGGATTGTGTCGGGCTAATTTAAGGCCTGGGCCACGTTTAGCAACGTGTTGCGGCCTGTTTTTGCAGCGTAAGCAGCTTGTTGTACAGGAGGATGAAGAAATCTTGGACCTTAAGGGGCTAAATTGAAAATGTTTCATTTTGACACTTCCTCAATGCACTCAGGAAAATGAATTTCATATACTTAATCCATTTGGCCAGTTGACCAAATTGTGAGGAAACATCTATTCAATACGCATCAGTTTTAGCTTAATGGAGCTGGAGCCAAAAAAAAGAAGAAGAGGAGATGAAGGTATCTGTGTGTATTTAATATGCAACCTCTCCTTCTTCCTCTACTTCTAGTCTTGTCATGCATTTTTAAAATTCTGTTCAGCCCTCCGCTGAGCCAGACTTGCAGCCGACAGACACTGAGCTGATTGTTAAGTTTGATAAAGCTCTGCGTTTGTGTGTAGCTGGGGTTATTTTTGTGTACGTAAGCTTTACTTCACAGAGGTAATCATTTGTCATCCAATATTGAATCAAGTTAAATGGACTCATAAATTGCAATCACTTAACTCAGCCCAACTATTATGTTTAATATTGCTTTGTGGGAAAAGGTCAGCCGGCAGTGGATCAGGTTCCAGCAACACAGATAATTCAGCTGCCTTTTATGAGTCTTTTAAAGCTCCGGAAGGAGAAAAAAAATCAGCACCCAGGAAAAAACTGACTGTACACTACTTAACAGCGGGAGCGCAGGATACGCAGCAGCTCCTGTTTATGTTTTCTATCCTTGAATATCCTTAATGCTGTGTTTAAAGTGTGTGTGGCTGGCAGGTTGCAGATAAAACACAGTGGATGCCCTTAAGGGAAACATAATAAAAGGCTTTCCCCTCTGAAAGGTCCAAAGTGCAGTTGTCCACTCTGCACAGCAACAATGGAGCGCTTGTGCAAACGGAGCCATCAGTGGCACTGGCAAGCTTGGCAAACCAGCTTATCAGGAGGCAGGGTGCACTGAGTAGTGGGGGGGGGGGGGGGATAGAGTATGTGTTTTTGTGTGTGTGCGTGTTACTTTGTTTTGTCCAGAAGCACTGACCTCTTAATTAATTCATGGCTCCTCTTGTTTTTCTTGCATGTGTTTGTGTGAATACACGTTTATGTATTCGATCATGTGGAGCATGCTAACGGCTAACCAATACCGTTAAGGGAATACTACACCAAAAATCTTACCGAATAACACAGTGAGTGCCAAAAACTACCTGGTTTTAGCAATCGTGCCACCATCATGTGATATCATAAATCAGTGTGGCAAGTGGCATTTGCATGTCCTAGACCAGAAGGTGATGAATTCAGTGAAAATTTTGTTTCCTTGAACCCGTGTCCACAGCACAAGTAGCGCTGCTTCACTGAAAATGTGCCATATTTGCAGGGTATCTGCTGATCAGCAGGTTGTTGTTCCGAGCCGTGCCTCCTTCAGTCTATATGTTGAAGTATTTTCAGCCAAGACACTGAACCCCGAGTTGCCCCCAAGGAATTTACTGGAGTGTTTATGTATTTTTAAAAAAGGCACTTGTAGTAAGTAAGCTCTTTGAGTGCTCAAATTGAGTATAAAAGTATATAAGTACCAGCCCATTTACCATTTATTACAAATTATTGTATAACTGGATTTGGCTGGAAAGGCTTAAATCTTCTTTGAGGAAGCCGAAGAATTCAAGTAAGAAATCTGCAGAGAGCTAATCTCGCATAAATGTTAACATGATGTTAAATCTTAGATCAACAATATTAGAGTTTACCACACGAGCAAGAAGCTGGGCTGGTGCATCAGCAGAGTAATTGGGAAAGAATCTGAGGTTAAATGAAATGCTTTACTAATCAGACAGAGTTTTGATCATTGATATTTGAAGTCTTAAATATTGTTGTCCTAACAAATAGTTTAAAAAAATTCAACTTAAGGCGTAATGAGAAGTGTTGCTTAATTGATTGGGTCTTATTAGCCAGCTGGTAGTCACACAAGTGTGAATGAACCAATGATTGTGATGCACGAATCAAGCGCCTGATGACAATCAGGGAATCCCAGCACTGATTTACTGTCCAATAGCAGGCTTAAAAGGTAGCTCTGAAAAGTCTGGAGTTACAGTTTCCATGCTTTAAAGTCCCCGAGCATGGAGAGAGAGATGCGGAAAATTTTAGTCAACCACCTATTTAACCCTGGAATATTACTGAGCAGATGTTAAATGGCTGTCATCGGTCAGGTCAGCCGGATAAGCACTGGTGAGCACTATCAACGTGTCAATATTTACATTACTTTACCAATTGCAGTAATATTTTTGCACCACTGTGTCCGTTTTTCGGCATCAAAACTGCATGCATGTAACCACATGAATTCTCCTCCTCTCTCACACAGGTACAATTTCAAGAAGTGCAGTTTGTTGGTGGCAGATTTTTTTCTTTTGCTTTCTCAGAGCTGTTTGAGTTGTTGGAGGAATGCATCGTGTGCTTAGTTTACTCACTTGCCAGATAGTCTGTAGTGCTTTCACTGCATTTCCTTTGGGACACAACACTTGGGGGGGGAAAAAAATGAAGTCTCAAGGTGCCTGTGTTCGGCTTTAGATGTGACTCTGGGTTGGTAAATATTTAGAGAGCAAACATTTTGATACCAGCAGGGATTATAGTTGGGGGAAACATGCTTTTCTAAGAATGGAAATGTCAGCATATTGCAAGGTATCATGCTACAATTTTTATTTTAATGCCTGTCTCCAAAAAGTAGCAATTTAGCAACTCAAATCCCACTGAGGAAACCAGATTGCTTTTCTAAGTCCGGCTTATTTTGATGTAGCTCGCCCACTGAAGCTCATTCTCTTTGTTCGAAAGCATCCAATTCATCAGCAGGGATTGTTGCCGCCTACCAACAACCAACATATTTGTTCTGCTGCTTCACCTTGTTGGCTTTGCAGAGAGAAGGTGCCAAAGGTGGATGTTAAACATGTCAAGTGCTATCTGCTTCATTTACTTGGTCACTGAATATTCATGTGCCTTTATACTGGTGTCAGCCTTCAGCCAGCCGTGCAGACAACCAGCAGCCGTCTCTACAGTCATCAGACAAGCACCATCCCCGTGTCGTCCGAGAGATCCTCTTTAACGTTATCTTTTTTTTGTTTTTTGGACTTTTTTTATCGTTGGAAAATAAGGTGGTGATTGTGCCCGGAGCTGACAACCATTTCCTGTTCCAATTTGTGTGGCATGCGAGCAGAGCTGTGCTGCTTTTCGCTTTGAGGTGCTTGGGGACGAGTCAGAGTGGGCACCCCACGAAGACGACGAGGGAGAAGGAGGGAGGGAGGGAGGAGAGCGAGTATAACCCTGTGTACTGCAGTCATGCCCATTTACTCTCCCTGACACCTCCAGGGACACGCTCTGACCTCTGCGGGGATCTCGCCCCCTCTTTACTCTCACTCATGCGTTTCCCCTCCGCTCTGGGGAAATCGCACCAAATTCCTTGTGCATTACAAGAGCTTTCGGGAGGCCCCAGTTGACGCTTGGCCTCGTCTAGACTGCCGTGACTGTTGTTCGGCAGCGCTGCCGAGCCGCGGTGCAGGGTCAGACTCTTTGCATGGCAGCAGAGATTGCAGAGGTTGTCTCATTAAATATATGCTTCCTGGTAAGATGAAAAGCTCATGCTCTTTGTTGGTTCTTAAGATGAAAGGCCCCCCTCTACAGGCTGTACTCAGACAGAGCTCGATAATGTAAACACGTCTGTGCTGTAGATTACTCATTTGCATGGTGTTGCAGTGAGCTTTGATCAGTGATGGATTGCAGCTAAGTCTGTTTGTTAGTTAAATGGTTACATTGCACTAAGTTATAGAGGTTTATAACTTAAAAGTCTTGTTTGGAGCTTATTCTGAAGTATCAGCATTTGAGATGCAGCTGATTTTGATAGGGAAAGTTTAGTTTGCATCATGCGTGTTCAGCTGTTTAGTGATCATAGAAAAATAAGAAAAATAACAATTTTGTGGGTATGATTTGAGTTTAAAGAATACTTCCTGCAGGAATACTCGAGGAAAGGAAAGAATAAGTACGCTATATTTGAGTAGGAAGACTCAGTTATTTGAGAGAGAAGAGCCTGTGCGCTTTACGTTGGCTGCAGCAGAGGGAATTTCATCTCCTGTCATCTCCCTGTTGATTAGTATTGATTGGTGAGGCTGAATTGGCCTCTTGAGTGGAAGTTGCATCAAATAATCCCTCATTCGACTTTCCCAAATCCATTGTGAGGGCTGGCGAATGATTTCATCAGAGGTTTTCTGAGCGTGAGGCACTGAGCTGAAACATTTCCTGCGGGCGACAGAAAAAGGCAGTTGTTTTAGCCTCCACTGTTTTACCTCTTAATGAAAGTATGGGAAAGCTGACCTACTGAATAAACTGCGACAAACAAAGCCGAGGGGGACCTGAACGTTACCCCTGCCCCATTACGCTATTTTTTTTTTAAATCACTTGCACCTGTGGTTTGTATAGACATGAATCTTTTTCCCCCAGACAAAAACGAGGAATTCTCTGCAGCTTGGAAGGATCCCCCTGCTGTGCACGGATGACACGGTCTGCTGTGTTGCTGCCACTGCCGCTGCTGCCGGTTGGCTTTCGATGGGGGCAGCTTGAGTGCAATAATGAAATGGAAAAGTTCCAGAGCAGTGAACGCTTGTACGCAGAAGGTAATTGGAGATTGCCACTGAAGAACTCCGCACGATATGCTTTCGATTCAACTTCACAGAAGGGCAGACCACAAAGTTTGATTATGTTTGCTGTTAACCAAACGCCTGCTGCAGTACAGAGAAATGGGATCTTGTTCAGACAGAGAGCGAGGTAGGAAAGGGAGAAGGAAGCAGCTTTGGCTGAATACACATATTTGTTTTTCCACCCATTTTTTTTCGACATGATTTTGTTTTGATTGAATCTCAAGTTTTCAGTGTTGACAAAAACCAGAAGGTTGTGCAGATACGAGTCAAACCGATAGGCAGACGGGCTCTTAATATAACAAATGACTCAGGGCCCATTTGTGTGGCACTGCAAGCAAGTGTTGGAGGTTCACGGCCTTGTTTAATTAAAGTAAAACCTGAGATTGGTGGTCCTTCAGCCACTTTAAGTCTGATTTGACACTAGAGAATCAGAGCGTGTTCAATGGAAAGCAGATGAATGATTGATAAGAGAAGCAAAGCTGCTTCAAATGCTGCTCTGAGGACATTAATAATGAAGGGCACTTTGAGTGCCTTCAGTGGCATATGGGAGACAAGAGATTTCATTACCTTCCCCATTTAGCACAACTGTTTTTGTATAGCTTTTGTTTGCTTTATAATTGTGTTATTATTTTATCAACTTTATGCTTAGAAATGCTGATAATTTAGACACAACCTCATAAAATCATGTTTGTCTTAACTGGTGCCCACAAACCATGGTTTGATTGAACTTATTTATCATTTTATTCCCTGTTAAAACATATTTTTTAAATAAAAATGCTGGCTCCAAATTAATATGTAAATCTACTATAACCTTATGTCCTTTTCCATGTGCCCTGTTTTTATATCTTTTCAAGTTGTCAAAATAGTTCCCTGAGGTGGAGAAGTTTTTCTATTAATATAGAAAACAACAACAGATTGCAGTGGAAACAGGCTTAGATAATTAATAAAATATTTAAAAATGTGGAAGATGTGTACATTTTAAACATTGATGTGAGGTTTCTCCACACTGGACAGATGGAAAATTGCAACAGATGTTAGTGGACCACCAAAAAGTCTGTGCTGTTCCTGAAATGAATACAGTAAAAAAAAAAAAAAATTACATATTTCCACTGGTTTCCACATGGTTTCAAGGTGTGACAGATGCTCTCATACCTTTGTCATAAAGTTGAGCCCTTCTCTTCTGCAGACGTTTCATGGCATCCGATTGGAAAGGCTTTGGGTGGTTTAATTCTAAAGCACCCAAAGACTTATATTTGCATCAAAGTCTTGGTTGGAAATGTCTATTTTTTCACATTTTCTTGTGAAAATTTCCTGTTAAGTTGGATAAAAATATGCACTGCGTTTGGATAGAAACTGTTGACACCTTCCCGTGAAGATTTTTGGTTTTTTTTTAGCTCACGCCCAATTTTTAAGCAGTGACTGGCTCATTTCAATAGACAAGGCTGTGCTCACAGTGCTGCTTAAAGTTTGACTGCTCACTTTTGACTTATGAGTGCCAGAGGTGCCAGAACACATAAAAGATGTTGGAAGCGGAAAAAGGAAGATGAGATGTTTTTTGGCAGTGTTTTTACTCTGTGAAACTGCTTCTCCTGTCTGCACTGTAGATCCTGCTGCTCTGTGTGTCTTTGTCAGGCTTCATGTCATCCTGCCATTGTTCAGGCCAGAAATCAGCACATACTTCCATTGTTCTACACTCAAATCTGGAGCTATACACCCTATTCTGCCCCACATTTCTGAACCTCATATTTGTTAAATATACTGCCTCGTCTTAGTCGCGGTAACCGTTCTCTACAGCTTCTGCCACCTCTCTTTGTGGTCTGCAGCTTATATAGCATCCTTAAATGTGAGAAATTGTAGACTCTTATTTAATTTAGGCTCAAAGCACCGCAGCGACAAAAGCATTAGCCTGAGTATTGCCCATGAGTGGAGGCACAAGTGTGTCCTCTCTCCCAATCCAAACCTAAAACCAGGTCTCGACAGTAAAGGAAGACATGCTTCAAAGTGCATCAAAGTAGTCCCCCATCCCTACCGTCTAAACAAAGCAACTTGTTGACATGGTCCCAGACACAAGCTTGGTCGTTTGTCAAGAAGTGGAGGATAGCCGTGGCTCGTGGGAAAGGACTCTGCCTGAAAAGACTGCCTGACATTTGTTTTCGAAACAGCCAATGTCTGGCTTCACGTTAAAGGGCACCCAGGACTTTGGTGTGTTCAATGGTTTTTCTGTTCTGCGGGGGTGTTGATGCGGGCCAACTTCTTATGTTATTCTATGCGCTGCTTTCATGTGGTTTTTACTTTGTAAGGCACCTAGCTTAACACTTTTACTTTGCCGCTCCATCCACCGGCTGTGTGGCAGCACAGCACGGCTCCTTGAAGGGCTGCAGAAAGTAACCTTTATTTGAGAGGGGAAAAAAAATCATTTTTCTCTGTACGGCTTTATGCCACTAACGTTTCTTGGCCCCAGCAACGTTTTCTTTTTACGCCGTAGTCTAGGAGCATTCTCACGTAGGGAGAAATAAATGATTGTGTTTGCCTTAAATACTGCAGAGCTGTAGTCGATTCTCCACCGGAAGAAAAGTGCAATGTAATACAAGCTGTATTTGTTCAGTAGTGATGAATGAGAAGTTATTTAAGCTGCAGGCTTGAGAAGTGAAAGTGACTGGTTATCAATTTTCTGCAAAGAAATATTATGAAACTTTTCCAGCTGAATGATCAGACAGCAGTCTGCGATGAGCATTAATAAATGTCTGTGTTATTGCTGGAAGAGCACACCAAAATGTTCCAACAAACAAACCCAAAACAATTAGCTAAAAGACAGTAAAACTATTAAAGAACTGAGATAAACTGCTGGACTTTTGCTGGACAAGCATGTGGCATATCCAAAGAACATTCACTGGCTTTCCTCGTATAATTGTTTGAGGTCTTTAAATCATCAGTTAATTGAATACTTACTTTGTCCTTGATGGATGCTGAGTATGGGAAAAAACATATGGCTCTGGTATATATAATAGACCGCCTGCTTCTGATGTTTTGCTACAATAATCTGGCAGACAGTTCGCTCTGCTGTGTGACATGAAGAGACCACAGATGAGAATCACCTGTCTGTGGTAAGCCCCGAGAAGCAGAACCCATCTCCTCTCAAGGCGGTTTGTCACAGCAGCTATTAAGACTAATAGCTGGAGCCTGTGATAAGCACAGTTAGCTGAATTCATGACCCGAGTGGCCTGAGCAGCGCTATCATTTCCACTTGTGTGTTTTTCTGCTGATGCGTTTAATTTTTATCCTGTCCGGTGCTATGACACGAGGGGAAACGAGAGTAAGAGAGCGAAATAGAAATGGAGGGACGGGGCCTTGGGTGAAATATTGATCGATACAATCCGGGGTGAAGGCGTTGCAACAAGGAGGAGAGATTATTTGGGTCGTATTACTCGAACAGTACTCTGTGTGGTGTTGATTGTGTAAGATTCGAATCAGAGCAAACTGACATAAAAAGTACAGATTATATCTAAGATATTTATGAATCATCCAAAGAGTTAAACGGGTAACTTTTTTTAAAGGGTCATTCTGTCAGAAAATACAATGGAGGCAAAACTAGTTTAGGCTGTGATAGTCAGAGCATCAAAATAGATAATTCGGCCTGTTTTCAACTGATTTTTGTTTTATGAAAGTGCAAAAACAGATAGGTGCACATAGCATCTCAGGTCCCACACCCCAGTATCCCACTCTCACAGACTTTTTACCTCTGTAATAGCATCACAACCTGCAGCCACAAGAGCTTTGGGGATTGACCAGGGATTAAAAATGTAGCTATGGGTTGTAATGAGCAGCTTGCACAGATAGCCTATCGGGTTATTTTCTGCGTGGGTTGTGGTTTTATTGAACTAATCTTTTAGGGTAATATGGCTCACTCTGTGCTCTGTTCTTACCTTTTTGATGCTTTTCTTTAAACATAACGCCCAGTAAACACCAGCCAAATATTCAACAAGCATCAGATGCCGCATCCCACAACCCCGACCCCCGCCCTGCCGCCACATGGCATGCCTGGTATTAGCCGATTTCCTGGAGATCACTGAAGGATGCTGCTGGAGCACTTGTGCTCCTCTTTCTCGCTCTCATTTGCTCTGTGTAGAGTGGCCCGCTTAATGCATTGTAATGGTTGACCATTATTTACGCTGGGGATAAACAAAGAGAAGCAAGGAATTGATGGAGTAATCCACTCTCGCAGTCATTAGGCATTGAGATGGAGGAGCTGGTGGAAGCAGCCTCCTCCTTATGCCTCTCGAGTCGAGCAGCTAATGGAAATGGGACTCATTAAGACACCTTATACTCCGACGCACCCAAGATCATGAGGAATTGCTAATTGATTGTCGTTAGCGTTCTCGCAATGAGACGCTCTGCCTGTTTTCTCATTTGTTATGAACGGCTTTGTTTTCTTCCTCCCGTCTCCTTCACTTCATTATTGATGTTGCTGTTTTTCCTTCTCTTTCTCTTAGCCCATTTCGCCTCGAGAGGCCTTTGCAACCGAGTCATCGTAACACTGTTAGACCTGGTTAACTGCAACAATCAGAAGCCCACATGTGCAATTCTGTATCAAATCTGTAATATTTTCAATAATTGGAAGATAGCAGTGCCTTACAAAAAAATCAATATTCAAGGACTTCTAATGGTTGGCTGTGTATGAAACATACATGCTAGTGCAAAAAGTCGGATGTAGAAAATGTGCTTTGGCCAGCACGGTCATGGTTGAATAACATGAAGGCAGGTCTACTTGTGATGCTTTGCTTATTGGTTCTGGAAATTCCTTCCCTTTTCCTCTGGAACCAGCAGATTGTGTTCATCTTACCCTTTAATCATTTTCCCCTCCCAATAGTAATGTGCTCTCTTTTTCCTCCCTGGATTCCTCTGTGTATATGCCCCCCCGCCCCCTCACACATTGCTTTTTCCTTATTATGAGACGGAGGAAGCAAAGATGAGGGAACGAGATGAAGAATGAGGGCTAAAAATGCAAATACAGGTTCTTTCTTGTCACACATAAGGGCTTGTCACATCCACCTCTAATTTGCTGCTGGCTAAAGGATCTCCTTCTTTTTCTCTGCCTTGCTTGTCTTTATCACATTATGAAGTCTTTCACCTCTGGTAAACCCTTCACAGGCTGGTGAAACAGTAAGAACAGCCAGGTGACCAAGGAAGAATCTATGGCTGCAGGTTTGCTTTGCAGATGAAGCAGGACAAGGTAAAGGAAGCAGGAGGGGCATTGTTTTTATGTCGCTGGTCAGACGGTGCAGCATTTCTTTGCTTTAGCGCTCTGCCAGCAGTCTACAACTCCAGCTCTATCTCCCTTGTGGGAGTTGCTACCACCTTCTCACTCTGATACAGAAAGACTGGAAACAAAGGAAGAAAAACACAAGCACCCTCTTGGGCTGCTCTCGCCTTTGAAACAAGATATAGTATAGAGAGAGGAGTAGGAGGAAAAACAGTATTGAAGCCATCAATTCATGCAGGACTCATGAGCATCGTCTCACTCTTTGGAAATAGAAAAACAGTCTGTTAAAGTGACAATCGGCTTTCATAAACGGGTCTTTTCTTGATTTGGGCACCACTTCTGATGCACTGAGTGAAATAACCATTTACAGCTTCAGTAAACACACAATAAAGACCACATTTGATCAAACACGTGCCATTGTCTACTTTGCAACCGTTTAACTTTTCCCTGTGACCCACTTGTTCATAGTTTCTCTGTGTGAGGAGCGCTCATTGCTGAACACTTTGGAAGTGCTTTGTTTTAGTGACTGAGATTGAGACTGTTGCCTTTCCCTGATCTCAGCAGACATTTAATTGACTGAATCAAGGTTCTTAAGCGATAGACATTACAATCCCTTATAATAAACCTCTAAATTAACCTTTAAATTATTCTCATTTGGAAGATCAGCTTTTTTTGGAGGGGGGGCGACTTCAATTGTTTCACTTGTTTAGGTGATCTAGCAATACAGACAATTGATGCTAGAGGGCAAACACATTGGGAAGTTATGCACAGCAGGAAGTAAATTACCTGAATTTGCATAAATAAGACACATAATTGGTAGTTGCTGTGATCCTGATCTGGTAGCACGCAGTATATATACAACTGCACCTTTTTGCACAAGGGTGTGTGTTGTGGATACGCGTGTGTGTGTGTGTGTGAGAGAGAGAGAGAGAGAGAGAGAGAGAGAGAGAGAGAAAGAGAGAGGTTCCATGTAATTGCAGCAATGGTGGTTAAGTAGGCACCAGCATTTGTGTTAATCAGCAGAGAGTGAAGATCGGGGAGCTCACTGAGCAGGCGTCTCATGCCCTGTAAATGTATCATGGTAAAAACCATTATCTCTAAACCTGTAATCATCTCTACGGCATTCATTCAGTGCATCAACATGCTTCATGTTGATGGCTTTTCACCTCTAAAAAATGGTGTGACTCTTTGTGCCTTCACTCTGTATGGATGTCCTCTGAGGGAAGCATTATGTGTGTTGGGATAGTGTC
The DNA here is from genome assembly GCF_041146795.1 of Maylandia zebra. Lineage (NCBI taxonomy): Eukaryota > Metazoa > Chordata > Actinopteri > Cichliformes > Cichlidae > Maylandia > Maylandia zebra. The sequence continues at coordinate 19,626,788 of NC_135174.1, read as the reverse complement.
CAATTAATCCTCCATTAGGCACTAAGCTACAGTGTGTATACTGTATCTACAATATAACCTGTAGGATAAATTGACAGATTAAATTCATTCTTGAGAAGAGCTTTATGTTGTTTATACAGTATTTTCTAACTTACACTGAGTACAATGATTCAAAATGTATTAACTCAAAACATTTATAATTTATTAATTTACACAGAGTTCTCTGTGTAACACCTAGAACAGCCTCAGTTATATTAGCGATGAGAGATACACCAGACTGTTCCTGGTTGAAACCTGGAAGCTAATTTCTTAACATATTTGGGTGGACTGCTTTATCCATGCAAGACATTGTTTTGCTAGTTTAGGAAGGTAGCTGTTAGTTAACGATAGATGGGTAATAGCCAACTTAGAGTCAGATTTGCTCTCCAAAACGAAGCATATTTTCAACCGCATTCCCATCCCTGCAAGTATTTTGACACTTAATAATTGTCTCTGTTCTTCAGTGTGTAGTCAGGGTTCCAAAATGAAAGCTAAACCAGCATCATGAGCTTTACCTCCACGTACATTTAAGGTACTTACAGAAGATTGTCTGAACATCATATTCAAGGACATCAAGGAACACTTTATGGACTAGAATAAAAGGAAATAAGCACAAAAGAAATCTCAATCAGGGGGAAGAAAAACAACTTTTAATGGTCAAACTCTTGATCCTAAGGTTTCAAGCTCACTTCTTTTCTTACAAAAGCAAAATGAGTTCACGCTCAAGAAGTTGCATCCTTGGGTTCATAATACTGTCACTGAGGGCAAAAATTTGATGTTAACTATGAAATAAACTGGACTGAATTTAATATAACAAAAACAAAACAGGCTATGCTAATAACAGTCTGTGTACCGTATGTGTCTGTCATTGAAAAAAAAAATCACAGATGCATTTAATTCTTTTATTGTAATCAGGAAACATGTCAACAATTCTGGAGAGATGACGCTAGGGTGTCAGCCATTTTTGCGGGTGCTTGGTTGGCCAGCTCGACTGGATAAAACTGGATAAACCATTAAATCTTCTGATTACTGTAACGCAGATGTTAGCTAATGCTAGTGAAAAAATCAGTAGCCACCACACATAGATGTTAATAAGCAACTTGGTTTGTTGCTAAGGTTGTAATTTGTGAAGCAGCATCAGTTTTCGTGGAGTTTGGTTTCTGTTTTCTCCGTAGTAAAAATTTGCTCACACCGAGGCTGCTGGCTTGTGTCTGGCTTTGAGCTCTGGCTAGCTTTAGCTTTAATGACTTAGCTTCTGTAAAATGGGCATTTTCCTCTGGGTGAGGGCAATTTAAGTACCAGATTAGGTTTTGCTGTTATGTTTTCATGGTGCTTCCCTTGCAAACATGGGTAAACTTTGTGTCTTCATGCACACTGAAGAGCTTCCTTGGTAATGCTATATTAGCATGTGGCTGTGAGTATGCATATGACTATTTGCCAGCAACACTGTGAGCATGTTGTTATTCATGAAGTGGACCACAAATAACTGGACATATGTGAGGCGAATAAAGCTGGAAATTGTTTCTGGTCTCTACAACTACGTGTCATTAATTAGTGACCATGTGTTTTTGTTTGTTTTGGTTTTTTGTTCTAAAATCCATAAAACTGCCTTTTAAATATTACTTGAATTGTAGTATTTGCACTAAAATTTGCTATCAGATCTATTTACAGAAATAGTCATTTAAACCAATCAATTTATAATTTAATTAGTCTTCATTTGTTACCCTACTGTGGTTTATATGAAAGAATTATATTGACTTTTAACCTTAATTCCACAAAAAAATAACATAATTATGCTATCACATGACAGCTGGCAGAAACCTCAATTAATTTGTCTCTAATTACAATATTGGTGTATACGTAAACAAACTCACTGTGCTGCAAAGTGAGGCGATTGCCTCTGTGTTTCCCGTGCTTCATTTTTTATAGTTTTTATTAGCTTCGATTATGAAAATCGTTGCAAACAAGTAGTCTGTTACTGTCTGTTTCTCCTTTGACTTGAAGTGCCTTTTTTAGAAAGCTTGTGAAAAGAGGAGATGCATATCTTGATTGATCTTGCATGTCTTGACTATATCAACAACAGGAAGTGGTCTAAAGCAGGAATGGTGATTCATGTGCCAAGGTAACACTAAGTAGAAGTAAGGGAGGTGAATGGGAGTTCAAACGTTTCAAAGCTGGTATTTATTAAGAATATAGTTGATTAAAACTGTTTTTATCTCCTTTTTAAGAATTTTAGTTTCCAGTCACTGTACATATTTGTCAGAAGGGAAGTGATTAAAAAAAGGGAAACGGGTGCTAAATATACTGTGGATTTTAAAGAAGGCTCACCCATGGCATAATTAATTACACTCAGCATATTCATCACTTTTAATGCTAAAGCAACTCTCTGTGTTTATGTTTTTGAGCTGCTTATCATTTTCACTAATTGTTTTATTAAGACCTAAAAATCTCTTTAATCCTTTTCCTCCTCCATTTGTTCGCATGCTTTCATATCCATATGCATTTAAATCCGGCTGTAGTTACGAGTTAAAATGCAAATGCAGCTCACTGGGAATAATGGCCCCGGAGAACTGGCTGGATAGACGGATACCCTATGGCTCTCGAGAGCTTTCCCCACAGCGCTGAGAGCAGAGCCAGGTGAGTGCTTCTCTCCAGGTGTCCCTCTCATGCCATTGTCGAGGCTTAGCGGGTGGCACCGAGAGCCCACTGCCCTTCTGGCTCGCCAGCGGGTTTCATGGCCATTTTGCACTGAATGACTGTTCATTGACGCAGCCAGTAAAACCCGCTGCTGACTTGGGAGGAATAAGTTTGTCCAGCTCCAGTGGCTTCAGCAACAGTGGGGATTTTGACTCCATGAGGACCCAATTAAACCTGGGAGGCCCTCTCTGAAGGAATAATAACAATGATAAATGCACCTCTGTGGCCAGCTTAAAAAGCAGCAGGGAGAAATGTTTTATTGTGCTGGCCTGTCTTGACACAATTTACTCCAGGCTTCTGGCTTTTGCAGCATCAGGACGAAAACCTCACCTTGTGATTTTTTCCCCCTTTCCCTTGGAGAAGCCTAATGTCATCCTGAAACATTGTGATGACTCGGCTTTGTGTACCATCAAACCATCCTCGTGTGCCCTTTGAAGTGACTTTACTTACTCAGTGCTGAAAGTACAAATTATTTGTTTTTAAGTTGCAAGTCGGTTCAAGGACACGTTTGGGGGTATTTGTTAGAATAAAAGCAAACATTTTTAAGTTACTGATATTAATTTGACCTCGAAAATATTCATCAACTCTGACGAAAAAATCTCTGAATTCCTCTGGATACGCCATCTCATTTGAGAATATCTTCTGTTTTTCACATTTTGAGTAATCTTATTATGCTCTTTATTCGTGTTTACCCATCTTAGAAAAGACATTTAGTCATCACGTATTTTCCTCTGTCAGGTTGTAATTTTGAGAAAAACTCCTTTAATTAGATAACAGGCTTCTGTATTTGCACTTTGCCAGCAGTTTATCAATTACTGCTTGTGGTTTCATACTGCCAGTCAGTCTTTGTCTGGGTGCTCGAGCCTCCTCCTCACCACGCTGCAGAGCCGTGTTATTGTACTTAAACAAATCAATTCTCTTGCAGTTGAGCTTTTTTTCCCTCCATCCCCTGTCATTATGAACTGTTTGCAGTGCAGAGCACATTGATTTTTCACAGCCCTGGAAAAGCTGTTGATGAATAGCACAGAGGTATCTGGGGAGAATCTGGCTTTAAAAAGGAGGCACCCAGCGTCAAACCCTCCTCCTCCTCCTCTCTCCCGACCCATTGAGCCCCCAGCGCTCCTCCACTTTCTCTTTTCAGAGAGCGGCACTTCCAACAGGGGAGAAATGCCGCCTGAAAAATCTTCCAATCATAAAAATAGGATTAAAAAAGTGCGAGACACAAGGGACCACCCTCTCTCGCTGAATGCTAAAACACACTTTGTGGTTAGACAGTTTTTAGATTTTGGGTATTAGCCTTGTCCTGTCAACCAAAGCATGAGCTCACTAAAAACCTGCCTGGGAACAGAAATGGCTAGTATGCTACGTGTCACCTGATGAAAACGCCATTAAATTTGTTCTTTTCTTCTATAACTCATTCAGCTCCTTGGAATTTTATACTTCAACATTTTAAGAGTGACAAAAACTTATTTTTTCTTTGGACCTGACTGAGCCTCATCTCTCTGAACAAACTGAGAAACTACTACCTTAAGAGATGACTATTTACAAGTACTACCTTGATGTGGCCCTTCATTTAAAGCAGGGAACTTAAGTTGCACTCTGCACCCTCTCATGGCCCTCTCTCAAGATCTGAATGACAGGCTTAAACATCTACAATTTGTCTTCGCATTTGAGAGTTTGTGGGACAACAAACTGCTGAGGTCATCCGTTTGTCTGAGCACTGACATCAGTGTTTGCTGAATCCCAGTAGTTGGACACCTTATCATGATGAATTCACAAAGGGAACTAAAGCTTCTAAACTTAATTGTGCGAACAAACAAAAGACGTGATTCTGAACTGTGTGGACCCTACATGATAAGCAGTATGTTTATATATATTTTGGTTTAAAATTAGCTGCTGGTTACTTTCTTCCCTAACTGATTTATAGGTTTTGTACTTCACCAGTCACCCTTAAAGAAAATATGGTCATTTTTTTAAGGGTCTGCATATCACTGGGTATATGCAGGAGTTCTGCCTGCCAGACTGGGTGCCAAGCTATAGTAAAGGACCGTCCTAATAGGCTTATCTGTCAATTGGGAGTGAATTGTGAATGCGCCACGGCAGTGAACTTACCGTGTGGTGGATGTTTATGATGCCATGCTGGTCGTGTGAAGTGTCGGCTGCTCTTTTGATTTGTCCTTTGTGGGCACGGGAGCGTGAAGGAGCTTATCCGTGCTGGGAAGAAGTGTATCACGTTAAGCGAGGCGCAGATGGAAGCCACTCAAAGCCCATAGGAATCTGTGAGAAGTGAAATCACTGAATGAGATTGAGTTTCAGGAGAATAATGCAAATGTAATAATTCAGTGTTCGGAGATTGGTAAATAATACTGCGACGCCTGATGTATTTTCTTTCTCTGATTTTTCTCAGGGGCAGAAGAATTGAGACACTGGAGTGTTTCTCCTCCTGGTGTGTGAATGGGTGGGGGGGGTCCTTAGTGGTGAAGAGTCAAGGATTGAAAATAACACAGGTGAGTAATTTATTTTTCTGAAACATATATGGCGGAGGTTTACATAGCCAAGCTCAGATTTAAATCTGCGCCACAGCAGGAAGTGTGAGCGCTCTGCAAAGAGCTCGCTGCTGCATGTTATCATTACACAAATGCGCTCATTAAAGTTGTTCCCAGCCTTCTTTTTAGGCTGCATTTGTTTGCCACTTGAAGTTTTAAATTAACCTTCTACATCCTGATGGTGTGCTTACAGTTACCATTTAAATTGGCTAAACTGTGTGAAAGTCAAAAGAGATCGCCTGTGTTGAGCGAATCAGAGAATCCTTAATGGGGGAAGCTAACGCGGGTTAATTGCTCAGTTGCACTGTCCACATTTGTATCTATGCATTTCTGTTGATTTGTAAGCAAATAGTATATAGTCAAATATTTTGGAAAACACTGACTTTTAAACTTTGTTAGGGGCTTTATGGTTATGTAAGAGATCCCTGGAGGAGGCGCAAATCAAGCCTCAGGGGCTCACAAGTGTACTCCTAGTGCTGGTCTTAAACAGGGAGGGTTGCGTCAGGGAGGGCATCTGGTGTAAAATCCACTTCACATCCTGGGATATAAGGGAGCAGGTGAAAGCTCCCATTTTGGAAAAATGTGTTGCAAAAATGAAGCTTGCTTACACAGAGTTAACAGGCTAGCAAGGTCAGAGAATGTCAATATCTCTTTTTTGATGTGGTGTTCAGGAAACAGGAGTAAACACTGCAACAGATAGAACATAAAATAGAACATCTGGGAGAGGTGTTCTGACTGACTCGCATTATTATTGTATGATTTCATTTACTTTGTTTCCTATAAACATAGGTGATAAAAATGTACACCTCGTGAAGTTTGAAAGCCGAGCGCACAACTATATGTGTCCACATTATTTTTAAAATCCTAAAATTCAACGGTCTTTGCTGGGAACTCCCTATTTAGCTCAGATGCTGCTTTGTGTGAAAATATGTATCAAAGCAGGAATCAAACAAATCTCGTTACTGGAAACCGATATCTGCCTCCCTTGTCACTACAGTGATATAAAGACCACGGCTTTGTTTGCACTGGCATGCGCTGTCCTCCGCTGTACTCGAGGGTCTTTAGTAAACATGTGATGGCAGCAGTTTGTGTGTGGCCAACATCAGCTCTCCTCTCACAGAACATGTTGATTTCATCAGGAGCTCCTGGGAGGCTCTGTGTAACAAAGTGCTTATGTTCCATATGCAGTCCGAGCACAGGCACGCACACACACATGCAGAAGGTCACAACTATCCTCTTCATCGGCGAGCCACCAGCTCATCCTTATGCAATATGGAGCTCAGTGTACATCCCGCTGAAGGGGGAGAATTATGTTGTGGAAAGCGAATGTAATTGGTTTGTCCACTGTATTATACAATGCAGCTATGGATTAGGAATTGGGGCATCCAGGACACACACGCACACACTGAATAGATAAGAGTAGTTAATCTTGATTAGAGCAGTGTGAATGCTGAGAAATACGGTGCTGTGACAAGCATCTGCCTGCCACACAGCTGAGTGGGATAAACCAAAGTGATTATTGTGGAAATGTCAGACGAGGTAGACGGTGATAGCAAGTGAAACGAAGGGGGATGTGACATGAACGGGGACATGACACAAGTGCCTCAAAGTCAGTTCTCTCTCATTTTCAGTGACAGACTTTTCCCCTCTCACAGTGCCTTTGTGGAGCGATGGAGTGGAGGGAGGTTGATGATATGGCTACAGCCATGAGAAATAGCAACAGTCTCAAACAGAGGAGTGTAAATAGTGGCTGATAGCCACATAAATCAGCTGGGAGTAAATCTTGTTGGGTTGCAGCTAGTAGTTTTTACAGCATAACTCCTTATTTACTAAATCAAAGTTGTTTTACAGCCATTTCTTTAGTCTGTAGACCATCACAAAAAAGTAAAAGCTTAAGGGGATATATTCAGATTTCTTGTCTGAAAACAGTATCAAACCAAACCTTATTCAGCGAGGAGGAGCTGGTGCTTCTGTCTGGCAATTTTTGCTGCATAAACCAGTGTAAAAATTCTTGGCTGGGTGCATTCTGTTTTACTAATTGATTAATCGACTAGGTCTTTCTCTACAAAGCAGACTAGGCACCCGCTTTCATTTCACCGGGTTGATATCTAAAGGTTGCCAGGTTGGTCTTTTTCTCTGTACTGCCAGTGTAAGCTCTAATGAGTAATTGCTTTCCTCTGCGAAATCCGAAGGTGCAGACATTCTGTTAACTTCGCTAAAGGAAAAAGGGGGAGGGGGAAAAAAATCTCCTTCCTGTCAGTGGTCTGACTTTCTCTCTGTTCTTGTTAGATCTGGAACTGATAAGTGAGAGGCCTCTGGTAACTGAACAGGAAGGATAGAGGGCCTGGCCTCAGAGCCCCTGCCTCTGCACACATGTCCACCTCCCCCTGCTCAGGCAAACAAAGGGAGCAGAGCCTGCCACTTAACTTCAGGTTTGAAAATATTCAAGCCTATTAGAAGGATAATCATCACTTATTCGAGTGAACTCTTATCCTGAAGAGATTTTTGTTGACTATAACAACAGAGAGGCATTTTGATAAAACAGGCCGTGGCCAAATTAATGCTTTGCAACCATTTCACATCCAGGCCCAATCACAACTCCCTTGTTCCCCTGGCTGGTGTTAAGTCAAGTGGAAGTACTGTATTAACCAGTCACGTGGCAGAGCGGTCAGGATTTATTGTTCATCCCAAATACCCACAGGTCTGAATGAGTAGCTGTTAAACTGATTAGTGTGATGAGGCTGTTGTAGCCTATATACCCTACATGCTAAAAGCTAGCTAGTATAAAGTAGAATCTACATTTCTACTAGTGTTTGCTATGTTAAAACAAAAACAACAAAAAATACAGAGATTGTCTTTGAATGCAGGGTTATACACAACAGACTTCCCAAAGTCAGCGCGAGTTAAAATGGCCCAGAAATGAAGATCATGTGTAATCTTTTTTTGATGATAATCTTTTAGGGAAAAGCACCAAGCTTAATTAGAAAGAAAACATAGGAGTATAGTGGAAAACGTGAATAAGCGCTTGTTATAGTACAATTTAAACTGTCCGTCACTGTCTGCTTGGTTACAACAATCTAAGCTCGATGTAAACGGTGCACTACCTTGCTTTATGGGGCCATTTTGCTGTCTGTAATTGCATTTTATTCCTCTAGATAACAGAAGCAAACTTACATGATGTGACATGACAAGATATTTCCAGTGCAGTAACCATGGAGAGTGAATATTTGCCGTACTTATCTAAACCATCAGTACCAAGAGTTTAGTGCAAAACTATTTTGCTCTCTGCAGAATTCAAGAGACAGGTCCCCTTAATGAAATTCTGTTTCAACGCAAGCTTCTCTGAATAAAATCCCAGTTCTCTAAAAATCTTACTCTGCTTATTACCAGCAGTGGGATTGGAATGTCCAAAAGCAGTCGGGGGAATGCTGGATCGTATTTGACTGGTTTATAATGACACGACTTGTGTGAAAGCGGCTACAACAAACATTACTTGATCTCGCTGAGAAACCTTGTGGAATTATTTGAACAACATTTGTTGTCGGTGAACAGTTATCCAAGGATTTTGCACTTAAAGCTTTGTGTCAAGATGACTGTTGACTCAAAGGTGCATTGTTCAGATGAGTGCATAGATTATTTTCCTGTACGGTACCGGCTGAGTAACTTGGCACGACAAGATAGCACTCGAGGTTTCATTCTTGCAGTGTGCTTAAGATCTCTCTATCATCTTATCTTTTGGACTTTGAATTTGAATGCTCATTTGAATTTTTTTGTTGTATTCTTTTTTAGTTAAAATGAAGGTTGGAAATGTTGGACAAATCCCTTTTTCAGGCTGAGACTGCGGTGGGGTGGTATTCCCAGGAGAAATTGTAAGATAGCATGCCAGTGTGACAGCTGACTTATTAGCCCATTAGTCATTGGAGAGAAAAAGAGGTGGATGAGCACAGCATCCGTCAAGAAAGCATCTCTTCTTTCCAGATAGCCTCCCCCAACGGCCGCCCAGGAATCTTGTAAGTGTCTCCCACTGATGTAGGAGCTGGAGTGCTGGGGTCAGATAGTACGGCCAGATCTCTCCATCCCGGCGCTCTCTGTTGCTGCAGATGACCTAGCTGCCTGTCCTAGGAACAGACCAGCGTAACAGAGGCAGAGCTCAGTGTACTGTACTAAAAATAGATGTAGCTTCATATCCCCTTTCTCAGAGACACATGCAAATGTAGATGTGTCAGCTTATACGTGCATGTATCCTCAGAGGTGGTCACAACCACTGGTAGCATGTCAGTGACTGCCTGACCGTGTGTGATTGACAGGTCGACTGTGGCGGTACAAAGTATCTGTGTACTCGGGACAGATGTTCTCCACAGCTTGCTTGAGTCAACGTACATCAGGAGGAAGCTGTTAACCAACACTTGGCTTTGAGACGCACCTCCCCACTGCTCTGTGACCCTGCCGAATCGTCCTCTACATCTCATCTGTCTTTGTATAAGCTATCAACCCGACTCTGCTCAAACAAAGAAAAGCAGATAATATTAAACAAATGAAGTAGTGCTTGCTTCCACTGCTGCAAAATTGAAGCTGATATCCCTTTGACATGCCATCCACGGAGAACTTGTCAATTTCCTGCTCATGATGAATAGCCTGAATAAGCCACGCTTCACGAGCCAACAAATTAATTAATGACATGCTGTAATATGTTTAAGAACACTTGGCATTGACATGTTGCTGGCTTGTGAATGGTCTGCCTCGAAATAGGACCACATTAACCTTTCTATAGCCTCACGCTACTGTATTATTGAATTCCTCTTTGTTAGAAAGCTTTACTAGGGCCTCATCAAATTAGTACATTTTTGTTGTAAAATATGACCAAGACCCAACAAGCTAAAGCTCCACACAGCTTAACTGTTCCATTTATAAAGTGTCTGTGTAAAGCTAATGAAATGATTATACTGGCACCACTGCAGGGCCTTGAATTAGCACATCAGCTGATCTGACTGCCATTCAGATTACCCGTTTTAAAAATCTATTCACAGCAAGATGACAAATATGAGCCCTGAACCTATGTGCTGTAGTTAAAATTCATCAAGTTACATCAAGTGGCCGTAATTCATGCAATATTTGAAACGGTCATCGGAAAACAAAGTAATAGCGTGATAGAGGTTGTAGTGCGATCGTAGTGATGCCCCTCAGTAATTTGATAATAAGGTACGGATATATTTGTCGACTTTACAGAGCAGTTCAGAGTTTCATTGCACTGTATAGGCCCCAGTCACACAGGTCTAGAGATCAGTCTGTGCATCTGGAAATCACTGGTATCTGTGCTAAATCGACCGCTAAAGCCCTAATTGCGTGGGCCTAGAGATTGCTCAGTGCCCCGCTGATAGCAAGGGAAAAGTGTGTATTCTGTTACTAGTTGATTAGTCATTGCTGGAGGTTGCAGGCGGTCACTGGCGTAAAATTTGTTGCAGAGAGGTATACGACGCTGCAATAAATACCACTTTGCAGTTGTTTTTGGTTGCTAGCTGGTTGCCGCGGTCACCAGTAGTTTGCATGGGAAGATTGCGATCTGTTTGCATAACACTGGAAAACTGCTCGCCAAGCTGTAGTAGATCTGTGAAGAGTGCAATGTAAACTGGTAAAGGCGAGGATTGTACTTCAGAATTAAAGTTGCACCTTAAGCAATGTGTCAGTTGCAGTTGTAAGAAAAATCTTGTATTTTAAAGACAAAATTCTCCATTTCGAGTTCTGGTTTCTTTATAGCTCGGAGACTAAATGGTGATTGCTTGCAGACAAGTCAGTCTTTTAGGTGAACTATGGGTAACTGCAGCAATCTGCTAGCAACCGCTCACAATCACAAGCAGGTTTTGGGTGCATCATAGTCAAATAATTTCACCTGTTGACTGCGAGCTACCCCCAGTAACCACCAACCAGATAGGAAATACACATTTTTCCCAGTCCCTAATGACTATGTGACCGACACCTTAGTTGTCTGATTCACGCTCTCATTTTCACTCATTCTCACAGTTGACCTTTTGCTGTTGCAAGGAGCTGTTCACCTAAAAACAGACTGTCTTCAAATGTCTTCAAATGTCTGGATAGTCAAATAAACCGACAGAAGATGGTGAAGACCAAAAACAGAGCTAACATGGATTTTGATCTTGCACTTATCAGGTGGCCACAAACAGCTCTGAATGAATAATGATGTTGCTCCTTAACACCTGCGTTTGTACAAAAGGAAAAGTTTTTAACCTTTAAACGTAAACATAATCCATAAAAGTGCAAAAAGTGGCCAGAAAAATGAGCTACAGATTTAAAGGAATAGTGTCCTCTTGTCTGGAGAAAGACTCAATCCAGGAGACTCTCATGGATGTGTTATAGAAAGATCTAGAGGCAACTGTCTAAGCTTAGCATAACAACTGAAAAGAATGCAAAACGCCTAGCGTGCCTCTTTAGAAGTTGAAAATACATCTACTAATACCTCTAAAAAGTTAATTGTTATTTATGTGATCCAATGAAATGCTTCAGAGGTGTGGTTAGACACACATTTCTTGTTTACTACTTAGCAACTGGTTCTCTGCTGGCACTAGTCTTATGTTGGATGGGCCATAAATAGTAATGATCTAGAGCTGATATCTTAATATTTATAGATTTACGACAAACACAACTTTGTCACATTAAAGTGTGAAATGCCTTAAAGTAGCTTCATACTTGATACGTTTCATACTTCAAATGTATAATGTAGCATCTGGCATGACTGAGTGTTATACAGCGAAGTCCGATCTTTTTGACAACTTGTGAATTTACGTCTGACAGGCTGATTGTCATCAATTTCAGACTTGTTTGGTAATTTTGGGATCAAAGGCTATGATAAGGATGATGATACTGATGCTAATCCCACTAAAGGGGATGATTGAGTCATCAAGGCAAAACAGCTGTCTTATGTGCCGCCTCTCCCCCTGGCTGCTGATGACGATAGCAGAGTGTAAGTGAGTGCAATTGACAGTGGAGTTTGAGCTTCCTCAGGGAGGAGGGAGGAAAGACTGAATCTGAGCAGAGGGAAGCAGGCAGCAAGGGTGGCCATGAAACATTCATGCACCTGGGGACTCTTTGCATAAGGAGAGCAAGCTGAGCCACTAATGAAGTAAAGAGCAGAGGACTTTCAATGGCTCTGTTTGTCCTTTTATGAGATTAGCGTTAGTGTGGCTTCTTATATAAACTGCATTAAAAGCTGATATACTGACACGTTGGTACTGCCTTGTAAAAACATTATTTTTGGGAGTAATTAAATCATGGTTAGCTGCAAGATTAGTAACACCACAGGTGTGTGGCTGGTTATAGCTGAACGCCGGACAGACAACGGTGCCCCAAATGTGGACATCCACAGTTGCGCCAGTTGAACATTTGTCCCTCCTAAACTCATCCTGGTCAAAGTCTGCGAGCTCACACAGGGACAGAAAAGGCAAGAGAGGAGCAAGATGAAGAGGGGAAAAAAGAAGTAATATTTAGACAGCTGTAATGCCGTGTATCACTGTCAGTGGAAGGGGGGCAGAAGAAGTGGAGAGATATTTTGGTGTCCTCAGCAAGGCCTCAGACAAACTCCCGCTACAGTATTGATGTCACTGCGCCCTCTTGACAGCAGACTGTAAATCAAAAGTCACAGTTATCTATAGATTTACAAACACCTGCTATATCTTCACAGTATGTATCCAAACTGCATAAACTGAGAAAACCTGTTCAAACATGTTTAGATGGTAGTACACTGGCGGGACCTATCTAAGAGCTCACTGTTAGTGTTTCAGTACAGTAACAGCGGTTGTGTGAGACATCTGGTCACATGTCTGCAGTCCTGTGCTAGACTGCCTTGTGCCTTGAGGTGGTGGATGGCAGCTGACTGCTCTGATTCACTGGGAACTAGACTTGTGCGCTGTACGCCTCACAATGGCTTGACTCATAGGGAGTCGACGCTCAGTTGCGCGGAGTCCGTCTCATGGTCATTTTACTGGAAGTTTCTGTTTGACTCCTTTGTTGCTGTTGTGTTCGGATGGAGACAGCAGTCTTCTCTGTGACTGTATTTGTTTTTTTTTCTGCACGGTTTTATCTTTCCTACAAGTGGGAATGGATAGTTTCCCTGCAATTCCGATCCTCAGTCGATACCTAGTCACACCCTTGTCCTTCGTGGGTTGCGAAGCGGTCATCGGCTCATTAGCAGCTTCTTTTCACCTGACATGTTCCCACATTAGCATTCCACCAGCATCACCCTTTGAACGTCTTCAACCCGTCTGGTTTCCCAACAAACCCTGCCACTGACTCTAAGGTTATGGTTAATTTTGCTTGTGCAGCTGTGATTTTAACACAACCCTAAAGTGTTTTATTCAAATTCGAGGCTTACTTGACTCACTGTAGTCTTCCCCTAAAAGATAGGTGTTGCTATTCAGAACGAAAGAAATATCCCCCTTTGATTTGCTGGAATTTGAATACAAGAAAGGAAACCAAACATTTGTAGAGATTTTTCCACATTTTTCTGTAGAACACCTTTTCCAGCTGATGTAGAAGTCTCCCTCTGTGCCATAGTAAAATCCCTCCGCTCCTGCATTCATGTATCACCTAACTGCCTTTAGAGGCCTCTTCACACACCTGGACAGAAATAGTGAATGGTGCATGATAAGCCAAAATAACACCAAAACGCACCAACCAGCGGTAGTCAAGACGTCATTTCTGTGAGAGAGGACACCCTCATTTCCAGGGTGTAAAATGCTGATGGGCATGCTAGGTATTCTACCAAGAACTGCCATGCTCACATTTTAAGCTGTCACTATTTGTTGCACTGCTTATTTCCAGAGCTTTCCAGAGTTTTTGTAACCCTGCTTCCTTTTAGAAACAGTGTTTTTATGTGCTAGCCACTTGATTTGTGCTTCATTTTGCCTGGTGACAGCGTGCAGAAACATAACATTAAATCTCTACCCGCGGTTACTCTCCTTCCCCTATCACATAATAACATGTGCAACACCCGCACAGCAGCCACTAATTGCTGCTGGATATTAAGAGCAAGGTCTCTTAAGACACTGACCTTGCTTTAGCCAATCATAACAGAGTGTGTTACCAGGTTGAGCTCTGATCAGAGTCCCCGCAGCTCGAACAGGAGGAATTAATTATTCAGACTGGCTGCTTGCACCTTTTGCTGGACACAGCATTTAATGACATTATAATGGCATCCATGTGAGATGTTACTGCTGATGTGAGAGTATCAAAGCGGGAAGTGCACAAAAGACCAGCCAGAAAGCTCCCTGAGTGCCAACAACCAACTTTGACAGGCCGAAGGATGTAATGAATCTTCCACATCCTCTTTCAATGTTAATCTAATTTATTTGCTTCTAATGATGACATGCAGTTAATTAAGAGATAAGGTAAGAGGCTAGATACTTTGTTCAAAATACTCAAAACCCCTGAGTTTCATAACGATCCACGGCTGGGTTTCCAGTGACCTCTAACAAGACAGGGCAGGACTTAAATGACTTAAAAAATGTTTTGATGTCAGCTAGAAAAAAGAGGAAACTGTCTTTTAGCTCCAGTAACATCTTAATCATGCGCAACTCAATTTTAACTGCAAAAAAAGTCACATGGCTATTTGTTACGTTAAAGGGTGCTACGTTTCCCGCTCGTCTTACCTCTCTTTATATAAACAGATGCACTAATGTATTAATGTATCAGAGGCATGTAGCCAAAGAGAAACTGTCAAGCAGTGCAGCTCTCACAGCGCTTGTGTGTATACGCTGTAAATAGTGCTGAGCAACAGCAAGGTTACCGACTCTAAATGCATTTGCATTATGCTAATGTAATGAGAACAGGGAGCCAATGGAGGCTGACTGCACTGGATCGCTTCGGGGACACGAACGCAAGAGTCATCACGCAAATTATCAGGGTGGCTGATCGCTCAAAAACAAAAGTTTAACGGGAGATAAGCAGCCAAACCGGACCGCTTCTTTTGGTGCGAGGCCAGATTCAGATGCCGAGTTCTGCTTTGATATTTCTCTCTAACCCAATGTTCTTATCACGGCCCTCAAGCAAACATGCAAACAATCTGGCCTGTGTGTTTCCAGTCACATGGGCCCGAAGTGCTGGAGAGTCAGCATGTCTGTCCTGGTATTTCCTGAGGCTTCGTAAACATACATACACACAAGTGTTCTCTCTCTCTCTTTTTCTCTGTCACACACAGAGACACGCTATTTAAACAGTCAACAATAATACAGTATAATGATCGTGCGTATTTGTATAGAAGGCAAAGGGCAGAAGCAAAGTAAAGTCAGTTCCCACAAAGAACGGCGATGAGAAAACAAGGAGGAACAAATTAGGAGTTAATTTGCATATTAACAAATCAATAAATCAAGTCTCTGTGCGACTCTGTAAGTCTCATACATATTGGAGATGTGGTTGTCGTAGGTGGAATAACTGCGAATCTGTTTCCAACTTGTGGTTACTCTAACCTTAAAATAGTCGAGAAAAACAGAAGGAAGTTCAACTTTACTTTGCACTTCTCCTTTTTAATGCTCTGACATTAATCAACAAAGAAATAAAAGCCTTAAAATTGTGCGCCTGAAAGTTTCAGCGTGGCCACTTTAATCTATATTTTTTACGCATTTAAATAACTGAAAAGTTTTGGGGGTTTTTGTTAGTGATTGCGCTATCATCGCCGAAGCCGTTAATGGATGTTGTTTGTGTGCGTGTATGATTATTGGACTGGTCGTTGCTAGAGGATGCCCATGCATTAAATCATTATTGGATTTAAACAGCTGAAATGTGCGTGTGTGTGTGTGTGTGTGTGTGTGTGTGCGTGCACACTCGTTCATCTAATTGATTTAGAGTGTTAAAGTGCAGGGTTCGGTGAATACTCTAATCAAAACTGCAGAGGCTGCTGCTAAATTGTGAAGAATGATTTAATACAGCCTGCACTTTTTTAGTCGTGGATTCTTCTGTTTGTTTGTTTTTAGCGTCACAGTCAAATGTAACTGCATGTGTTGATTTTCTTATCTAAAGCTGTCGAGTTAGAAGAGAATAGAATCAATTGAAATCATGAGCCCTCAGCCTTCATTTCAACCTTTAGATTCATGTGAGTGCTGTCAGTATCTCAAGCTACTAATCTCCCTTTTTTGCCCATTTAGTTGCCATCTAACACAATTTCATGGTGTTGATACAGAATCTAAAAATTCAATAGCTGAACATGTATGCTCGGATTATAATTTGGAGTCTCTTTGGGGGATGTAGGTCAACTGAAAGACTCTATTTCCTCAAATATTGTAATCCCCATTTGTTCTGCTTTTTCACCAGAAACACAGCTTTGAGGTCTTTGTCTGACTACAATGCACTGGGCAGGACAGTGGGTCGTAATGCTCTTGTCTTGAATTTTCCACTCGTATGCCAGTTTGCTGTTTATTGTTAATATGAAATCACTTTTTAAAGCTTTACCTGTTTTATTTTCTTTGTGCCTGACATGCTGGGAAAAAAACATCCTCGGTCTTTTACTTTCAGCTTGAACTTTTCCTCCAGGAGGCGACCAGTCGGCTCGGCTGCAGAGCAAGAACCCGAAGAAGGTCAAGTTTATGGTTTAAGTGGGGAAGAGGGTCAGCAGGATATACCCATTTAACCTTTCTGGAGACCAGCAAAGCACAGAGAAAGGAAGTCATTCATTTAGTCTCCAGTGATAAAGCCTGGATGAATAGTTAACTCTGTTTGCCTTCTCATTGATAAAAGGAAAAAAAAAATGTATTTCACCATCCCTTTTCCCAAATGGTTCCCCCCCATTCGCCGTATTAACGGCCACGCTCAGCCAAACTAATTTTGTGCCTGTTCCTCCGGGCTTGAGGAATAGTTTTGTGAAACCATGCATGAACAGGAAAAATTGATTTGTTTTTATATCATTTCAGCATAATAGCTTTCTGCAGTGATTCAGTGACAAAACCTGATCTACCTTTCAGAAGAAAAAGAGGAAAGGATTATTTCACTCGCTGGCATGTTCATATTCCATCCCTGTGTTGTCTAAACCTGATAACGAGTATGGCACAAGACAAGGCTGTCCATTGTGGAAAGAGCTTTTTCCACAAAAGTCATTATGCGGGATCAATGCTCCCAGGAGAAACGGCAGACTCGAACGCCACACACAGCCGTGGAGGATTGCGTCAAAATATCTTAACAGCCCCGAGGCCTCTTCTTGGTGGGCCAAAGTACAAATCACATACGTGCAGTTTTACTCAGCTCGCCTAATTCATCTAATGTGTGTCACGCCTCCATGAAAAATGACTGAAAAAACATCTTCCGCGATGGGTGACAAATTAAAGGAAAGCCCCATATAGCATGTCTTAGTGAGAAGCTGCTTGCCAGAAGAGTTTCATGCACCTTGGCATTTAGTTTCCACATCTCCGGAACTGTACTAGAGGGAAGAAATGCCATTCTTCCTAAAGGTATTCCCTAAATGGGCGTTTTGAATATGGTGTGGAGAGCACTAAAATCTCCCATGACTACCCAGGCCTAAGAATATGATTCACATAATTTCCATAATCACCAAACCATTCAGCGACCCCCCTCAATGCCGCCATTGTTACGCTGAAGAAATCGCTCAGGATAGAAATGTTTCATCGCAGGATAAAGGTGATCGCTCAGAACAACTTTGTATTGATTTGCAGTGACCCTTTTCTCTAAAGGAACAAGTGGACCCAAACCATCGCCAGCAAAAAGCCCCCGGAGCATAACGGAGCCACCTGATCCCCTCACACAGGGGGTCAAGGGTTCAGGTTTTTCTTGCCTGTATTTTTGCACTTGCTACTAGTAGCTATGCAGATGCTCTTGATTTTACTTGCCCAGTTTTTGAGTTCATCACGGGGAGTTGGATTTAAAATGCATGCACAAGGCATTAAAAGATTTATGTGGATAATCTACAGGCCTGTCCCTATAAGTAGATATAGGAATAATATGATAAGAGTACAATAAAAAAAATTAATGGCAGCAACGTGTGCCTAGAGAATACAGCCAAACAATCTAAAAGTTATACAAGTCCAGCTAGTCTCTTTTAAAATCTTTATAAAGTCTAGCTTTCTTTATGGTGTCTTTTTTTCTCTATATATTCTTCAGCTATTGCCTGCAATATAAAACTGTTTTCTTGATGCAACATGATATTTTTGCTCCAGTCCACCGCAATGAACTTGAAGACTTAGTAGAAGTAAAATAGCCAAGGGAAAACAGCTTACATCGATATGCATAAGCAAAATTCTCCAGGATGCATATATTAAAGCCTAAAAAATTCAAACAAAACCATCTCAGTGTGACTGTAACTCTGGAAATAAACCTCATGGTTTGTCTAAATCAGAATGCTGAAATCAGACTGGGTTCTCTCCACAGGCAGTATGGACAGGAGGAACAGTGAAGGCAAGTTATTTTAATGTATGGGTGAAGTTTAGAGATGGTTAATGTGCACCTATTCTCTAAATGAAGAAATCTATTTTTGTCATTTGCGAGAACTAACCCATCGAAAAAGGGAAGCTTTATAACACAAACCCAAGGCACATGTAACCTAGCGTCCTCTAGTTGTTAAATCATGGCGACCTGTCTGTCTTTGTCATCCGCCTGCAGTCTGTCTGGGGCTGCGGTACATGACAGCTGCATGTGTATGTATGGACAGCTCATTTACCCTCTCAGTCTCCTCTGTCTCATGTTGACTGTTTGTACCCGCAGGTCAAACGAGGTCTCATTTAAAAGATACACTCAGAAGTATTTCCTGGTTTTGGAAGACTAGAGCTCGATCCTCTGAAAAGTCTTCGCCATGTGTATGCATGAATGCATGGTACATGGAGCTGTGTGGTGGTGGTGAATCTGCTCGAGGGGGTTGTAGAGGCGAGTCGAGGGGATCAGGAGAGGCAGTGGGAGGGGGGGGGGTTCTGTAAATAGCCCACCCTGCATTAAGAACTGGCATGCAGGGGCTGCGCTCTGTGTAGCCTGACCTCACCAAGCAAGCCGCCACTCACATTTCCTCACAGCGCGGGAGGCTGTGGAAGCCAGCGTCGACTGTTTCTTCAGTTTATCCAGGTCAGCTCTGAACTACTCTCACTAGTAAAGCACTGGCGCTCGTGACCCCACAGGCCCCCCTCGCTGCCAGCCAGTGTCAAAATAACACAAGCAGCTCGGCGGAGGGCCTCGGCTGCTCTGCCTGCTTGTTATGAAATCACGCTGCCCTTATTTGGGTGTCTAAAAGTCTACTTGCGGTTAAAATTTCAGATCAAAACAAAGTGTTGGCTCGATTTGATTTCTGTCTTTCTCCACATTAAGCTGTTAAAAAAAGAGTTTGCCTGACAGCATATGTTCAGTGGATATGCGTGTGTGTGTGTGTGTGTGTGTGCTTGGAAGTAGGTCATTGATTTGGAACTTGGACACTGATTATGTGCTGTCCTAGAAATGGGCTATAATCGGTGTCTCTCATACCAAAACAGCTTTTCATAAGTGGCAGTTATTTCAAGGTCAGGAAATAGTGTGCATCACATTGTTGCACATGCACACAGATTTTATTTATCTCTTTCTCGGTTTCACCAGATTGTTGTTTCTAGAGTCTGTTCAGTGTTGTGAGACTGCTCATTTTTAAAGCAAAAGAGAAGAAAGATTGCGTTTATCTTTCTTTTTAGGGATGAGAATGTGCCAAACTTTCCGGCATGCCCCGTTCTGTCCTTGATGACGACGATGATGTAGTCGCTTCGAATGCCGTTTGAGCCAATAATGTAAATATTCTTGGTCTTTGAACAAGCCAGAACACAATCTGATCTGTCTTTGACGCTAAGTCTCCGGCACACTTACACAGGGGAGTTTTTTAACATGACCGTGTTGGAGTACATCAAAGCTGGGAATTAACTGTCAGCTAGCATCATCACAACTCCCTCTATATATCTCCCCTCATAGCTTAAAGCAAGTGCTGTATTAGTTTCTGCCATGGATTTTCCTCAAGCACCCCCAGGATTAAGCCTTGATATTGTTTTGCAAATTTAACTTCAACTGAAGTTAACTGAGCTTAACAGTGGTTGTAGGAAGTGAGTAGCGCATTGGTGCTTATGGATCGAGAATAAAAAAAACGTTGCTTGTATGAATGGAAAGGCCGCATGACAAAATGTTTTACTGTGTTGTTGCATAGTTAAGCGAGCATCTTTTCATGATAATACCAGGAAGAACTCGAAAGAACAAATCTATATTTGCATGTTATCCCGGGTTTGCATGAGAGCAGCATTGCGATTGCTCCTCCTCCTCCTCCCCTCCACGTGTCCCACATGAAAGATCCTCACGTTCGCAGAATGTGCCTTTTTAAATGAGCCCTCACCGTGTTTGCATTTGTTTAGGCAGAGAGGCAGCAACCAACAAGCAGGCACAGACAAAATCCTATCAAAAAATGACATCAGCTGCAACAGCTGCAGGCTGTAGCACTTGGAGGAGAGGAGGGAGAGAGAAAGAGGAGAAAGAGGAGAACAATTGACCAGAAGCGACACGGGAAAGAGAGGTGACCTGATTGCTCAGCTGGCCAAGAGCACGGGAAGGAAGCAGCAGGAAAGGCTGGTCTCCTCAGTCTGGCCTTACTCTGTGCTGCTTCTGGTGGGTCCCTCTATGGCCTTCCTCTCCTCCCTTTTCCCCTCTGCACCCCCACCCCCTAACCTCCTTCCCGCACTGCTGCCTGTCACGGCTCACTACATCGGAACAAAATGATCAGCTCTCACCTCCTCATGAACACGGGTCATCATGGTAGCCACGCAAAGGCTGGGGCCTTTGTATTAGATAGGGATCACTGATATGTGGGAGGAGGAGCTGCTTCAGAAGACTGGAGAAGTCAATATTGTATTATTATTTTTTTGTTTGTTTTTCTTTTTTACAGCACACATATGCAAGGGTGTTTAATTTTTATTATTTTATTTATTAGCAATGGCCTTGAGGTTGCCAATTTTGTTGCGCTATTAATTTCATCTTGCCGCTCTCGAGGAATTATTAGATGTGTGCGCGTTTATGATTCCTCTCTCTACAAGGAGGCACATCAAGTACCTCTTTCACAATTCCTGTAGCTCGTAATGTAATTAATTCTAATCGCAATGATCATAATAGCTTTTCAGATCAAATACCCAGGAGCAGTCCTAACAAAATCATCCATCCCTCTGAAAAACAAACACCCAAACTCTCTCTCTGTCTCTCTTGCTCTCTCTCTCACACGCTGTCTTTCTCCCTCCCTCTGTGTTTGGCTTTGGCTCCGAGAGAAGAGCAGTCAGTTGGTTTTTGGGGGGGGTGGTGGTGGGACACACACACACACACAGCAGAAAACAGAAGGACCTGCACATTTGCATACCTTTTTAGCATGTGGCTGAGGGAGCCTTTATTAAATTCAACCCCCCTGTAGGGTGGGTCCTAAACTGTGAAGGGGGGAGGGGTACAAGAGCTCACAGGGAGGGAAAAAGGAGGGGGGGGGGGTCTCATCCTAGAGACGGGAGGCAACATCTGAGCCAGCAGACAAATAATGTTTCCAGTCACGAGAACAAGGTGGCAGCAGCGGCCAAGCATTTTCTTCCTGAATAGTGTCCTCCCCCCACTCAGTGTGGGTAAGGGTGCGATGCTCACTCATTGTCTTAAGCCCCAAATTAGCAATGCTGAAATGACTACTTAATTAATCAATTAACTAAAGAATTAATCTAAGACGAGCGTGATCATCAGTTAATTGTTACGGTCTAAGAATAAAGCTCCTTAAACTTACAAATTTGCCAAATGTTATGAAGATGTTAAACTGCTTCAGTCATTTTCAACAACTTTTTATAAGCAATTCTTTTTTTAAAAAAAAATCAAGACTTTTATCATTGCTTTTAACAGTCACTGTTATAATTGCTCATGAATAATCTAACCATGAACATGTTGCTATTAGCTACACTCATGTAGTCCTATAAGCGCGTAACAGATGTGAATAAGTGTCTTAACATGGCTTAATAACATTTACTGGGGCTTGCATATTAGCATGTGCACATTGTATAATGAGTTGAAAATCATATGCATTTTAAATCTACTATTAAACTTAAACATAATATATGTTTGTTTTAAAAAAGTAAGACAAACTGCCCCATTATAGTCGCCTACAGCAACTATTTGTGTTTATTAAAAATCCCAGGCATTGCATGGCTCCTTGTTACATCCACCTAAAGAAAAGCCCTATTAACAAGCGATAGGGCACAGAGGTTTTGTGTATACCTGTGTGCGAGTATGTAATGTATCTAAGACAAAGTGGGGCAAGCCCACAACACGCTGCAAGTATCTGTTCAAGCAAGCTGAGGCATTTTGCGGTTCTGCTTTTCCCAGAGAGGAGGCTGAGATAATGAGCCAACATAGTGGAGTAAAGTGAGGTTTTCCCCCACCGTGGACAGAGGGATGAGCTGTTAGCACTCTGCGCTAGTTAGCCTGTTAGACTCCATTTATAAACAATTCAGCAATGGCATGGTGACAAAACATTGGCAGTTATCACAGATATTCGTGCACCTCTTACTTACTAGCAACACTTGTGTTCTAGGGCAATTTTCATAATTAGCTTGTACTTAAGAGAGCAGGAGTGGGAATGACTGTACAATCTGTGGTGACGCTTTAAAATATCATTACATCATACTTTTTTCATAGAGTTTACTGAAAGTAATATAAGAATAATAATAACAGTAGAACTGGTTTACAATTCAATTCAGTTTTATTTATACACCGCCAAATTACAACAACAGTCGCCTCAAGGTGTTTTATATTGTAAGGTAAAGACACTACAATTATAAATACATTTACAGAGGTCAAAGCACAGAGGTGAAGAAGAAAAAATAATGGAAACTTGTGGAAAAGAGAAATTAACAGTACAGGGAATTATTTTTATTCATATTTGTATTTTTATTCTGTACTTCTACATAAATTCTTTTAAATCTGAGTTTTATATGTTTATGTTCTGTTTCAGGCTTGCAGGTCTAAACAATGAAGCGTAACAGACATGAAACCAATAAAGAAATATACAGCGTGTTTGGTTAATCATCTGATTCATCTTTAGAAAGTGTTTTTTTTATTATTTCTTACAGATGAGTTAGTGCACCAACATCTACAATATTATTCAAGGTCACAAAATCAACCCAAATTCACAGTTTCTGAAATATCCAGATGTCTTACCTCCTTGCAAGTAGCTTAATACCACAGAATCAGCTAAACTACAAGGCAATCACCTAGAAATATCAAGTATATTTGCATGTTTAGTGTTTTCTGTTGGAAATCGAGCAGAGGCTTTTCAGAGCTCGCTGTTGGTGAAAAGGTAAATGCATATAATCAATAAGCTCGCCTAACCTTCTGCTGAATTTGCAAAATAGTGTAGCAATGAGCTGTAACATCATTCTCATTCGCAAAGCAGCAAGAAACCACGATGGAGATGCATAAGTTGCATGTAACTAGGGATTGCAAATAACAACATTTATATAGTTTCTTTGACTTTAATAGTAGGAATATAAAAACGTTTGATTTATTGATTTATTTTTTCAAACTCTTAAGAATTTATGATTACATGTGGCCATCAGCGCTATTCACAACACTCACCAAAAATACTACACTCACACTTTGCTGCTTTTGTAAGCCCCACCTTAACATTTGGCACATGCAAAGAGGGGGGGATGGGAGAAGGAGTATGAAGTGAAGAAATATCACAGATGTTAGTCTGCATGAACTCCTTCCCCTTTGCAGCCTTCCTGCTCAATCTGGCCTCTTTAGCCTCTCTTTTTTTCCTCGTGCTCCCTCCACCAAAGACAAATGACTTCTCCTAACCTAATTTCAGTTGCAGCATGCAAAGGTCTGCCTCGACGCCTGCAGGTCAACAGAGCTCAAGTAGACACTGTGCAGATTCGAGCAAAGAATCGGGTGCTAACTGGGCGAATTCTCATTGATAAGTTGTTGTTTTTTTTAAAAAAAATTTTTTCATGTAAACGACTTCGATTTTCTCACTTTAGCTTGTATTTTTGTCTTTGTGTGCACTTGTTTATTCATGCACGAGAAAGCGCTTTTCACCACATGCTGCAGGGGCCAGTTGTCTGTTTGAAGAGTGCAATGGAAACAGCAGGGTTAGTGTTTCAACCAGTGCTACAGCCACACTGTGTGTGTGGGTTGTGACTGCGACTGGGGTCACAGTTGTGTGACATGCCAAACCCAGGCTGGTGCTGGTGGTGGCTCTAGCAACGATACTGCTGTCATTCACCCGACCACTCAGTGGGTCAACTTTCACTGCCATTCAAAGTTTAATCTTGCTTATGATAAATTTAGTTAAAGCGAGGCCCTAATCACAGCCCATTTAGATTCTTTGGGCTGATAAAGAACAGGAAGTGGTGGATTGTCTTTGATTATCTTGCCTCTCTCTATGTTGCGGCTTCAAGCCTGACAGAGTCTTTGCCATAACTAGGACAGACCTTTGATTGGTTTCTGATGTGTGGACAGCAGTTGTGTCTCGAGGGTCCAAAGCAATTTATCCAGAGGATATTAAATGACCTAATGGCCATATTATTTGCAAAGAACTAGCCCAGAGGAATATCCAGGTGTTTTTAAGGTGCTGAGAGGTCTGCCCTTTGACTAGCATGCAATTGACTGCACCGCGAAAGCTCAGATTCATGCATGCAGCTGTATATTTTCATTTTCTGTCTCAATTTCAACAAAACATACCAAAATGGTTTCTGAAGCCAACATAAAAGAGTAGATGAGCTTTGATTCTCTCTGATTTTGTCCGAGGGATGTAAGAGAAGCCTGAGAAGCATCGGCGTAAAAGCTGTGTTGCATTGATACTGGCCTTGTTCGGCTTTCTTTCTTTCTTTCTTTTCCCCGACAGGAACTGGCTAATTTCCTGAACTTGATATACCATTTGGTCAGCACAGAGAGAAACATCTGAGAGAATGGATATCAGAGAATTCTCCACGTTAAAAAGCTTAATGAGTGTTCAAATCTTTGGGTCAAGGCTTTTTAACGTTTTACAGGTGGTGAAGGAACTTGGGAGGCACCTTAAAAGGAAAAGCAAGGAGTCAGGAAATGAAAGTGGAGGAACTGTTTTTGGGGGGGGGGTTTTCAGTTCATCAGATTCCCCATATGCTCAGCCAGACTTATTTGGGTCGTTTATGTTAGTGGAAGGCATTGGATCACCTGCAGACCCTTCAGTTTGTAGTTTTCAGTGGCTACTTCAAAGAAGCATATGCCTATCTTGACTCAATCTCCATTCATGGAGAGTGACAGTATCTGTTTCTCCAGCTTTTCTAGAACTCAGTGTCAAAGGTCACACCTTTAGCTGGAGGTCATCTCTCTGGTCAGCTGCTGATTTGCAACATGACCCTCTCTCCTGATGCCTTAAACCCCTCCCCCATCTCCTTCTCCTCCCTTTCTCTTCCAGATGACCGTACAAAGTGGCTAACACATGTAACTTCCCCAATTGATTTAGATGAACCCTTGACCACACGGTGATCTGCGTGCACCAACTGCTTCACCAGTCTCAGACTTCTGGTCATCGGCGTTCAGGGTATGGTTTCTTTAAACAGATCTAGTTACTTTTGTTTCGCTTTCAAACAGCAATGCCACTGCAATTTAAAAAAAGGAATAATTTCCAGACAAAGCAGTTGTCTGCCTCTGTACAGCTCAAGCATTAAACTTGTGCAGAGTATTACTTGAGCCTATTGATTGGAGTCCTCTGCCTTAGAGAGGGCGGTGTGCAAAATCAATGCTTTATTTTCTCTTAGGCTAGCCTTCCTCGTGCTCCTTTTTTTTGCCAGTGAAAATGAGAGGAAACCAAGGGAGAAACCATTTACCTCCACTGCATTCACTCTTTTCTGTTGACTTTTGTGACTCATCTGGACAAATTCAGCTTTGTTTCCCGTCATCTCTTCAGCCCACATTGTTTTGTACCCCTTATCTCAATCACATACACCAGCATGAATCGACCTTTTTACAGTGGTGGGTGGGTGATATCATTCTTGTTTGTGCTATGGTAGTTCTGTGAGATTGTGTGTGTGTCTCGTAATCCATCCTGGGGAATGTACAGTATAGTGTTTGCTTGTCCTAAGTTGTCTAAGGTTGTCTATTACTCTGAAGATAAGGTTTTTATTTCTGTTATTTATACAAAGAAGGTCTGTAACACAGCGATTTTCTGTAGGGATGATAAACCTGAGTGCTTGAAACTGCAGGCATCATGAGATTCCTTGATATGTCAAATGGCAAATCAAATGACACTTTCTTGTTAGAGTCTGTCTAGACTTTTTTGCCCACAAAGCAACTTCTGTGCTGAAAATTTAGTTGGAGACTAAGATGTGTTTTTCCAGTAGCCTTGAGTCTCTTGCTTCAAGGATCAGGAGTGGGCCACAGAGGTCTGTTTTTAAACTCCATACCTTGTTATTCTTCAGTGCCTCTGCTCCAGTGAGCTGGTGACATTGTTTTCCTGTGTTGTCTCTATATCCATCCACCCAATATTAACCTCATATGTCCTAAATGCATCGAGAAAATTACTTCAGATTTGTTACTAACCTGTACTTGGACCCAAGGATGAGCTGCTCATATTTTTTTCTGGCCAGAGGTCAAGGTCACTGGGACCCACCCGGAGAAAATCCGATTGCAGCACAAACATTCACTTAGAATTTAACAACAGGCCACAAAAATGAAATGCCTGATTGGTTCAAATTGTCAGCTGATGACATTTGATATCCAAAAGGTTAAAGGTCAGCCTCACTGTGAAGTCGTAGTGCTGTACAAAAACAATTTTCTGGCCATCATCTATCACGGTAACTCGTGATATGTATCCGCATCTGCACTGACATGGACTGCATGTCTGAACTGCAACTTAAGTGGCTTGGACTGGACTATAGTACCATTCAAAAGTGCTAACCCATTCAAATATGCACATGTGCACAGCAGATTATTTAATTTCGTTTTCACTCTTGTAATCTTAACCTCAATTCAAGTCGAAATATCAAATCCAAGTAAGGCTGCTGTCTGCTAGTATGCATCACTCTCAAGTCCTCAAAAAGACTAAATGCTTACTTTTAATTCTAGTTGCTATACTGTAAAACTGCTCCATTGTGCTCATCTGAGGTGCAGCTGCTGTCGGACATGAAGTCCGACAGAGGACAGAGAAACACAAAAGGTGGTCAGCGAACAGGAACATGGCTGGTGACAGGCTGCCTGCATGTGGGGTGGTTTCGCTAACGAGAAGCCATTGTGCCCTCAGTGAAGGTTAACTCTCTGATTCAGGGAGGCAGGAAGTGTTAGCTGCCTCCCCTGCACTTTTCCCATCCGCAGCCTCTGCCAAGCCTCAGCAGAACAATCCAGCCCCTGTGACTGAGAGGCAGGGAGGGAAACAGAGGGAGAGTCAAAGACAGAAAAAGGGAGGACTAAGGGGAGGGGGGGGCACTAGAGGTCCAAATCTGCAGGGTAACATCAGGCTCCTACGTTATGCAAGTGTTCCCTTTTTGTCTGCCTCACCCAGGGTTTTGATACGGATTGCACGAAGAATGATGGTAATGCCGAGCATTCACTCTGTCCCCTCTTCACCAAAACAGCCTCCATTTATGGTTACTCAGACATATTTTCCCTCACAATTGGAGCTGAAAAGTGGCCAGCTGTAGCCAGGTTCCAGTAGGTTTGCGCTCTGCCCACACACACACACACACACACACACACACACACACACACACACACACACACACACACACACACAAACAGGCAGGCACACACATACACACGCCCATAAGCACACACACCGTGAAATGGATATAACTAAATGCACTCAGAGACAAACATTCACATAGAAAATAGATATCTCAAAACGTCCACACACAAACACACTCACTGAGAAAATAGATATCTCAAAATATGCACACAAACACACACAGACTCATAAGTCACACAACCTCATACGGAATCAACAATCGCATCTTTGTTAAATTATCCAGGAAATTGTTTGCAGTGCTTTGATAACACAGGTGTTTATATGGTAATAGCTTCTGGAGGCTGGATAAGAATGAAACAATAAAGTCATTAGGGTGTTACAAGAAGAAATGAAACCAGGTTTCTTCACACACTGCAATGCATCACCTAAACACACACGCACATAGTCTCAACAAGAAGAGGCTGAACACTTACACCCAGATTCATTAAAGAAAAAAAGCTTTTGTCAGCCACCTTAATGACCCTTGATGTGTGTGAACCTCTGCCAAGTTGTCCATGGAAGGGCCATTTATCTCTGCTGGTGTGGTTATACAAAAGACAAAAGAATATCGAATACACACAGGATAAAATGGATCATTCATAGTAATGACACCTGTTTATCTCACCTGATCTGTTAAAGGCTTTCATCTCAAGTGTGGTGGTCCACAATGTACGTAAGTAATCACTGATATGAGGTGATCCCCCCTCCCCGTTCAGATTTGTTATTGACATCAGGCTTTTTCCCATCTGTCAACATTTCATATCCTCAGTGATCTGCTGGAATTCGCTCCATCCTCACAGGTAGCGACCTTTGCTGACTTCTCTCTGTGTTCTGACGTTGTGTGGGATGTCATATACACATCTGTAGGCGCTTATCAGCTCTGCTGCATGTTTATGTTGTGTTGCACCCTGACATAGCGCAGCTTTCCCCTTCACCGTCAACTTTGAAGACGATGTTTCTGTTCTTTAAAGCTGCCTGAATGGAAAGCTTTACATTAACGATGAGGAAAATCACTGTTGTGCTTATTTTGCTCATAGTGACAACTCACAATTATAATTAGAATCCATTGTTTCACACAAATACATTTTATCTATGTGTTTTACCCCTCCAATAGAACAACAGATTCCAAAATTGATTTTCTAGCGTGCGATCCCCTGCCTTTTATTTTATTTAGTTAGAGTTAAGTTGCTCCCCTTCTCCGTCTCATGTTTTCTTCCTCCAGCCACATTGCAGCTGTGGTGCTCTTTGATATCATTTAGCTGTATGAGTCTCTGGTCACATGAACCAAGAGACTCCAGCACCACCATCTTGGACTGCAGCTGGCATTCCAAGATGTTCTATCCTGAACATCCATTGCAAGCTGGAGGGCCATTCAAATTAAAGGTGGAGAACAGGTCCATACGCCGCTGTCACCAGATGCCTTCAAACACCTTTACCAAGTCTTACTGTGGGAAGAGGATATAGAGGTGGTACTATCATTCTGTTATTTATTCTTTAAGCAGTTGGTTATTAAGGTCTTTGCAAAGGCTCCTTATAAAAATATTATTTCACAGTTAATTTAGGAAATCTGTATGTGCCTACTTTAGCATCCATGTGTGTGCATATATGCACAAGCACATACCCCCCACCTCTCACAATTTCAAACTAAATCTAAACAAGAAATACATGAAATAAAAGCCTTTAAGTCTTCAACAGATGAGAAGAAAATGGCAAGTAAATGAAACATATGTTACCAGACAACATATTCCCCCTCCACTGGGGATGTGCTAGCTGCCTCCCACCCAAGCTAATACGACAAGATGCGTATTTATCGCCCCACAGAACTCCCAGAAAGTAACCATATGGAGAGGCACTTAAATGTTTAGTTGTGCGATCGTGCCTTTGTGGAAATTAGTAATTGTACTAGTCTGCGTAGATTTCTTCAGCTGCCACTGTTCTGGACAAGTGGAACTGTCTTTATAGCTGTGAACAATCATAGATGCGTTTTGTCTGCTGCGAAGAGCATTGCAGGGTGACAGGCAGGCAGTGTGTGAACAAAGATGTGTATCCACAAAGGTGCCCTCTCCCCATCTGATCCCGACACATTTCCCCTACAAAAAGCAAGGGGTTGTGCACAGCGTGCAGATGCTGCTAGCCTGCCTATGTTGGTAAATAATGAATAGGTCACACCTGGTGGTCTCTTAGAGGTTCAGTGCAGCCTCTGTCCCTCTCTGGTGGTGGTTTGGGAATATGTGTGCACCTCCGAGTGTATGGCGGAGGTCTAGCATTAATCAAAATTCTCCTGCAGTCTTCATATTTGTTGTGCTTTCTTTAACCTTTAGCAACACTGTGTCCTCTCGTGTCATCTCTCTAAAGTGCTTGAACAGTGCTTGTGCTTTTATCATGTGGCGGTGTGTGTATGTGTGCGAAGCAATGGCATTGAGAGCCAGTAAGAAGCATTAGCCGAGCCTCTGCGTTGGGCAGGGCCTCGTAAGGATGTGTTCAGCACTACCACAAGGTGACAAATGACTAACTTAGATCTCCACAGGGAGCTAAGAGACTGCACTTAAAAGTGTCCAGCAATCCGGTGTCCATCACAAGCATAAATGATTTCTGAAGAGTCTTTTTTTTCCTCTTCTTTTTGCCTTGGGACCACAAATGACTAAAAGCTAATTCATTATTTGCGATCACTTCAAAACATAAAGCCTCCCACATAAAAGATTTCTCAAATACCCAGTTGAGATGTAATGCATCATCAGTCATGCTAGCAATCTCGCTCTATCAAAAAGGCTTGTCTCATTAAAAATACATGCGGTGTATTGAGCTGAAGTGTACCAATCATGCAAGCTTTCCATGAAAACTCCTTGTGCTGGTTTACAATCAGCAGGTAATGAGCAGCTAGGGGCTGAAGTGGATTTTCTACATTTTTCAGCATCCGTGGTGAAAATTTGGCTGCAAGAAGGGATTGCTGTTATTATCAAGCAGTCTATTTGGGTTAATAGTTTAATGCTAGGGCCGTAAGATTTTTAAAGATAGTGCACAAGTTCCAAAACAAGAAAACGTTTTAGAAGTTATGATGATTATTAATGGATTTGTTAATTGATTTTAGCATTTTTTCCAAATGCGCTTGTCTTTGTTCAGTGTTTGAATTGCTGTCGTTGTCTGCGCTGACTATCAGCAAAGCACCTCAATACTGTTAATAGAGATTTTGTATAAGTGGCTCATTTATTCAACAAGAAACTCTTCCGGAAGTGTTCGATACGAGCGGTTCTGCCTCACCTATCAGCAGCGCGGGTTGTGTGTGGCAGAGATAACGTACGGCCATTGCGTCACAGGGACGGCGCGATTGGAGGCGGATTCGGGAGTCAAACAGCGTCTTATCTCCTGTATATCAATCACAGTGCACTGTGGCTCCCGCACACACAGGAGTGCCAGAGCTTACTGCTTTGTTTGTTGTAGCAACAAAACTGCTCTGAAGTGGTATTGTGGTGCCCTTGTTTTGGTTTTTTTTAAATATTTTTTCATAAAGGTTACTTGCTGTGTTGTCAGGGAAGCAGGAGAACGGAGTCCCCAGACTGTAGGTTCACAAAGCTCCGCAACAGCAAGAATAGAAATCATAGGATTTCTATTGACAGCAGCACTTCCAGTCAATAGTCTTTACAGGGTTTTGTGTTAACACAAACACCACGCGAAGCACCACAGCACACTCTATGAAACGCGCTCCACTCTGCAAGATAAACTGTTGTCATCAAGGAATTAGAGTAACTATCTGCTTTGTGTGTTTTCCCTGCGAGCAAACAACACAGCAAATCAAAAGAATGTTTACAGGGGCTGCAGAGGAGAAGAAGTGGAAGTGAAGAACAACGCCATGTTTCCTGTCTAGTGATTTGTAAAACTCTTGAATTAATTTTGGCCCGGAAAGCTGGCTCAGCTTACAGGGAGTTTTCCCTATAAACAGTGGAACGGAGATTCCTGCCCCTCAAGTTCTTTCCATTCTTTCCACGCTCTCTTTGTGTGTGTGTGTGCTTGTGTGTTTGCACATGTTCACAAAACTAACACTAATTTACAAGCATGCCCGTTATTCCCGATTTGGATTTTGCGTTGTCTGAAAATTAGTTATGCTTGTTGAGTTTTTGCTACTGTTTTCAGCAGTAACATTAATGCAGGAAGTGCTTAGTTAAAGGACTATTCCTAATTATTACAACTTGGGTGTATTTCCACAGCTTTGGCCACTGTGTCTGTTGTGATGACTATGGTAACAGTATCTTCAAAAACTGTGAGAGGTTTTAAACCAGCAACGTTTCTGCAGCAAGGTCTGAAAAACCTGCTGCATCATGAAACAAGTTTAAAAAAAAATCCTAATTACTTTATTTAGAGATACGAGAAAACAGGTGTTGCATATGATGTTGTATCTTAATTAAAAATATCTGAAGAAAACTGACTTTTTTAAAGTAGTTCAGCTACGAGAGAACAATCAAGAACTGGGGATAAATTTGCTGTGTTGTGTGTTAAGAGCAACATCCCCTGCACCCACCACCTCCTTCTAATTCTAAATATCCCATTAGGGTAAAAGACCTAAATGTAGAAATCAGATGAAATAGACGCCTGGTAGCCTCTAAAAGGTCAGACCTTAATATTAAGTTTTAGGACGTCTGTATATATTAGAATGGAATATAAAATAACGAGTATAATAAGCAACACAATACCTAACATGTCTGAATAATTTAGGCCTGAAACCCAGATTTAATTCTTTCTTTTGCTCCAATTAGTTCTCCACACTCTGGCCCAGTTCAGCTATGGTTCCCCTGCTGCTCTGCCAGCAACCCGCCCAGTTCCCCCACGCAGGACGCGTGGGGAACTGGACAGGACGTCATACACTCTTCCCCACTCTGCCATGGCTCAACAGCCCATCCCTGACCTGCCCAACCCTGCACTGATTATATATATTTATCTATCAATCACATCTAGCTAGATCGGTCTCATTTTATAGCAGCCATCACACAAAATGTGTGTAAACAATACGTGTTGCTAGGCAAGCAGGCACATCAAACGTTGATGGATGTCTAAATGATTCTCTCTGTGGTTCTAGGTATAAGTGGTTATAATGTTTTGGGGGGTTTTTTCTTTTTATTCCACACACCCCAATATTCACTGTGTGCGAATTATGAATAAAACCTTTTGGGAAAAGTCATAAAAAATGAAATGAGAGGCTTTTATTTTAACAGTGTTACATGAGCACTAAAATGCCAAGGGCTCAAAATGACCCTGTTCTAGTGTTAACTAGCAATGTGCTGGTCTGCTGCCTAGCTTGAGCACTGGCGCTATTTTTTTAGCTTGTGATCTTTACCCAAACAGATAAGGAAACTTCCACACTGCTTTCTTTTTCTTCTTCTATCTTTTTATGGTGCTGAATATCAATCATACATCGCCAGATCTCTGATCGGTACAGTTGCTAGTCATGCATAGTCAGAATCTAGCGTGGTGCCTGTTTACAACTCTCAGTGCCACCTCAACTAAACAAACTGGAATGAGGCACCACCTTGTGGCACTATTTAGCAGTTGTGAATTCTCAAAATAAAGTGACAAAGTTGAGAGATCATTTAAGAAAGCTACTGTAGATGTCAGCAGGTATTGGTTTCTGGGAAATTTATGATATGATTGTTAACAGAGCTGTTGGTTAAAACATGAAAATAAGTTCCAGATTTTGTGAAACTTGAAGAATCATGTAAAAAGTTTCAAAACAGCCTAAACTGCTTAAAGTCAGCTAAAACCAACAGGGTATCAAATACCTGCGAGAGGCAATTCTTCTACTTTTCATTTGCCTGCCTCTCTAGTACTTTTTTTTTCACTTTGTGTGATCAAGATACAAATTTATTTGCCTGTGGCGCTCCTCTGTTCTTTGATGTTTCTTCTTACTACGCTCGTGTCCACCGAGGCCAGAAAGAAGAACAACTTTTCCAAGTTTAGCTGTCGAACATCAAATCGTGAACATCGGTATTGACTCGCGTCCCACCAGGCCAATTTAATCTGTGATTCAGCTCGCACAGTTTAGCCAGCAGAAGAATCGCGTTATTAAGCCCCCTTAATGAAACAGTCAGGATGGACTCTCCATATCTTTGTGCACTAAAAAAAGCTCTTCTAAATGGAAAACACATTGTCTTCATTATTTGCAAGTGTACAATGAAGGCAGTTGCCATGACTACAGCCATCGGAGGCTGAAGCCTGGTTTGAGGCCAGAGGGGCTACAGGAACAAAGTGGCTCCTAATGGAGAGATTGTACAAATGACTCTCTGAAAGGGTTATATATTGCTGGCATTTTCATGTTGGCCAACACAGTCGCGGCGCAACAAATGATCGGTTTCAGATCATATCCTCGTGTCAGTGCTGGTTCTGTTTAATGAAACAAGATAAATCTCGCCAAGTTATTTGCTATTCCCACTGAACAGTCTGCTAAATATTCTTAGAAATGCATCTCTAAATGGCTGTCCTATGTTGTTTTCCAACGTAGCGGCTTTTTAAAGAGCCTTGCGGAAACTTCCAGTGTACACCAATCAAAATGCAGATTGTCTACACAGTGGGGTGTCCACCCAGGAGAATTAGAGCTGAATACTAAGCAGGAGAAAGCTCTCAGTTTTGACTGCTGTTTATGCTTTGGAGACAGGAAGAGGGAGGTAAAACGAGAGCGAGAGAAACGGCATCGCTTAATTTCTTTTCTCGTCTTGAATGTAGGTTAAATTACCTTTAAATCTCACACAGAATTGCACATTGCAGGTAAATGAGTCACTTGGCAGCTGATAAGTAGCTGCAAAGACATGCTGGGAATCAGAGACAAGGCGCCTTTTTGCTGGAAGAAAGAGACATTTTGCTAATAATAGAGGAAACGGTCGTATGGGACCTCTCTGCTCTCCGATTCATGTCAGATAATAATTGGTTTACCTGATACAATGCCCTGTGTTTGGTCGGTGATGGGGCGGCGGCGAAACAAATTACTAGGAGGTTGACCTTTTGTAGCGCCGTGCTGACCCCAGGCAGGGAGGCTGCATGACAGGAACACTAACACACCACAGTGCCACATAAACCAGTCTGGATATTACATACAGGGGTGTCGGTTTAGTTATTATACTGTCTGCGACATTTATATACCATTGTATCACCCTAGCAAATTACACTGCAAATTGCACACATATGTGTTTTGTGAAATGTTAATTGCTTTAATGCATTGGCCTTTTTATTTCGGCTACATACTCTGCCTTATACGTGAGCATACATATACATCATTTCTGAATAAAATGTAGATAAAATAGTCTAAATAACATTTTTCAGCCTTAAATGGTGAGAACACATTTTACACACAGGCTATGCAAAGCTCTAACACAATCTACCAATCACAGGGCAGCGTGCATATAGCCCAAGGCTAGTTCAGTGTCCCACAGATGTGACAGATAGTGTTTATGTTGATTACCATCTTTTATTTACAGAGATAAAACAAATTTTGAGTTGTTTGGAAGTCGTTTATCCACTAGAGTACCTTACACTATTAGCTCTGTCGCAGCACATGTAGCACAGTAGCATCTCTAAGGAAGCTGTTTCAACCAGTTTAAAAAAAAGAGAGAAAAGAAAAGCAATTGCCATCCATAAGTCAAAATTTTGCATATATCTAAATTTTTACTTAAAAGCTAACTAAGTTTTCAATTTCGCAGGAAATGCAGATATCCTCTGCAATTTTAAGGCTTTTTTAATGGCAATATATAACTTTTAACACTAAATTAAGAACAAATAATTTGGCGCGGTATAAATAGATTTAGTTATATCCTATTTATTGATATATTTAATAAATGTAATTTGCTAAATAAATTATAAAATTAAAAAAAAAATAGTATTAACTTATAAATTAACATTAAATGTAATGTAATAACATATCAAAGCAGTTTATCATGTGTAGCTGTCTTGAGTGTTTCGCTGAGTTTTCTCGTGTTTTTAGTTTTGTTCCATTTTTTTCCAGTGGCAGAAACACACTTCCATACATCACAGTTAGGCAGATGGTGGTGAGGATTGTGTGTGTGTTTATTTAGATGCTAGGTTAGCTCTAACACACAGTATGTACAGTATATGTATGCATACATGTAAGTGAAACCTGCAGGCATATGGATAACAGCATTTCTATATTGACTTTGGCCCCAGAAAGTCAGTGTCAGTTGGGATCTAATAAAATTTGCCAAAAGAGCACTTTCTGCTGCCTGTAAAGCTTATTGTGTGAGCCAATTGTTAAAAAAAAAAAAGAAAAGGGAAAAAAAAGATGAGTGAATTAGCATTTTTGTCAACTCAGCCACTCGTCAATGGGATTATAACTGCAGGATAGTAAGTGATTTTACTGAGTAAATTGGACTGGAACTATAAAAGTTAAGGGCCGACAAAGAAAAAGGATCTGTCTGAATCTAAATTACGGCTGTGGTTATCGACTGCTAGGTGCCATTCAAAGGAACTTTGACTAGATGCAACATCAGATTTGTGATTTTCGACATAAAAAAAAAGCAATTGAGTTGCACTTTCAAGTTCCTTTTTCTTTAAGTCTCTCTTGTAAATGCACGAGGGTTCTGCACAGTGGCGGCAGCTCGCTGTGTCGTGTTTGTGCAAGGTTTATTTTACCCTTGCGAACAGGTTGTTCGCACGTTTGAAAGGAGCTCTGTTTGTGCTGTGGCTGGCCTTAAAGCTTGTTTCATGTCTTTGTTTATCTGAGAAGAGAAGAGTTCTCAACTCTCAAGACTTGTTTGTCCTTCCTGGGCTCAGACACTCAGCAGTCGTAGATCTAGTAGGACTGTTTTCTTTCGGTGTTCTCTACGGAGTTTTCATTAATGTGATGAAAGAGATCCGGGGCTTTCGAGGGCCCG
Organism: Maylandia zebra; assembly: GCF_041146795.1. Lineage (NCBI taxonomy): Eukaryota > Metazoa > Chordata > Actinopteri > Cichliformes > Cichlidae > Maylandia > Maylandia zebra. Next base: position 19,589,940 of record NC_135174.1, on the reverse strand, counting down.
GCGTGACGTCCGGAATATCCATTTTTCTGTAGATCAAGACTAGATATACTCCCAATTTAAATTCAAATCCTGGGGAATTGTCTGTGCTCTGCAAGGCACGTCACTGTCTCAAAAAAGGCGCCGCTCGATATTATAACGCAATTTGTATGTTAAAAAGGAGGCTCCTGTTGTTTAGATGTGTTTGGAAGTGCGAGTGTGTTTGTGTATGTGTGTATGCGTGCGTGAATATCGACGTGTCACTGACAGGGATGGCTTCTCCGGCCATTGTGTTAGGGAAGGGAGGCTGCTTGCTTTCAATCCATTATTGACTAATCTCATTAGCCGAGGATCCTAACGCTGAATGAGCGGCAGAAACGGACTCATTGAGATGCGACAATCACGTGCACACACACAAACACATTCGGCTGCAAGCTCACACGCACACATATTGAAGCACGCTGCCACAGAGAAAAGGAGTGACTTGTAATTATAGACAGCAGTTTGGAAAGAAGTTTTTATTGCCCGTAATTAGTCATTTTAATTAAGTGACTGCCTATCTGGGATTTCTACTGGAGCAGCTAATTATATGTTCAGCACTTTTTACTTGTGCCCGGACATATGTGCGTGTGCCCTCTGTCGCCTTTGTCCCGTGGCTGCCTGTAATGTTTGGTCCGCCACTCGTGGATCGCACTCACCTGTGCGCCTGAAAAAAACACATCTGCTTTGCATGTGAGCTCGCACCGCCAACATCGTAAACTTTGCTGTCATGGAAAAAGGAGATGCAAAGTGTGGGCGCGATTTGCACAGTCTTAATAGGAGCTGCAGCGCCACGTAGCTTCGTGTCTCCGTGTTTGTTGCTGGCCAGGTGACTGGGCCACACACCTCTGCACTATCAGCCAGCAGAGAGAGAGCAGACCACTGCAGAGGGAGATTCATGACCCAGCCAGCCTGTAATTGCTGATGGTTCAGCAGTTTTCAGGGGCTGAAACAGGAGGATACAGAATTTCTCAGCTTTTTCCATTTCTTGCAGCACTCATTTCCTCAGCCTTTCTGATCCAGTGCTTCTCTCTTTCTCCCTCCTCAATGTGCTGCTGCCTCTCAGACCTTCCCACTCTGTCTTTTTGTGCATGTTTGTCTTTAGCTATGTGCGTGTCTCTGTGTGTTTCCCGCACACTTCTGGAAATGCTACTGCAGGCAGCTTTGTTTATGTTCACCTGTCAAGCTACCTCAACTTCTCTGATGGATGATGTGGAGCTTGTTGTTTGCCAACAGCTAGAGACAAGTTGTTGCTAAATTATACCCCCAAACAACATACCTGTCTACAAAACTAAGGTGAACTGCTGCTGGGAAATTGATTAATTGACTGGACTTTCAGTCAAAACTAGGGCTGAACGATTATGGAAAATAATCTAATTGCGATTTTTTGCCCCAATATTGCGATTGCGATGCGATATGCGATTATTTTTTAAGGTCTTTGTCTTCTGTATTATTAAACAAAGACAAGCAATACATCATATAGTATGGCCAATACTATATTACATTAATTTTAAACTGTTCTTTCCTGGAAGACAGACCTCTGTTATGATAACATGAGGTGATGCATGAATTGATGACTGACATTTTTATTTAACTTCTTCAATCACAACAGTATATTTGAACATACACAATAGTTTATTTTTAGCTTACAAACATCTGAGCATAAAGTGCTGACAAGGAACCCTGGTGTAAACATTAAAATGAAAGTCAGTACAATGTGCAGATTGCAGAAATATACATAAACAAAATCAGTGGCTTTACCACACTCAGTTTTTCGACATCTGTGAACTACTAGACAGTCATTCAATTAAAAAATAATATTAAATAAATAAAACTAATAAATAAAAAATACACACATCTTACTGATCTCTGCAGTCAGTAACATTACACATAAAGTGCAAACATAATAGCAATTGTATAAACACACACAAACACGCCTTTAAAATTTAAAGGCGTGAAATTGGATGGTCTAGTTCTGATTAGCGTCACCGCTGTCTCGGTGGAGTTTAATAAACTCGGCCGTCTGCTTCTTGCTATCTAAAATATAACCAGACACTGGCGTAAATTCTCGACTGTCTCATACTTCTGTTTAATAAGTTTTCTGTTTGACGTTTAGTCAGCTGTGTGAAAACCAAGGAGGAACCCACCCGGGGGATTAATAAAGTTTTATTTTATCTAATCTAATAACTTTAATCTCAGCCAAACCGATTTACTCACGAACAAACAAAACACTGAAAAAAGCCCAACAATAACATTTTTAGGTTGTCTAAGTGACTTATATATTACGTTTAACCCGAGCAGCGAAACTCCGCGGTGATCTGAAAATGATGTGCCGGGAGTTGTGCCGTTCTCGGCCGCATCAGTAACCCTCGAGCTCCCGGCTAGCTGTCGAGCTGGTGGGTAGCAGACGCCTCTGAAAACGTCGAAGCACTTTTGCAAATATGGGATATCTTGATAAACCGAGCAGATATTTGATGTTTACACAACTACTTTCTCGCCTGAAAATATGTTAAAAGTTTATTTTGTGACCCAGAAAGATTAGTATGAGTAATTTTAAAACTTAGTAGCGGCCGCCATTGCTGGAAACTGGAGTTTGGCTGGGCCGCGCTATGAATTCTGGGATATGGTAGTAATTTGGACAGCCTTCGGCACGTCGCTGTGACGTAATCGGTCTACAAATGCGGCCTCAGGAGGATGCAGCCCATGAATTTGGACATGTCCAGAGTATAATCGCAGCCTTTGCGGTTAGAAAATTGCACTTGATCATGTCGCGATATTATCGCAAATGCGATATATCGTTCAGCCCTAGTCAAAACTGTATTCATTGTTGCCATAATTCCCAAATGTGATGTTTTGCTCTCAGTTCATAACAAATTCATTTTAAATGATCAGCAGTTGCACCTGTATGTTTAAATGTGATATGGATATATTATGATATTGCCCAATCTTTATAAAGTGATATCCACATTTGAATATGCAGACGAATGTTGGCAAACTCTTCTGTTACCAGAAGCCTTTCATTTGTAGTCCTTTTGTGATACAAGTTAAGTTGATCAGTTTGTTTGAACAGTCTTTGGTTGCATGGAGGTAAACGGTCTGTGTAGAGAGCAAAACGAGGGATTCCACTTGCCAAAATGTACTCTCTGGATCACTGCTTCTCATTTAGCTTTTTATTAGCTTTTTTCAAATGTATCTGGATTCATAAACAATGACTGGAACAGGAACTCTTAGCCTGGATATCCGCCGGCTACACTGGAAGCGCCGAGAAATTGGCTGTTGTCCCCAGAGGCTAAGTCAGCAGAGAAGCTTATGGGTTTCCAGACCGACCACTGACCCTATTTATAAAGAGTTTATATGCAGGCATAAGCTTTAAGCACTTCGGTAGGTCCTCACATTTTAAAGTTTGTTAATTGGTTGCTTTTTTTTTCTTTTGTTAGGGGTGTATATGCAGATGATGTTTATGCATATAAAGTGTATATGTCCGTATGGAAGAGATTTTAAAAGCTAATTTTATGTTTTATATCCATTTAATGTCTCATAAGACTGTGATTTATTTACGAAACGGGCTCCTTTTGCATTTTTCCCTCATAAAAACGTAATTTTAAGAATTATGTATGAATAAGTAAACATTGTGTTGTATGAACAAGGGGACACTTTCACAAGTATAAGAGCTATATATGAAATATAAACATTTTACTTCAGAGGCAGTGGGAAATTCCTAATAACTTGTTTCTTTTTCACATGGGTGTGTTAAAGGATAGACTGTTATCGCTCCATATGACAGCATATTTCCATAAGCTGGAACTCTGCCACCCTCTCCTACAGTAACATTCAATATTAATTTGATACTATTTTTAGCTAGCAGTAGGATTATATAAAATGAGACCATACTGTTGTGCAAGCATCTGATCTGCATCGCTGAGACTCCTTGCATGCGATACGGTTTGCCTTTGGTGTTTTTATGCTGTAGTGACTCCCTAAAGAGGGCCGCACACAATAGGGAAATAATATACACTGAGTGAAATGATCCAAGGATGCCTGGATAAAGAAAGAAAGATGAATAAATGAATAAATGTCTTCAGTGCTTGATCGAAGACTCCACTAAGTCTTTTTCTCCCTGGAGAATCTCCTTTTTCTTCCCTGACACATTGGAATTCTTCACAGCTGCACGTGAAATGAGAGGCTTCCCGATTCATTTACACAAAGGCAATCAAAACATAACAGCCCACGATATCTGGCAAATTAGTGCAGCGCAAGCAGTGTGGTGTGGGCTCCAGAAGAGGCCGAGGAGGGGAGGCAGAGGTCTGCGTGTTGCATGGGATTCATCACATGCTCGCGTGTGTCCCCCCACGGTTCCATAAGGAAGATTTGTGACACGGATTTACTGCAGCCTGTGCTGTCTAACCTCTAAATCAGCCTCCTCCTACACGTCAGACCCATACTCCCTTTTTACATGCAGAGACACTCGGACTCACACGCATTCTGCGTGGTCACGGAGGGGGCGGGTAGGACGTCGAAGGTGCAGGGGGCGAAAGGGAAAGGAAGAGAGGTCGAACTGCCCTAGTCAAAAAGCCTCCTCTCTGCAGATCAAGCATCCGCCTGTCTGGTAATGTGTTGTCATTGACCAATTAGGAAATCCAGATCAAACGGGTGCAGGGAATGGCCTCTCACTGGCCCTCTCTAAGCACTCTGCTCTTTTTAATTGAGCACATTTGTGGAATGAGAGGCTTCTCCCCGGAGGGACCGATGGCTGTAGATACTAGCAAGCTGTTAACACGGGATCAGTCCGCCCAGCAAGGTTATCAAACAATCTGCAAATATTAAAAAAGAATATATTTCTATGAGCCATGCCAGCTAGATCACTCCAATTCACGTCTGTGGACTGGAGGAGAAAATGTTTGGGGGGGGTTTTCTGGAAAAATGGAACAAAAAAGATGAAGTAACATCTCAGATGGCTTTTAGTGTTCAAAAAACAAAACAGAAAATGGTTGTGAAGGGAATCGTTGCTTTATTGATTTGTAAGATGAAGGTTGTGGCATTCCTTCTTTCAGATGTTGACTGTATTTTTTTATTTAACTATGAAACTTTCTCTAAAAATGTAACATCTAAAATAACTGGTCACAGGGTCACAGTTGCTGTTTTCCTATGTATATTTTTTAATTCAGGTTTTGGACTTTTGATTAAATAAATCAGGATTTTTAAGACATATTCTCAAGCCGATATTCCTGCTGATGAAATTTCCAAATGGAGATGTTAGCGAGGTCATTATAAGGTCTGGCAGTTTGATGGTATGTCTTCACAGACTCCTTTGGTGAAACAGAGAAAGCTCATGTTGCCGCTGTCCATCAGTGTCTAGGCAGGTTGAGCTCATGCACTATTTAAAATCCCTCACTCTCTGTTTCTTTCTGTTTCTCTCCTCCCATTCACTCAAAGTCACAAAAGGCCAAAGGTCACTGGCACAATGGAGACAAGGAGGTCCTCCATCCCCCTGCCCACACCAACAACTCCTTCAAACACACACACGCCAGCTAACAAACACCCACAACTGCCTCTAACTTATCACAGCTACTCTCACGCAGTGTATGCTTGTAAAGCAGCGAACACACAAACACGCACACCCCTCCTGTTCTGCTCTCAGCCTTCTTTGAATTCCTTCCCATGTATCTTGCAGCTCGCCTGTCACTCCTCCCCCCAGCGCTATCAGTCTCTCTCTCCCAGACCTCATAATGGCTCCTCTTGGGTAGCGGCTGCGTCTGCAGCTCCCGCTATTTCAAAGTTTTAGCTGGCCGGATTAAGCATGGTATGTGGAAAATGAACAGCCACTCACAGGAGGGACACATGAGCTGAATGCATAATAAACCAGGAGACTGGCAGGAAAAAAAACTGAGAAAGGAAGGTGGGGGGGCTCAGAAGTTGTCTGAGGCAGTGTCGGCACCTTCGTGGCAACAATATCACTCACAGAAATGGAAATAAAATGCCTCTTTGACTTTTCCTCTATGCTCGCAATCAAAGGCAATTTTTAAGACAAAGTGTTCCAAGGGGTGGTAGTGATGGCTCTCTTTTGTGAGACTCTGAATTTACCTCATATCTCAACAATGGCTGCAGGTTTACACTTTGGCTCACTGGTTTCATCATCACCATCATCATCATCGTCACATGCCTCCGAAATTCCAGGAGGATTGTGAAGGAGAAAGGAGCTTGGCAGCGAGCAGTGAGGCTGATGGAGCACCACAGGCACAGGGAGACAGAGCGGGGCTAGCTGCCTAGCCGTTTCACCTCGCGCTGCTCTGCATTTGGTGGGGGCTCGCACAGTCATGTGGCTCATCTGTGCTGCCTCTAGCGCCACGGGGGAATTGACCCTCCCCCTTGTCTGCTATTAGCGTAAGGGTGGAAGGAAATTAAAAGAGTAGCTCTTTGGAAGAGGCAGTGCAGAGCAAACAAGAGAAGGAGAAGGAGAAACAATGATGCTACTCATGTTTGCAGGTTCTCCTCTAGTTTTTGCCAGCTCCATGAGGGAGGCAGGCTAGCGGATGGATGGTGGCTTGGCAGTGAAGAGAGACTGGCTCCCGTTTGCCTTTGTCCTTTCTCTCTCTCTCTCTCCTTTTTTTTTAATCGTAGTCAGAGATCAGCCTCTGAGACTTGGTGAAATGTTACACTTGGTTAGAGAGGAGATATTGCTAAGGCCCCTCTATGATCCCAACCCTCTGTTTTCTTCTTCTGCTTCTGCTGGTGGACATGAAGGGTGGGTGGGGGGTGTCTCTGCCACCCCGGCCTCCTGCCTCCAATACCATGCTCCCTTTGCTTTTCTAATCATGCTGCAGATGTGCCTGATGGCTGAACAATCTCTGTGTACTGAACGTGGGGCTCCCGCAGGAATCCAGGAGGCTTGCTTATGTGAGCTGTCATGAAAAAAAAAAAAGTGAGAGGGCAAAAAGGGAGGGAGAGAGTGAATGTGGATCTGCGTGAAAGACAGAGCGAGGGAGTGGAGTGAGTTAGAGGGAGAATGGGAGATGGAGAAAGACAGAGGGAAAGAGGGAGAGATCAGTGAACAGCGACCAACACAGCAGGGCTCCTTTGGATTGAGTGTGTGCGCGCGTGTACGCACGAGAGCGAGTGGCACAAGTGCGAGCCCGCCCTCGCTCACGGTTGCCTCTGGAGCTACAGACCAAACCACATTAAATAAAAGAAATCCATTCCCAAGCCTGTTAAGGAGCCATGTGGGGAGGTGTGAGCGTGTGTGTGCACTCGAGTGGCTGCGTGTCCATATGTGTGTGTGCAGCAGAGACATGGGGGAAGGGAGGAGGAGGTGCTGGAGAAGGGCTGAGGGGAGGGGAGGTAGAGCAGGGAGGTGGGACAGGCAGGAGGCAGCTCATATTATCCTCCGTGCCAGCTCTGGATGGAGCCTGCCGGGGATTATGGCACATTCTGTGAGGCAACAATGGAAGAAGCACTGTTACGTACACATTTCCATCCTCTCTGCTTTTTCCTTCGTCGAACAAACACAGCTTTGTCCTCGCTGCCTGCCTGGCCACTTACCAGGCAGACACCTGGAGTCCTAGAGGTGCCCTCTCTAAACTGAACGCCCATCCCTCAGTGCGAAAAAAACAAAAACGGTCTTCTCTACAATGTTGAGATAATTAAAGGAGAGCTTTCACGCCGGCCTCAGCCGACAGTCGGAAGAAAACAAGACATATCTCGGAATCAAAGCTCATTAAAATCATGAGGGTAAAGAGATGCTTCCTCCCCCTCCTCCTCCTCCTCTTCTTCCTTCTCTCCTCCTACTCCCTCATCTTTATCACCCTTAAGCAAGTGCTGCAAACAGCAGACCCCTAGTCAATGATGGTGCAGATTAGTCCTTTATTGCCTAATTCACCTACAACAGATGACTCATGGAGACTTGGATCACCTTGAGTCTTGACATGTCCCCATAAGGTATGAGAATGATGCTGATTTCTTCACTGAGGCCACCTTGTTCAGATTTAATAGTGTCAGCAGTGCTTAGCTTAGTAGCTTTCGATTAGCGAGGTGTGTGTGCGTGCATGTGTTTTGGTGTGTGTCGAGGAGAGGGGGGTGTTTCACACTGCTCTGCGGAGGTGTAACACCCTGCCTGTAGTGTTGTTGTAAAGCACATTACGAGTGACTGAGGGTGTTGTTATGGTATCATGATGCCGGCCCAGCACTCAAGGGAAGGTGAGAAGATCTGTGTGCTTGTGTGTGTGCGCGCGTGTGGTCGGGATGGTAGCCAGCGTGGTTTGCTGTCTTTCTACACCTGTAGCCGCACTCACTCTCTCACCTTTTCATGTCGACGAATACTTTGAGTGCCTCGGGAGATGCGCTTTAGAAAAATGTCTCCATTCAAATGTGGTACATGAGTCAGGAGGGCACGAAGGAAACGCTCTCAGGCGATTGTATAGATTTTAAGCAAACTTCCACATGAGCTAAAATTATTACCCCGCCTGTGTGTTATCAGCATCCATCATAGTTTAGTGACTGATGTGCCAGTTCAGCTTTGATTCACTGCTCTTGCATTATATGTGCTGTTTTCTCTGTGAAGTAAAACGCTCTAATCCATATCATAGGTATGCACACTTTATTACCTTCAAATATCTTTTCTGAATTGATGGCCTGTCGACTTGTCTGACATCTTATTTCTTGCCCTATCACACTTTGTAGTTGCATTGTCACTGTGCTTCCAGATCTCAGCAATTACTTTGGAGAGCACAATATTATCACGAGCAATGGCCAAAACTACGGAAATAAGAAATGTAATAAACTGGAAATATCCTTTAACAAGACTGCTCGCTCCCAGAGTGGCCTGACTGTTTTGGTTCACAAGCCATTTATATGAATAAATTAAATCTGTTTACCACTTCCCTGCGCCTCAACAGCTCAGTTGAGAGACTGTAAAGCGGCGCGGGTTTGTGATCCATTTGTTCTGCTGTGATGGCGGGATAAAGCTAATCATTGTCTACTTTTCTCCCTCTCCGACTGTTTTTATCCTGCAGAGCGGAGACGCGCAGCTCATCTACGTTACATTAACAAGCTAGAAACTCTCTTTGAAGGTTTTTGGGTGTCTGAAATAATGTTTAGATTCCAAACTGTGCGATTGTGACAGTTCAAAAAGCAATTCCCTCTTACTTACTGCAGATAATGTTGCACTTTAGTGTCTTCATTCAACATTGTTTAGCGTCACCCTCTTCCAGCCCTTCCTGTGGCACAGTTTTGTCATCAAATTAAATCCGCAGCCCTTTTCAAGGTACGCTTACGTAACATGATCACGTAATGAGACAAACATGGACCCCGTCTGACAGGAGACGGTCCTCTCTCCGCGGGGTGCCGTGCGAAAACAAAGCTTTAAAGTAGTGTTACAGGGGGAAGAAAAACATTGTTTTACCCTAGAGGTGGGCTGATAGCACTGTGAAAAGCCCATCTGAAGAGGTAGGCCTCATCTGTCACTGGGCAATGGAGGAGGCAGCCATGCAGAAGCCCCCTGATTATAAAGAGATAATTTCATCCAATCCTCCGGTGGTGCTCCATCGCCTTGCCGCCATACTCCACTGCCTTTCATATTTGTTCCCAGCCTGCATCTCCTCACCCGTTTCGTTTTATTACAGCTCCCACTCAATACATATATTTTAGCTCCCCCTTGAATAGGAGAGGGAAGCGGGTCTCCCTGCTCTCGTCCCACTCTCCGACTCCCCCCACACCCACGAGTCTTTTGTTGTGCAGGAATCCACAGCTCAACTTGTTGTGTAACGCCTGCTGTGCAATTTGCAGTAAATTAAGCTCAAGTAAGGCACATATCTGCAGCGATTTCCCCTCACACGCTCAGAAGCGTCAGGCAGGATTGCCGGAGTTACTATCTGAATCAAGGCAAATAACATCACGTAAAGGTAGCAGCACACAGAAAATAATAAGCGATAGCATCTGTAAGATAGATGAGAGCTTGTAAATAGAGGCGGGCTCATAATTGCCACTGTTGTCATATCTCCATAGCATCATGGGTTTAATCTGTAAATTGGCTCTTGTTAGTCATCAAAGATATAACAAAGGACTAGTGTTTAATTAGAACAAATGAATATCTGGAAATTAAATTACACCTCAACACTGCCATGCCATTTAAAAAAAAAAGTCATTATCTTAGGAAGAAAATGCATGTAAATGTGTGCACACGTAGGCTTTACAGCGATTCCTGCACCGTGTGTTTAACCGGTTAAAAAACGGAGGAGGTGAATGGCAGCCCAACCTTTCTTTCCCCTCATTTTAACTCACTGTTGGAGGTAAGAGAGATGACAGGGGGAGAGCTCGAGTGAGAGAGCGAGAGCAAGGGGAAGGGCAGGAGGGAAGAGAAAGAGAGAGAGTCGGAGGGAGCAGGTCGACTCGCTCATCAATAACCACAAGGTCAGACAGGCAGTGCCGGGCTGAGTGGGCCCTGTTAGGAAGCAGCAGCTGAGGATTTGTAGAGCTTGTAAAGGCTTAAAGCAACACTGCTCCGCCTTCTTTGTGCCACAAGCCAGGCCTTTGAAGGGCCAGGGAGACACCTGCTGGTGGCTGAGGAGCACAGTGGTCTGGGGACACCCTTGCCAAGGATCAGCTCACTATCAGCTGGCAGAAGGAGGTGACTGGGGGGAGTATTATAGCAGCAAACACCTGATGGATGTATAAAACATGTGTCACTAAGGAAGCTGTTGTTTGACAGGAGTATCCATGACCACATGTTATAAAATGTGAACGTTATTTGATTAAGCTGTAGATATCTGAAAGTCACTTAAACCCATGCCCAATCGTTTTTTTTATGCTAAATTCCTCAAATCATTATCAGAACTCAGCCACGCCCACTTCAAATGTTTCATCTGAGGATTCAGTAAGTCTGTGAGACATCAGACATGTCAACAAACAAAACACTTTCCATCTGCAAAGAGGAGTGGAAAAAATACTCGGACATCTCCCCCCCCCCCCCCCTTTATGAGCTTTCTAATTTATGGAGAGGAATGCACTAGTGTGCCCTTCTCTCCTCTCAAGTACAGGCATGAGCAGCTCCAATAGGTAGCATAAAAGCTCTTTAGCTGTCTAGTGGAGTAGATTACTGGCCCTGCCGTTAAATCCAGCTAGAGACCCCTAAGTGAGCATTATCAGTATGGTGCAGCATGCTGCCTCCTCTCTCTCCCGCTCTCCTTTTTTTTTTTCCTCCCCTCGCTCCCTCATCTCTCAGGTACTTTGTACGGCGAAATTTCTCACTGTGTGATGGTAATGGAGAAGGATGGCGTGGAGAGGGAGGGGTCTGAAAGAGCGTTTGAGTGAGAGATGATGCACCGCAGGACGAGATGCCCCTGCAGTAGCGAGAAGGAAAGATTGAGACAGGATGAGATAAAGGGGGAGTGAGGCGGAGGAGAAGATGGAGGTTACACTTTTCACCACCCATAAACGCGCTTATTAATTCACTAAACCTTCCACTTCAAGCTGCAGGTCACTACGAGTTCTGGCCGACAGCCTTGTGTAATATTTATTTGACACTGAATGCAACATTAAATCAAACCCCCTAGAGGCGAAATTGATAACCTTTAATGTAGCCGGTGATACTTTTTAACTCGTGATAATAGTATGTAGCATGTCAGCTCACAGCCTCATTGTTTGCCTTCCATAAAATATTATTCTCTCTGCTAAAAGAAGAAGGTTTTTCTATAAGCTGCTACTCCAAAATCAATAGTGCGCTGTAAGGGGTTTTGTTAGAGGAACTCTTATGTAGCTGGAGCGAGAAGGGAGGAGAAAGGGGAGTAAAATGTAGAGCAAGTCTGGGCCCAGGGTACAGATAATTGTTAACCAAAGATTACATAATGGCTAAGTAATGTAAACAGAGAACCACATGCCAAGTTAATGTTCTCACAGGCCAGGATGGAAGGGTTTCGTGCAGCTTTCTGAGGTAATGCTGACAGACTGAGGTGCTACGACTCAGTGTGTGTGTGTGTGTGTCCCTCTACCTCTGTTCATTTTCACCCCAAGGTGCTTTAAACACAGTCAGACATCCTGTCTACGTCCAGTGTGTCATTTCCAAAGGTGTATGGCACCGTTCGGGGCAACCGCCAGGGCTTGTTAAGGGTGTCACAGGAGCTGAGAGGAATGTCATCCTTTGGGCTCTCTGAGGTGCTTGTCACCTGCCAAATCAATATCTCCCTGCTCAGCTCACAGCACCCAGCACACACACACACACACAAACACACTATAACAGCAATATCCTGGTGGTGATGGAATTGGCAGCTTCACTTGGAAGAGGTGAGCCTTAACATTTGTCTGTGTTTGTGTTACAGAAGTCTCCAGTTTAATGGCTGGCAGGTAGAGGCCAAAGAGGGACAATCAACATGAACTCGATTCCGTCGATGGACAGACACATACAGCAGACCAATGACCGTCTGCAGTGTATCAAACAGGTGAGGAGGTGTTGAAGGTGTTGGCTCTCAGACATTAATATTATATTTCAATTAAAAAACGAAATAAATAAACTGTGATGATGACAACGACAGCGATTAGCATCATCACAAGTTGATATTTAATAACTTTTTCCAATAATTAAGCATCATTATTAATGTATTTGTTATTTTCTTAAATATAAAATGACAGATTTTAAATTATATACTGTAGGCTGTAACTTCATTAGCACATATGTGTGCTTGTGCTATATTTATTAATGGTTAGTAAATCATCCAGTCGTTTTGTAAATGTCTCAGTTCTCATTACCAGGGCCTCGATTACAACCATTTAGTCCAGCGGTTGTAAAACTCTTAATTGTCGCACTAATGAAAATCTCACCCTGCACTCACACACACACAATTTTTACTGACTGCTAACAGTAAAAAAAGGATCCAAGTTGAATGTGAGCAAAATAAAGATCAACACAATAGCATCAGCAAACTCTTGTTTGTTTACTTCTCTAAAAAAAAATCACAGCGGTGCCATGCCCCTGCAGTTTGAGAGCTTCTTATTCAGTCTGGTGTGTCAGAGACATACACATCTGTGCAATACTGTGGCCTATTCCTTGATTTTGTGACAGGGCCCCTTTTTTTCTGTCTTTTTAAATCTGGGTTAATAAAGGGAAGGGGTGCATTGGAATCCAACATTTTTACTCCGTAGACCCAAAAAACTGCTAGTGAATATGAAAGTCTATGGTGGGTGAAACAGCACACAGGCAGCAGCCTCCAGGTTCACATTCATGTGATTTACAGCACATCTGTTTATATGCTTTTAAAAACAAGTGTTATACACATCTGTGAAAACTTTATAAACACACTGCATGGTATATTATAAACATTAGCTGCGGTTTTACAGATGAATTACATAAATGGTTTACAAAAGAATTATTAGCCAATAAGTAAACCTCCTGATTATCATGTTGTGGTCTGTTAACAGTGAAGTAGCTCTTTTAATTTGCCATTTATTAACACTGATTATGACGTTTTATAGTTCATTTAAAGCCTTCAGGCTAAAGCATGTTCAGTAAGTTAGTAAGGTACTGGACTTTTTGCTGCTACCGGTGGAAAAACACAAGCAGGGAAAAAAAACCCTCACCAGCCCTGTTCACCTTTCCAAGTACACACATGTAGTGAGTCACATCCACGGTGAGACTGCCTCTCTATCTTCCTGTTTGGCCACAGTTAAGTGACTAATCTGTTCAGCTCCTATTATCAGGACTCTGGTGTGACTCAGGTTACCGACTGGGGTCAAAGAGCAGAGGCTCCCCTCCCTCCCCCCGTCATCGCCCTGCTTTCTGCCTCCACCGCTGCTGACTCCCAGCGTGTCCTTTTGTTCTCCTCTCAGCACCATTTACTGCAGGACAAATCTTCGGCAGAATTAGGCAGGCATACTTGTGTAACCCCAGGCTACAGGGATCTTCCTTTGATCTCTTCTCTTAACTGCTGGTCCATTTTGTTTCTGGGCTCTGTGCTGCCAAAGTCCACCTCCTTGAAAAGTGCATCAGAAAGCCTTCGGGGGACAATGTATGGGGGCTTGCACTTAAATGCAAATGTGGACGTGGTAAACTGCTTTATCCCAGCTATCCAAAAATAAGGCAAGGTGAGGCGGATAGAGAGACAAGGCAAGCATTTGGGGAGTAAAAAGAGCGAAGCTTCTCTATGTGTAGAAACAGGCCTTTTGTTCTTAAGTAATAAGGTACAGAGAAAAGGAGAGGTAAACACTCTCTGTCTTCAGTCTGGTTACCTTCTTCACAGCAGGCTATTAAACAATTCAATTTCCCCTCCTTTACTTGTAAGAGGAGAGAAAATTGATTCTATTAAAGCGCTGTATTACTAATAGCAGGTGAATTGGTCTGTAAAGGAAGTTGACAGAACTTGAAAGGGAACCTGTGTTTGTCTGAGAGTAGTTTACACAATCCCAAATGCTGTGGGGTTAAATGTATTGACCCCTCAAGTCAAAAATTTAAACAAATACATCCCAATGTTAGCACCCAGGAAAGCAGCACATGGGTAAACATGCCAATTAGAGAGATCCATGGCGTACAAGGAGGCCTTCAGTCCAACTAATAAATGGTTAAGCACTGGGTCATTTCAAACCAACCAGTAAGAGCCAGCACCCTGCTAATAGAGGCAGCTTTGTGCCGCAGACAATCAGGGTTTGGAAGGCCCGCATAATAAATACCATTTATGTCCTGCCAATTAGACTAGCAGCGAGCCCATTCAGCCAACCGTCTATTCTCCTCCCCGCACACAAAGATGATCATCAGGGGAGATCAGAACAATTAACTCACTATCTTCTCCCCCTGCTCCCCATTGTCCAATATCCAAGCTATTAAAATAATTAAGGAAATATTGTAAACCAATCCAGCTGTTTGCTTTAATTGAAAGTGTGCACATGCTGAAATTTGGCATCTCGAAGGCAGTACCGACTTGGAGCAGGAATATAAATGAAGCCTCCTCCATTGTGTTGTTGTTTTCTGGGAGATGTGACATGTCTCTCTGAGTACTCCCAGCCAGTGCAGCGGACAGGGGAACAAATTGATTTTGTTGCTCAAATGATAAATTACTGCTGAGCGCGATGATAAAGTGGAGGAAATTGGAATCCGTCAACCTGATTGAATCACGGGTTGAAAGTTAAATCAGAAAATCATTACTGTGGTAATTTTTAAATTACTGTCTTGTTGTAAAATTGCAATAATATGATTTTTAAACAAACTCGACCAAACACTTGGGGGATTTTTTTGTTTCTTTCGTTCTTTTTTTTTTTGCCACATTGCGCTAAATCTGACTTTAAAATGAGTGACTTTGTTTTGGTTTCAGGTTATGCAGTTAATGGGAAAGATAAGGGACTAATTAATAGGTTGGCAGACAGAAATTTGCTCAGCAAGACTGAATATTTGTTTTGGTTATTATTTATTAAGGAGAATTTAAGAAAACAGCTTCCAGATGTGAGAATTTGCCTGTTTCGGGTCTTGTGGTTACAAAGACAAAATGCTTGAGATGTTGGTACAGTATAACCCTAGAATATAAATATATATATCTGTATTTATTCGAAAGTGATACAGAAAAACAAATGTTCGCCTGTTTAACCTCCAAACAGACAAGTATGCTTAAAAAGTGATTTATAAAAACAGTTATCTGATTTTTCCCCCAACACGTTTTTTCTCAGAGCCTGTTTGTTTTCCTCCTGCATCTCAGAACTGCACCATTGCGAGCACTTTGGGGAAGATGGCTTGCCTGATAATGTTGGTATCTATTTCAGAGACAGTATTTTCCTTTCACGGTGGGGAAGCCAGTTTTCTGTCAGACTCTCCTTTCGCTGATACATACAGGGGTTCGCCAGAAACTATGAACCATCCTCTCGCCGCAGGAACACTTCCTCACATTCTTAGCGGCGATATTTCAAGACAAACTGGAGGACTGTCCTCTTTGCACCGCTCCTACACTGCTTGTGCAGCTGTTTCTGTCTGCCGCTGTGTTCTTTCCAGTGTTAATTGTCTCCATTAACGTGTTTTCAGTGCTCTGGGGGTGTCGATGAATGTAGAGCAACAACAGCAGCAAACTACGAACTGTGATTCTGAATGGAAAGAGTCTTTGCCCGATCACTTCTGAGACATAAATGAAGTTATATCCAGATCCAGTTGTGTCAGAAGAAAAAAGCTATGTTCTCAGGACTCTGCAAGTGCCGTCTCTCTTTGTTTCCCTTGAACTGAACCGAGCATTAACAAGAGTGTACGTGTTGGAGGATCATTCTTACCCAGGGGACGGGGATAGGAGAGTGTGAGAGGGTCTCTTGGCCACTAGTTTAGGTTTGATTGGTGGGTTTTGGCCAGAGAAAGGGGAACATCTGTGGCGTGGTAGTGCCAAGCTCTCCGTGTGACAGCCACACTGGTGGGACCAATTGTTCTGAGTGCAAAGAACAGTAATCACTTCAAGCCCAAGTGGTGGTGTGTATTTTTTTTTCTTCCCTCTACATATTCTCCCTCCCTCCCCCTTTTCTCCCTTTTTCCATCCTTGGTGCACTGATTGCGTGTGTTGTCTAGCTTCCAGACTCATCTAAATTTAGCATCTGGGGATGTGTGTGCTTCTCCAGGAGACTTTTTATCCACCAGTAGAATTTGAATGCTCTGCTACCCCACCACATCTCCTTTTAGTCTCCCCCAACAAAGACATATCACAAGAGTGGGGAACGGTCTTGGACAGAGTATGAAATAAACAAGACTGGTTTCATCCACTGCTTGTCAAACACCAGCTTTGTAAATTGATATGAAAGCAGCCTTATCAAATCCTAACCTCTGCTGCCCCCTAAAGAGCAAGCAAGAAAAAAGCACTGCACAGCAGTGACTGTACCCCTGTCACTTCCTCTTCTTCTTCTCTCTCTGACAGTGAAATCAAAGCACGCAGACGTATTAGGAAGGCAGCCATTCACTTTAAGCTGACAAACCGCTCTATTTACCTTTGATGCCATGGAGTGGGAGTCCATTTGTTCCTGTTTTGTACAAGTGCACTACAAAAGCTTGTGTGCATAATCTTTCCAAAGGCAACAGATTACAGCAGAGTGGTGGTGGTGGTGCATCTGCTCTGCTTTGTGTAAAGTGATTTGTATTGTGGTTCGAAAGCTTTTAGAGGAGAAATGACCAACAGTAAGGTTGATACCGAGACCCAGAGAGGTCCTTTTTCAGTTTTCTGTGCTGCTCTACAGCAATACAGACAATGCAGGTTAGTGCTGGCTGCAGGAGGGGAACGAATGCCATAAAAGGGTGTCCGTAGGTCAAGGAGTTTGTTGTCAGATAAAGTCAGAGAACAGCCAAGGGTTGGCTACTGAAATAGGGCTTCCTCGTGGATTCATGCAGCCATACAAGGAAGATTTATTGCAACAGAAACCTGAGATAGTAGCTGAGTGGAACTGGGACATACTATCAGCCTAGAGCGGTCATATTTGAACCCATTTAAAATAATTAATCCAAAGCATCATAAGCAAAATTTCAGAACATTTGGTCATAAAAATGCTGTTCTCATTTGCTCAACTCCGAGAGCTCATAATTAAAAGTTAAATATTAAAAGCTGGTTAGATTTTTTTTTCAGAGCAGGTGGGAAAACATGTAACTGCACACATTTTAGACGAGCAAATGCTTTTATTGAATTCTAATAAGATAATACATTTTATTAATGACTAAATGAACATAGAGGACAGCACAAATTTATTACAATTTTTTATTGTCATGCTTCTATTTCAAGCATAACATCTTATTTGTTTTATTGTTTTGTTTAATGCTTATTACTTACAGCAGTTACCTGTTATCTGTCCCATTTTCTTAAAGTATTTGAATATTACTGGAATCACATTGATTTCCATCTTTCTCCTCTTCTGCATAGCACCTACAAAATCCAGCAAATTTCCAAACAGCAGCCACAGAGCTGCTGGACTGGTGTGGTGACCCCAGAGCCTTCCAGCGCCCCTTCGAGCAAAGCCTGATGGGATGCCTAACGGTAAGTCACCAGTCGTGAGCACCTTCCATAATCTCATGTTCAGAGTTTCAAGAATGAGCCGCTTGAACAACTGCTGCACTCTTTCCATAACCTCCTCGGGGATGCAAGAATACTCATGTTTAGCCTGGTGATCATCCGTGAGGTCACTGAAAATGTAAAATGTGTTTAACCTTGTAGAAACTGCTCCCATTTAGCCACCTTTCTGTTGCTTTAGTTCCAGCCTTTGATATAAAATCCACAAGGTCAAAAACATTCTCAAACCACAAAGCAATCAGCTCTCAATCTTCTCTGTGTCTTTACCAAATGCCTATGGATTTTTGATTGATTGAATAATTACTGTCCTATGACATCTGAAATTAAGGCTTCTGGAGAAAACATTTAGCCCAAAGTAGTCAGGGTTTGTATATTTTCAACTAAATTTAATCAGACACAGCCAATATGTCAAGAGCTAAGTTCTTAACCCTGACTGAATATTGTTTATACTAGTGAGTTTAATGTTCACTTAATAAAATGCTCCACTGGGAATAATAGCTTAATCTTGAATTGGAAGTTAGCAATTAATTTTTTGAACAACTACATAGTCGTTTATTGCTATGACCCTTAGCCAGTTAGCAAGTGTAGCTCTATATGATAATGGTAAACTGACATAGTAGACTAATTTCTCTTGAAAAATTGTCCATTTAGCTATATGTGGTGTTTATTTGTTTTTGTTTTGTTTTGCATTACATATAGAATTTGAAAGATAAACTTAACACACTGCTTACACAGCCTGTTTACTTTGTAATATGCGGCACTTATCTATGCTAGCTTAGATGTGTGAGGAACAACTACCAGAGCTAACGCTATATATACATATATATATGAACCATACGAGGCAAATGCGTAGGCAGATTTGTGCTATGTGAAATTTCACTTGAAAGTTTTTGTTTTTATGACATTTTGCCACCATTAAAACCAGTATAATTATAGCTGTCCATGCCACGTTTTAACCAACATTCACCATTGACTATTACAAAAACCTTTAATGCTCAGAGCTGATGCACTGATTCCAAATTTAGCTAATCAAGTACCAAGAGAAAGAACAGCCAAAAGAACAGTGAATAGACAGTGGGTGTGTCAATCACCTGTCACAGTGGGCCTGACTGTGCTTTAACATGCTGCCTCCAGCATTACATAACAGACACACCTGTTAGGTGTAATTTGTATCCCCATCAAGCGAGCTCGGCTGCAGCAGGTGAAGAAGCCCGAGAGGTTTGTGCTTGTGGACCTCAGCGAAACTACTGTGACACGTCCTTCCATTCAAGCGATTGTGTTCCTGCTTTAATGTGCAGCAGCAGGTGCCTTCTCCTCCATTTCGCCACTTCAATTTGTTTCCCGCCGTGAAAATCTCAAAGCTTTTCCTTTTAGTTTATAGGTTGTGTAAACCTTGGTGTGAACCACACTGGGAGGAAGCACAGAGAATCTGATGTGATTGTGAAATTACCTGGTCACAGACTTTAATGGTAAACACTTTACAGTTTTGCCTGCATGCTTGCACTTAAACACTGGTGATAGCATTTGTAGAAATTTGCTGCTGTAGCAGTGAGGAAAAAAACCCCAGGAAATTACAGGACTTTAAAAATAAATAAATAAACGACTTAATAAGGTAATACAGTATTCAAAACAGGAGATGGGTACTCAAAACTAGTCTTTTAATTCATCTCAATGTAAGAGTTAATAAGGCTTTTTATGTTTAATTATGACTGGAGCTTCTGTTGGATGTTGAATTGCTTTTTCTTGAAAAAACCCCCCAAATCAATTAAGCTATCATGTTATAACTCTAAAATCGTATTTTTAATGACAATATATAGCATTCATGTATGACGCAGTATTGATTTTTTAAGCTTGTTTCAAGTTGATTAATCTCCAAAATATTTAAGAGGGGAAAAAACAAGCAAATTTAACAAAAAGATTCATTTTATCGAGCTTGAAACTACAGAAACATGTACAGCTGAGTAGCAATTCCCTGCTTTCAAGCCTTGCAGTGCCTGCTTAGATGATTGCCTTATGGTAGACAGTTCACCACAACTCCTCTGACTGTGTACAATTAAAGTCCTGAAATTAGAACTGTAACTTCTTACACTAAAAATACCATTTAAATGTCCCTCGCAAGTTTAGATTCTAATTAGGCAGCCTGTACTCTATATTTCTTCTTCTTAATGGGGGATTCCCATAAATAAAGGCCAGATATACATAATCTGTTTTGGTGTCACATCCAGACTATACTTACAGAAGATAATGATACGGTCCCAGCAGCAGTGCTACCTCAGGGCTTGTACTGAAGTTTGGCGTGTGACAGCGGGATCGCTGCTATGAAAAGCCAGGCAGCGAGGGGAATCTAGTGGGGCCCGTTGGTCCACACAGACCTTAGTATGTCCTAAAGGTCTAAACGATTTGAGTGGCTCTTTTTGAGCTGATAATGATGACAGCAAATCAAAGCAACATGTGGGATGTAAGGGTGATTTACACGGCCTCCTGTGGCATGTTGATGCTTCCCCTTAATGTTTCCTCTCAGTCGGCATCTCTGGACTGGAGGCAGTATTTTTTTCCTCATCTTGCTGTCCACTTACTCATATGGAACTGATAAACTTGTAATGAGGTTGTCCTTTAACAGTCAGATTGTGGGAAAAGTCGTCATGTGGTGGATTTAACTACCCAGCACAGATCTGTATTGAGTAGATACGGATGCAGTCGTACAGCTTTGCGAGTGTCTGTCATTAGTTTGCAGGATTTTCAAGATTCAATTGTGGAAATTTTAGGAGAAGGAACGAAAGAACTGAGCAGATTATGATGGCGATCTGCAATATTTATCATGAAAACAAAGCTTGTTGCCATCAGCTGCTGCACTGGAGTGAGTAAAAGGAGGCGTGTGCATGAGGCCGTGATGCTCTCTCTGTATGTGGATGTCAAAGCAAATGGCGCTGCAGATGGTAAATCAAAAATGTAAACATTTTCTGTTTGGAAAATAAGCACATTAGAATGTTTGTGTGGGCTTGGAACAAGTGAGGAAATTTCTCATAGTTGCCCCCACTGTTATTCAGCTGGCCTTTTTAGGAACTCCCTGCTAGAGACAAAGGGAAATATTGAGTTTATGCAAATTTCCCAAAATCTGCTCTTAAAATGTTGTTTGTGAGCTGGAAATATAATGAAACAGCCTGCAGAAACACCTTTCTGCAGTAATGTCCCTATTCAGCACTGTATGCTGACCTCTGCTCTCTTCTGTTGACCTATATGTAGGTGTAAGCTATCATAATGCTTAGAAAGTGAAGTTTTCTGAGAAATAAAAGAGGTTTAGACTTGGTGTCATTCAGCTTTTTCTTCAGAGAAAACATACCTCAGGCCATACTGACTCTGTGCTGCATGCTGTTGTTGTTTTCAGGTGGTTAGCCGCGTAGCAGCGCAGCAGGGCTTTGACTTGGACCTGGGCTATCGGCTCCTGGCTGTGTGCGCTGCCAACAGGGACAAGTTCACTCCAAAATCAGCAGGTAAGACCGGAGTTTTCTCAACCGCCGTCTCAGGCCATCTGGCCATGCTGGCCCGCTCAAGTTTATTTCTGCATTCTTTGCCGCTTTTCCTCCACTTATTGCTTCTAGACTAGATCCCCTCACAGATGTATGGGCACTGATCTTTTTAAATTCATTCCTTTAACTCTTGACTATTTATGACTTTTAAGATTAAACAAGACCAACAGTTCAATATTTAATATAAAGAGCAATCCAAGAAAATCCCTTCATAGTTTTAGTCCAGGTTCAACTGAACATTACCCTTTAATATCTACTTGACCTGTTTTCTTTGAACTTGTTCACAACATTGGGAACTACAACTCAATTTGTTACCTTTTCTGGGGTTTTAGATAAAGTGCGTACAGCAGAATATTCCATTTGTCACATGCGACAAGAACTACTGTATCAGTGATGACGAGTTCCTGTTTTCATACGCCTCTATCATCCCGGTCCTGTGATGGATTATTGGAGCAGATGCAGACTGCTAAATGTTGTTATCGAGCTGGCAAAAGCATGCTGAAGCACAATGAGAATGAAGACGCATAGGCTGTCAGCAGCTCAGAGGAGATAACAGAAATATTTTTGTGCTGTTTTACAGTTTGTGATTTGTGGTTTCCACCTGTCTTGGGTTACGGGGAAAGCTGGGTCGTGCATTTGCTTCT
This sequence comes from Maylandia zebra, assembly GCF_041146795.1. Lineage (NCBI taxonomy): Eukaryota > Metazoa > Chordata > Actinopteri > Cichliformes > Cichlidae > Maylandia > Maylandia zebra. Next base: position 19,567,767 of record NC_135174.1, on the reverse strand, counting down.
GTGTGCTCGGCCGCTACACTGAGCCCTCTTAAGTGTGCCAGGACATGAAAGTCAGAGGCACATATTGTTTGAATTTTCACTCATGTTTGCCTTTTTTCTATTATAAGAGGCTTCAAATCATGCAATGTCACTATTATGTCGGCATGGGTGGGGAATCCTTCCCTGCCTGCAGTTAACTCACATTGCCAAATGTTCTAATTCTACTTAATGCTAAATCAAATCTCAGGGCCTACTTTATGGGCTTAGATAAAATTGCCAATTGATTCTCTGTCTGAGTAATTTCCTGTAACAGTAGTTATTTGGAAAGCGGCAAGTTCTCGAGTCTAGGCAGCATCCCAAAGTACATTTCATGGACAATTATGTACCTGTAAATGCATGAATATTTCCAGAGGAGAGGCCTGCAGAGAGGTAGAGAGAGCAGTGGAAACCAATGCAGAGGCATTCTCCTGCAAAGCTCCCAGGTCCTTTAGAGAGGAGGCCTGAGTCAAGGAGGGTGTTAAAGTGGAGAGAATACCCTCTCTGGCAGCCAGGGGAGATAGCTCTTAAAAGACACTCCCACGGGGCCCCAGGGAGGACCTGCTCCCCGACATCCTGCAGCGGTGTTGCTGAGCGACAAACGAAGGGAGTAAGTCACATGACGGGGGCCAGAGTGGCAACAGCGGGGTCAGCCATACAAGACCAAAGACAGACAAGTTAGTGTAGGCAGAGGAGACTTTGGGAAGCCTTGAACAGCTGAGAACAAATCTGAAAAGATTTTATGTGTTGAGAGGATATGAGGAAGAGCTGAAATGAATATAGTCTCCTGTGTTTTTGCAGAATTGTGTCCCTGGAGGTGAATGTTCATTTTGTACTGAGGGTGTTTTATAAATTCTCTGCACTGTTTTTTTTTATATATATACAAAACAACCTGTCTACACCAAGCCCCGAGAGCTTTCAAGGAATATCCTGTAACTGCTGGCCTGCTCAGTCTCATCATGCATTTTGTAATCTGCTCTGAAATGTCTCCGTTAAAAGTGGGCGAAAAACACGATTTTTGGCGGTTACGAGCTGGGCTGTTTGCCTCAGAAAACATCAGGTCAGCGGATGAGTGCTAATAAGTAAATCAGATTTGGCATCCCATTTTAACCAGACCTAACTTGTCTTGGCTCTGACGCACGGCGCGGTCAAGCTATTACATTTCTGTTATGTCATCTAAAATTCCTCTCCTGAACATGTTCGAAAATTGAGCAGAAGGGGAGGCTGAGCTGATTTCAGCAGTAGGAAATCAATGTTCACAGTCAGCTTACAGCTGAAATAGGTTGTAGCTTTGACAAATTGATTAATCATGAAATGCCTCCAACAATTTAAGGCATTAGTTTGTTCTTTTTTTTCCATCTTAGGGAAAAAAAAAAGCTTAGGAAGGCAAAGCGCTAAAGAAATAGACCTTTATCTTCATGACACCTGAGCAAAACTTAGCTATAATATCCTATTGATTTCAAAATGTAGCTGTATAAGAAGTTTAGACAATGTTTGTTAGATATTGTAAAACTATCCAGCAGACTGGAATTGGAAAACCCATCATGCAGTGTGATTTTTGTGAGTTGATCTCTGTAATGGATGGACTCAGGGGGGTTGTCCGGTTGTAGTTCTTTTCCCTTTGTGGCCCACAGTGTTGGAACAGATCTGGGGGAGGGGCGTCTGTCTGCTAGTAGTGACCTCTTTGTCAATGGGATTAGCCTGCTCTATTAATCTGTGATTACTCGGACTGTCTTACTGCAGGGCAAAGCGATGCACGTGGAGCTCTGAGGACTTCAAAGCAAAGACATCACTTGCTCAGTCTGCAAAAACTCATCAGGGCCTCACCTCTCCCTTCTCCATCCACAGGGTACATTACAAGCCCCGTTAGGCCTGTTTCATCAGCGTCACCGGCGGTTCATTCCGGTTCGAGAGCCTCTGCAAAATGCTTAATGACGATTTTTCCTGCAAGAGAGACAGAGTGGCACATTCCCAATCGTTTGCGCTTCAGCAAACTTTGGGAATTCCTCAGCTCTAAAGAGTGAAAGGAGGTTCCAGCTGAAGTTTTTCAGCCCCTGAAGCTTTTCATTCTCTCATGTAACAAACGCCTGGTGAACTAGCTATTCAGCAGATAATTAGTTGGGCTTGTTACACTCATTTTTACACCTTTTTGCCAGGCTGTTTTTCAAGTACGATCAGTAGACATTGCTGGTTTTAGTTATTAGTGTCAGCTTGATATAGAAAAAAATATCCAAGCAATTTTTGCTTTTGTTTCATCGTGTTTAAAATCAAAAGGTGGTTTCCCAGTTTTTTAATCGGTTCAAGCATAAACAAGCAGGAGACAGTGTAGGAGGGGTGTTGGGTTTGTTTGCTAAAGACAAGGAAATGTGGCCACGTGTAGAAAAGTCAAAGCTCTGTTTACATTTTCTATCACAATTTGTAAGTCAAGTCAGTTTTATAGGAAATAATGTAAACTTGGCTTGAAAAAGCAAAAACCTTCAAGTCAAATGAGTTCAAAAGTTTGCAAGTCTTGCCCCCCAAAGCTGTGTTGCAAGAGTTAAATGAAAAGCGGAGGATAATACTGATGCAAGGAATGTAACTTATTTCAAGTGAACTTTGTTTTTTAAATGGAAATTCCCCTGAATGGGATATTCTTTTCAAAGAACAAAGATGAAGATAGACAAAGCTAAGGTTAAAATGAACATGTCTAAGACTTTTATTCTAAGTACTGACTTGGTTGAATTCCTTTGTATTCTTGGGTGCATGTGTAAATTTCCTTTAAAACTGTTGTTTCAAGTGCTGATCATTCAGCGGCTTATGCCTTCCAGTTAAGTGGTGCTTAAGATGAGGTCAGATATGTTGTTGGTGAGCTGTGGAAAGGTCTCAGTTTCTACACATAATAGAGAAGTTGAATATACACATGCCTTTCTGCAGGGCTATAATTTCTACTCTTGGAGCTTTCCACACCAAAATATTTTTTTCTGTCTCCTTTCACTCAACGGGTTTCAAAATATAGTTTAGCTGTGGCTTTTCCTAAATGGAGATTAACACAGAAGGCTAAAAACATTGTTGGTGACCTTGTATGACTCAGAGGTTAATGGGTTAAATGAATCCAACCAAGCAACCAACAATCTATCCAATTAAGATCACTGGTTGGCAGCACGGTGGCACGGTGGTTAGCACTATTGCCGCACAGCAAGAAGGTCCTGAGTTCAATTCCACCACAACAGGCCGTGGTCTTTCTGTGTGGAGTTTGCATCTTCTCCCTGTGTTTGCATGGGTTCCCTCCGGGTACTCTGGCTTCCTCCCACCGTCCAAAGACATGCAGTTTGTGGGGATAGGTTAATTGATTAATCCAAATTGCACACGAATGGTTGTCTGTCCCTGTGACAGACTGGCGACCTGTCCAGGGTGTACCCCGCCTCTTGCTCTATGACAGCTGGGATAGGCTCCAGAAAAAATAGACCCTGAAAAAGGATAAGCGAATGGATGGATGGTTAATCAAACTGAGATGTCAATTCAAGAAACAATTGGTGGCTTTATTTCAGGGTCTTGGTGGAGCTAAAAAGCTGCTTAAATGAGCTTCTGCAAAAAATAAAAAATGTTTTTCATTATTACAAATATGAATAATATCTTGATAATAAATATGATTTCAAATAATTCAATTCAATTCAACTTTATTTATCTTGCGCCAAATCACAACAAAAGTCGCCTCAGGGCGCTTCATAGGTACAGAAAAAAACTCAACAATCATATGACCCCCTATGAGCAAGCACTTTGGCGACAGTGGGAAGGAAAAACTCCCTTTTAACAGGAAGAAACCTCCAGGAGAACCAGGCTCAGGGAGGGGCGGGGCCATCTGCTGCGACCGGTTGGGGTGAGAGAAGCAAAACAGGATAGACATGCTGTGGAAGAGAGACCAAGGTTAATAACAGATATGATTCAATGCAGAGAGGTCTATTAACACACAGTGAGTAAAAAAGGTGACTGGAAAGGAAAAACTCAATGTATCATGGGAATCCCCGGCAGCCTACGTCTATTGCAGCATAACTAAGGGAGGATTCAGGGTCACCTGGTCCAGCCCTAACTATATGCTTTAGCAAAAAGGAAAGTTTTAAATAACACTTGTATACTTTAATTTTTCTTAAAAGAAATCTGATTCTGCCGTTGAAATGACAGGAGCCTGCTAATACTTGCTGAATATTTGCTTGACGATACATGCGCTGTCAGTGGCACGAGTTTTCAAACAATAACAATTGTTAGAAGCATGTTTCATGAATGAAGTTGTGCTGCGTTCTTTTTCATTTGGAAGTCAGATCTTGGCACTGGTGGTGATTTCGTACCCAGGGTAACAGTGTGCCAGTAATAGAAGTTGGAAAATGGGCTTTGTTTTTCTCTCTATCAAGGTAGAGCCATCACTACCATTACCTGAGGGACCCGTGTGCTACAAAGCTGGACTAATGGGTTAGCAAGCTATGGCGACCTTAAAGTCAGAGTTTTCTGTGCCAGAAAAGTGGCTCTTTCTCTCTCTTTTTTTTTTTATCTGGCTAACTTATGCTGAGCGCAGCCTGTCTAGGCTGGAAGAACCACATTTTTACTAATTGTATTATTTTCAGCACGTTATAAGTGCAATGGAGTCACTAGAACTATAGATTTTCTGCAGAGGGAATACATTTTAAATGCGCAACTTGATTAACCCGTACCTTAGTGAAAGTAAAGAATGATGCTCAGCACTGGAGTTTGTATGTGTTCACTTGGTGACATAGAAAATGTATAGATGTTGTTTACACTTGGTTCTAATATGCTGCTAAGTCTACTTCACACTGCTGAAATTACAGGCACTAGAACACATATTAAATAACTAAATTTAATCAATACGTTAAATTTCACTTTGATCTGATGACAATCTAAAGAGTTCCACATCTCCTTAAGTAGCCTATGAGACAGTAACCGTTTCTAATGTTTAAATACGTGAAGAAATCTATCCAGTCGAAAGTTTCAGAGCTCTAATGTGCAGCCTTCACAGTAGAAATGAACAGCAGCACAGAGAGTGCACTCAGCGTTAAAATAACTATATTAACTGAAATTAAAATGTTTATTTTACTGCTCTGTGCACTAAATTCCATGATTAACGACTTTCTGCTGCGTTTATCTCATATTATTTGCATCAGCATTGCGTTTTACTGTTACATTTTTTAATGATTTGGAGGACACAGCACTCATAGGCATTATTCTGTGCAGAAGAAGAGTCACATGATGCATGACATACCCCTTTTTTATGTAAGCGTGCACAGATCCTGAAGCAGGTAGCACTGATAAACACTATTGTGATACCTAGTCTTAAACCCATTATTGTTATCATTCTCAAGCAAGCTAACATAAACATAAAGAAAGCCAAATACAGATTCGGGGAACCACATTAGGGGAACTTTTGGGTAAAATAAGGGAGATGGATATGAAAACAGACTTTGGCTCCAGTTATTGTGGTATTTTAAAGATGAGTTTTAAAGGCCTGGTTACAGAATCACTAAATCCACACTGTATCCACTTTGGACAATCTGTGTGGGGGGTTTTTGTACTTTGTAATCACTTAGACGTGAAAGTCTTCCAGCCAACCGTGATTGATGTGTTAACTTGCAGCAGGGGTGCTGGGCTGTAAGTCACCCGCCGTGCACTTAGCTGATAGTAAATACCAGGAGAGCAAATACAGACAGGAGAGACTAGAGATAAGAGCTGTTGAGCTTGTCTGTCCTTCCTCCTTTGTAGTTGTTGCAGTTATTATGTCTGTGGCAGCAGGAGGTGTAGCATCTTCAGCTATGCCCCATATGGCTCAGTAATTTACTGTACAAGAAAACTGGTTGTTTGCATACTAAAATTGATTTACATTGTACCTTATGTCTCTAATTAAATGCTTATTGCAATTTTTTTTTAGCAAGAGATCAGTTTCATTAATTTGACACCCGATTTGACTCGCTTGTGGTGAGTGCAAGTACTTTTATTAGCGGATGACAATGGAAGCCCCTGCGCTGCCTCAGGTGGCTTGTGTACTCACAGTTTACATGTTTTATAAGTGTGTAATTATTTATCCAAAAGCTTACCCGGGCTCATGTGTACTGAAAGACAAATGTGGTCTAATTGGCCCCTCCCTCGCTGATACCAACCCTCTGCGCATCAGGAAGCCACAACGCCCAGCCTCCTCCCCCCCTCCTCTTCCATGCCCCTTAATTACAATGACTAGTTTGATGGATTAAGTCGACTGTATTGCAAAGAGAAGGTTCGAGGGCTGAAACCGCAGATTCGTGTACCTGCCTGAACCGTTTCTGACGGGGCCCGCAGTGTTTCTCCACTGCAACAAATGTTGCTTTAAATGAATTGATTGAGGCTTCTTTTACTCGTTGCTCTGGACTCAGGCCAAGATACAGGCTGTCTAGCACATTAGGCACCACCCCCCTTTGCAAGTTTGAAATGTGAGCTGCCTGCATTTTTTTCCCCTCTCCTCTCCTCTCCTCCCCTCCCACTCTCTCTCTCTCTCTCTCCCTCCCTCTCTCTCTCCCTCTCCCTTCTGGCGAAGTGGCTGTGGCTGCTTCTGTGTGATGTGTGTATTGGGAGAGCAAGCAATGGATCACTAGACAGAAAAAGAAGATACATCAATAACAGCTGCATACATCCGAGGTGAGGAGATAAGCATTTGGTTCTCTCTCTCCCTCTCTGCCTGTCCTCCCACCCTCTCTCTCAAGCTCTCTGTCCCCCCCCCCCCCACCCACCCACCACCACCATCACCCCTTCCCCACCCCCTTCTCAGTCTTTTAACCCTTTCCTGCAGCAGAAGCCGGTTCCTAATTTTGGTGATTTTTTTTTTTTTTTTTTGTCACGATGCGTACCTGCATTCTCCTCTGACCACAAACGCGTGTCCTGCTCTCCTTCTTGTTGCTGTTAGTGCTGTGTGAAGTTGCTGTTTTTCTTTTTTCTTTTTTTAACAGCTTATCCCTGTTTTTCCTCTCATTGTCTCTGGGGTATTTGTTGCTTGAGTGCAAAGAAGCCGGTGGCAAGTACAGCAGGAGCCCATTAGCAGTGACTCCATCTGTGATTGGTTTTGCCTGCGAAACACAGAGAGCAGCCATGAATAATTGATGTGTATTGTGCAGTCAGTCACTGGACACGCAGGGAGAGAAGAGAGGAAAACAGAAGCTGCTGCCCTCAGACACCGAGGGAAACAAGGGGGGAAAGAAGGAGGGAAGGGGAGGAGAGGGGTTCGGAGAGAGGAAGAATGTTATAGAGAAGAGAGAAAGGTGGGAGGGATGGAGAGAAACACAGAGCTTTAAAATAGCCCCTCAGTAGTGCAAAGATTAGGCTGTCTTTGTTCTGCTGTTGCAGATTTGTGCTCAGAAGTGTTTCTAGACACATGAGTTCCCTTTTTTTCTGTTCAATGAAGAGTGAGAAATAAGCAGGGACATTGCTGGAGTTAGTCTGGTAGAAATGTGGGTGGCATTTTAGACATGGAGAGGAGACTGAGGAAGAGTCTTTGCCACAGCGAAGAGGACCGGGCTGCAAAGCTGTGAGCTGTCAAAAGGAGGAGACAACAGATAAAGACTGCTGTGTTTGTAGAGGGTGTACTCAGTGACAAGAGGGAAGGTGGATCTGCTGCCACTGCTGTTGCTGCTGCTGCTACTCACAGGAACTTCACATTATTTCACCCCTAGGGGGGCAGATAGAAGGCTGACTCCTGCATTGGTGGGTGCAAGCAGGCACCCTGCCATGTCTTAAACTAACGGAATGGGCTTTGACAGTATGACGAGTGCCTCGCAGCGCCCCGCGTGATAGAGTTGCAACAGCTGACTGCTGCATTTGACCCACTTACAGCTCACACAGAGGGGGTCAAAATGGCCTTGATTATCTCTCTCTGAGTTGCTCTGACCTACTTGAGGCAGCGTTTTTCCACGAGACTCTTGGCAGTTTATCACACCCACTCCCCTCAGTGCCACACAGTGCAACCAGCCAGGCTCACTGCTGAGGCACATGAAGGAATTCACTGGGTTCAGTTCACTGTTCTGTCACGGTCCAAGAGTTTAAACGGGAGCAACAGGTTTCAGTTTAAAAATCTGACTGCAGCGACTCAAGTGAGATACCAGTAAAAGCACTATTGTGGGTATCGCAGACTTCCCATTATCCAGTATCAGGCACTGAAGGGTTCTTGGTGTTATTATTGTAGGATCATAACTTACAATATAAAGCATGAGACAGCTGTTGTGATTTAAATTAATAAAATAATACAATCTAATATAAAATTACATATCTATTAATGTGGTGATTAAGTGGTGTCCTGTACTATATTTATTTTCTGCGTCACCTGTCAAACCCAACGCCGTGTATTTAGCACAAACTGCAAAATGAAGTTTTTGTTACGATTAAGAGTCAGGTGTAATTATTTTCTCCCACTGACGCCAATCGAACACTTCGGTCTCCAGAATTTCGGTTGTTTATTGTTGGCTTTCTCTCCACTGAAAGGGTTTTTGTTTAGCAGTGCAGCAAAGTCAGTCAGTCAGTACAGCATTTGGGCAATTATTCAAGTAATTCTTTGCTAAAAATGTGTCTTTGGGACAATTACCAACATGGTAAGACAAAAACTAGGCATCCACACTTCCAACTGTTCATAACTGTTGCTTTGTCACCTTCAATGAATCTCTTGTTCTTTGTATTGAACATGTTTGGGGGGGGGGGGTTCACACCAAGTTGTGAAATTGCACTTTTGGACTTTTTTCTTTGAAGTTTTTCGAGTTCCAAATCAAAATAACAGCACGCTGGAGCATGCCGATTGCTGATGCCATTTGTATACTCGTGGAAAGTGCAGGGCCCTTTGTTGCTTTACTTTAATCAAAGAAAATGCACTGTAGGTAATTATAGGCTGTAGTGTGTTTACACTTCTCGTTATATTGTGAAACCTCAAATGGGACTTTGATCGCATTTGATATTGAATCTTCCAAATAACAGATGTTAAACTGTGACTGAAGACAGAATGAGGAAAAGAGTCTCAAGTTTTGTAGTGGTTTATACAGTTTGTGATATTATAAGTGCTGCTGAAGGAAAACACTGGGCCTCTTATGAAAATAATTAGACTTTTTTTGTACTGTTTTAGAAAACCAAAGCTTATTTCATGGTGTGATCCGCACCTGAAAATATAGATAATCTTAGTTTTAAATTTGCATGTAGTTGCCAGGTGTTACTGTGGGTGGATTCTCCTCCTCATGTCAAAGCGGGACACGAGGGCCTCCGCCTACTTGCTGTTCTTTATCTGACAGAACAAACAAGACCAACTGAGAGCAGACTGCAGCAGCTAATTTTATCTTAATTTTTGATTAGTTCCCCCGAGTAATCATACATTTGGTCCTTTTTTAGGGAGTTGTGCGAAGGTGGAAAGCACTTCATCTTCATGTACTGAAGAAATTAGGGAAATGTCTTATTCAGGTGGGAATGACATGACGTAACAGTAAGAAATGTCCATAATTTTGCTTATAGTAGTATTTTCAGTCATAGCTGATTCTCAGGTAGTCAGTGGCGTACAAGATATATTTTACCATCTGGTCACTGACGTGTGTTTTTGTTTGTAAAGGGGAGCAATTCACAATCAAATGTGTGTCATATAATGAATATTTTGTGAAGTAAATTGTAAAATTTGAACCCTACAGAAACCAGCTGCTGCAGGAGATGTCAGTCTGACTCAGGTACTTGCCATATATTAAAGTGGTGCACAGAAACCCATTGGCTCAGTCCAAGCAAACATACTCATGTTGTAGCTGCTGTTGTGTTGTCTGTCTGAGTTTTACAGTATGAAGCATGTCGCACATGTATTGCCATCTTGCTTGTGTCACAGTTCATGTTTATGTTCTCGGCTTTTTGTCCAAACCATAATCAGCTGTTCCTGAAGTCATTATACCTCTCCATACCCACTTTTGTAAACAAGTTAGTAAGACTTGGGTAAGCTGCACGTACCTCAGACTTATGCAATGAAACTTTATCGATCGGAAACAAGCATACTGACGTTTTATATATAGATAATAGTAAAATGGATATGAGTAGAGGATGTGAAAATAGTAATACAAAATACACTTTGTGAAATAAATGGACTGTATAGAATAGGATAGATGAAAAAAGATGATAAAATTGTTGCAGGAATCTAGTTTAAAATTCCACACTATCAGTCAATTGTACAATACTGCTCTTGAACTACCCGTCATTTCTTTATATTTTGTTTCCAAGGAGTCAGACTTTCTTGTAAGTGATTTTAAAAGGTTTTTTAAAGTAGTTTTACAGGCTTTCTGAAGGTCTTTTGATTTTTCATTTGGACTTTTTATTGTTCTGTCATTCCTTTTCAGTCCAGTCCCTGTACCTGACTATTTTCAAAGGAATGTTTTTTCTTTGGTAAAACACACCACTGGCCTAACTGTTCAAACATGAAAAAAACACCTAACTCAACGCTTGTGTCTAAAAATAACAGTCAACTAAAAAAAAAAACGTTTTGAACTGTATTTTAAGCACTTTCTTACTATCAGCCTGTCACAGAACACGTAATTTGTTGCCATTTCTTTAGTTGAATGTAAAGAAAACTGTTTGATAGACATAAAGAAGTATTTTGGCATCAACAAGCTGATTCCTAAAGACCTATTACCCAAAAACTTGACATGGTGTGCAGTGCGTCCTTAAAAAGTTTGAGGAAACTGGATAAATGAAGGGCAAAGGAAGAAGTGGCACGGCTACAAATCTGCAGCAGGTGAACAGTATCTGAAAGTCATGTCCTTAAGAAATAGGGAAAAATCCAGCAAAGACCAGACACAGAACCTGAGAGATGCATCTGGCACTTCAGTTGATCCATCTACAGTTCACCAAAATCTCATCAGAAATAGTCTTTGTGGAAGGGTAGCTACCAAGAGGTCATTCTTAAGGAAAGGAGGCCAAATTACATAAGAACTGGACTGAAAATCAGTGGCAACAGGTTTTATGTAATAATGAATCCAGATTTGAAATTTTTGGTTCAAATTTTCCTCGATATGTACTGAGGAGGTCTAAGGAGAGGTAAAAAGTGAGTGCCTAGAGCCATATGTAAAGCATGGTAGATGCTCTGTCATGTTTGGGGCTGCATTTCAGTCAGTGGTTTTGGAGCTCTTGTCAAAACTGATGCAGAAAAGTAGCATCAAATTTTTTTATATACTATAAAATATCATATAGAAAGTGTCCAATTGGCTTCATTTTTCAGCATCACAATGATCCCACACACACTATTAATGTATTAAACCTGCGATCATCTTCTCAGAGAATGCAACAAAAGATAGTCCACATCCATAGAAGCGCTACAGGATTATCCTTCAGAAAGCCTGGAAAACTAGAACTTGACCTTGAACTTTTTTTATTGTCATTGTACAGTTGCCTGCACAGCGAAATTAGATAACAAGACCACAAAGGTGCAAAAAAAACCTCCACTATGTAGAAGTTACAGGAAACATTGTGGGGGTGTATACAAGGGCATCATAATATAATATAATAAATAAGGGTGGAAGGGCCATGGTCATTAAAGATAGGGATGGCAATTGCACATCTGCCAAGATATTGGACGGGACACAGTCAGTAGCAATAGCAGCAACATAGCCAATCAATAGCAGCGACAGAATGACTGTATGGGAGAAGCCTGCTCACACTCTTAATTAACATTAAGAGTTCTGACAGGCCACTGTCAGAACGTTCTGACAGGCCACTGTCAGAACGTTCTGACAGCCCACTGTCAGAACGTTCTGACAGCCCACTGTCAGAACGCCAAAAATTGTCAGAAGACTTCCCAGAGAAATTATAAGGAAGCTTGCATAAGAGGCTGTGTTAAAGAATAAAGGTGGCCATACCAAGTATTGACTTACAAGCTTGTTAGAATTGCCCTGTGTACTCTATTTCCATGTATATGTAAATGTGTCGGTAAATCACAGGACCCATTTTGCATTTTGCTAGCAAAATATAAAGAAATAAGGGGTGGCTCAGGACAGCACTGTATAATATTTTAAAAAATCATCAAAGACCAAGAAGCACTCAGTGTCAGAATAATGTCGGCTTGGATCAGGTTTGAGTTTCATTGTTTCCGTTTGGCTTGAATGTTTATCACGAGGGGGCTTTTTATTCAAATCCTGATCTGTTGCACATATGGAAGTCTCTAATGAGCCTAGAGGGGTGCCAAGACCAGACCCAGGTTCCACTAGTGTCAGCTTCTACTGTATTTATAAAGAAGCTTTGACCCCAGGCCTACTGTGTAAAGGTCACAGGTGAATCAGCCACCAGCGAATGCAGTCGCGACACTGCCGGCCATGCCCAGCACCCTGAGGTGGGCACAACTCCAGGCACATCTGCTCCATTGCTAATTAGTATCATTGTAGACAAGGGCTTAAGGCTGGGCCTTTGTTAATAGCAGCCTGTTGCTTGGGGAAACAGTCTGGCCCCTGTAAGCTGCTTCTCTGCAGGTCTGCTCAACTGATAATCTGGTTGGAGAACTCTACAGTTAGATCAACACTCTGTTGGTATATTGGCCATTTTTAGTCAGTGAAATGCGTTTCATCGAATAAAGAGGATTTCCATCATTTGCTGGGTCTTACTTGTTTTCAAATTGTAATTACTTTAACTAGAAGTAATATAAACATATTTGCTGTTTTACTTTTCTTTCTTCTGCATATTTCCTTTGATTTCCACCAATTTCGGTATAGTTAGCATGTCTTGAGACTTCAGTTTAGTTAACTTATTCACACAGCACAATACAATAGAATAAAATTACAGCATTATAACTGTGTGATAATCCAGTCCTGATTATTCGTTTCTGGCTAAGGAGCCATGCAATGCAAGTGTGACTTTAACAAAATGTTGATTTTTATAGCACAAGATTAATTTAAAAAAAATGTCCACGTTTTTAGTTGTGACAGATCTTAAGAACAGTTTTTCAAAAAAGCTATGAAACTTGACCTCAGGCACTTTTGTTGCCAGACCTTAACTCCCACATTAAGACATAAAGATGTAGGTTTGGAAGGAGTTTTGCTGCCAATCAGCTTAATGTATATTTTAACAGACTAAACACTGACGCTGGGGAGATGTTTGGCTTTAATGCATAGAGTACTAATCCTCAGCAGGGGGTGCAATGCTAGATTTCCACCTTCATGCTTAAAAGAGACACTGAATGGCGTGCCCTGTTTTAAATGGAAGAGATTTGTTGCATGTGCCAAAGGAGATTATCTTTTAAAACACTGCCCTGCTTAGGCAAGGGTTGGTTTCTGTGTTACCATGACCAAGAAATGACAGTCCCACTGATGAGATCTGCATTAATCATCTGGAGATTGTGGCATATATTGTATCTTGTTCCAGTTGGCATCCAGTTAGTCCTAAATCATAATCCTATCTGAAAATCCTTATCTGAAATCTGAGAGCACTGCTATTATTTTGAAGATACATGTTTTAAATTTCCTGCATTTTCTATATAGATAGATAAATTTGCATGTCAAAGAGGTTAGCTGGATATTTTATTATAAACTTTATTTTTTTAAATGTACTACAGCACCATTGGTGCGACATTAAGGAACACAGGATGTTAAAACAGCAACCTCCTTGTCTTCCTGCCTCCACATGGCCACATATGCTTGTGGCCTCAGTAAAACCTTTTTGGCGGGAGTCCAAGCGTCCCCCCCTCTTCACTTCGCCGGATGGACATGGCACGACATTGTGGCCATGTGGCCAGCAGGAGGCTGTATTTAAGCCAGGGCAGCTCTGAAATGGGCCATAAAACCTAGCCAGCAAGTCTGGCTCCCCGTGAGGCAACGGGCCTAAGTACTCATTGACAAGAGTCCAATATTACCGAGAGGGAGAGTGGCAGAGGGAATAATGTAAAAAAAAAAAAGATGAGGTACAGACAGGAGGCAGTTGTCTGGCCTACACAGACATGCTGTTTTATAGCTGTTAGCACTAATACTTTCAATCCACATCAAAGCTGATCTTGCATTGCTAACACTAACTTTCATCTTTCAATGAAAGATGCATAGCAGTCATGTGAAATCGCCCCTTAACTTTGATGCCGTGTAGCAGCCATGATACCAACATGTGCCTACTTTATACATCATCCCCACCTCATCGGGTTTATGAAAACCCTCAAATATGTTGCATAGCCACCCAAATTTAAAATCTCAAACTAATTTGACAGCCCCCATTTCGAGTTTGCCTCTAATGTCAACAGTTTAAGGGAGTGAAATGTGCACCATGTGTTTAAGGTGTTTCACCTGTGAGCTTCTACCTAATTATCCAGACATGGATGAACAAGTAGCAATCTTCTGGCCTGTCGTGGGGTGACAGGTCCGTAACCTGTTATACACTCGCCTTGCTGGTGAAAAAGCCTGCATGACGAACATGTCGCTTCCATTTCATTATCAAATTGGCATCAATGAATAATTCGTGGCATCTGTGTGAAGACAAAGAGAGACCTGATGCCTGCCAGGTTGGCATCCGTGGCTCTTTGGTTACTGTGTGCATGTCAGGCAGAGCGGGAGATGATTTACGATGCAGCTTGCAGTTTACGCAGGAGAGCTCAGCGGTGACTGGGCCTTCATAAGCGACGCCATAGCAACTACTTATTCATGTAGTTTTCCATACATATGTTGAAGAAAATCCCAGAGTTTTATAGTTCTGGGAAACCTACATGAGGCACATAAGTGAGGGATTCTTTGGCTAAAACTAAAAGTGGTTGTTTTGCATGGCTTCTTAGGTGCTTTCAGTAACCAGGGATACCGGGGCTCCCTAGACTCTGTCTTCTTTTAATTGACTTTGGCCTGCAGGAGGCTTGTGTCCATTCAATCCTTTCTGGGCAGAGGAGGGAGGGTGGGCGGAATCGAATGTGAATAGAGCGCTCTCAGAAACCAAAGAGTGCAGCCCACTAGAGCTGCTCTTGTTAGTTTGCTCATGGTCTTTGTTCTCCTTTCAGCCCTTCTGGCTAAACGTCTTCAAACAAGCCATTTAGGGGTCGTGATTCTCTACGACAGGTTTACTGCGAAAATTGGACTTCACTCCTATGGCTAATAAGGGAATAAGCGAGGAAGTACTGTCGATAATGTGACTCTGACGTGATGACAGGATATGTGCTGTGCGTTTGTGGGGAAGTTAGTGACCAAACCATGTGGGACAATGCCAGGTGGGACTCCAGGGTTGACAAGGGAGCAGGTGTCTATTACATACAGAGCAGAGGGAGGGGGAGGCAGAGAACGGGTGCGGATGAGGATCATAGAAACTCTTGGCATCTGCGTTACCTGCTGCCTCCCTTGCAGTGCCCTGCCAATAATGGAAGGAAAAGGAGGGAGGTAGAAAATGAAAAGGAGTAGAGGAAACTATTCTTGAGGCAGCAGCAAGTGTAGGGGTGACCTTTGTAATAGCAGCTATTCATGTGTTTAAGGTTATATTCTCCCTTGTAGCACATGGTCCTTAATCATTATGGTGCTCAATTTTTTTATTTTTTAACAATTTCTTAAAAGCACTAATATACACTGTGTAATGACATACAGTGTTAATGTCTGTAGCATACATGAAGTCTGCATGGAAGTTTTTGCCATCCAGTAGCAACTGCAAAAAAAGATGTATTTTGTTCTTATTAATTTAATATTATTATTCATCACGGTATTTGTTTTTGCATACTTTGACTTACTTTGTAATATGAGTGACAGTTGGTAAGTTGGTACTGTCTGGCGGGCAGAAGCTTTGCGTTGGGGATGATTTTACTGGATGAATGATATTGACACAGGAACATCTGCCGAGTTTATTTCCAGATTTTGTAAATTGATTGGTCTGTGTTGTATTTATAGATGAGTCCATGGTATGTTGGGCATGGGCATCACCACTGTGGTGGCTACAGTGGGGCAGCTGTGCAAGTGGAAAGATGACGTTTCAATGTCTGAATCCTCCAGTCTGCATGTCAGTGTGTCCTTGAGTAAGCTGCTGGACTCCAAATTGCTTCTGATGCATAGAATAATGTGCTGTATACACGTGTGTGAATGGGAAAATGCCTTGTGGTGTAAAAGGACTGCACGTGCACATGTACTGTGTAAAATCAATACGGTTTACTAAACTGAGATTAGAAGGTAATGCTGGCTAGCTTGGTTAGCAGCAAGCTAACTCACTAAATAACCGACCTTTATTGGTTTAACTGTGTTAGAATATTTTGTTTAATTACCTTGTTAGTGCAGAAAGAAAGTAGACCTTAAAAATAAGCTAATGTCCCAAAAAGCAAATAACTTTACACACAACCTTGCAATTGAAATTTTAATTGAGATCTCTCTAGCACTGATAGTCACATGTTAAGGTACTACAGAGCAGCCACTTGGCCTACATAACAGTATATGGTAGTCACTGTCATTTTTTTAACACATGCCTATATAGCTGCCTTGTTGCCTACAGCAAACTGATACATGAAACTCTTAGAAATGAGCAAAATTTTAAGAATCTTTTAACAGCACAAAATAAATTCTATCAACCTCCATACAGATATCTCGAAAGATGAACATCTAACTTTGCAGTCAAATGACAAAAATATTAATGTTGCAATCTGGGTTAACTGACCTTTTATTAAAAGCTCTTTGTTTTCGGGAGAGCACGGCAGAGCCCAAATCAGAGTGTTTAATCAGCACAGTTTATCTCTCTGCCTCGTGTCTGCATGGGCCATGGATGGAAGGTTGGGGGAGCATTAGGCTATCATTGGATAGAGCATTGAATAACTGTCAGGGATGCAGTCCATGTCATTTGTCATGTCTCCCTGGGGCTTTATGACAGCAAGTGAAGCTGGAAGCTGCAGACCCAATCACTGAACCACCCATCTAGTCCCAGCAGATGCGTTTACCACCCTTCGCCATGGTTGACCATCAGGCTGGGCAGCTGAGCACCAGAATATCAATACGGCTCAGACTCAGCTGGGCCCCTGGGACCATCTACGAGGCAAACAGGATAGCCTTGTCTCCTTATGGAAGGCAGAGACTCATTGCCGCCAGGGAGACCAATGTAAACATGGCAGAAGGATGCTCTCTAGCACAAAATGCCAGTTTGATTCACTCCAGAATGGTCTTTGAGATTTGGAAGTGCAACACCTGAGACAATTATCTCCAGATTTGGCTCTTCTCAGAGAGACAGATGAGTCTATTGAAGGGCCGTCTGTGGGAGGAGTGGAGAGGAGAAACAGTAATCCTTTTGTGTTCCTCATCTGCACTGTCCTGAGCCGTGTTTGGGTGTAGGACGAGTAGGAGGGAGCGACTGAAGAGAAACGAGTTGGCTGTTCCTCCTCCCGTCATCTGAAACCTGAAGTTTATCCTCTGAGTCAATGACAGGGCTTCTCCTTTAAACCGGTTGGTGCTTAGTGGAGGTGGTAATTTTGTGCAGAGATAAGCCCTTTATCTAATGATGGGGTAGAATAATTCTTTAAGTGGCAACACTTGTGATTCCTTTTCTCTCTCTCTCTTTTTTTTTCCTGTTTCTCTCAGATAGCCGATGTATTGTCATCTTTCTGCTATGTTCCACACGGTTGTTGTTTATGTCCTGCGGCTGTTGATGTCGGCGTGAAACAGGGACGCTGTCTGCTTACCCAGACGGCCCCACAGTGGCACAGCTATGGGATAAATTGTGGAGACATGTTTATCAACATAGAAGAAGTGCAAGTTACCCCTTGTTGGAAGAGAATAATGGGACCTAATTGAGCTGTAACATGCTGGCTGGTCGCCAGGCCCTTGAATTGAAAACTCTCTCCATCAGAAGGGGGTCTGAGGAGAGGGAGGGTGCTGTTAAAAACACTGCAGGACGTACTAACAAAAATGTGAAACCCGTAAACCTATTAGCCACACTTGGATCCGGTTTTTATCAAATTAAAAGTAACTCAGGAATCTGCGCCTTTACCTTTGAGCGTGATGCTTTTATCAGAAAGTGCACCTGAGCGGCCTTTTCCGTCAACTAAAGCACAGCCGTGGTAAAGTCAGATCAATTCTCTGGAGGAACAGCACAGCCTGTCTCCTGGCACCTGCCTTGCCAAGAAGAGGAGGGGGAGGAGGAGGAGAGAAAAAGAGAGGGAGCGTGAGCGGGTGGGAAAGAGGAAAAACCCAGCTGCCTCTGTGCCTGAGCCCCGTGCTGCTTTTAAAGGAGTGGGAGGGAGAGGAGAGGGAGAAGCAAGGAGACTGCTGGCACCATCTGTACATGTCTTTTGTATTCCAGCCCTCATCTTTACACAGAGTGAGGCTGGTGTGCTCAGTGTTCAAATGAAAGGATAGGAGGTGCCTTTTGGGGTGCAGTGCTCTGAGAGGAGAAGGTGTGTGTTTGTGTGTCGAAGCAGAAACTCAGTTTTGTCCTCGGAAAATTCACCACACTCAGAGGACATCTTGTGTCCTATTTATTTTACGCCTGTGTGTGTGTGTGTTGTTATAAGCTCGTGCTGTTTCTTTCCTTGTCTGAGTGTGCTGGTAAGCTTGTATGGTTTGCAAGCAGCCATGTGTGGTCAGATGTCTGGGTTGCCATGTTTGTGATGGGAGTCAGAAGCTTTTGTTTGTTCCTCCTTCCTATCAGCCCCATTAGACTGATGTCTCCTCTCTCGCTGATTCATTCAGCCTTCTGTATTTTCTTTATTTTTAATCTCGGTTGTTTCTCCCTTGTGCGTCTGCATCTGTATGTGTGTGTGTGTGTGCGTGTAATATGTGGCAGCCCACCCTTGCATGTGGCAGCAGGGTGCATCTGCCTGCGAGGACAGCGCGCACTGTCTGCTGTCATATTGACGTGGCTTTTTTGCGCGAACCGCAGCTGAAATCACCAAGCACTCTGATTCACCCACCCCTCCCGCTCCTTACTCAGCCTAGAAGTGCTGTGAATCATAAGAGGAGGTGGCTGCCCTGCTCTTTGATTGAATCCACATTCCCTTTCTCCTCAGACAGCCACAGAGAGAGGCTAGAAGGAGGCAGAGGAAGTGAGAGGGAGAGAAAAGGGAAAAGTGAGTCTTTTGTAGTTGGCACAGTACAAACACATGCACTGCAGATGAAAAGCATATGATTCGATCAAACGCACTCTGTGGTAGCTACCTAACCAAGTGGTAGGTAGGTGGGGAGAAGGGAAGGACTGGAATTCATTTGCAGGCCCAGAGTGAACCCTAGTGGCCATGAGCTACAGTGGCATGCAGGATTTAGGCTGATCCTTTATATTGCAGCTTAAAGGTACAGGCTTTGGGCTCTTAAAATGTTCCAACATTTCTTAGAACAAACACAATCATGATTTAGAAATTTCTGTCCACGGGTAGACTTTTCAAACTAAATTAAACTGAACAAAAAGTAACAGGATAAAAATATTTTAAATAGCAGAGCCTGTGCATGTGGGTCGCACATGGCTATTTATGCAATGACATTTAGGTGTGGTTATGTGAGTATTAGCGTAAATATAAGCACAGTTGATATAAATCAATGGCCCCAGTGTGCACTTGTGTGAGGTATGAATATAAGCTGTTTAGTGCATTTCCCCCAAACACTCCTGTTTTCCCTCACATGAAATATGCTTATTCACTAACTACAAGTGCCAGAAAATAAACCGCCCTAATTTTGAAATAAATAATTTATTTACTAAATAAATAAATCATAACAACCTGTAAACATATCACTCTTGAGCAAACATTGTTTTTCACATCTCATGAATGATAGGATGTCTTTGTGTTTAATGTTGTTGCACTGTTACATACTGTTTGCTTGTTCCATTTTGCAGGTACCTTGCACAGAATATAGCTCCACAGTTGTGCCATAGGGTACAATGCATATTTATTGTTGTGCACTTTTTTCCAGTCAGGCCATTGCTTTTTGGATTTTTAACATGAACTTTTGCTCAGAAGTGTTTTGCTTTTTTTGTTCTTAAGTGCTTGCAATAGTAGGGTGGTACCTCTGTAGTTATTTCTAACAGGTCTCCAATAGTACTTATGTACTCTGCTCTCTTTCCAGCCCTCCTCTCCTCGTGGTGTGAGGAGCTTGGACGCCTCCTCCTCCTCCGTCACCAGAAGAACAGGCAGAACGAGCCTCCAGGAAAAGTGCCCATGCAGCCCCCCATGAGTTCCATGAAGCCCAGCCTCTCACATGGGTCAGTGTTCACTGCTGTGCTTTTTGGCTTGTGTGTGAGATGTGTTTGTGTGTGTTGGGTATGCGAACAGACAGACTGGGCCCTTGGGGAAAGCCCTTCCTCTCTGTGTGAGGCCCGTTGTTCCTTATGGATCAGTGGCTAGACAAACTGCCAGACAAACTGCATTTAGCACAGTCAATAGTGGCAAACAGTAACTCAACCATTTGCCTTTCAAGAAGAAGAAGAAAAAGACGCATTCATATTTTTTTAAGCTTAACCACATAACTTGCCTTTTCCTGTCTTTCAGCAGTTGCAAACATACTTACTAGAACTATACTGTAAATACTTGTGCTGCTTGGCAAACCATTTTGTTTTGCTTAAGTGAAATGTGTTTTCTATTCCCTGCAGAGATGGGTCTTTTCCCTATGACTCAGTTCCCTGGCAGCAAAACACCAACCAGCCTCCTGGTTCAGTGTCTGTGGTGACCACTGTGTGGGGTGTGACCAACACTTCCCAGAGCCAGGTGAGATCCCCTTTTTGCTTGAGAGTAAAAATGTGCCTGTTCCAAGTCTTTATATTTAATAGCTGTAATAATACCACCTGCAGATTTGTGTATTTGGCAGTGGTATTCTGAATTGAACCTCATCTGAAATCAGTGAAACATTTACATGTGTTTTTCCCTCTATTCCTAATGTGTAACAGGTGTTGGGGAATCCCATGGCCAACAGTAACAATCCCATGAACCCTGGTGGTAACCCTATGGCCTCGGGTATGTCTGGTAACACTCCAGGTATGAACTCTCCTCAGTTCCCCGGTCCGCAGCAGCAGTTCCCCAACAAAGGCAACTCAAACCCGGCCTATATGCAGCAGGGGATGTACGGTCGACCCAACTACCCTGGAGGAGGAGGCTTTGGTGGCAAGTAAGTAACCAGTAGATGGATTGCTGATGGTCACTGGAGTGATTAAAAATGCTTAAAGAACTAATTCAGACAATTACTTTAATTAATTCTCTTCTCTAGAACTTCTTTAATATCTTTTTGCTTATTCTTATAGTTACCCTGGAGGGCCGAATCCTGGACCCGGTGGAATGGGCATCCCTCCGCACTCCCGTCCTCCCTCTGACTTCACCCAGCCTGCCGCTGCTGCCGCCGCAGCTGCAGTTGCTGCTGCTGCTGCCACCGCAACTGCCACTGCAACAGCAACTGTAGCTGCCCTGCAGGAAACCCAGAATAAGGACATGAACCAATATGGACCGGTAGGATGACGCACAAACTGATAGCATAAACTGTTGCCTTTTGTGCACGTGTGAGACTACGGTACTTAGAATTCATCAACTTTGACTTTTGGCTCTATCCCTTTAATGCTAACAATAGCAAGCTGGAGTACCACATTTATTTGCAACAGAAGCAAACAAACTGTTTCTCAGATGTTGATACCATTTTGTTTCTTTCTGGTGGAGTTTTTTTGTTTGTTTGTTTGTTTGTTATCTATAAAATCTTTTGATTCAACAGAAACTGCGTAATATTGACAGTCAAGTCTGAGGTGGTTGATCAAATTCTTTTTGTCTTTCAGATGAGTTCCTCTTTCCAGATGGGGCCAAATCAGGCATACAACAGTCAGTTCATGAACCAGCCAGGACCCCGCGGCCCTCCATCCCTTCCTGGAAACATGGGCACAGGCATGAATGCATCCAACATGAGCGGGCCTCCAATGGGAATGAACCAACCCAGGGGCCAAGGCATGGGGCCTTTTGGGGCACACGGTCAAAGAATGCCTCAGCAAGGCTATGCAGGTCCTCGGGCTCAGGGCATGGGTATGCAAGGCATAAAAAGACCGTACCCAGGGGAGGTGAGTGGATTCAACAGTGTCACCTTAAATATGTAGCTCCGTTGCTATATGCTGAATGTATGTCCCGGTCACTGATTCCACAGCCAAACTATGGTGGGCAGCAGTATGGACCAAACAACCAGTTCCCTAACCAGCAGGGCCAATATCCCACACCAAATGCCTCCAGGCCGCTGCCATCCCCCAACTACCCTGGCCCGAGGATGCCAGGACAGCAGCTGCAAGGCCAATACCCACCACCCAGTGGTGCCATAGGCCAGTACTATAAGGTGCAGTGTTAAAGCTATTCAATAAAAATGTGATGGTGTATTTCATATTGTATATGCAGTTTTATCAAAGTCTCACTGACATTTTTTTTTAGCTAATAATGGTGTAAATTTGACAAATTATTTGTTTAATTAAAATCACAGCAAGAGCCACCTTTCAATGGCCAAACAAATAACTTCTCTGGGAGTGGATATCAGTACAACCAGGGAAATATGAATGGGGTAAGTCTACTTTGGTACCAGTTTATTAAAATTTAAAATTACATTATACTTGAATGTACTCTTTAGTGATTTAAGTAGTTGATTTACAACTCAATTTGTGTTTTATATAGCCTCCAAGGCCAGTGGGGAACTACCCTCACTCGCCTGTGCCAGGGAACCCTACTCCTCCAATGACACCAGGAAGTAACATCCCGCCGTACCTGTCGCCAAACCAGGATGTGAAGCCACCCTTCCCTCCTGACATTAAACCAAATATCACCGCACTCCCTCCCCCACCAGGTCAGTAATTAATCAATGAACAGTAAGTTCAAGCGTTTTAAACTTTTTTTTAAGTCTGTGATTTAAGGTTGGTTCTTATCTCCAAAAACAGCAAGCCACAACGAGGAACTGCGTCTGACGTTCCCAGTGCGGGATGGAGTAGTCCTAGAGCCCTTCAGGCTAGAACATAACCTGGCTGTCAGCAACCACGTCTTCCATTTACGGCCCTCTGTACACCAGACACTCATGTGGAGGTAACGCATATTTATGTGCTACTGCTTTTTTCCCCCATCCACTTTAACAGTTATATGGGTCTTTTAGGCTGTAAATATTCTCTTATTGATTTTCATTAGTAGCCAAGAACATTAGATTTAAAAAAAAAACAACCCTTTTCCCAGGAACGTGACAAGTAAGGATCATTAAGGCATTAATTTTCAGAATTTTCTGGAGTATTGCAATTTCCTTCATCACTATCTTAAGTAAAAGTCAATTCAAGTCAAAAGTCCTGATATGAGGATTTCTCCTGCTGCCAAGCTGAGATTATATCCTAAGTTTAGCATCCAATTAATGTTATATATTACCTCAAAAAATTTCCCTGTTAATGTGTGAGAATGAATTCCCGTTATTCTAACTCATGTATTGCATACAGTAACCCTCCATAACCGTAACCGCTTTATATTTTATCTGTGCAGGTCGGACCTGGAGCTGCAGTTTAAGTGCTACCACCACGAAGACCGTCAGATGAACACGAACTGGCCGGCATCTGTCCAAGTCAGCGTCAACGCCACGCCGCTCACAATCGAGCGGGGAGACAACAAGACCTCCCACAAACCCCTGCACTTGAAACATGTATGCCAGCCTGGAAGGAACACGATCCAGATCACAGTCACTGCCTGCTGCTGTGTGAGTACACACATTTCCAGAGCTAATGAAAAAAATAAACAGGTTCATACAAATCCACTCAAGTCAAATGCAAAATGTTTCCCATCAGATGATATTTAATGCTAAAAGAAAGAAAATAACAAAAGGGATCTGTCATGTCTCCTTTTTTTTTTTCACAACTGATCAAACAGTAAAGAATGGATAAAACAGATACACCTTAGGAGAATGTCTTTGATAGTCACTTAGATGTTTTTTCCCCCCAGTCGCACTTGTTTGTGCTACAACTGGTCCATCGGCCCTCAGTTCGCTCTGTCCTCCAAGGCTTACTGAAGAAGAGGCTTCTGCCTGCAGAGCACTGCATCACCAAAGGTATTCACATTCATTTTGCACCCTTATGTCCTCATTGCTCTGTACTTGTTTACTCACTGTGTTTCTTCTCCTGCCTCACAGTAAAGAGGAACTTCAGTAGCGTGGCAGCGTCGTCGGGCAATACCACATTAAACGGGGAGGATGGCGTGGAGCAGACAGCCATCAAGGTTTCGCTCAAATGTCCAATCACCTTCCGGCGAATACAGCTTCCAGCAAGAGGGCATGACTGCAAACATGTTCAGGTAAGACTTCAAGGATACACCATCACAGTAAAAGTGACAAACAAATAGAAATATACATTCAAAAAATCTATTTTCTTGTTCTTGCAGTGTTTTGATTTGGAATCATATTTACAACTGAACTGTGAGCGGGGAACATGGCGATGTCCTGTATGCAAGTATGTCTAAGGAGTTAAAATGCTAAGGAGTACATGCACTTGCCTTATTTAGATGACTTTTTCTTAAATACTATTTCTCTTTTTTCCTCAGTAAAACTGCGTTGTTAGAAGGACTCGAGGTGGACCAGTACATGTGGGGAATCCTGAATGCTATTCAAAAGTAAGCAGAAATAGGAACATCAGTGCAATCTTATATGCATATGTATTTTTCTTTTAACTTAACTATTTGATTTCATCTACATTTTATCAGCTCTGAGTTTGAGGAAGTGACAATTGACCCGACGTGTAGTTGGCGGCCGGTGGCTATAAAATCAGAAATTCACATAAAAGAAGATCCAGATGGACCACTGGCAAAGAGGTTTAAGACGATGAGTCCCAGCCAGATGATCATGCCTAATGTGATGGAGATGATAGCTCAGCTTGGCCCCGGACCCTCACCATACCCATCGCTTCCTTCTGGGCAAGGAGGCAATAACAGCGAATACGGAAGCCAAGGTAGCTCAAACGTACAAAAAGTACAGTAGCACCCAGAATTATGCAAACAAAGCAGAGCAACAACAAAAAATTTTAAACATATTCTGTCTGTGTCTAGGCAACAGTTACCAGAGCCATGGGAACTTTGATTTCCCTCACGGGACCCCTGGTGGTACATCAATGAATGACTTCATGCATGGTCCCCAGCTGTCTCACCCACCTGACATGCCCAACAACCTGATGGCACAAGACAAGCCACTGTCCCACAATATGCCTGACACAGTGAGTTTACCAACAATTCCTAATATACTGACTCTGTCATATTTTGTATTTTGTTACATAATGTATACTTTTTGCTTTACTTTGTATATAGACTAACTATAAAAGTGGGAAAATACTGGCAGCAACCAGTTAGCATAGCTTAGCATAAAAAACAGTTACTGGCTACAGCTAAATTAAATATGCAACTTGAGTCAGAATAACTAAACTTACCAATAATTGGTTCCACTTCCATATAACTTACATATTCATAAATTTAGCCAAGCTAGCTGAGCTAGCCAAATTATGGCTTTAGCTTTATATTTAAAGTGTTTGTTGGAGGTTGTTAGCAGTCACAAAATGAAACAGGTTGAAAGACGTATATGGCTATTCTGAATTATTCCCCCTCTCTTTCTCTACAGATACCTCATTCTGTTGGCAATGACCAACCGCATGGTCCACTGCAGCAGAGTTTACACGCGTCTCCACACCCTGGGAGCCAATCAGGGCAGCAGCTACACCACAGCGGGCCTCCTCAGCCCTCACGACAAGCTCCACCTCCTCAACAACAGCAGCAACAACAGCAACAACAACAGCAGCCCGGCCCCAACAACCACCCTCACAGCGACCTGGCCTTCAACCCCTCCAGCAGTTTGGACAGCCAAGCAGGGTCAGACATGCCTGAGCCGTCCTTAGACGTAAGTCCTCTGAAACAATCAGAATCTTCACATCTGTAATCTGACATATTTAACAGTTGATGCAAGGAGATTCCTTGAATACTTACATAGCAAATTTTTGTTGTCCTTCCTTCTACCATACAGCTTCTTCCAGAGCTCGCTAACCCAGATGAACTGTTGTCCTACCTGGATCCCCCAGACCTCCCCAGCAATAGCAACGATGACCTTCTATCGCTCTTTGAAAACAACTGAGGCGATTCAGAAACATATAATCACTGACTGCTGCAGTTTCCCTGAGATCCCAAGGCGGTCACTCAGTACTTGATAAACACAAAGATGCACTCCCTTTCTCTTCTTCCTCTTGTACAACTTTCATTCGCCAGCACAGATTGACTGAAAGAGGTTACAACTCAAAGACACGGCAAGGGTTTTCCCTGCCCTCTCACCCAGAGGTGATAACTTTGAACTGTGCAGCTATACTCAGTTGATTTTCTTTTTTTTTAAATGTCACACACATGTGTATGTGTGCTTATTAGGAACGCGTTGTAGCATTTTTTTTATTCGTGTTTTGTTTCCTTTTCTGAAGAAAAAGGAATTCACTGTAAAAAAAAAACAGAAAAATAACTGAAAAAACCTGCGCTATCTGGCCAGTGCGTCTTATCTTATTCCAATCTGAGAGGCCACAGCTTCCTGGTGTCGCAGCTCCATTCCCTGACTGGTCTGGTTAGTCGCACTTTTTTGTCCACCACACATCATTTAAAAGCACAAGAGATTCTGACAACGCAAAAACACAAAAATCAGCCTTTCCAAAAAGAAACAAAAAATAAGATCAACGTGTCCATCTTTGACAAAATGTTTTTTCTAAAACAAATTTAAGCTCCTCTGCCAAGATTTTAAAAAATATTTTTGGGACTGATCGGCATCCACTTTGTCTACGATTGTGCTATTTTTTAAACACATAGATGTCCCTCCTTTTTGGTTTCGACAGCAGAAAATGAAAAAAATTGCCCCAATTACACCAAACAACATTCATAACAGAGTAGCATATCTGTCCATCTACATATTGTAAAGTTATTGTCCCCTGTACAAAGAAGGGATTTCATTGGAAACGTAAGGTACAACGTGCGAGGTTTGGGTTCCTGTGACGCTCCTGCTTTGTCGCTTCCTGCTACAACTCCTTCCATCAGCTCTGCATGAGCCATCGTGTTTCTCTTGTCAGGAGTTTTACTGAATTACATCTCTCTTCCCAGTTAAATGATGTTGTTTAAGTAATCTACAAAGTGCATGTGTGCCAAGCCCTTGTCTAGTGCTGTTCCAAGTGGTGATAACAAAAGATAGTGTGGTTTTTATCAGTTGCTGTTTCCACAGACCTTGTTTGTTTGCTTGTTTTATGATTTTCTGTCAGGTTTAGTATGATTTTATTTAACACTAACATTGAAGGGATGATGTTGATGTCAGCAGTACATTTATCATGTATTTGCTGCATATACTGTGTTATGTTTATTATGTTTTTTTTATTGTTGCTGCACAATTAAACTATACATAAACCTTTTGGGAAACTGCTCAACATCACCAAAGTTAGAGGGATGAGAATGGAAATGTTTGTGCTTGCTTGGTCCTGTAAAGACTGAAAGTGTGTGAGTGTGTGTGTGTGTCAGTGTGATTGGATGTAATATTGGTTTTAAAGATAAAGGAGAGGACAGTTTATCCATCACTGCTGTTCAAGAAGTGGTTTTCAAAGCAGTATTGGTGCAGATTTCTTTCTTTTTGCCACATTTGTTTTCATTTTAATGTTAAAAAAAAGAGTGCTGTTCTGTATGCAAATGTATTATTTTTTAAGAAATGCTATCGTACTGTAAATATCATTGTGAATATTTTTGTATCATCTTGATAATGTTTGTCCTTCGATCATTAGTCGTCCAACTTAACCACATATGCTCCCAAACCAGCATACGGCTGTCTCGTCTCCACGCCGGGGCGTAGCCAGCCCAAGCATTTCATAAGCTATCGCAGGTCATCGTCGTTTCCCCCGAGTCGCTTTCCCACCTGTTCATGTCCTAATATTCGTTGTCCCCTTCCTTGCATCAGCTCAAAGTGCTTGTGTATCATCGTTTCAGTTTTCAGACGTTGCACTCAGTTCGAAGCAATATTTTCCCTCATGCTACGATGTATTGATTCAAAATGATCAATGTTGTCTGCTCATGAATTTATGTTGACCTTTGTCAGTGATGCTGAACAGTAATGGGTTTCGAATTATGTGGTGTCAGCTGGCTTTCAGTGTAATTAGTGAGCTATGTGAATATCATAATTGTTGCTAATTGTCAGTGGTATTTTAAAGATATATCACAACCATATTTTAAAGAAATTCATGATATTGTTTATATTTTTGTTATAGAAAAAATGTGGCTTTTTTAAAAAAGCATGAGACCATATACATTTTTATCCCCTTTGTTCTTGGTAAATTATTTTGTACTGGTTTTCTTATTAATCTGTAAGGCTAGAAATCCAATTTCTTTCAATTGTAGCATTGTGCTGAATCGACCATCCTGATTTCATGTACGCATTATTTTTAAATGTTATAAAAGGAATTTGTTTTTTCCTATTCAGAGCCCTAACTTGTTTCATATTTTAGTCACAAGGAAACATCAAATCAAAAGTCTGTGCTTTCAACAGTTCACTGGTGTGTTTTCATTCTTCGCGATCTGAATTGAAACTTTTAAACAATCCCACGGAAGTCTTTATCATTTCAGTCTTTTTCTTCTTCTTTTCAAATTGGTGAAAAAGGCAGCACCCCTAATTTGTAGTTGCACAATCACAATAAAGGGACATTTCTCTGGGGGGGGATGTTGTTTTAAAAGAAAAAACAGTTGAAAAAAGAAAACGAGTTAATAAAAAATTTAAAAATTTAAAAACAAAAAAACAAAAAGGAAGGGCACGTTCGCTAGTTTGACCTGGAAAGGATTTTAAGACCAGGTCAAACATCCCAAGGATGCCTGTATATATGTAAATTAATATAGAGACATGTGAACAGAAATGTATTCATTTTCCCTGGGAATGTGCATTGTTTCTTCAGAATAATAAAAAGCTTGCAACCCCTCTACTGGAAGTGGCTGAATATGGAAAATGAAACTTGTTAGTTAGTGTCTGTGGGTATCGCTCAGCATTTTGTTCCCACTCTGTATTATACTTTCACCTCTTTTGTTACGGGAACTGGGACAGCAATGTTTTACATGTAATATTTAGCCTAAATGTTCTAGTCTGTCACCTGCATACTCTGAGGTGCTAAAGCTAAAAACTTAAAAAACAAATACATTTAAAAAATTAAAAAAATACATAAAGCAAAACAAACAATAAAAAAAAAACGGTTACAAAGAAAACTGCTCGGAGATGAGGGAGAAGCACGGTGGGAGGGACGGGTCCAGAAGATTGTAACCAATCCATAGTTTGTACAATTTTTGATATCATGAACAGTTGGAAAAATTATACAACCTAAGGTGATTCATGCAATGTGGCCATTGTCTCTCTGTTTGTACATTGTATGTACAATCATTTCATATTCTAAACTGGTGAGAAAATAAAGGAACTAATTGTGATTTTTAGTCTTGCAGAACTGTATGTAGTTAGATGATGTGACAACCTAATATTTATCTAATAAATATGTATTCAGATGATACCTGTATGTCACTGTGATTTTGTCTTTTGTGCACTTGTGATGCAGTCTGCGAGACCTGTCTGACTCGTGTGCTGTTTACAAAAGCACGAGGTGTAAATTATGGATTTTTACTCAGATTTTCATTGAGTTGGCTCAAGGTCGCCTTGCCATTGAGTGAAAAGTTGACAAACTAATAATTACTGACACATCAAAGTAAGGCTCTCATGAATTGCAATCGCCAACTGAACATTTTTTGAGAATCAGTCAACAAAGTAATGGAATTATTTTAGAAAATATCATTATTGAACACTCTGTTACAGTCCTTTTTTTAAAAGTACTGTACATTTTATTATACTTACAAGATTGAAAAAGGAAAGTGAGAAGTTCAATTTCCAGTTCTACTGTATGTTGATACCAATTAGATGCCTTGTCATAGTTCTCCAGTGTGCAACTTCAGCCCATACAGGTTTCAGTTTTTCAGACACAACTATTGGTTCAGTAGCTAATGTTGATTTGAATGTTATGCAACCATGCATAGGTCGATAGAAGTCACTCCCTAAACAATTATGATTCATAAGCTGCCAAAACTGGTTTTATCTAAACATACAACCAGTGACTGAATGTTCAAGAAATATACCAGGTGGGAAAAAGACCGTTGGCGTTAATGTGTAATTCCAGTCTCTTTTTACTGTGAATGTAACTAAATAATAACATTAACACACTACAAGCTAACATTTAGCATTTAAAAACTTCATTTAAAATGAAAAAGTCTTGAGGAGTTTATGTTTTATGTTTATGTTGCGTGCATAAACGGTTATTCTGTCCTGTATGTAAACATGATAGCTCGAAAAGTTTAGAATTAATTATGTACAGAGGGTGTACACAGGGGGCAAGTCAACAATCCATTAAAATCCATTAAAAAAATTAAAGTTGACGAGAAAAAAAAAAAAAAACCCTTACAACCTTATAATTTTAACTAAACAATAATTCTTCTGAGGATGGTGTGTAATATCAACACAGATCAGGTATAACATCGAGACCACTAAAAAGGAGATGTGAATAACACTCATTATCTTTTCATCATGGCACCTGTCAGTAGATGGGATCTATTAAAGAACAAGTTGATGTGTTGGATGCAGGAAAAATGTGCAAGCGCAAGTATTTGAGTGAGTTTGAAAAGGTCCAGATTGTGATGAGAGGACTGGGTGAGAGCATCTCCTATAGTGCAGCTGTTTTGGGGTGTTCTTGATTTTCAGTCACGAAAGGGTCACGTACATGTGCTACCTATCTAAGCAGTGTTGCGGACAATACAAACCCTTCATGATTCCCTGACGGCTGTGGCCTCTTTCAGCAGGATAACCTGCCCTTGCCACAAAGAAAAAATAGTTCAGGAATGGTTTGAGGAACACAACAACGAGGCTGCCTCCTAGACGTCAATCCAGTTGAACATCATTGGGATGTGCTGGACAAACAAGTCCAATCCATGGAAGCCACACCTCACAACTTAGAGGACTTAAAGGATCTTGGTGCAAAGCACACCTTCAGGGGTGTAGTGGAGTACATGTCTTGACAGCTCAGGGCTGTTTTGGTAGCAAAACGGAGATCAACACAATATTAGGCAGGTGGCCATAATGTTACACCCAATCAGTGTATGTTTGTATTAGGGGGGCAACAATACTCGTATCGATATTGAACCGTTCGATACAGTGCTTTCGGTTCGGTATGCATATATATCAAACAATACATAATGTTTTATTTATTTTATCAACTTTTCTTCTGACGATGCTGTCTATGTTGAGCGCTCAGTGGATCTGCGTTCGACTACTCCGCCTAGGCTGCACTGTCGAGTGCAGATCCACTGAGCGCAGCGCAAGCTAGCAAGACAGAAGCTAAGCTCGTTGCAACATGGCAACTGCCTTAACGCTACCCGAAAATGAACCTCCCCCACCCTCATTCAGATCTGGCGTTTGGCCAGTGTTGCCAACTTAGCGAGTTTGTCACTATATTTAGCGAGTTTTCACACCCCCTTAGCGACTTTTTTTCTAAAAAGCGACTAGCGACAAATCTGGCGACTTTTTCTGGTGTTATTGGAGACTTATTTATGACGACTTTTTGACGTGAAAGCAGGTATCGCTTTTACTCTCAACAAGCAGCGGGTGCTGCCGTGGGCACCTCGCCCGTTCCAAAGCGCTCACGGGCGGAGGATAGTCCTCCCCCAGCTGCTATCAGGGCAGAAGATGTTCACACCTATTCGTCCAAACTGCAAATGAATCGCGCATGAGCGAAGCTGCTGCTCCTGCACTGATTGTAACGCAGTCAGTTCTTCTTTTACTGTTATGCTGTTTTGTGGATCACGAGGTTTAAAACTACTTATAAACACATACACACACACACACAAAGTAACTCCACCAGAGTGCCTATTTCGGGTCACAAAGGAGCAGGGTTGGAATTGTGACATTTAAAAAAACAATAATTGCTAAAATAAATGTAATCTGTAGTTCTAAATAAATTCTAAATGCATTTAGGACGTTTCTCTCTCCAACAACGTAGGTTACAATTATATTAGCATGACCAATTATGCAAATGATGACGTCATTTAGCAACTTCTAGCGACTTTTAATAGCGATTTTCCTTACTGAGGAGTTGGCAACACTGTTTGGAACTATCTTGGTTTTTATGTGAAGTATGACCCTGAAGGTAAGCGCGTCATGGACAAAAGTAAAACAGTATGTTGGATGTGCCACGCAATGCTCAATTGGTGGGAACTAGTGCGCTAGCGCAGTTAGCTTGTTAACGTGTTGACGCCGTCCAGCCCCACGCACGGGGCGATCCGCGGTAACTCGTTAACGGAGATTTGCGGCGTTATGGCGTTAATGTCATTTTAACGAGATTAACGCTGACAGCACTAGCGGGAACACAACGAATATGACTGCACATTTACACCGACATCATCCTAGTGCAAAGACAAGTGGAAGCAGACAAAAACAACAAGCACGCATGCTACAAACTTTACCCGAGTCATTTAGACAGCCGTTAGCACATGATTCTTCTTATGGGGACCTGATATATTTAATGTGCTGCTGAGAATATAGCCCAGAAGAAGCGTATAGTATAGCTTTTATTTTGGAAAGAGCCATTCCTCTGTAATAAACTCTCTTTTCCAAAGATGAGTGCTTTCTCGATCAGATATATATATATATATATTTATTTTTATTTTTTTGTTGTTGTTTCAGCAACATTAAATTTAAAAACTGTACTTTTGAGTTAAAATATATATTTATAATTTTAATAAATGATAAATTAAAAAGGCATGCACATTTTTTTGTATCGAAAAAATATCGAACCGTGACACCAAAGTATCGAACCGAACCATGAATTTTGTGTATCGTTGCACCCCTAGTTTGTATGTATGTATCAGTTTGCTAGTGTAATCAAGGTCAAAACAGGTACAGTTCAAACAGATATCAGGGATTTTAGAAAGCTGTATCCGTCTTTAGATTACAAACAGAATGCTGTCTTAGAGCAGCCACATACGGTCTCTAAGAGCAAGTGGATAATCGCTGGAAAACACCCACTGATCGTCTGAGAGGAGCAACTGACCAGCCAACAGGAGCAGCTACTTGTGGGGAAAATACACTTGAAGAACCACATTATGACAATTTACAACAAAATAATCTACAACATGTCTGATTTTCCATTCATTTTTTTATGTTTCATCAGTAAAAGAAATGGTGTGAGAAAACAGCAGCGTTATTAAGTGTTAAGAAAAATTCAACTGCCCACATAGTCTGTCCTTTATTAACATCGATTAGAAAACCTTGGTAAAAGTAACTTTAACAACATTATATTGCACAAGAAAGCAAACTTTAAATGCTTCTGATATTTGTGTAGCCCTAAATCTTGTGCAGTGGAATAACAGATACTTTTTTTTAGCTGTGAATGTTTAGATCTGAGTGTCTTTCTGCAGCTCAATAACACTGGGATTTTAAAGAAACAGCAGAACTGAACATTGTATTTTTGGTGGAACATTACTAGTGGAATATTCCATTCTGACAACTCCCTTGAGCAATGGCACAGTCTGACAGGCATAAAATAGTATTTTTGGCCCAATGAGGGGATTCCCAAAGAACTGTTAGCAAAAAGGTTGATGCATATCGGCATGGTGTGTAATGTGTAATTAAAATGTTTTAGGAATCTACAAAAACAGAGGACAGAATAAGAAGAAGTGCCAAGGCCTAAAAAAATATCTACAGCGGATGAATAGTATCTGAAAGACGGGTCCTTAAGAAATGGAGAGAACAAAATCAGCAGTGACCTGACACGAGACCTGAGAGATGCACATAGTCTACTGAAGAGCCACCGATCAGTCATTGCCTGATCTCTCCAAAAACCAGACTTCAATATTATTGAGAAAGAGCAGAACAAAAGGAAAAGAAGAGCCTTGGATGTCCTTCAAGAACTATTAATGAAGACCAGCTAAAGAAATTAACAGAAAGCTTGCCTAGGGTAGTTCAGGCTGTGTTGACTAAAGGTGTTCATACCAAATATTGACTCTCAAGTTCAATGGAATTGTGCAAACTATGTTTTGCTTTATGTACAGTATTTCCATGCATGTTAGCAGTTTTGACTAAATTGCTGCTCCTGCTTTCCCATTTTACTTAAAAAATATAAAGAAGTGAGGGTTTGGTTGAGACTTTTGCAAAGTACTATATAAATAACTTATATTACTAATACTGATCAATTGATATCTGAGTAGAAGCTTACTGGTAGCTGGTATTTAAGTTCCCAAACCAGGCATACAGCACCTCTCAGTAGGTCACAAGATAAGTCTGACGTAATATGAGATGAATAATGAGGAGAGTAAAACAGTTTCTTTAAGAATAATTTGTTAAATTACAGTTATTTACTTGGATCAGTGTCAGATAAGTAAGCAACAGTCCTTTTTGGGTTATACCCAGTGTTGGTCAAGTTACTTGAAAAAAGTAAAAACACGATTTAGAACCTGAATAGGTGATAAAGCGATAGATCTTTCAGCCCTACTTTTTACTTCCCTACTTTTCTACTTTTTCTGCATAATCCATCATACAAAATGTAATCAAATGGAAAAGTCTCTTTTTAAAACTTGTTTTATTAGTTTTAATCTTTTAACTTTATGCATCAAGCAAAAATTTCATTATATGCAACATTCTCTGACTGGAAGAAATTTGTTTAATATTTAAACCTATTTTCTGCACATTCCAGCACATAAAATTAAATTTTTTTTTGTGTTTACACTCAAGTCTTTCAAATAAATGCAAGTGAAACACAGCAGAAAATAAATAAAATCAGACTCAGTGGTCCTGTTGCTCTATTTTCACCTGTAAAGCAGGAGTGGGGTAGGCGGAGGTTTCTCTCTGCACTGATATATTATCCATTGTTGATCTGCACACAGCTGTTGCCACGAACGTCGCACTCGCTTAAATTAGTTGGTAAGCCATTGTATTGTATTTAAAAGTCACATCATGTGTATAAGCTAACTCACAATTGTGCTGAATTACTTTGACTGCTGCAAACACCAATGAGATATCCAAAAATGTCGCACAGGCTGGGTGGGCAGAAAGTCAATAACATTTTACTGAAACGCAACAAACAGGTTTTAAAGTAACTTAAAGTCTCTAATGAGCTAATGTTTAAAGTATATGTTCTGGATAATTCTAGCCATGGTCACGTGGCTTTTTGACACAGCAGCCATTTTGACACAACACAGTAAAACAGGTGTTCTAAGGGACGTTAATTAAGCCTCTCAACATCATTAGAGTAGACTATCCGGTTCTCTAAGCAAACGTCCCACTTCGTATTTGTAAGCTGGCTCTGGGTGGTTGCTGACATACTTGAAGGCAGTAGCTGCACAATATGACTTTTATTAGGATGCTGCATTTACCAAACAGGAAGAAATTCTGTTCTGTGGTGTTTACGGCCGCACGTTTGTGCAGCAGCTGCCCACCAGCTGCGTGCAAAAACCCGGTGGTTTACTTTGATATTGCTGCTGACAACGAACCGCTTGGCAGAATTAGCTTTGAGGTGAGTAGGTTTAAAAAAAAACAAAAACAAACAACTTTTACTTTGAAAATATGCGTTAAATCGCTGTGAGCCGTTTTCTTTTTATTTTGCAGCTTAATGCAGACGTAGTGCCAAAAACAGCAGGTAACTACTGTTTTCATCATTTGTTTATTTGTTTTAATCACAAATCACAGCAAAATGTCAAGAAAGTGCTGTTATCAGAGCTGAGGAATGGATGAGATGTTTTGTTTTGTTGGCTTCATAATTGTTTGGTCTATAAAGCAGCTGTCACAAATCCATTCAGGAGGACCTAAACTAACAGTAACAAGTCACTGTTCAAACATGAAAAATTACCGAAAGCTTTGTGTGTGTGTGTGTTTCGTCACCCGTGAGAAGGAAAAAATTTACATTTAGTCTATCCTGCAGAAAACTTCC
Organism: Maylandia zebra; assembly: GCF_041146795.1. Lineage (NCBI taxonomy): Eukaryota > Metazoa > Chordata > Actinopteri > Cichliformes > Cichlidae > Maylandia > Maylandia zebra. The sequence goes on along the minus strand of NC_135174.1, from coordinate 19,531,890 downwards.
GAGCGCTCTGTACAGGAGAACATGGCTTTGGCTACAAGGGATCCGTTTTCTTCAGGGTGATCCCTCAGTTTATATGTCAGGTAGGTTTGTTTTGTTTTGGGGGTAATTAATTTTCCCCCAATGGACTGTTGTGATATTACTACAGTGATGCGTTTTGTTTTTTAGGGTGGAGATATTATTTATAACTTTGGAGGTGGTGATAAGTCTATCTATGGAAAGAATTTTCCCGATGAGAACTTCAAGCTGAAGCACACTGGACCAGGTAATTATCCCCCTCTGTACACTGTTGCAAGTGAAAATGAAAACAATGCAGTGCTACTTATTGGTTTTCAGAAATTTCCAACTCTATAGTGCAAGTCACTTTGTCAGATTCAAATTTAACTTGGGCCATTTGTGTGCTTTTCTCACTCAAATACTTGAAAGCATATCAATATATAAGAAATGTCCATAACTTGAAGTCAAACAGATGGAGCCAACAGATTATGTGCATTTTCATTTAAATTGTAGGAATGTCCTGAGTTTCTTGCACATTTTTTTTGTAAGGATTACACACGTTAGTCCTTCACTGTAACATTCACTGTCAATCTTTTTTCTTTTTTTAAACCAGTTTGCATTTTGAAAACTATTCACATAATATTGTTCCATTCTTCGTTTTTGTCTTGAGATTTCAAGGTCATGTTTATTTTTGTTTGTCACGCTTCAATTTACCTCATTGCTCAAAGTTACTGCCTAGTGAAATCTATAAAGAAGCCTTGTCTGCACAAGAAATTTTGCTCCCATCACTCTGGGAGGTCCCCACAAAGTTTGCCACCAGATGGCAACATTTTAACACTTTTTTCTAACATTGATACTTGAGTGTGCTAAATAATATAAGCTGTTGTGTGCACCTGTGCCACAAGTGGAAATACTTAGTATATTCAAAGGTACTTATTTTAATCTAACTGGATATGAGTTTGTTAAATTTTAAGGTATCCTGTCCATGGCCAATGCCGGACCGAACACCAATGGATCCCAGTTCTTTATCTGCACCACTAAAACAGATTGGTACGTACTGACAAACGGAAACATATTTATAACAGCTGATACCAATGAAGCTGTGTATTTCATCCAAACTGGCTTTAATTCATATCACAGTGATATTCAGTAATGGCTTGAAGCCATTAATTGTAAGCAGTTTCTTTTTCTTTTAGGTTGGATGGCAAGTATGTTGTCTTTGGAAAAGTAAAGGAGGGAATGGATGTGGTCAAGAAAATGGAGTCTTTTGGTTCCAAGATTGGGTACACTTCAAAGAAGATCACGATCACGGACTGTGGAGAGCTCAAGTAGATTTAATGTGGATATGGTCATTGTGTAATTTCATTTCCTGGTGAATTTCAATAAAATGACCAAAGTGAAAGAGGTTGGCCTAGAGTGCTTCCTCTTTTGCTGAGTGTAGATAAATGTCACAAGTACTGTGAAAAGATTGGGGTAAAATGTAATTTCTGCCAGTGAGAGACTACTTCCAGCTGCAAATTAAAATTTGCATGGGCATAAAACTGAATGCACCCGCAGTCCAATCAGTTTGTGAGGTGTTCAGCTGCATGGTCCTCAGTTTGAGAACAGGGTGGGATGCACATTCTGGGGGGGTTTACATCAGGAATGGGCATCTGGTGTTTAAAAAAAGTCTGCCATATCAGATATTGGCACTATGGCATCAACTGAGAGAAGCTTTTTATCTCTCTGCCTATAAAATGACCAGCTTTATCACGCTTTTGTACTTGGTAATATTCTAATGGCTGCTCTTTGAAATTGAGAAAAAAAAAAGAGAGCAAGAGAGAGACTGTGCATCTGCCCACAGCCCCGCATTGCTGCAGGTTGCAAAACAATCTATAAACCAAAATCTAGCTTTTACAAACTCACTGTCCAAAGCTTTGCTGCTCCCCAGCTCTACTGCTGATATCGTCGAATATTTGCAGGTTTGCAGTTTCATGCACATGGCCAGAGGTCCGTGAATTAGCTAAAGACCTCTACTCTGACATTTGTGTGTATATTCTGCTTATAGCATGATGCATGTATAACATTTGGTTACATTACAGTGACAGCAACACACTCATTTCAAACAGTTTATTTTTTATGATTGGGGTTTTAATAATAAAATAGACTTTTTATCCTGGTGATGGGTGGGGATTGTTTATGGTAAGGCATTATACAAAAAAAATAAAATAATTGACATGCAAAACTGATTAAATACTGTCTGCTTCACTTTACGAACTGATTGTCTCCAGTTTCAAATTTTAAAGTTTCACGTGGTGTAGATGTTTTAGATTTTGAATTTTCAAAACGTTGTTTTTGATTGGGCTGTAGCAATAGCGCATCTTGAATGATTCATTTTCATTTTAGACGAACTCGATATGGTGATCAGATGAACCATACAGACTACACAAACCTTTCTTTTACGTATGACATTAATGAAATGAGCAGCACGCAGCATAACACTACTACAACAACAATAATAATAATTTGAGTGCATAAAAAATCTCGCGTAATCTCGCGAGAAACGTAGCAGAGCTTCCGGTTGCGTAGTCAGCTTCCTCCTCTCGCGCATGTAAGCGTGATTGTAGGTCACTGTTGGTCCACCTGCGTTGAGTTATTGCATCACAGTGAGTTTATAAAGATGTTGCTTCTGTCAAACAGGATAAAGTTTTGCTCTTTAGCGTTTACAGCCGCGCGTCTGTACAGCAGCGGCCCAGCGGCAGCGAACAAAAACCCGCTGGTGTACTTTGACATTGCCGCTGACAAAGAGCCTCTTGGCAGAGTTACCTTCGAGGTGAGTAGGTTAAAAATAAGTGTTGACACTGCTTGTATTAGTTTGCATGTTAATGTTTCAGTTTGCATGTCCTCACACAGTCGCTGATTTACTCTCCCCAGATTTAAAAATTTTTAAAAAATGCCTTCTGGCTGCTTCTTTTTCTTTTGCAGCTCAACGCAGAAGTCGTGCCCAAAACTGCAGGTATCTGATGTTCTCTTCCTCCTTAAACACCAAACAAGCTGGAACGAGTATCTGATCTACTCAGACTTAAAGAAAAGATGATGGTGTACCTGAACTTGACTAAGTTTAACTTGACACACCAAATGTGTGTGTGAATCGACAGGTTGTCACTTTGATTATGTTAGAACAGTTTTTTTTTTTACTTTCTGCCAAAGCTTGCCTATTTGGTTTGTAAATCAGAAGAAACATTCTAAGAGAATAACAATGTGTTGTCACAACAGAAGATAAAAGATTGTTATTCACTTTTTTTATGTTAAACCTGAAAAACAGGAGATTGCCACATTTAAACTAGAACCACAAATTTAAAAGGTGAGACTCATGATCATCAAAAAGGCTGCAAATTTTATTCTGTTCTGTTGATAACTGAGCAGTTTGTGGCATTCTTACACTGTTACAGGCACACTTTTTCATCTTTTAGGAAGATTTCATCAGAAATATTTCAGGGTTGCTAATAAATATCGAAAAGTCTAAGAAAAAATAACTCTGCTGTTTAGGATTTTGCTTGTGCTTTATTCTAACGTAACTGTTCTGTCTACTGTGTGGATTCAAACATAAGAAGGCAGACACTGACATGAAGGCTCTCTTGCAGAAAACTTCCGAGCGCTGTGCACAGGAGAGCATGGCTTTGGTTATAAGGGTTCAATTTTCCACAGAGTGATCCCTCAGTTCATGTGCCAGGTAGGCTTTAATGTTTCTCTCCTTTTGTTTTCCTGTGTCCTATGAGGGTCCAATTACAGTCACACGTTTTGTGTTTTCAGGGTGGAGACTTCACGAACCACAACGGAACTGGAGGAAAATCGATCTACGGAAGGACGTTTCCCGACGAGAACTTCCAACTGAAGCACACTGGGCCAGGCAAGTATTTACATCATTTCAGTTTTTCCTTGGGAACCAAAAGGACGATGGGGTTGTACAAAACCAAATACACTCTTACAGGTTATAATACATTGCATCTAATATAATGCATACACAGCACAATGTGATATACTACACATGATGGTACAATCTCAGGCTACAGTGTTTGTGACTGGTGTTTTGCTGGTAGTAAATGGAGTAAATTGTAATTTTCCAGAGCAAAAATGAGATGGGCCATGACCAGATTAAATATGCATGCATCTCAAGTTAAATTTAGCAATTCTGTAAATATTATGGGTACTGTGATTGTTATTTTTTTATTTTTTTGTATCAATTTACTGGAAAATTACCCAATGCTGTCCTCCATTGTAATGTGGGATAGTCACATTTGTCTTCTGCCACCAGGTGGCAACATTTTAAATGGTGGATTTTCTGACGGTGATATTTGAGTGTGCTATATAATCAGTGTTGGGAAGGTTACTTTTAAAATGTATTCCAATACAGAATACATGCCCCAAAATGTATTCTGTAACGTATTCCGTTACGTTACTCAATGAGAGTAACGTATTCTGAATACTTTGGATTACTTAATATATTATCGTGCTTTTTACAACAACGTGAATGTACTATTGCTGTGTGATTTATTACTATTACTGAAGGTCCGCGACTCCGAACTGTAGTAAAGGGACCTCTGACTAATACGGCGGGGTCCCTGTCGGCTCGTAGCCGAAAAATAGCTTTACTTTGTTGTGTGGGTCAATTTTTCTTGCGAGAGACAGAGAGAGGCGTTGAAAGGCTGCTCCAACGGAACTTATTGTTTTCGGAGGAAAACACGAACACAGTGTACAGTCGAGTCTTAATAGCTTACTTACAACTGGGCTCGTCAGGCACTCTTCTTGGCTGCAGTGGTTATTATTATATTTACATGCTTCCAGCTCCCGTTTTTCCTCGACGGCAACTCGTACCTTTCCACTCGCCTTTTTCTCCCTCCTCGCGCTCACAGACCCATAACGTGTATGGCAGTCCATTCTCCCTGCAACACGGACTACACTGCCCATGATGCTACATTCTTTAGAGCTATGCTTGTAGCATTCTGCCTGTTAGCTTAGCACAACAACGAAAAGGCGCTCTCTCACCCAGGAAACACACAGTCGCAGAAAGAGAGAGAGAGCGTCGCCCTGTAACCATGGCAACCGTAACGCTGCCGCCTGGAACAACAGAACGTAGCTGTCAAACAAAACCCAAACAGTCCTGACCCGCGACAAAATGAAACAGGAAAAAACCGCAGTGTAATCCATTTATTTCAACAAAGTAACTGTATTCTGAATACCACCTTTTTAAACTGTAACTGTAACGGAATACAGTTACTCATATTTTGTATTCTAAATACGTAACGGCGGTACATGTATTCCGTTACTCCCCAACACTGTATATAATATAATATGTTGTGTAGATGTGTGGCTTAAGTGAAAATACGTACTTTAATGAATGAATTTGTTCAATTGTAAGGTATCTTGTCTATGGCCAATGCTGGACCAAACACCAATGGATCCCAGTTCTTCATCTGCACAGCTAAAACACAATGGTACGTACTGATAAACATAAAATGTAGGAGATGAAGCTAGTGAAGTTCTTCTTCATCAGTCTGTGCCTCCACCTAATAAAATGTGAGTCGGTCAGACTCCTTAGGTGCTTCATGGATCATGTCATTATCCAGGGCAGCTATATTAAAATAAGCGTCTTCTTCATTTAGGCTGGATGGCAAGCATGTTGTCTTTGGCAGCGTGAAGGAGGGAATGGATGTAGTCAAGAGAGCGGAGTCTTACGGTTCACGGACTGGGCGAACCTCCAAGAAGATCACTATCACAGACTGTGGACAGCTCGACTAGACTCCGTGTGGACGTGTCCGTAGTCTCATCTCCTGCTGTAATTTCAATAAATGCAAGAGTGAAAGAGGGTCTTTCTTCAGTCAGCGAACAGGGTGCTATCTCTGTTTGCTGACAGATCATTTCAGAACATTTTTTGTTTAGGTTTTTGTGTTTATATGCTGTATTACTCAAGTAATGGCCAACACACGTGTTTGCTTTAAATGTGAACTTGATAGATCAAAAATAATGAATGACCCTAATATGTGACAAAGCTTGTGAATTTAGCAATATAAACTTGAACTAATTTTGCAAAAAAGGGGCATACATTTGTAAAAACAAAACCCTTTTCTAAACATGTGATTTTTAACAAAGGTGTAAAAATTTAAAATGTCCTTAAAAATGAAATTTTGCACGTCAGCAAACTGGCTGAAATAAAACTTATTTCAGTAGTGCCTACATTTTATTGGAGATGTTGGGAAAATATTCTTTCTGAACTATCCTGAGGAGAAGTTCAGAAGCAGGTACAATTTGTATATGTTTAAAAAAAAAAAAAAAAAAAAAAAAAAAATACGAGGTACAAAGAGAGGAGCTATGGTATTGTATGAAGAAAAAAAGAGTGGCAGAAAGTGTATGTGGGCAACAAAATGACTGAGATGTGATAGGAATGACATGAGTTTAACGTGAGGTTAGGATTCACTTCACTCTACATTGATCTCTTGTATATAGTGTAATGGACAGGCTGACAGATGTTCACAGAATGTGGAAATTTAGAGTTGTTAGGCAGGAGGAAAAGAGGAAGAACACACAGGCTTGGTGTGACAAAAGAGGATGCGATGGATGGATGGAGGCAGATCATTTTATTTTTTTAATTATAAGATTACCTGTGATTGTATTTGATGATACTGGAGCCATATATCAGTAAGTTATTCTCTGTAGTCCCCCCTCATGATATGATGTGCTTACATCCTTACTTGAGATGTAGAGATGAGATCAGAAACCGATCACGTTTAAATCAATTTTAATGCAAATATTTCAATAGAGAAGCATCCATCTCATGGGTTATACAAATGAAGGCACATTAAATTTAACACAGTTTACAAGTTAAAGGGTATTTCTGTTCCATACTCATTTATTAGCAAGTCCAGTGAAAAATACCCTGAAAAGCACCACTCACATGCAACCCTTCACTTATCACCGTTTGTTACATTCACTTTTTTTTACTGTCACATGTTATATACTACATTATGACCATAAGCACTTTGGCGAGTCTTTTAGCACTGGGTGCCAAAATACAGTTGCTGTAAGTTACTATTAGAAAAATTTCTACACTGCATATTTAAAACTTTGGAGCCACAAACTACCTGACGAGTGTTTTCCCCATAAACTGTAGCACGTAGTATAAAAGAACTTAATGTTAGTTGACTAATATATTCCTTCACAAAGAGTAATATTCAACAAAATAGTATGGCTTAAAACATATATTAGAAAAATGATGTACCCACCAATACTAATAATACAGAGGACAAGGCAGATATACATTATTACTGCATAACCGTCTTGGTAGACTTGCATATTTTATACAAAAACATTTAAGTTATTTCTGAAATATACACACATGTAAAAGAACCTCTATATGAAAGCTGTTCCAAGAAGTTGCTCACAAGTGAAGAAAGTAAAGTTTCTTAATTCACAGTTGGCTCAAAGTTCAGACTTCAAATGAATATTCACATAATGAAAACCGAGTATCTTACAAGAACCCAGCAAACACAATCTCCACTGATACTACTGAAACCAGAGTCAGAGGGTATTTCATGAAAGCGTGAGATGCATTACTGCACTATAGATGTTGTAGCTTTAGTAAATAAAATATAGCTGTCGTAGCTATGTGTGTTTCATGAAGCTTTGGAGCAGTGTGTTAGGCAAACTGAATGTGTTATTGCACTCGGCGGCAGTAGTAGCCAAGGACTTTGCATTTTTCACACAGGTGCTGCGGATGCTCTTTACTCTGGTCAGACACATCCAACCCATCCGGCTTCTCCAGAGGTCTCTGGAACAAAGAAACTGGAAATTAATGACCTGCATACACAGAAATTGCCAATTAGTCCTAGGTCCAAGAAAGACATGAGAAACAGACAAGCTATGCCATTTGTAAGCTTATATAAGGATAAGACAGAGGTATCTGCAGCTAATGTATCCAAAATTTGAACAATTCACCTTTTTAAAGTCAGTCCTGGCCTCAATGGTCAAGCTACAAAAAAGTGGATTTGATTGCATAGATTGAATACATGTAAAGATTTGATGTGCAGGACCAATGAGCTGTCCCAGTCTCCTGATGCCCTGTGTTCTGATGCATTACCTGCTTGTGAGGGTAAACGTTGATGTGGCACTTGATACATTCTTGTCCCATGTTGGCCCAGGAGTTCCCGCTCATCCACTTCCTCTTGCATTTTGGACATTTATACTCTCCAAAACACCTCTTTTTTCCCTGATAAGGGGTCAGGCCCTCGCCTTTGGGTCGAGCCTGAAAAGAAGAAAAATTATACATGCCTATCACCGCTTTTAACGGGGGAAACCTATGCAATGACCCATTTTTTCTTTGCATGGCAGCCAGTTTAAAGCTTCATGTAATTATAAAACATCCTGATAGCAGAACTGTTGGTGGTCAGGAGAATTTATCGAGAGGGTTTTTTTTTTTCAGCAATGGGATGATTATGTTTTGTCAAATGATTTGCTTTGGTACTTTAACAATCCTAAAAGGATTGACTTATATTACAAAGTAATCTAATCAAAGGAAACTTATTTTAGAGGGATATTGTAGGAAATTACAAGACTCTTGGTTCTATGAAAGCAAACAGAAAAGTTTCAGTGGTTAATTCCAAAGATGTTAGATGATATTGTATGTTGTAATTTATTTGCTGGACACAAAAAGAGTCTCAGCTTTCCCATTAGAAATGAACTCCCTCCCTCCAGCTGTGTTCCCAGGAGACTGTAAAGGAGGCCCTAGCCTGCGGAGGGACCAATTGGAGAGGGCTTACTTCTATAGGACAAATACCTTAGGCTATCAGTCATCCCTCCCAGCTGGCCACAATCCTCCAATCAGAACACAAAGACCTTAGCAGGGAGGAAATAAAACCCAGATGAACTCTGCACTGGTGTAACATGACAAAATTCTAAGCCCATCACCGAAAAGAAAAAAGAAAATCCTCTCGACAAGACTGGTTTGAATTAAAAGCATCTTGGATGAAAAGTAGGGCAAGTCAAAATTAAGATCGAATCAGGCCTGAATCCACAACAACAGAGAAGTTCACATAATGCTTTGCTTTTATTTCACCGCAGAAACATATGTCAGATTCAAAGCTTCTCACTGATCATTTCCAATTTTATTCATTTCCAGGCCTTAATATGTGAAAACAGGTTGTGAAGTTCCATCAGCCAAATCTCTAACTGCTAAATGCGCTGTGAATCATTTTGAAGCATGTGTTTGCCTCATTCGGCCACCAAGGGGCACTATGGGAGATCGCTTTTGATGCTTGCCCTTGTTCTCAAGCATACAGAGACAGCAGACAGATTATCGTTTTCCTGAAGAAGGAAACAGCTTTCACTCTTCAAAACAAGCAAAACAAACTCTACCTAAAGTCTGGAGCCCACAGGGCAGCGAGGGGCACTGCACACGCTGTAGTTTCCACTGCCCTGATCAAAGATGTCACACTGACAGCCAACAAATGAAAACACACTTTTGACCTGGAAGTGAATGGACACTCTCAATGGAAAGCAGGAAAGATTGACTGAATCCATCAGATCAGTGGGCCATTTTCGCATACATATGACACTGTATATACACACATCAGGCTGAACTCTCTTAGTAAGACTTTATTCTTTCTTGTAATTTCTTTAAGTAGGCTTCAGGAATACTTCTCCAGGCTATTTGAAGGACATTCAAAGCTCTTCTTTAGATGTTGGCTGCCTTTTGCTCTGTTCTCTGTGAAGATGATTGCACACTGCTTCAAAAATGTTAAGGTCTGGGCTCTGGGGAGGCCAATCCATGACTTACACTATCCCACTGTGTTTTTTTCTATCCAGATAAGCTTTTACTTTATTGGTAGCGTGTTTGGGATCACTGTCATCCTCAAAAATGAAGCCACTGACAAACAGATGCTTTCCAGATGGTTTTGCATGGTGGATAAATCTTTGAAAATACATTTCTGCGCTCTTCATTTCATCAGTTCTGACACAATCTCTAACACCACTGACTGAAATACAGCCCAAAACCAGAGTCTCCACCATGTTTTATAGATTACTGTTGACACTCACTGTTCCACCTCCTCCTTACATACTGATGCTGTTTTGAATCAGACATTTCAAATTTAAATTCATCACTCCACAAGACCTGTTGCAACTGATTTTCAGTCCAGTTCTTGTGTAATTTGGCATATCTCATCCTTTTCCGCCTGTTTCCCTTCCTTAAGAATGGCTTCTTGACAGCCCCCCTCCCACTGAGACCATTACTGATGAGGCTTAAGATTTTCAGTAAAAAGCCTGTACACAGTTGTGTCCATGTGTAAATAGTACGTGTAATTAAGTTACACCTTCTTATGCCTTTCATTTCATTTAGGCAGCATTTTTACAGCAAGTTACAAGCCATTTGAAGTAATTGCCTTTGAAGCAGTTCCTGATATAGCACACAGCAGAAGCTATCTTCTCCTTCTGCTGTGTGCTATATCAAAATCTGCATTCCTGATATGTAGAAAAGTTAAGGACTGCAGCACTACTAATATCAGCTAAGGCAGCTGGGTTTGGTCTTTGTTTGCAGAGGTTACTTTACTTCCATTGCCTGTGTTTTTTAGACTTGGTGCAGTTTCTGAGAACAATTTTCATTCAATTCAATTTTCTTTGTCATACACAGAAAATAAAACACATAGAAACAAACAGCAGGCCTAAAACCCCAAAACCTTTCAGTCTGAAACCACATGTGAGAAACTCTTTTAAGATAAATAAGTTGTGAAATTCATTTATTATGTGAATTATAACATATTCAGTTTCACAGCCAATACTTATGTTGTCTTATTTAAATTAGCCCCAGACTGCATAGAGGGATGTAAAGCCAGATTTGTAGGCTGCAGCAGATAAGCTTGGCCCAGATCCTTGTAGCCTGGTGAGAGAGACCCAGGAGGTGGCTGCCTCCCTCTGCCATCATCTGGAAACCATCAGGATAAACAATGGACTACTCCAAATCCCCCCCCCCCCCCCCCCCCCCCCCTCCCCCGTCTCCATTCGCCAGTCCCTCATTCACTCTCCCCTACTCCCATACCCCCACGAGAGAATTCATCCTGGAGAACTCAGCACAGCTAAGCCGACTGGATACCATGTGGTCAATTACTCCACACTAACAAACCCACCACACTCTGTCCCTCGCTGGGTTTAATTTGTGTCAGACCCCCACAGCATCCATGGAGAAGTCCAGCTGTTAAGCAAAGCAAAACAACACAATCATGCCTGGGCTGACCACCGCAGCAAAAGGTCGCCTGTGTTTTAAAGACTCTTGTGCTGATTTAAGAGATAGTTTTCATTATCTTGTGAAATCAACTCTCCAGGAGGGTTAAGAGCAACAAATGCCTCAATTCCCACGAGCCCCAAAGAGAGACTATTAAAACAGCTGCGTTTTTAAGAGGACAAATTTGATGGCAGCAGTAAACCAAAATTCAACTGGTTATGGCTTCTCAAATATGACGATGTGCTGCTTTTTAGTTTTATGTGATTATCAAACAAATATTTAGGGCTTTAGCAGCATTTGTCAAACAAAACTAATTACAAGACATCATCTTAGGCTGGATTCTAGTTTGTTGAGCAGCTGCTTATTTTAAAAGTGATAACATTACAACGTGCCTACTTTTAAACCTGAGCAACTTTTACAAGGCTGTCTTTTTCACCATAGTGCATATTTTAAAAACTGAAACAAATGTTCCAATTCATAAATAATCAACACATCTGAGTAAGTTTGGATGCCCTAGGGGTTCACAGCTGTTATGAAGAAATAATGAAATAATAATTTAACATCTGATACATCAGCTGTAGTCCATCTAAATAAAAAAAAAAGGATAAAAACTCCATATAACAAACAAATATGCCACAGTCTTTTGCAAACCTAGTGGCGTGCCTACCACTTAAAATATAGGATGTGTCGACTTATGCACTGTTCTCTGAAGAATTGCTCTAACTTGCTTTACTTTGACTCGTTTTGAATAGATGATCCCGAGTTTAATAAAGTTTTTCTAGCAGCTTCACCACGACCGTGGGCTCAAACCACAGAGCAGTGATTCGAGGAAATAAGATATCAGTCTCTTCCTGGCCAGTAGATGCTGACTTATGTCTTACACAATGGTGTTTCCTCTTTTCCAGAGCAAATCAAGGCCAAATGTTCCACTTACGGAAACATCAAGATGTCAAAAGATTCTTTTATGCAGATACAGCCCGAAGCTGTGATCTTTCTGCAAAGCTTTTCTACAAATGTTGCACATTTGAAACACAGAGTGGATGAACTTTTCTTTAATCCAACATGAATATGATTAGATACAAACATCTGGAGGCCAAAGAGCAGATGACTGGTTCTGTAGTGCTGTAGAGTTTTAATCAATCAGACCCAGTGTTGAAAGCACACAGAGCAAGGAGAATGATTATCACACAGACATATGGACATTTTCTATGCATCTTTCTCAAATGCAGGAGTCTGGGGGGGACCAAGCCATTTGATTGGTCCAGAATCTGACTGAGCTCCACTGAACTATAGGTATTATGTTTCTCAAAAGACTGAATGACAGGAACAGATGGTGGGTTGGAACAGCAAAATATGTCCAATTTCAGTTCAATATGTGTTTGAGTAACATTTAGGAAAATATTAAAAACATGGAACCATAATAAAAGTGATCTCTACAGCATTTTTCCTATATGTGTTCCTTAGCCTTGAGCCGACGATACTCTTTATCATATGAAGGCTATCTATCCTGAATTCCAGGGTTTCCCCTATCTTTTGCATCATCCTCAGCAGATGTTTAACCAGAAGTGCCAGGCAGGATATTGTGTGTAGATAAGACAGTTATCACCAGTGAAAACAAAAGGACCACAGCAACAGTAATCAGACAGGGTTACATGAGATTGTCCAGTTCAGCGTCGTTCACTTTATCCAGCCCAAAACGAATCTGATACTCACCTAATTTCAGTCAATTAAAAACTTTGTAAATATTGAGATCATCCTCCTGTAATTTCATTTTATAGTACATTTCTCAGAAGTACCAAATACAGTTGAATACTGTTTTATGTTTAAACTTTTGGTTTTTTGGTAAATGCATCATTGCCAAGATCAGAATGCTGACTGGCCTGTATGCCTGTATGCAAACATATAGATCTACGTCTAGCTAAAAGACTTTAAACACAAGCAAACAGCTGGACTGTGTTGATCCAAAAATAAAAATAAAACATCTGCCTATCATTAGCTTGCATGATAATTATTAACACTGTGTATCTTGTCTTACATCTAAAAATAGAAAGTGCAAACACAACAAATTAACATTATGTTAAATGTTGGACATATAAGTGGCGCAGCACAGACTAAAAAGACTGAGAACTAAAAATATGTTTATGTTCAAAGGCCAATGATCAGATCAAGAAGTTTCTTTTGTAATCTCTGCAACTAATTTTCAAAGCAGACTTTTCCCCTCCATTCAAGTGTGATTAAACTGTAACAGTAAAGACCTACATGCACTTCCTATGTTACCCAGAAGTTTGCAAAAACGGATGCAGTCATCTCTGTGTAGCTAGAGTTCGTTCGCCACTGCCCTGCACTGACAGAAAGGCGAGAGAGACAGAGATGACTCCAGCCAAGCAGCACTGTGCGAACAATACAGCCTGACTTCCTGACCTTTGGTTCCACAGCCCCTCTGCAGAAACAATGCTCTCCTTATTTATCACAGGCCCTTCCCACCACGCACCCATTTACTGTCAGCACTCTGTCACTTGTGTACTTTCTTTACTGTAAGCAGGTCGAGCTACTTAACTGGGATGAGGACATTAAAATGTGACCCTAAGTTAAAGGGAAAAACCACGTAAACCCTCGATGAGTACCTGTCGTTTGCTTGGAAATGTGAATCTTAAAGACAATATAGTATGAAGGATTTTTAACTTTTTTAAAACTATTTTTCTGCAATCCTAAGACATCAAAAGCATACTAAAAGCATACTAAACTTCAGTTGGCTAAAAATGCCTCAGATTCCAACCAGCGAGAACAAAAAGCAGTTTGTTGATTAGGCACAGCTTCAGACGAACGTTCATCACAACTTCAACTAAAGAGACCTTTTGTCATGGCGACAGCTCCGTAATCATCCCTTTGGGTCTGAAATATTAGCAACACATGATAAAATCTGACATCATTTTTCTAAAGCAGAGCAAGAGTGGCAAAAAGCCAGGAGGAAAAATGGTTTCCAGATTTTGCATAATTTAAAGAGTATAGCAATAAAGCAGAATCGTAAATATCTCTGACAATTCCTTTGACGTTTCAATCGTCTCATGAAGCAAGTAACCCAACGCTCCACAGTGCTGTCAGCACGATGTTAACTATTGAAATGCCAAATGGCAGCATTAGCATTTTCTCTTATACCTAAAACTTTTTTTTTTTTTCATTACCTGCCATGTATTTGTCGTATAATTTTAGACTTGATGTTCCAGAAAATGCTTTTAAGGCTTCAGGCACAGACTTCCTGTGTGGATCCTTCTCTCATCTTACTGAGCCATGACATCCTTTGATTCCTATCCACTGCAGCTCCACAAAATGTTCCCTGTCTCCTAGCGTCAGACTCAGTCTAAAGACTTACTCACAATACACCAAGGTACAAACAGATAATCACAACTTACAGATGAAGATTGTGACGCAGCTTATCTCATAAAAATTCTAAACCTCAAGTTGTGTAAAGCACAACGGCACAATAGTTACTGCTGCTTCGTTAGAGCTCCACTCGTAGCCTGTTGTGTTAAGTTTCTACATTTACCCACTTTCACTGGTTGCTACAGCTTCGTCCACAGTCCAAACACATTCCTGATTTGTATTTGTGGATCTGATAATGTATAGTTATCTTAATTTCTGTGTTAGCCCATGCTTTAGCATAACAGGAAATGTTGTCAATATTTCTACCAAGTGTCTGTGGCTTTAAAGTGTGTGATTAGGACCTTCTTTGATACACTTAGATGAAGATGTGATTCATGACACCAAAGAAAAATACAGAATATACACCTACTTTTCATAGCAATTGGCAGGTGTTCACAGATGTGAATGTGCGAAGAGCTATAAAGTCACTGCACATGTGCTGTCAGCATTCCTTACATTCCTATATGGGCTGTATTCTGTGCTAGAGTACACTAATCTACCATGTGTTGGCAGAGTCAAGCCTTTAGGAGAGAACGATCAAACTCGAGGGAGAAAAAAGAGATTCGTACTCATTGTTTTTGAGTGAAAGAATTGTTTGGAGAATGTGTTTGTTCCTTATATATTAAGAAATAGATAAGAAGTTTGATATCACTCTCACATTAAAACATGTAGGTCATCTGGAATGATAGCTTAATTTAGCTTAGCATAAAAAGAGCAATTGGTGTAGGGTAGAATCACTAGATTCCCTACCAGCTCCTCTAAAGCATAGTAATGCTATCTACAATGTTTGGTTTTTGCAAAAAGCATAAAACCAGTAATTATAAGCAGTTGTGTTCTTTTTGACAGAGCTAAACTGGCTCTCCCCATTTCCCGTCTTTATGCTAACACTGGCTCACAGTCTATAGTATTTCTATGCTACTACTTTACAGACATAAAGCTAGCAGCATTCCCATTCACAAGAAAGCAAATGGGTTTAAGCACACACCTAACAGGTATTTGTCACACAGTTTAAAAAAAAGGCTACCTTGTGCTATTAATAACATGCTTTAAATGTTTTATCTAATTAACTGTGATTTAGCATCGGTTAGCATAGTCTTGGTTCAGTGCAAAATCTCAGCCTAAAATCTTGGTAGCTGTTAAAAGGTGATCACATTGGGTTTACTATTTAATTAACTTTAACCTGCTTATAACTACTTCAAACCAACTTTTAACCCATTTTTATTTTTCCATGCTGTTTGTGCTTGAGGGTCTGCTGTTGCTCTCCTCATACTGGACTTTCCATGCACATGGAAAGGTGGGAAACTCCCAGAACGGAGCCAAATATGATTTGCTGCAAATGGAATAGCAATCTTCTTTTGACTTTTTCTGAAAGTCTCAAACTGCTATTGTTATATGTCGCCCCCAAAAAGAGATTGATATTCTTAAAAATATGTTTAACTTGGCTTTTCTGATAGATGGAACTTGACAAACACTAAAATAACTGAAACTGATCACCCAGTATTATAGTCTGTGGTATTATAAAAGGAGGTTGCTGCTTTCAGATTTTGCAAAAAAAAGCAATTTCTACTTTAAAAAAAAAAAAAAAAAAGCTACCTAATCACTAGCCATGTTTGGAGAGGGATATCCTGTGTGACATGGTATTACAAGATATCTATCTATATATCGCTAGACAGAGAGTGTGTGTGTGTGTGTGTGTGATTCAGTTGGATAAGCAGAAAAAAGGATGGATGGGTGGATGGATATATAGATACATTTGATTAGTAAAAGTTGACCTGCTATTTTAAATTCAAGTTTTTGCTTCTTTGTTTCTTGGACACATCCTGTCCATCAGTCATTTTATTATTTCTATTACACCTAACAAATGTCAAGCATTTCCTTCAGAACATGATCAATGGGGAACCACAGCTGCACATAAAGCACTGGTAATATTTCTTTCATGTTTGGAGTGGAGGTCGTGCCTAGTTCCACAGAAAAACCTATCATCTTTCATTAAGGCCAGCACCGAGATCCAATCTGGCATCTGCTGCTCATTACCAACCTGTGGTGGTACACCTAATTCAAATATGTGCTGAGGACTGTATTTCACACTAAAAAAAAAAGAATAATACAAACATAATACTCTAACTTGGAATGTAGAGTTTAAATTGAGTGCAGTACAATTGTGAAAGAATACCTAGAAATGTGACGAAGAAACTGGATGTGATTTGTTGGATTTGTCATCACATTTACTTTACAAATGTATTATTCATGCAGCACGTCACATGCGTTTGATAGACAGCTCAAATGAGCCACATATTGTGCAGCTGTTTGATGTAAAGTGTCACTGTGTGTCTCACCTGAGGGCAGTCTTTGATGTAGTGTCCTTTGTTGAAACAAAGGTGGCATAGGTAGTTGGGTGGCGGCCTTTTGCTGGGCTTCCGTGTCTCAGGAGACAGGGAAAGGTCTGAGAAATGGTCTGCCAGTGAGCTCAGGCCATCCACAATATTGTTGAGAGATCCATAAGGTGAAGTCCTCTTGTAGAAATTATTGTTCAAGCTCTATCAGAGAAAAGCAACGCCCCCCACCCAAACAAATCATAATTATTTTTCCATTGATATGCGCTCTTAACTATGTCTACAAATGTCCGAAGCTCATAAGTAATGCCCAACATAACTTCCAAAAGGCCAAGGTAGTGTATTCAAATAGCTTCAAAATCAATCAAAACACAGAAATACTCAACTATCAGAGGTAAAAACTGTAAGATTTTTACTTTGGAGTTAGCAGATTTTGGCTTTTTTGTTTGACAGATGGTTGTTTAATTTTTGATTTTACTCATTTCATCAGTTTTAGCTCTACACAAGAGTGTTTGCCATATCCCCAAAACACAGAAAGTTACAGAAGGTTATTGTTGTGACTCTGCTATAAAAGAACATTTCACGGGGTCTGTCAGTCCATCACCCTGATTGATTCTCCTGTTTGTCTCCCTGACAGTAGCCAACCTTATTTGATTTCTGCAGATGTGCAGTCCTTACTGTGTGAACCAATAGTGTCCATTTCCTCATTAGAACAAAATGCCTTTGTCATGCATTCTTACAAATGGTTCTTCTGGCACGACATAATCAGCATCATTGTGCTTCTAGAGGAGATGGGTGCTATGGCACTGCAGGGCCAACCAACATGAAGAACAGCCTGCGGACACTGTTTACTCTGAAGGCATCGCACAATAACGAATTGTGGTCAGATAGTTAGAGCAGTGAGATCTTATGCAAGAGACAGCAAACCACTAGATATCTTGGCATGCGTGAAGTTAAAGCACACACGCCAGATATGTGGAAATGTCTCATGTCTCAAGTAAAAACTTGTGGATTTAGATGTCAAAATTTAAAGAAAACATCACAAAGTACTCAGTTTGTTTAAAAAAAAATCCTTATCTCTTTCTTCAATTAGTCAGTAGTTTATTAAGCACTGAATTAACACTGTATACCGCTCTAACCATGCAGAGGCCAAGGGGCTGGGGTGGCTAACTCTAACATTTTTGAAAGCTTGTGAGAGGTCTTTCTCAACCTACCATTCCCCCGTCTGGCTGACACCAGAACAGTCTGAACACACTCAGGCACTATATCTGGGTACAAAACGCATATTCATATGCTACCCAGTCACCGCAGGGCAACCCAAATGAAGGCATGCAGGTGAGGTTTGCAGTATGGGCAGCAAAGTAACCAAGGCTGAAATATCTGAGAAGAACATTCAGGGAGAGACTTGCAGCAAATAAATAAATAAATAAATAAAGAATAACATTAAAGATAAAGATTTAATCCAAATACGGAGATAATAACCTGCCATCGCAACTTAATGATTGAGACAGCATCACATGCGTTCTACCTCACTGCTCAGATGGAAGAAGTTGTTGAGATAGTTGGAGCTCAGATCAGCTGCGCTGCGCTTGGAGGTGCTCACGTCCAGAGGAGAGGAGTCCGACTCGACTTTGAAGCCGTCAAAAGCGCTACTCGGCGTGTCTTGTAAGGACATGTAGACCCAGCTGAGAAGCTGCGCGGGCTGGTACACACCAGTCTCTACGGCAGACATCATGGTGTCTTCTGGAGGTCTGCGCCTCTCCTCTTAAAACAGCACCGTCAGAACCGCCGGTTTCTCTGGACAACCCAACTTCTTCCAGTCATCCCCCTGCAGCGCCTGACTGGGCGTAATCTCTGCGTGTGTTCACCTGGGGGAAGCCCTGGGAGGAGGACTCCACTAACAGGAGAGAAGTCACGGGAGGGGCTCGGTGTAAGTTTGAAATGGAAAGGCTGTATGGCAGCTGGAGGACTGGAGCAGCAAACAGGCAAGGACTGCGTTGCGTCACAGAGAATAGGAGGGCCAACATGAGTTTGCATCTCTTTCTGATTACCTTCGCTGGCATCTGTATTAAGAAGGGAACTTCTTTGTACTTGTTTAATCGTCTAAATATAACGCAAGTGATGATGATAATTTTTTTTAAAAAGCCACATTAAACTTATATGAGATTTCACATATTTACAAAAGTGCTTTATATTTCTTTTGTTTAATATCTAAACTTCATGTCGAGTTTTCAATTCCTTCATTCGTGAGAGTGTCGATAAACTTCTTCATGTTTACTATAATTAATGATTTCCAGATATAAAACGCACACAAAATTGCTTTGGTGTCAGCTCAAAGTGGATTTGAGCTGATGAAAAGCCCAGTGGATTATAATGAGGAAGTGGGCTGCTGCCATCTAGTGCTTCATACTGACTAATTCAGTAAGAAAGCTAAAATGTCGTGCTAAAACATGTAATAACCCCATGACTTGTAAAATAGTGTTGTTTTTTTATTGCCCACGCGTGTTTTTTTTTTAAATAATGTGTTTAACCATTCATTTTGGAGGCTCAAAATAATCTAAATTACGATCCAAATGAAAGGTCTGGGGATGTCCTACCCGCTATGATTCATGCTTTTTTAAATAACAATTTGTATTATACAAGAGGTCATGTGGCCCAGAGACATGAAAATGGAAATTTAAAAAGTAAAAGTAAAAGTGTGATGTGGAAGCTTGGGGCATTTGCAGTGCATACACAGAAAACCCCTGTTTGCATAGATACACAGGTTTCATTGGGGGGGGGGGTAGATTCATTATAAAACACTTTTTATTTACAAATCATCTTTTGGTTTTTGTCCCTGTATGGAAGCAACTTTAATCAATTAAAGCCAAACAATGTTCCAGTGCTCAGTGTGGAGAGAATGACACACCACAGCCCTCTGACTCAACAGTGGTCTCTATCTCCAGCGGTAACAACAAGCAAAGCAAAGGTTATTACTGCTAGCACGGAAACTAGGACCCACCCACATTCAGGCTGGTCTCTCCCTGCCTGGCTCTTCCTGGATCTGACGCCCGCATCTGCCAAGTAAGTAACTCTAATCTATAGTTTTTTCCACTGCAATATATTTAAAACAAATATTTCTTTACGTTGCAATAAACAACAGCGAGGAACTTGCAGAAATGTAGCGGCTCATTTTGGCTGTTGACTTTTTTTTGTTTCGTTTAGCTTTGCCTGATCAAACAAACAGCCGTTTAATGGTGACGTTACCAGATAGCAACTACCAATTAACTTTCTGCTTTGGGGACGTCACAGCGGCACGCTAGCGCTTGTAAAATGTATGTAAGGAATTAAAATAAATATTTTATTAGTCGCCCAGGCCGGATGCTACATGCTAAAGCAGTAACTCGGTTTGAAAGTGTTGTGTAACGTTAACGGACGGCTGGGTCGTTTCTGCTCTTCTGCGTCAGGGCACACGGTTAAATCACTTAATGCTTCTTACCATCACGAACGGGCCAAGGTTTTTATTATTATGCGTTTATCATTGAACAGTAAAATCATAGCTGGTTAGTTGAGAAAATGCAGGCCTGTGATGCTCTCACGAGTATAAGGACTTTGATTTTACTGCTTTTGACGTTAAAAGAGCTTTTCGACGTTCAAAGTCGAAACATGTACTACACATACAACAGTTAGTTGTTTTTAATTACTGTAGGAATTTATGTGAGTTCCCCCTCGCTTACGTATTTTTTCTGTTGCCTAACTGGTGGTATTTACTACGAGTGCCCGTGGCATTGTTTCAAAATACTGAGAAAATAAAACCTGAAAAGCAAGGGAGTGTCAGCAACCAAATGTTTTCCAAGAACTCATTTGTAACACACCCTTGGTCTTTCTGTTCAAACTAAAATCAGTAATTTCGAAAAATCGTCTTTTGTTTGGCTGTCGTTAACTTTTTAAGTTGTGTTTACGCACTTGTTCTTGCAAAATACATGCATTCCTTTTTAAGGAAGGAAGGTCTTTTATCGACACATTGCAAAATATGAACAGATAAAGAATGACAACGTAGTAAATAGGTACATTCATTGAAATTCAAGCATTTTTGTCTTCGTTTTAACTCATGAAAATCATATCTTTAGACATCTTTTTAAACTGTATGGACATTGCTTCAACTTCACACTCAAACTGTTTGATAGTTTCACTTCACAAACACAAACCCAAAATATTTTCCTGCTGGTATGCACAATGACAGTTTTGAAGTTACAGAAAGCATGCTTTGCATATAGCTCAGCAGCTCATTATCTTTTGCCCTGAACAAAATTTGTTCTGTTTAGAATTTCTTTGACATGCAGACTATAAGATTCAGGTATTAAACCACTCACCTTTCACTTAGCAGAATCTAATCAGCTTTGTCCAAATAACATTATTACTTATTAAGATTTGGCAACTGTTGCTTGTTCGCATTATTGAGGGTTTATATTATATTGTTTTCTGAGAATGGGGAAGCAAAAGTTGCACAGTTTCATAAACAGTGAACACATTGCAATGTCATTATCATATGACAGGGATACGGATCAGTGGAAGTGGTGAGAGACATTTAAACAATTTCCTATTGTCTTGGGGAAAATGTTTGTTTTGTTTCTGCTCTATATGAGATTTAACGAGCCCATTCAGTAAACATTCTTTAGACAAAAACATAAATTCCCTGAAAAAGTTTTACATAAAAACAAATATTTACACAGTGATAGTCTCCAGCTTTATTTCACCTCCAGGTTTTGAAGATGAGCTACCCAGGATACCCTCCTCAGTCTGGAGGATACCCACAACAGGCGGGAGGCTACCCACAACAGGCGGGAGGCTACCCACAACAGGCGGGAGGCTACCCGCCTCAACCAGGGGCATATCCTCCCCAAGCAGGTGGCTATCCACCAGCAGCAGGTGGCTACCCCCCTGCAGCAGGTGGCTATCCACCTGCAGCAGGAGGCTTCCCCCCACAGGCAGGCGGATACCCACCCCAGGCAGGTGGTTACCCACCAGCAGCAGGGGGTTATCCACCCCAGGGGGGTGGTTACCCCGCTCCAGCTGGAGGCTTCCCTCCCCAAGCTGGTGGATACCCTGCTCAGCCTGGAGCAGGAGGTTATCCATCCATGCCTCCAGCAGGTGAGGCTCCAAGAAGAAGGCATGACAGATTACATTTGTGAGGTACTATTCTTTCTTTAAGCCAATATTTTCTTTCAGGTGGAGGCTGGGGTGCAGCACCAGGTGGCTATGGAGCGGTATGTAAATTCTTATCTCACTCGTCACCTCTTACGTGTCAGCTCGCTAATACTATATGGACTGGCTCAGGCTAAATCTCATTTGTTTAAGTTTCCTTATCTTTACCATTCCCATCTGAACCTTATTTGTTTAATATGCATTTGTCACCATGTACTTAGCTGTCCCTTCATTTGCAGCCAGGAGGAGCTCCGCAGGGATATCCAGGAGGCCCTTCCCCAGGCCAACCCATGCCAGGTTACCCAGGAGCACCTGCCACTAACCCTTCAATGCCTGGATATGGAAGTGGGGGTCCCTCCAACCCTCAGGGCCCTGCCATGCCTGTAAGATGTGGCAGGTGCATGCTGTGGTATTTAACACAAATAGAATTACCACAGCATACACACTTGTTACTGTGTTGAATTTTATCATGTCAGATATATGTATAATTTATTTATATATGTGTTTATCATTTCTTATGCTTTTTAGACAGGGTACAGGGGTTCTATTAAAGACTTTCCAGGGGCTGATCCACTGAAGGATGTTGAAGTTCTTCGAAAGGCAATGAAGGGTTTTGGTCAGTAAAATATGCATTTGAGTATGCTAAACCCATCAGATATAATATTGTTTCCCATTAGCAGTTCATTTGCTCCTTCTCCTTTTACACATCATAAATTGATTCTAACAAAATAACATCTTGACAGGCACCGATGAAAATGCCATTATTGAACTTCTGGGAAATCGTTCAAAAAAGCAGAGGGTTCCATTGATAGCAGCTTATAAAACTACTTACGGAAAGGTACTTTCATAAATAATAATGCTTTTGTGACAGTTTTATCTTAGCTGACTTTGCAGTCAGATGTTTCTGTTTTTCTGCTTAGGATTTAACCAAGGATCTGAAGTCTGAGCTAACTGGAAACTTTGAAGATCTGGTTCTTGCCATGCTGAAGACTCCAGCACAATTTGATGCATCTGAACTCAGAGAG
The DNA here is from genome assembly GCF_041146795.1 of Maylandia zebra. Lineage (NCBI taxonomy): Eukaryota > Metazoa > Chordata > Actinopteri > Cichliformes > Cichlidae > Maylandia > Maylandia zebra. The sequence goes on along the minus strand of NC_135174.1, from coordinate 19,508,686 downwards.
GCTATAAAGGTTGGAAGCTCATGCGGTTGTCTCAGTAAATGGTTTCAGTTTTGGTTTTCCTGCCCAAACCACAATATCTCGCTCATCGTGCATTAGGAAAATAAGTGAATGTGAAATGGCTGGCTGCAAATGAATGTTGATCGCATTCGCTATGCTTTTCTGTAATTGTTTTAGGGTGCAGGAACTGATGAGGCTTGTCTCATTGAGATTTTGTCATCACGCTCCAATTCAGAGATTCAGGAAATTGCCAGAATCTACAAAGCTGGTGAGTTTTAATGTTGTCTTTTCTACTTTTTATTCAAATTCTTGTTGGAAGACATTATTAAGACCTGTGGTTTTTTTTTTGTTTTTTTTTATTAATGTAAGGGTATATTTTGCTTTAAGCTGAGCAGGCTTATTTGATCAACAGGTAAATAATGAATTCTGAAAAAGTCAGTGTCTGAAATGTCCTATGCAAATATTATGGAAATGAATATATTTTCCTAAAAAGCCCCTCCTTCCTTCCAGAGTACGGGAAGAGCCTGGAGGATTCTATTAGCAGCGACACGTCTGGACACTTTCGCAGACTCCTGGTGTCTCTCTGTCAGGTAGCATCAGCACATTTTGCTGGACTTACAAAGAGCTTTCTCATAAAGGGAAGTTCTGACCTAACTTCTGCACTGTGCCACATAATGTTTTTCTGCTCTCAATGCTCTCTAGGGAAATCGTGATGAAAGGCCAAATGTTGACATCTCTTTGGCCAAACAGGATGCTCAGGTACTTGTTTAAAGATGGCTTCGTGTCCTCAACGCTCTCTGAAAGCAAATGCAAGCCATAATTATCCTTCTCCTTCTTTCCTCAGAAACTGTATGCAGCAGGAGAAAATAAGGTGGGAACTGATGAGTCTCAGTTTAATGCCATCCTGTGTGCTCGCAGCAAGCCTCACCTTAGGGCAGGTGTGTAGCTCAGGAAGTTTACTATTTTGTTTTCAGTGTCATAAATAGAATCGCTTTAGCACATATGCTTTTAAACCTTTAAAGAATTACATTGTAACTGTCATGCTTGTGTATCTTGTCTTTGAATAGTCTTTCAGGAGTACCAGCATATGTGCGGGAAGGACATTGAGAAGAGCATCTGCGGGGAAATGTCTGGCAATCTTGAGTCTGGCATGGTGGCTGTGGGTACGTTCTTTGGATCTCTTTTTTCCAAGCCTGGACCAAACTGAAGCGACTTTCCAAAGACATGCAAAAGCTTTAAGTATATATTAAAGCCACTGGTTGAGGTTGTTCTGCAAGACTTTCCTATAAATACTATGCAGGTGCAATACAGGCAGCTGTTTGACCTAAATACATGATTGAAAGCAAATGGTGGCAAGACAGACTGAAGACTACACATTGGTTTTTATGAGGCATTTTAAAATTAGAAACTGATTCTTCAATCTGTTAAATGTCAGCAAACACTTCTTGAGGGCTTTGTAGAATCAACTAAGTTATATTTCCAGCTGTATATTAAAGCTAGAAATATAAATGAGGTAAAGACTTAAACTGAGGAAGAGGATACGACATCCTCATTCACTGGCGACTTTCATCATAAGTGTTGAAAGTGTTTGACTGGCACCATAAGCTCGCCAAGCAAGCTCACAAGTGAAGTAAAGCGTAGTTTGTTAAATGTATATAGCAACTACAACATGCACTTACATTTCTAGGTAGGTATACGTCAGGGATCTACACCAGGTTAGACTTGACAGACCTGACACATTGCAACATTTAAACAGTGCTCGGTTGGTACTGTGGAGCCCACAGTCTGCTAAGAAAACGTCCTTCAAAGCCTTCACCAGCCTGAACCGTTTATGCAAGGCCCGATTGGTCGACACTTTTATGTTATTTACCTTAAATTCAGAACCTGCCATTTGAGTACTGCAGCAGAATCGAGACTCAGACGTGAGCCTGCGCAAACTGTAGCCTTAGTTTCCTGTTCTTAGCTGACAGGAATGGTCTTCTGCTGCTGTAGACCTGTAGATGCTGTAGATCTCATGTTGTTTGTGCTCTGCATTCATTAAAAATAACCAAGGTAGTAAAACCACAAATTGGGTCAGTTACACAACCTTATTGGCGGACACAATATAAACTAAATATGTACAGAAGTGTCTCATGTTCCATCCATTCAATTTTCACGGTCTTTTCTTTTTAAGCGTGCTATGTCTTCTTGGTTTATATGTACAACAGCATCTTCTGCTCCTTTATTTATCTTTCATTTGACTTTTTTTAGTGAAGTGCATCAAGAACACCCCCGGTTACTTTGCAGAGAGGCTCAATAAGGCCATGAAGGTACATCTGTTGTCTGTCATCCCTCGGATAATTAGTTTAGTGCTCTGATTTTGTGAAGAGAGAATGGAGAAGACATAAACGAGGTATTACATTGTGCTCACAGGGAGCAGGGACAAAGGACAGAACCCTCATCCGTATCATGGTGTCCCGCTCCGAGGTAGATATGTTGGACATCAGGCAGGAGTATCTGAAGACCTACGGAAAATCACTGTACACTGATATCTCAGTAAGTCCCACTGTTTTTGTCTTTTTGACGATCAAAGCTTAATCACCGTGTGCTTGTTATGTGATGCGTTTTCTCTGGATTTCTCAGGGTGATACCTCTGGGGATTACAAGAAGCTGCTGTTGAAGCTGTGTGGAGGTAGTGACTAAAAAGCACCAAGACCCCAAAGGAGCGTGTCTCAAAAGGACATCATATACATCCACACTGAAACAATGTTATATGACCTTATATTCCGTTTGTTGCATGCATTTAGTGCCATTTTTCTGATTATTACATCAAATCAACATATATATTTTTGATTCTCTTAAATTACATAGTTTTTGCTACTGTATTGCATTTATTCATATTTTAAAGGTGCATTAATATATTTCTTTTTACACAAAAGGTTGAGTGGTAGCCAACAAAATGTGTGTGTGCCTGAAATTAACTAAATTACTGCAATGACTATATTACACAATAATATTTAAAATGTACTTTAGTTTGTAGGAAACCTATTTTGGGGTAACAGTAGAACTTCACAAAGTAAAAAGAAAGTAAGATCTGAAAAAGAGCTAGTGTGCCATGTGACTAATTTTTGCAATCCATATAGAAAGAAATATTTAGTAGAGCGCTTTGTGAATGTATTGCCAAGCATTGCAACTGTGTGTACCTACTTACAAAGGTGTATGTTATTATTGTATATGCATATGATCATATCCCAATCAATCAATCATTCTCTGAATGTAAGAAATAATATTTGCATCTCTCCTGTAATGGGTGTTTGTTTTAGTTAACTGAAATTTAACTCTTGCTTCCAAGTCTATGCAAATTAGTTTATTGCCAATCAACATTTATTTGCCTTTCACTCAGTGCTGAAACGCCAAAGCCTAAAGACAGATCATATTGTGCCGTTCGAGTAAGCCTGTGGACCTACGCAATTATTTTCTTTTGTTTTGTCTAGCAAACATTCGATAATCTTAGTTGTATGGCTACAGGAAGTTATCCATATTCTGTTTCTCAATATTTTGTTTAGTCTTTCAACAGTGTCCTTTGCTGATTTGTATGCTTTACTGCCAGCAGAGGGCTCTTAGTTCACACAAACTATGTCACCTCTGTAGAATTGATCTGCCTGAACTAACTTTTGCTGAGTATTTCCTGCACTAACTACTTTGCTTTGTAACATAATAATTGTCAAAATTCAGTGGATGCCTTAAGAAAAAAAAAAGGAAAAACAACCACCTTTGATTTCAATAAAAAAAAATTTGGCACATTTTCTTTGTGAAATGGGATTGTGTGTTTTGCATGAAAAATGACTGCGTGTGGATTTTGTGCTCTAAGCAGATGCACAATGAACGATTTGCATGTCAAAGCCAGTCTCATTTGCACCACCTAGGTCTGTATTACAGCGAGTGGGTAAGCCCCCTCCACCTCTGAGCATCATGAGCGGCAGCCTCTTGTCAAAAGGTGTGAATAATGTGGCTTACATAAGTTCTGTTTGTGCGTGCGTGTTTGCTTTATAATCTGAGAAGGGGAGAGAAATTCATTCAGGTGTGCTTTGAAGCTCAAGTGATATGGAGCGGAGCTTCATAGAGCTTTTCTCAAGGCTATAAATAGTGTCCATATTGGAGACACGGGTGTCCTAAAGTTGTCTTTCTGTTGTGTTCAGTGGCCTCGAAGTGCAGCCTCAGAGGGGATGTGTTCGTGAGACAAATAGCTTCTTTGCAAACCTTGCTTCTTGTACACTTTCTAACTTTTCATATACACCCGAAATGAAAACAGTCCACCAGCCTGAGGACAAAGAATGATAAATATTTGATGTTGGCATTTGTGTATTTTCTCTCTAGCTAAGATTTTGCACTGATATCTCGTGAAAGATATAGGTCAAAGTGAAATCAAACGGGGGAGAGAGGAGGGCTTCCATTTAGCTTGCTTTTACTTTAAGAGGAGGACAGAACACTTCCGTGATCCTGATTTCTAGACAAAGTGCTTTAATTATTAACTTGTCGATGTGATGGCATAGTGGATGATGCACTCTTTATGGAGCTTGGGACACAAAGACGTCTGTCCACGTCACTGGGCCAAGTGGAAGGTGCAATAGCTGTGAAGAGCAGCCTGAACTAGGCCTTAGCCTGAGGCTTTTTTTCTTATATTACTTGTAATGAAATTTTAAGAGCTTCTCTTAAAACTTGTAATATCACAAAACAAAGGTCTCAATAAAGGTTTATTTCAGACGCAGTAAATCTGCAGTTCATCACCAGCCTTTTAATACTATCATATAAACAATCAGTGTGAGTAAGTATTGAGCAATTTCTTTTTTTATTTGCAGTGGATTTTCTCCAGCCATCCAGTGAGGATTGTGCAGCTAAGTGACATTTGGTTGCCAGGGACCTAATCCTGCTTTAAACTTCATGAGTGCATATAAGCAAATTACAAACCCAAGGATTAGATGAACAACACATAATGAGATGTAGCAGCAGATATCACTATCCAGCATGCAGAGTGGCAGCCTGTGGGGCTTGAGGCTCTTCCTCTGATTTTTGACAGAGTGAGAAAATAAATCCTGTCCAACCATATGCTTTTATTTGTGTGTCAGGAGAAGCAATATACCAGAAGACAGCGTAGAACTCTATAAATTGCTCCCACTTAAATGTTAAAAGCAAATGCAAGATTTCAGTGTTTTGAATCTGTTTGATGCTTTTAGGAATTTACATAATTCCTAAACATTGCAACTTGTTTTCTTGGTAAGCGGTGAATAGATTTCCCTGCAGGGAAAAGAAATTAGTGCTGTTGTTACATAATTGTTAAAGCTGTTTCGAATTTAAGAGGGGAAATGTATAGGCACACTGTGTACCACGTTAAGCTTTAGCAAGCTCTAGCTAAGAGTGAAAATCCTCATAAAGGGAATACGCTCTAGCTCTATGTTAAAAAGTACTAGCAATTATCATAAACAAGCTTTAAGTAGATTTCCACACATCTCCAGTTTAGCTGTGAACACATATAGATATAGACATATAATCTTACATTTAATATTGCTGTCTGATTCTAAACAATTTCGTTTTCGTAAGGATTTTATCTTTTTGTGACGTCTCCCTCCTTTGAGACCTGATGGATTATGTGGAGCAGAATAAAGCTTGCAGAGCGGGGCAGTTGTGTCAGGGGACAATCCAGATGAGAAACAGGCAACTACAATCTGGAGGTATAATCTCCTCACAAAAAAGAGAGATCAAATCATGAAATAAGAGCTGCTAGATTTCCCTTGTAATCAAATAATAGCCTATTCAGATGCCCACAATGTATGTGTGGGATTTTCTGAGCAGACTGGGTTTTAAGAAGTCAAGCAATGTCCGATTTGTAATCTAGTAATATTTACATTTAAAACTGCTTAAGTGTTAAATGTGTTTGAATTTGCATCCATAAAATTGCTACCTAATCATTAGCTGTGTTTTGGAGAGTGAATCACTGTATTACATGGTATGACTTGATGTGATAGTAGAAACATATGATAAACTCTTATAAAATGTACAACAAAGTCATAATAAGTGTCATCCACTGTATCTAATACAATGTGTGTACTGGCATATAGTTATTTTATTTTATTAAAACCTTCAGCCAGTTAGTAATTATCATTAGAATAAATAATAATAAGAAAATTCGGAGGAGAAGATCATCTGGTAATTTTGTGATTTTAGAGCAGTGCACAACCTTTCATCAGTAGGTTTTACTGTAGAGATGACCTGTGATCAGTGACTGTTTCACCAAAAGTACATTTGTCGGCCAGAAACAGTATTTCACTAGAAAAACTGAGAAGTGAAAAATGATCTTGTTCAACAGAATATATATGATTTTATTTTATCACCCTTCATATTCTTCTTGCTGCACAAGAGGGTTAAGGAACCACCAGTCACAGAAATATCTCTGACTTTTTGTCACCTATGAAGACAAATTTCATTAGACCCTGAGAACCTCATGTTATCTTTTGTAAAGGATGCTGAAAGAGTCATCAAAGCTTCCCAACTAAGGTTTTAAACAGTTTATATACTTCACTTAATACAATTACACTCTGGAAATGTTTACGGTTGATTCTGTTATTTCTAGACTTGATATACAACACTTTATGAAACCACTGGGTGGATGAGGAAATGGTTCATCTAAAGCTGGAAAAGAATAAATGCTTACCCAGCGCTCAGTTAATAATTTAATAGTAACACTTTGTCATATAATCACTGCTATATAGATCTCTATATAGCAAAAAAAATTAAGCTAAATGCCTGATATTGCAACTGTGTAGACTATAAAGGTGACTTCTTAATTTAACTATGAGGTCTCCAATATCATCAATCACATCCGAAAACACTAGGGGAAGTAATTCAGGAAGTCTCTGGTACATAATGAGCTACATAAAAGGTCAAAAACCAACAATGAATGACCCTTGAACAGCGCTGTATTCAAAACAGACTGAAAGCACGTCACTGGTTCAGAACTACTTCTCATTCTTAGCAAACGTTTTTCTTGGTGGACATACTACGTCCACCAAGAAAAAATATCTAAACTAGATTTTTAATTGTTTACATTTTTAAATATTATGGATAAGATGTAAAAGAGTGACCAATACAAAGGTTTGTAGCAATACAAAAGCCAACATCTTCCATGGGTGTGCATTAGTGCACATGATATGAGTTACCTGCAAATCTGTGCAGGTTTTGCTGCCCTACTGGCACTGTGGTCTTTTTCAGGGAAGACCTTGGTTATTCCACTACACTGTGCATGTACTACAGAAGCATGATCAGCAGTTAAAGTCTACACCAGTCTGCTAGTATTCCAACAAACACTGAACATATTTGGCACACTGGGAAACTAGTTATACAACAAGGGAAGTACAACGCATTTTTTTCTTTAAAATAAAGCAAGAGTTTTCAAACATTTTCTTTCTTAACAAGAAATGATGCAACACAGGAGTAAAAGTCCAACACTCTCGAAAGATTTTGGCCCCAAAAAGTAAAAGCTTAAACCTAATACGTTATATTATTACACTTATTTTGCAATTAATTGTGGGGTTTATATAATTTGCATCATTTTAGCTTTTTGGGAAGGGTGTGTAAAATTTCAAAAACTGGGCATAATAATGAAAATTAAATCGTCCTCAGCTAAAAAAAAAAAAAAAAAAATACTTGTGAGTGAAAACAAGCCCGTCAGTATTGTTTTAGTGTGTTTTTATTGGCATTCTTGAATGCCTTCCACATAACTAACTCACACAGAAAGCGCAAAACCAGTATTACATAAGTGGTAATAATTACAGCGGTAATTAAAGCGGCGGGAAGCCAGGTGCGTCTAAAAAAAAAGCCCCGCCCACGTTTACCTTAAATGTCCATTGCACGGAAATATGATTGGCACAGGGTTACAGCTGCTCGAACGGTGAGACATGGCGGAGTTTGTAGTCTGACTGAGAGCGCTCCTGGAGAGTTTCCACACTTTTCAACATGACTAAAGAACTTGATTTGACGCCGAGGTTGTTTCCGTAGCGCAGGCAAAGCGGGGCTTAAAGAGGCAGAGGCGTCATTTTTCCGAAAAGGATAGAGAGCGGCGGTTGGGAAAATGTGTTGTCATCTTCATGCAGTCAACAGCCTTGGGCAACAAATATGGCTACTTCTTGTGTATCCGTCAATTCGGGTTGAAAACCGTCCTGACTGGGTCGAGCGGGGTAGTTTCGCAGAGTCACGGCAGTAGCCCGAAGTTAAGTTGACTACCAGAAAGATTAAAAGGCTGGGTTTGTCCCGAGCTGGTAAACAGCGGACGAGCGAAGCGGAGAGGAGATGGAGCCCAAGCACAAAGAGTTGTTGGAGAAATGTTACCAGAACTTGGTGGAGTCAATAACAGATGCGGACAGAGTTGTGGACGCGTTGGCTCACTGCGGGACCCTAAGCCAGCCAGAGCGCTACGAGCTGGAGCACAACTGCACCTCCAACTCGGAAAAAGTGGACCTTCTGCTGAAGCTACTAATGAGTAAAGACGGGGACCATTTCGCAGAGTTTTGCACTGCTCTGGAGACAACACACCCTCACCTGCAATCTTTATTGCTGGATGGCATTGGACCAGTGGATCATACGAGTGGTGAGAAACAATTAAAGTGTTAACGACCTCCTAATTAAATTGTTATAAGAGTATAGTGTTTATGAAGAAGGGGCGACGTGTCAGAAGTTAGGGCTTTATCTAAAATACAGTGAAACGGTGTGTTTGGGCCCCTTGCTTTTGATATTGCTTATGATCCAACCTGTTTTCGATCCTCTCCTGAGCATGATCTAACAAACATTAGTGCTATTGACCTTATGACAATTTGATGAAGGGCATGACTTTTCCTTTGGGCAGGACTTTTCAGGGCACAATCATGTGACCTGATGCCTATTTACACTCTCACTACTGTGCTTGTTTCATTTAGCATGTCACCAAAAGTACAGCCTGCTAGCTTTTTTTTGTGAAAGCATTTAATGGACCTAAAAAGACTCAATCAATATAGGGAGGGACTGACTGTGTGTGGGAATCAATAACCCACTATCATAGTCAAACGAATGAGAGATGAATCAAATGCGTTTTAGTGCGCACTGTGCAATGAATTACTCGAGGGGGATATAAACTGGAGAATAAAGGGCATCAGTTTGATTTGTTTTTGGTGTAAAACTAACTACAGTTAAGATTATGTCAGCACCGGTAAGTAAATTACCTTTTTAAATAACTAATTGTACGGTCTTTACAATGTTGCAACTTAAAGGCATTCAGTTTTATTATAAACTTGTGAATGGATTCAAAATTGCCTTTGTCCACCTACTGTAATACTCCACAGCAGATGTATAGAAAATTAGTTTCTCTGTGGATTTGTCAGTATAGTATAGTTTTACTACTAACACGATACTGTATAGTGTAATGGTATAGTGCTTGTGGAACTGAAATTATTTCAGAAGTATGACCCCTGGCAAGGAGTTTCTGATTGATTCAGTTCGTCTGGTTTAGTGGCAGGTTTATTTAAACATTATGGATGGATTGGGACTTTTAAGTGATAAATTTTTGGATTTGATACACGTATGACACCAGATGTTGCAAGATACTGCAACATTGGATTTGGGATGCACTGTCTTGATATTCTTAAATATCTCAACCTAATTCAGATGCAGTTGTCCTTCCGAATCTGAATTAGCTGGATGATAGAGTAACTTTTAAGCATTACCAGAAACACAGGATCTCAAAACTCTTTTATTTATCAGTGATCAGATACACTTTTTAGAGAATATTCATCCTGCCTGCTCGGGATACATTAATATATGGACTGTTGGCTTGTCTTAAGAGGTGAACTAAAACTGCATCTTACACAACATTTAATGTTCCAAGGTATCGGGGGTTCCACCTTCGACCCTTATTATTTAACCCTTAAGTTTATCTAATGGTTACTAAATATATCTTGAAGTAAGGATAAGCCTCTGAGATAATATGGTCTCATAATGGCACAAATCGCAGATTAGTTTATAATAACTTTGTAATAGTTCTGTTTTCTATGTGGATAATCACCCTTTTTCTAACTAAGTGATAAATACATGCATGTGATTTTATTCACAGATAAATCCACAAACTATAGATATACTCTCTATTTTTTGTGTTCATCATAAATCTCTTATTGCATTCTTTGTATGCTGAAACAGTAATGATGTATTCTCTGGACTTTACCTGACATCTTATGCAATAGCATAATGCATGCACTCTGACATATGACCCTTACTCAGCACTTCTGTTGCACTTTGACATTTGAAAAACAAACAAACAAAAAAAGGAACATCCATCCAGTTGCTTTCTTGTTTGCTATCGCGTCATACTCAGTTAGCTACCAGGTGTTAATTATGCATTATTTTGGCATAATTCATAAGAGAACGCAAGCTGGACACTTCTGTTAGTTTTTCTGAGCCTTCTCATTTTTGCGCTGCATTTCACAATTGTGCATTGGGTCTAGAACTGAGTACTGATAGGCACTCTAGTTCCAAAGAGCTTTGTACATGAGCATGTTCTGGGCTAGTCATAGTAGTGTGCAAATCCCCGTTGGTAGTCACACAGGACACAAATGGGCTGAGCTGTCTTCTGCTACTGGGCAGACAGGTTCCTCCACTGTGTGGCCAAAAGACGGGCCTTTCCAGAGAAAAGCAACCTATGTTTTTACATAATATGCACCATCAGGAGCCAGTTGCAGTAATTGACAAGTCACCCCAAAAAAATATGAGAGCCACATGTTGGTAAACCCTGCCTGTTCAAATGCTTATAACATGAATGCTAAATATATCCTTTAATCACTGACCTACAAAAAGTTCCACATGATGTAAATATGATGCCTATAGTACCGAACAGGGTGTGTATCGCCCAGGGCTTGGTTGTTTGTTTGTTTTTATTTTTTTGTTTTTTATTTTTTTAAATAAAGATACTTTGTAGTTTCACATAACTATAGCTCTAAGGCCTGCCAGCGGAGACCTTTCTGTTTAGATTGTTCTCATCGTTTCTTAAGGAAGAATAACACAATGGCTGCACATTATAAGGGTGTGTATCATGGGAAGTTTTGCTTTGTCACTGCAAAACAAGAGCAGGTGTTTTGCAGTTAGCGATTAACGAGTGTTATGTAGCTCGATTTCTTGGTTTCGTTCTAGATTTTATTAGGCGGAAAGAAGAGAATCTAGTTGTCTCCAGTGGTTTTGAACTGTTGACACAGAGGGTAGTTATTGCAGAATCGGTGACTCATTAACTTTATACCACAGTACATATCAGAGTGTACTTATTTATAGAAGTAGACTGTAGAAGAAAACTGATGTCTGTGTTCGGCATGCTTTTCAGTCTTCTAACATCTATCTCGCGTAGCAGACTTCTACTTTAATTAGAATAGCTTCTCCGCAGGGACATATGTCATTGTTGCAGTACCATCATAAATGCATATTGTGGTATTTCAAATAATTTCTTTCCAAGTCTTTCACATGTATCTCCAGAGATGAAGTTAAGTGGGATCAAGTAAAATTTCATCTGTTGCTTTGCTACTGACAGAAATGTCTTTTTTTTTTTCTTTTTTTTTAAGTTGAATGCTAATTGGTTTATTTGTCCAGTTAAAAGTTTGTTTACAAAGTATTAAATCAACTGAAAGGTTGTTTGGACAGAGTGATAATAATCTGTGTTCATGTATGCAGAGGAGCGCTGAGTTTTCATGGTGAAAGTTTAATGTCTGAGTTTATTTTAGAATAGAGTGTGAACAATTTAGTTATGAGAAACTCCACTGATATGAAGGGAATTTAGATAAAGTCAAATTTTTACTTAATTAATATATTTTGTATTGTTTAAGGATGTGTTGTTGGCTCATTTGTTTACTGGTAACATTTTAAAATCAGGTCAAAGACTTGGTGGGCATACTGGGATATTGAACAAAGCAGAGTGACTACAACATTAAAACCTGTGCTTTTAGTGCTATATAACTGTACCATGACTGTGCTATGATACTGGAGTAAATAAGTAAGCCCAACTTAACCATTCTGTTGACAAAAAAAGGGCCTGAATTATATCCCTCATTAAAAGCTGTATTTTATGGTTTTCTGAAATTCAATGTTGATGGACAACACTCTGATCTATTGCTTAGAAAGTAATCTTCCCCCTTTTGTCAATTAATTACTCATTATATACAATATTTAAGTTAGAGCTTTAAGATGCAAGTAGAAAAATGCATAATTCTTTTAATGGAAAGGGGTAGCATTCGGAATATCTTTCATTTATTGTTAGTGGCACATAGTACCAGATGTGATTTAAGATCAGCACTTTACGTTTGAGCGACTGTTCTCACGTTTAAAAGAAATGTTCAAGTTGAGAGTAAACTCCTACTAAAGACAGTCTTCCCACTTTCCGTTTGTTCTTGAGAAGTGGTCTTCTTATACCATAAAATTGTGTACAGATGATCAAGTGGCTGTGACCGTAACTACGAGATCAACCTAAATGAAATGCTTAAGTGGGCAGGGTCAGACCTCAGGTCACATGACTTCCACGGAGCAGAAAAGTAAGTGAGTTATGACATTCTGCACCTTGCCTATTGAGGCACTCTCTGCTCAGAGTCATGGGAAACTTAAGCTAGAGTGAGAACAAAGAGAGCTCAAAGAGAGATCGGTCTCTCCTTTTTCTTTCTTTCTTTTTTTTGTCCTTCAGTGGGAAATAGAGGGTTGAGCCATGTTAGCTGGGCTCCTCATAGTCTCAACTCATTTAGTTAGTGGGAACACGGCCAGTCAGGGGTTGATTTAGAGTAATGGGACGTGGGTAAATAGAATCGTTTGTCATGCTCTAAGTCTACACTAGACTTTACATCAGGAGTGGAAGCTGCTGATGTAACTGAACTATAAGCTGGTCACTCCACAGCAGCGCAGTAAGATCTCAGGAAAGGTGCACTGCTGGCTGTTTGATCAAGCAGTGTGCAGTCAGGCATCAATAAAATTCTAATCCTTCTTGTAGAGGATAAATAACCACGTTTGAAACAACTTGATTAACAAAATATAGTCAATGAAAAAACCTATTGCTAAACAATTCCTTGCTCTACTTTTACTGTAATTTATACAGTCAATGCCCTCTTATATTTTATCAATGTGTGCTTTGTGAGGGATATGACAATTTCTAGCTAAAGATTAATATTTATTGGCTGATTTTCATATGTTTGCATTTTAATACAGATCCCTATTACCATAGTTTTTCCATCTTTATCCAAATATACTGTCATAAACTTGAGCATTTAACATGCTAACTGAGGCCTGTAGAGTCGGAGATGTACCTCAGCATTGCACGCTCTGACCTTGGGCTGAATTTGCTGAGAAGTCCACTTCTGGGAAGAATTAAAATGTTTTCATTTTTAAAAGTGTACCAGTTCTTCATCTCACTGCTTTAGAACTGTTGGTAGTGAAAACATGATGTACTGTAGCAGATAAATATTGGCCACTCCCACTGATAAATGGCATCTTATTTGGCAATATACTGAAGGCAGTCAACACATCTTTTGTTTTTGCTTGTTTTCTTAGAAAAGGTGACAGACCAGATAGTAACTTAATGACAACATTTCTAATTGACTTGACCATTTGTGTAACCATTTGTTCCTCTGTTGTTGTAAAAAGCTAATTGTTTCTTCTGAATCTGTTGTGAAAATTGCACACTCTGGTAGATCGTGACACACACAGATTGCATCAGTTATTTCCCTTTTAAATACTTTTCTCTTTTAAAATCTACTGAAGAATTACTTTTACATTGGTGTGTGAAATAACATCATCTTCTTCATATTGTTCAGTGGTGTACATAAAGCTTCCTTTCTGTAACGTTAATTATGAATCACTGTAAGCTATAAAAGAGGGCCTTTCACAAGGGGGGGACTGTGTGATGTTGTCAGAGGAGATAAAAGGAGAAGCTCTAAGGCTGCAGCCTCTTTGGGGCCCTGGCTAGTATGTATTCAAGCTCCCTGCCCAACTGGTAATTAGCTACACTCTGTCAGCCCACAGGCCCGTCATCCCAAGTTGGGGAAAGTCCCACCTTATTATTCCTCCAGCTGGCTTTTTTCAGTAAAGGCTCCCGAATGTAACCCAAGCTGCACTGCCTTGATGTACCATACAATGCTGGAGATGATCATCTGACCATAAAGCAGACACGGTCGAGTACGCTTAGACCTGACTTTAATGTTTCTGTTCATGCTGCAGGGTCCACTTACAGCGTCTTGTCCACCATGCCATCGGACTCAGAAAGCAGCAGCTCTCTCAGCAGCTTAGGTGAGTGTGGTACTCATGATGACTAACGATTTAAGGTAAAGATGGGTCCAAAAAATCTTTGGAAAAGGGGGGGGGGAGAAAAAAACAGTTGTTCTGAGGAACCAGATGGCTTCTAATTGTTTAGACTCTAAGCACATGCAAGTGATTACACAGATGTGACAAGGATTTAAAAATACACACACGAGAGAGAGATCTGTTTCTACTCTAGAAGAGAGGATTGGTCTGTGCTGTTGAAGCTGAACCAGTGTTTATCACTACGTTTATTTTTGTGGTATATTCAAAACTGAATGAGTAGATCAATGATGACAGACAATATTTAAGTGACTTTGGCTAAACGATTATATAGATTAAATAAAATAATGGTCAAGCTCTTTACCCATAACATAATCATGAACTTGTATGTTTGTAATTTATTTCTTTAGCCAAGTTTGCAGCTCAGATGAACATAGACTACATTTTTACTGAAATATAGCTATACACTCTAGCTGACATAAATAAAACTGCACTGAACCCCGTCACTCGCATCATTTGAACTTTGCGATCGGCACAAGCCACCAGTGACATGCTGACTCACACAGGTACTCCTGCTCAAGCGTCCTCCCCTCCACCTGCCCACATGGACAGCCACCAAGTGAATGAGAAAATGGAGACCATTCTGTTAGAGTTGAGACAGGTGACGCGTGAAAGGGATGAGCTACGCAAACGTCTCGCCCTCTCTTCACCTGGAACCACCTTTGATGACTGCAGGTAGTGTTTTAGTCTCATTCTACAGCCTGTTTTCCAACACATTTGCAGAAAAGCAGAGCAATCTTGTTTCTACCTGCACTCTTTAGATAGAGGTATTTTGCATTCTTGAGCATTTAAAAGCCCTGCCAAAAAAAGCAAGAGCTATTTGACGTAAACTTGTGCTCGTTTTGTTTTAGAGTTGAGCACAAGATGTGAGGATACAGTTGAACTTTCTCTCTTTCCTTACGCTCCCAAAAGTACAAAGTTTGCATGTTTATCTCACTTATGGCTCTCACATTGTCCCATGTGGCATCTCAGAACTTGGTTTTTGATGCAAGTGTGTTTCCCTGTTTCCTGCTCTGTGAAATAGACCGAATGCAAAAGCAGGTCATGACTATGAGCGTCTGAAGCTGCAGTGTATGAAGGCAATGGCAGACCTGCAATCCCTGCAGAACCAGCATAGCACCACCCTGAAGAGGTGCGAGGAGGCTGTGAAGAAAGCAGACTTCTACCAGTAAGTGGAAAGCCTACTAGGGGACTTTGTAAATTTTTTAACAGCCAGTGCATTTGTGCTGTATGCATTCAAGCTCAGCCTGCAGCATTTTTAGCCAGTATTCTGTTCTTCCTCACATATTCACAGCAGATTGCGTAGAACAGATTTTATTTTTGCAAGAGTGATAGGGATGAAGCCTTTATATCAGTTCAAAATCTCAGTTAAGCTATAAAAATCCCAACAGGTCTTCTTCAATTTGATTTAATCTTTGGGATTGTTTGAGGGTGGGGGGACTATTTGTATTATTTAGTAGCAGGGCAAATCATACATTTCTGGCTAAAGGTTGAGGGAAGAGACTAGAATATGCTCTATAAGTATTATCCTTTTGTAAAGAGTTCACCATAAGCATGCTCTGTAATCAGTATGTGAATCCTGTGTATGCGGCACAGCATCTTTGCCGTGAGGATAATGCTGCGAACGGAGCATTTGGTGTCTAGTGAAATAAGCTGTACTGAGTTGACATGAAGGGAAGGCTAGTCCATTTGTATGATTTTTAATGATGCCATACAGCCTCTGAAGTGTAGGGAACCAACATCTGGCCCCCAATGCAAACAGACAGATGAAGGATTATGTCCGTGTTTAAGCCTGTACTTTTGCGTCCTGTTTGCACATCAGAGAGAGTCTTTATTTATCAATGTCCTCTCTGCCTCTGTACTCAACCATTCACTCTAAGCAGCATGTTTTTGTCAATGGAAAATCACATTCATGTCTAGCAGTTTTAACATTGTACTTAAATTAGTAAGTCGCTAAACACTTAACCATTAACCCTTAGTAATTCTGAAGAATTTTAATTAGTCCTATTAGTGATTCATGTTTTAGAAAATTTCAAGTTAAAGCTTTATTACATAAGAGGTGCGGTTTTTTTTTTTTTTTTTTTTTTTCCTATTAATGTTAATATAGTGACAGGAAGACCACAACAGCCCTGTGGCTTTAAATGAATTAATTAATTGTTTTTAGTGACAGCACGGTGGTGTGATGGTTAGCACTGTTGGTGCTCAGCAAGAAGGTCTTAAGTTTGACTCCACCTCCTGTCTGAAGGGCATGTTCTCCCATGTTTGCATGGGTTCTCTCCGGGTACTCCGGCTTCCTCCCACAGTACAAGAACAGGATTAGGTTAATTAGTGATTCTTAATTGCCTGTAGGTAGAACACAGTAAAACCATCTGTGAAAGTTAACACACAAAAAACAGTTTGTGAATGTGAAATTATGTCAACACGGGGTACTTCGTGTAATTTAATTTTTAGGTAGTTCTGAAATGATTAGTTTGACCACAAACTGCAGCAGTTAATCATTTCCAGTTGCAACAAAAGATTTGTATGCAAACTGTTGTGCTGGCTACTTCAAAACCTGCTTCGAGTTGGGTGTTCCAGTTAAGGAGATAAGACTGACGTGATTGTGCTGGAAAGATGACACCAGAAGAACAATATGTAATGAAATCCTGAAAGAGAGGGCAAACAACACAAGAGGAAGTGGAAAGCACCCACAGAAATCTCATCAACATGATGTATCAATGGAAGAAGGCCAAAAAGGAGACTAAATTGCTCTTGACTAATAAAATATTATTTTTTAAAAAGAATCATAAAAAACAAAAAGATGGTGCTTACGTCTGTGAGAATAATCTGTAGACCAGCAGTAAGGCATGGCAGAAGAAGCGTCATAGTTTGGGACTGATGTTCTGCTTCAGGGCTAATATACCTTGCAATCATTAATTTATGCAGTTTACTTTGAAACTGCACCGAGAAATTGTTCCAGGAGAATGTCAAGGCAGCAGTTTATGACCTGAAGTTTGTAAGAGTTTCGGTGATTCAGCAAAACAATGGCCTAAAGCAAATCAACAACAACAGTAAATCATGTCCCAGTGGCCAAGTTAGAGTCCTGACCACAAATCAGCAGAGCTGCAGTGACATAACTGGCTACAGCAAACATTTCAGATGTTTTTAAGAAGCTGCTTTTAGCTACTACATTCAAGTATTAACTTACTTTCTTCATCCTACACTGTGGCTAAC
The DNA here is from genome assembly GCF_041146795.1 of Maylandia zebra. Classification (NCBI taxonomy): domain Eukaryota; kingdom Metazoa; phylum Chordata; class Actinopteri; order Cichliformes; family Cichlidae; genus Maylandia; species Maylandia zebra. The sequence continues at coordinate 19,491,100 of NC_135174.1, read as the reverse complement.
TGGTGCGATCCAAATGACGTGTGTGTGTGTGTGTGTGTGTGTGTGTGTGTGTGTGTGTGTGTGTGTGTGTGTGTGTGTGTGTGTGTGTGTGTGTGTGTGTGTGTGTGTGTGTGTGTGTGTGTGTGTGTGTGTGTGTGTGTGTGTGTGTGTGTGTGTCCCCAAATATTTTTTGATTTATGATTTACTAGCTGAATATATGTTGCCAGAGACACAGTAGATGGAGATGTATATATTCAGTGCTGTAAATGCTGATTTTAAAAATCGCTGGCAGCACCCATGGTTTGATTGTACCCATTCTGCTATCTCCACAGTACACTGCACAGCCGTCTGGTGAGCGAGCACACCCAGCTGAAAGAGGAGCTCGAGGTGCTGAGACAGGACAACATCCAGCTGGTCAGGGAGCACAACCATGTGAAACAGGCCTGCGAGGAGCTCAGGAGGCTGCATGATGATGATCAGAGGGAAGTAGCTGATATGAAGATGCTACACCAGCAGGTGCCTGTGTAATTTTTCAGTTCTGTCACCATTCATGCTTAAAAATGGGACACAAACAACATACAGACACAAAAATATAAATGGATATATACTATCTAGACACTTGCAGACACCCCTTTCCATCTCTAGTTGACCGCTGACATAAAATCAGTTGGATCTTGACATTTGAGATGGACATTAATTTGCTCTTGTCTCGGTGACCATTATGTCCAAAAGGACAATGTTGTTCAGACAAATGGGGTCAGACAAGCTCTGTCCTCTCCATGTCTCCATCCATCAAAACATTCTTTCAGATTACAAAAATGACTTGACCTGAGTCTCTCACCATTACTCAGTCTGACATTCACCGTGACTGCAGTCACAAGACCATATCATTAAATGTTAGCAATGCCTTATATAACCATGGAGAATGTGTATAACAGGGCTAGTTGATAGCAAGGATACGTTCCCCATTGTCTCTAGAAGTCATGTCATCATTGCATAAACTACTGTTCAGCCTCAGTCAAATTAGGAGTCAAATTAGTTTTAAGTGATGCCAGCCCAGAGAAGACATTTATTGTACAGTTGTTAGATTCCAATTACATACTATAATTTTTCATGTCTAAATGTGTCCTGGTTTGTCCGTTTTTGGCACTCTGTTCATGATTTGGATTAGATTCAATAGTAATTTAAACGTTACAAACAAAATATTTGTAAACATGAAGCCAGACTGAGTCCATTGGATCTCATCAGTGCTTAATTAACTAAATTAACTTAATTAACTTACTGGTAGCAAGTCAAAAAGTTTATTCAGCTGATTTGACAGCAATTCTGTCTGTCAGGTCGACTGTACTTATTGTACATTTGAGCGTCTTCATCTTTTAGCTGTGGTTGCTAATTGGTGAAACTGTGGTAACATTAATCACTGTTTCGACCACAGTCTCCTGCGATTGCTTCCTGTACAGTTCCCACAGAACTAGTAAAATTGAATGGCAATACATTTTTAATGGTAGTTAAGCTTATCCATTCATGCTAAAAGCATGTAGTATACCCCAGTTGCTGCTTGCATCAGAAGCAGACTGCCCTATAGGATGTTAAGAAGCTAGACAGAAGCTAGATACAAGTTATCATCTGGTTCACTACAGTTCAAGTGATATTTCAACAGTTTAAAGTAACATTTTGTTTAATCTCCACTGAAACGGGTAATTAAATGATTTAGGCACTTCACTTTAGATTTATATCAAACAGCACAACATTTCAGCATCTACAGAGTTGAAAAGTATTCCGGATAACTTTTTCCAAGTGACTGCATCAGCTCTTATCTTGATATAGTCCCATTATTGCCCTCTAATTCGTTAAATAACCCGACTTAATGCTATTTGCAGGTAATGAGAGAGGGCTCCTCTGATGTCCTTAACAAACTCTACGACACAGCTGTGGACAAGTTGGAGGCCGTGAAGAGTGACTATGAGACTCTGAGGAAGTGCTACAATGACAAGTTGGCCAGTCACAATGCCGATTTGAGTCGTTTGGACCAGGCTGAGGAAGAGAACCACCGGCTGCAGAAGCAACTCGACATGCTGCTGAAACAAAGAGATGCTGCCATCCACTATCAGCAGCAATACTCTTCTTCAATAAGAAGGTAAAGCTGGAATTATTAGGTCTACAAAGCCAGCAGGGCTACAAACTTCACACAAAAACTGAGCAACTGTTAAAAAACTAAAAAGCAGTTGCAGCAAATTATACTACAAACTGAGTACTTGAGTACAGAGCCAAAGTCAGATCTGCACAGTGCTTAAAATGTGCTTAATCCAAGGCAGATGAAGCTTTGCGGATGTCCTCCCATTTATAGTTTTCTTTTTAGATGCTTAAATTCCACATTTGATCAGTCTATGATCTTATTGTTCATGATTTTAATGTTTTAAGCACAAGACAGAGTAGAAATGTTTACCCTTTGGAAATTAATAGAGGCATTGAATCCACTGCATTCCTTAATCCCTGCCTGATGCAGGTTTGACAACACCCACCAAGAACTATCCAAGGCCACAGCCCACAATAAGGAGCTACAGCGAGAGATGGAACGGCTGCAGTCTGAGGTGACGCGGCTCAAGACCCAGCAGCTCAAGGCGGCAAAGGACAGCGAGAAGTACAAGGAGGAGCGGGACTCTGTGATCAGTGAATATCGCTTGATCATGAGTGAGCGGGATCAGGTGATCAAAGAGGTGGACAGGCTCCAGACAGGTCTGGAGATGGCAGAGGCGAAGCTAAAGAGCACTTCGTCAGAGAGACGGGTGGCCAGTGAGGAGCTGGAGGCTCTCCGACAGGTAAAAGCTAAAATGAGGGATCATCAGTGAGAACTGAAAACGGTTAACCATTTCACAGACGGGATCAGAAAGCACTGGAGGAATAACTATTGTGATAAGAGACATTTGGAATTATACATGCACTATAAAGAAATTAATTTCTTCAGATTTACAGGGCTCCTTTTAATTTAAGTGAAACTGTTAATGAAGAATGACCATTTGCGTAACATCTGTGTCTTAAATATCTCTTGTCGTTAAACTGCTGAAGTCATTCTTTTTGGCAACAGTCAAAGGTTTAGGGTGGCTAAAAAGTAACCACGTCATGATCACTGCTATTAAAACCCACAGTTCAGGAAGAGAAATTTGGTTATGCTTTTTAACTCTTCTGTGTAAAATGAACTTGAGAAGCTCTCCAAAATAAATACATAAAAAATCCTTTTAAGAGGAGCAAAATTCTTTAGTTCTTCATCTAATAGGAAGTTTGTCTGGCAGCATATCTTTGTGCTGAGATAAGAATGTATTCCTCCCCAAGGAGGGAATTCCAGAATCACAGCGATGTAAGAAACACGTCGGCATAAAAGGAAATGTACAACAATATGCAAATCATATTAAAATATTCCAAAATTCTCAAGGTAAAAATTTAAAAAGATATAGAAATGTACTTTTTTCTTTATTATTATTATTATTTTTTTTTGATGAAGGAGCTGGCCTCAGCGCTGGTGGACAGGGACCGAGCAATCTGTGAAAAGAATGAGCTGCTGGAGAAATTCTGTCATGAGGTCAAGGACAAAGCTGAGGCCCAAAAGGAGCTGAACCAGGCCTGCAAAGACATCGAAACAGTGCGTGAGGAAAGAGATGTGGCCCGGAAGGAGAGGACAGAGGCCATCATCCAGAGGGACCAGCTGTTGCAAGAGTATTACCAGGCCAGACAGGTAGCCAGACGGACAGATGATTTATCATCACAAATGGAGGGATTGGTTTATTTCTCTGACAGTAATCCCTTCATCCCATCTCACATAGTAGTAGTTTTTTATTTTATTTTATTTTTTCTTCAATCGGCTGGCTGGTTTCTACATATTGATTTCTGTTGAGAAATGTGTACTCACCCATCATTCTGTTTGCAGTGATTGTCAGATTAATTATAAAAGTCAGGGATGCCTACATTAGGAAATTACCAATAATTGTAGTGACAGGCCTCACCCTCACTTCCAAGTACACCAGAAATCTGCACTGCGTCAGAAATGGATTGTTAAGCAAAACTGTAGACTGAAATGGAATTAATGCAACAGTGTATCTAGTGCAAGCGCTCTAGATACACCATCAGACTGAGTTTTACATTTGTTTTATTATATCTGGTTTATATACCTAATCCAGTCTATGGCTGTTTTATACATCATAGATGGAAACTACATCTTAGTTTACAGAAATTTGTTTTTGGATGGATGGAGTCAGCTAAGTTGAAAGTTTTGTTTCTTAAAAAAAGCAACAAAATGTCTTCATAGCTTGTAATTAATACCTTGTATTTAAAAAAACCAAAAAAAACCAACAAAGCACTTTATTTAGTCTATTGATTAGTGTACAAGCAGAAAAAATAAATGATCTATTCAAACAAACCTTTCTCACAGCAGCCATTCTGGCTGCTGCTAGACGTAAACACAGGTGATACTAATCACATTAAAGCTTCACCTCAATAGAGGACAAGATTCATTATTCTAATTTGTAACATCTGTGTTTGTGCCATGTCAAGTCAAAATGACTGCTGTCAAACGGGTATTTGCATCAATGAGCTTTCAAGCTTAACTCGCACCAAAATTATGTAAAGCTGATAATTAAAAACATGTGTTGAGTATAATATTACTGCAAAGTTAGTGTACAGAGTGGGTGAAAGATGAAAATACTTTCTTATGACACACATTTAGAGGAATTTGCCACATGTTATCAAATACCATATTGGACTAAAAGCACCTTCACTTCTCCGGTGACATTTATCACCCATCAATTTGATCTACTCCTGCAGGAACAGGACTCTGCCACCATGAACATGGAACGAGCCACCAAGGAGATCGAGATGCTGAGGAAGCAGTATGAGGCCATCTCGCAGGAGCTGAAGGAGGCCTTGCAGGAGGCTGAGGTCGCCAAGTGTCGGCGGGACTGGGCCTTCCAGGAGAGGGACAAGATTGTAGCAGAAAGAGAGAGCATTCGGTAAGATTTTTTTTTTTTTTAAAAATATAGATGTAGATGCATGTCATTGCGAGGAGGCTTGGGCAAAAATAGTTTGCGTGTATTTTATGTGACACCTGATGACAATATGTGCATCACTCAGTACACTGTGTGACAACCTGAGACGAGAAAGGGATAGAGCTGTGAGTGATCTGGCAGACGCTCTGAGGAATCTGGATGACATGAGAAAGCAGAAGAACGATGCGACGCGGGAACTCAAAGAACTAAAGTGCGTTATTTCTCCCAAAAGTTGTTTTTTGAGACAGATAAATGTCTTGTGTTCTATTTTAGGTAAACTTGAATATTATTCATTGATTTATATTTGTGTTAAAAGTGCTTCTCTTCCTTAATGATCTTTTGTGCCACCCAGTGGATGAATTTTATTTACACAGGACAGTTCAAATTACTTTGAAATACTTACTGAAGAGCTACATATTTCATGTTTCCTGCAGAGAAAAGTTGGAAGATGAGCTGGAAAAGGAAGCAAGATATCGTCAGCTGATGGCCCACAGTTCACATGATTCAGCCATAGACACTGACTCAATGGAGTGGGAGACAGAAGTTGTAGAATTTGAGAAGCACAGAGTAAGGATCATTTAGAGTTTTCTTTTTTGTTTTTTAAGAAATGTGATTTGCCTTTAGAGAATTGCACTTAATGAATGAACTAATTCAGAATCAAAAAATCATAATATTCCTCGTGATTTTTCATTTTTGCAGGACATGGATTTGAAAGCACTTGGATTTGATATTGCTGAAGGGGTAAATGATCCCTATTTACCAGGGGACTGTGGTGTATTTGTAACTAAGGTGGATAAAGGAAGTATTGCTGAGGGAAGATTAAGGTAACTGTCACTTTCCTCCTCAGTGTATATAAATGTTTTGATTTCCCTTTGTCATTTGACACCTGAGTTTTGGTTCTAATAATAAGCTTTATTTGGAGAATAGAAACACATTTTCATATTTTCACTTGTAAAATTTAGTATGCAGCACTCAGAAAATCAGATTTTTGATACATGTCAATTTACACAACACATCATAGTTGGCTTCTCTTTCATTATTATTATTATATTCTCTCTTATTTCTGTTCAGGGTAAATGACTGGTTGCTTAAAATAAATGACGTGGATCTGACCAATAAAGACAGGAAGCAGGTGATCAAAGCTGTGTTGAGTGGTGAGGGCATGATTAATATGGTGGTTCGTAGAAGAAAGTCACTAGGAGGACGGATCATCACTCCAATCCAGATAAACTTAGCTGGACACAAAGGTCAGCTTCAATTTCCAAATAAGTAATAAACTTCACCGTTATAATGTCTGCCTGACAAGCTAGTAATGACATTAAAGTGCAAAGTATTTGCGTTTAATTATCTGTATATGTGATGGTAATTGGGGTGTGTTTTTTCTAATTGTTTTTCCTCATAGACAGTGGACTAGGTTTGGAAAGTGGAGTGTTTGTTGCCACATTGGCTGCTGGCAGCCCAGCTGCTAAAGACTGCAATCTCACTATTGGTGACAGACTGTTAGCTGTAAGTATGATCACTGAAAAGTTTATCATTTGTTTGATAAAAGCCTGTTTGTTATCAAGAGATGGCTGTGGTCTCTAGTGCCCTCTACTGACCACATTCAAGTTGTTTTAAGACAAGCACAACTGCAGCATGTTCCAACTACTTGCCTTCAAAGTACAGTGTTGAAACAGAGGAAATTTGTTGTGTATATGTATACATTTCATAACTTCAATGAACATGAAGTAATGCAGCCAGTTTCACTGTTATATAGAGAGGATATAATGGAGACTGTGGGCTTCCAGTGAGGCTGACCTCCGAGATGAAGTAAAATCTGACATTACTAAAAATTCACTGGAGGTACCAAAATATCAGCTACAATACAAAGATGCTCACAGTACACTGCTGCACACTATTAACATAGTTTTGTAATTTTCATATGTCAGATAATATAAAATCTGTCAGTTAAACTAGGATTAAATGTTAGTGAAAGTAAGCTAGCACATTCCCAAACTTGCCCTTGTCACACAAACCATACATACAGGCCATAACACAATTATATAGTCTACTTATCTTTTGATTTCAGCACTCTTATGTTGGATAAAAAAAAAAAAAAAAAAAATTAAAAAAAAAAAAAAAGTCATGACTGGGAATCATTTTTGGCTTGACTATATTTAAGTTTTAGACCACCATATATGTTACACTTTATTGGTCTGGAATATGCCGGTTATTCCAAACGGCTTCCATTATGATCTGAATCTGTCTTTTATATTGTAATTTGTCCTTATGCTATAATTTTATCCCTGGCAGCTTTAACACTGCCCAGGACCCAAAATTCATTAATAGACCATCATTTGCTGATAGTCTTACATCATGCACTCTATCATAGCTGGCTGCTTTGATATCAGTATCAGTAACTGTACTGAATATGCGTCTAAGCTTCGTTTTTGGGAGGTCTCACAATCCTACTTAAGTCCTGAATTGTCTTGATGTCCTACCTACATGTTTGAGACAGGGAATTCAGTATGATCTCACTTTATTATTAAAAAAGGCTTGCATTATTTACAGGAATCTGATATTTTAAAAAATAAAGTACCTCCATAATCCTAATCAAGGAATTTTTGGGACTTGATTACTTTTAAGGGCAGGTGGCCACTATTTTTGTACCCAAGTACACATCAGCCATCATTTTAATGGTTAATGTTGTGTAATGAGGATGCGCACACCTCAGATACCGGTAATCTAAATTCTAACCATAACTAGCACATTTGCAGACGCCATTTCAAGATGGAGTACGATGATGATGATGTCTAGGTAAGTAGGCTCTTATTTATGGGACTTTTTTTTTTTTTTTTTTTTTTCCTCAGATCAATGGAATTGCGCTCGATAACAAGTCGCTCTCTGAATGTGAGTCTCTGCTGAGAAACTGCCGAAATTCTCTCAGCCTCTCCCTCATGAAGGTAAAAACTCAGTAACCCAAACACATACAGATTCTCACAACTGTAAAATCACATACTGCTGTTTCTTCTAATAGACTCCCAATAGTCAGGCTTTATGCTAGTTGTACAATGCTTACTTCGTGCAAATGCTCATTGGGTTAATAGACAATGCAAAGTCTTCTTAAACCTTAATTGCTACCAGTATCTTTAATTTTTAAATGCTATCTCAAGTTTGTGGTTAAAAATGTCAGCGATCGTCCATTTCATCGGAAGCTATTTATTGCATTTAAACTATTTTAATGTATATTTATCAACATTTCTTCCTGCACAGTTCTTTCCCCAAAGCTGTTCTGGGCAGAGTTTATATGAAACTTTGAGAGACTCTGAAAAGAACCCGCGACTCCAGTCCTGTGAGGGCCACACGAGAAACTGCAGAAACTCTAAGCACAATTGCTCCACACAAACTGACATTTGTAGCTGTGACTTTGGCAGCAGAGGGGAGGAAGCCTGCAAGGATACCGGTGACTCCCTGAATAGCAGCAGTGGCAGCACTCACTCCCACCACAAACCCTTTTCCAATGGTTCCCCGCATTCCCGTTCCTTTTCTGCCTCACATAGTCCTTCGGAACCCCACCCAGAATTCTGCTACCGGAGGCAGGACCTCCAGCATCGGCCTTTTACCTTCACCCCTCTTCTGTCCGACTGCAGCTCACCACAGGCTGCTGTGGACCGAGTGCAGAGCTCGCCAGTCAAGCCCAGTGGAGGCACATGGCCTAAAGTCATAGTGGGAACTGTTTCAGAGTACACCCAACTGTCCATCTATAAGAAGCCCAAACAGAGGAAGTCTATTTTTGACATGAATGCTTTCAGGAGACCTGATGCAGCCCAAAAACTGGACTACATGTCCCTGTCTCACTCACCGCAGAGCTCAGTGTCTGAATCTGCTCAGACACCCCCCACCCCACCAGCAAGGAGCGACTCGTTTAGGTTCAAGCATCGGCAGCAGAACAGCTCCGCGTCGGACTCCACCATTACCACCGGCACACCACCAGCATCCCCTGCCCAAGCTACGAATCCTAAGGACAAGGGAGAGGTGGGAAACCAATGCTATTTCAATGATGGCCCTCCAGGAGAGGCCAAGGGCAGCTCCAAGAAACCTGCTGAGGAGGAAGAAGAGGAGGAGAACCGGTACAGGACAGAAGTGCAAGGAAAAAAGAGATACCGGCCAAAATCAGCACCAGCACTACGTCGAAATGTGACTCCATTGCACATTCCTGTTCCTATTCAGGTAACTGAGTATTTAAAGAACATGTTGAGGAATTTACTATTTGACATTTTTATAGATGCTATGGTTTGTGTTATTTTGTGTCCCTTATTTCCTCAAAAATTAAAAGGCTTACAAGCTGTACGTTTGCTCCTTGCAGGTACAGAGTTTCTCTAACGATGAACACTCCCCAGAGCCAGTGGACTTGTTACGTTTCTCTCCTATACGAACCAATCGGTACAGCGTACAATATGCACCCAAAAGCTACAGTAGCATTGCATCACGTAAGTTATGGGAACAGCTTAATGTGTTCATTTTTTTCCATTTTTTTTTTTTCACATTTCCAAACACTGCATGGATCACTAATAATAAAAATAGAAAGTTGATTTCGATTTGTTGGGGTTTTTTCTATTGAACTAATAAAGGCTTGATATTTATAGGATGGAAGTGTCACATAACTACTACTTGTTGATGTCTAATCCCACTATTTGTCCTCCAGACCCTGCACAACGAAGTTTTGCCCCTTGCCCTGCTGTGACGGCTGTCATGAGGAACCCTGTCTACACAGCCTGGAGCCATGAGGTCCAGGCCAACAACCCTCCTCCAGCTCCCAGCTCGAGCAGTCATCCTCATACACACACAAGGTGTTCTGTCAGTCTTTTCAACATGCACGAGTCCAACTCTTCTTCACGAGCCTTTTTACTGTTGTGAATCCTAAAAATAAATCTTGTCATTTTGCCATGTGAATATATGAATTAATGAGTATACTTATTTTGCATATAGTGTCAAGTAAAATTTTCTGTTTCAATCACACCTCATTCACTGCAGACATTTAATAGGAAGAAGGTAGCTGAGTCGACTAAACCACTACAATTTGTCGGTGAAACAGAACTCTCAATTCCAGGTCTTTGAATTGACTTAATAGAGTTCACCCATGATTAATTGAATTATTCGACAGGTAGAGTATCTTCAGTGCTGTTTTTGTCTGTTAGACAGATAATGCAGCAACTAGTCAAATACAACTTGGTGGAAATGTGGAGCAGGGACAAAGAAAGCCACCAGATTTTGGGACAGAACCAGGTCACGTCGTTAAGAAATTCTGAGCTAGGTCATCGGCCTCGTTGGAGAAAAGTGTTCTCCAAATGCTTTTTAAGTTTACTTTTTTCCTTGTTACGACATCTTGAAATATCTATATCTGTTAGAAAACTGATATTTTATCTCAACTGTTAGACTGTCTCTTTTGAAGCAGAGAGAGAGATTAATTAATAATTATTCTGTATTCTTTTTTTGCTGTGATTGTATTCTGCATACTTCTGGTTTTTTGGTGCATTAGTTAGAAATAAAAGACAATTTCAGATGTTGTTTTTTTTTATATATATATAATTTAACAGTTTATTTTGATGCTTACTGCAAAGTAGACATTAGTTCTAGTAGTACTGTTTTTCATTTTAACCACAGATTTGCTAAATCCTGAATGGTGTATTTATAGCAGCGAAACAACTGTGTATCCTGCCCCAGATCTCATGGACAGATGGCATGTAGCAAATTATATCTTGCCCTGGGTTGAATAATTGACTGCCGGGGGACTTACGCAGGCCTTTTCTTTTTCCTCCCCCCCTCTACTCTAGCCCCCAGCATCAAGGTCGCCTCAGTCTGGACCTCAGCCACAAGCGCACTGGAAACCCGACTGAGCGGAGCTGCAGCCAACCACCACACAGTACTAACTCCTTGCCCTGCAGCAACAGAATGAGTATGTATGGTGCCCTAGTTTTATGGTAATCACGACATGTTTAAAATGTGAATAATGTTGTTTACATTTTTCTTAATTCAGTCCGCACTTATTTAGCCCACTATTTATCACTGCTAGCAAAACACCTAACTGGCGTCGAGTTGTATTGTTAGCAAACACTGACTTCTGTGACACAAAATTATTTAACTTTAATTTTACTCTTAAACTCATTATATTTATGCAATGTCAGTTTTAAATGCAACTCTCCTGTAATGAGTTAGAAAGTCTTGTAGCAGTTTAATTGGCTCAGGAGACGATGGTGATTAACTGGCTACTTCAAACATTTGCTCTGTGGTAAATATTTAGATTAGCAGTGTCGGGGAAAGGGGCTTATCACAGTTGTTCATATATTTCCTGGGGAATTCCCATATCAACATGGTTGGATACCCTCAGTTGTGTGAGAAAATGTTTCTTGTTTTCTTTTTTTTCCATTATGGGTCAACTGACCCTTTTAATAAATTTCCTGTTTTTTTTTTTTTTTTTTTTTCTTAGGCACCTCTGGTACTCAATTTAGAGCAGAACGGATTAAGATCCCTCCAATTCGTTATCCTCGCGCCACTGGATCTGACAAAGGTACTGTTCAGTCTGGGAGCAACATCTACTGGTACCAAATGTTACTTCAATTTTTTTAATATCTTCTGTCACTCCAGGCTCGCTTACACATTCGGAGGGTAGCAGCCCAACACCTCCAATGTCCCCTGTCAACCTGGACACGTCGTCTTTCACTAGCAGCCAATCGCAGAGCTCCATTTCCACCCAACCTAGGATATCAGTCAGCCCTGCTTCAATTGGTGACAGGCGAAAGGAAGGGTAGGCCAACCGAATCCTCGTCATTGTCCGAATCTTTATCCCACCATGATTCAGCACCACAAGACATGTTTTCCACCATTTGTCTGTACTTTTTGTCTGGTTCATTGTGATTAAATGCTTGCAAAGCAGTAAACAAAGCCTCAAGCCTCCATCCAACACTGTCACCACAATCGATCATTTTATTATCTTCACTTTCTTCTCTGCTGCTGAGCCTTGTAACTTGAAATCTTTCTGTCTTTGTCTGTTTTTATTTTTTCCCTGTCATTCTGCTTCTCAGATTTGTCTCTTACTGCACTTCCTCTGTTAGACCTCCACTTGGAATTAAGCCCAAGTTCTTCTCTTTAAGAAGCTTGAGGTTTGTCTTGTGCTGGTAGCACATACAGTATAAGCACTGTCTGCAGGACTGGAGCACAGATCTTATCATTCTGCCTACACTCTGCATATATAAATGTTACAGTCTAGACTCACTTTGCAGCAGCGGTGCTAGATTCTTTTGAATGTTTAATAATGGCAGTAATGAAATGGATGTGTATCCTTAGGTCGTCATCTTCTCTGCTCATTATTTATTCAGAATGCTGTTAAATGTTGTATGATTGCATGACATGAAGTGGGATTTGAAAATGCACGCTTGCCACATCAGCCACAACATTAAAACCTTGTTCTTGGTACAGTGTGCTACAAAAACAGCTTGGACCATTAGGTGCACAAACATAAGACCTTTGGGCGTGTCTGGTATTGTCAGACATGAGGCTACAGGCTCAAGCATCAGATGCTTGATCAGATTGGGATTTTGAGAGGTTGGAGGCCCTGACATTGTCCAGTTGGGGACTGTCATTGCCTTCATATGGTGCTGCTGTTTTTGTGGGTGGTATCAGCCACATACCAGGATTGTGATTACTGTTATTTACTTTACCTGCAAGGGGTTTTTAATGTTGTGGCTGGTACGTGCATATTATTGTTTGAACAATACACATTTGTGTGAAAAATGTCACATGATTCGGTGATTATTTGCATACATGACATGCATGATAGCATGCAGACTCATATTGTGTAGGAAAACATTAGATTGAAGGGAAGAGCTTATTCTAATTTTTTTTTTTTTTTTTTTTTTTTTTTTTCCCTTCCCCAAAGTTGCATGCTTGCAACTTTTCTATAAGATGTCAAAACACATAAATGTTCTTTTTTTTTTTTTTTTTCTCCTGAAGGCCGTACCTGGGGGAGCCACGAAATGTGACGGTACAGAAGGGAGCAGAACCGCTTGGTATCTCCATTGTGAGTGGAGAGAATGGCGGAGTGTTTGTGTCCAAAGTGACAGCAGGTAGCATTGCTCATCAAGCTCGATTAGAGTACGGAGATCAACTTCTTGAGGTACATTAGCTACTTTACTGCATATCCATGATTTATCTTTTTTTTTTTTTTTTTTTTTTTTTTTTTTTTTTTTTTTTTTTTTTTCCTGCCTCTAATGAATCCCTTCTGTTTCCAGTTTAATGGAATCAACCTTCGCAATGCCAATGAGCAGCAGGCACGGCTGGTGATCGGGCAGCAATGTGACACGGTCACCATTTTGGCTCAGTATAATCCACACATGTTTCAGCTGGGGATTCACTCTCGTTCAGGGTAAGAGGGAGACGAGAGCTTAGCAGTGCCCTTTTCTGTATAAAGCACAGTATGTGCAAAGCAAACGCATGAGTACACAATCGTAAAGACTTCATACTGTAGCACAGGAATAAGAAATGGGTTATGTAATTATGATTAACAAATATTAACACTAAAAAGGAGATGGCACGAATGTGCTATAACAGTAAACAAACCCTAAAGTGTATTCTCTAAAAAACAGTTATTTGGACTTTAGGGTAAAATATTAAATGATTAGAAAAGATTCTGACTTTGTTTCTCATCTTTTTAGTTCTCGGATGGAATCCATCAGCAACCAGCCGTCACCCCATGACAGCGGAGCCACCACACCGGACAATCACTCCACTGTAGATTTACTGAGTGAGCAGGATGAAGGCACGATTACTCCTGCATCCAAACAAACGACTCCTGCCACTAGTCCACACATCTCCTCCAGGTAGTAGCTTTATATCTGCTTTTATGTTCGCTGGGTTGATATGGTGTTTTAATACAGCCCTTTAAAATAGACTTTGAATCTACTGGTCGAACTTCTTAAAATGTATTTTTCTTTCAGGCTTCCTGGTTCAAATCCACGCAGGGTTCCAGAGTATCGGTTGGTGAGGCTGAAGAGGATCCACGTGGAGCTGGGAGTTCAGATCTGTGGAGGGAACCTTTATGGCATCTTTGTGGAGAGTTTAGATGATGACAGCCCTGCTAGGGGTCCTGATGGTTTACTGCCTGGAGATTTGATGCTGGAGGTATCTTTCATATTTGTCAATAACTGTGACGCACCAAAGTTGTCATGTGTTCAATAAAAAGTAAGTTGCAGTAGCTGTAGTGAAAACAATACTGGACATAATTGTGTGATTTGTGTACCTGTATTATAATGCTCTGAGGCTAGAAGAAAAGCACATTAAAGCAGGTTTAGACATAGAATCTGACTGCTTTCTGTCTTATAGATGATTGTCTTTATAGTTTTAATTAATTTATTTATTTTTTAAACAGTACAATGGTGTCAGCATGAAGAACAAAACTAAAGAAGATGCTTACCTGGAATTGTTGAAACCAGCTGAAACGATCACCTTCAAGGTCCAGAACTATGCAGACAACCTTGATGCAGTAAGAGAGAGTACCGGAGATGGATTTTTCATAAGGTACCCTGAATATTTATCAGGCCACTGAAATTAAACTGCTGAGATGACATGAATATTGTGCCTCTTAATTTCATGTTAAACAAAATCCAAAATGGAACCTAACCACCGGGAAATGGGCAGTAAAGTTTGGGAACATTGAGCTAACAGAACAGACATGTTTTGGTGATTTGAGTGTCAGGTCAATAACTCGTTGAAGCTTGTAGAGTATAGCTTGTAAGACTTGTTTTTCCATTATAGTCTGCAAAGTTTTGTTTATCATGCCATTGACATCTTCCCCAACTACTTTATTCATATTTGGCAGAGCACTTTATGAGAGAGTGGCAGAAATGGAGCAGGAGCTAAGCTTTAAGAAAGATGACATCCTTTATGTTGAAGACACACTACCAAATGGTAATTTTGGCTTCTGGATGGCCTGGCAGCTTGATGAGAGTGCACAGAAACTAGAGAAAGGACAGATTCCAAGTAAATACATGTAAGTACAGTGTAAGAATTTGTGGTTTTCTGATTTAGAAAATCTGTTGAGAAATTCTACATTCATCAAACTTTAATGTTAAAGAACATTAGTTTGATAGCATGTTGATATGGATTGAAATATTATCTCCATAAGGATGGACCAGGAATTCTACAGAAGGCACAGCATGGCTGATATGAAGGATGAAAACGGCACTAGCAGGACGCTGTCTGCTGCTGCTCGGAGGTCATTCTTTCGCCGGAGGCTAAAGCACAAACGGAGTGGATCCAAGGATGGAAAGGACATGACGGCTTTGGACGCCATTAGCACAGATTCTTTACCCATCACAGAGGGTGAGAAACTCTCTTCTAAACACAACTTTATTTAAAAATGCACAAAAGACACATAATTGTATAAGAAAGGTTGATTCTAGAATAAGCACATATTTGGATTTTCTTGAGCGCTTACTTCACCAGCATTGCATTATACTGTCGTCACATTGTTAAACTTACAAAGGACTGTTTGAAATCAAAAAGTTCACAGTGAATACAGCAGAATCTGATTATTGTATTTCACACATTCCTTCACAAGAGTTGGACGTAAAATTACCCACAAATCTGTTCAACCACAGGCAGATTTGTCAGAGGTTTGAATGTGGAGCACGCTGCAGAGGCTTGCTCACTTTCTAAGCATCCAAGATTTAATTTACTGGATATAGTCTTGACTTCAGTCAATTTATCAGGCTTCACACAGCTGCATCTGGAGGTGCAACAAACATAATTACATTTCATCACAGACACCACAGTTTTACCAAATACATTTTAGTCTTTGGTGTTTAAAATAGTTACCTTTAAGTGTTTAAAGAAAAGTTCATACATTTATTTTTTTTAATGAAAACCTTTTCCCAATTAAGCCTAATCTCTAAGACTTAATAATGCTCTCAAGTTTGAAAAGTTCAGATTTTATTCTTTAGGCTTGATACTAGATAGAAACTGCTACTTTGAATGTCCCTATTAACCTTACGTGATGATTTGTGAGGCAGATCTCAGGCATGAAGATGTGTTTATATAGCTGGATTTTTCTTGAAAGAAACTGAAGCTTTCACATAACACAGAAACCACGGTTAAAATGAGCAGCAGTGTCTCTCTCCTGTTATGCCTTTGGAATAAATTGCTTTGGTTTATTCCCTGCACAGACGGCGTGAGCCTCATGTACCAGCGGGTTCAGAAGGTGGAGTACTCTTCGCCTCGTCCAGTGCTGATCTTGGGTCCATTAGTGGAGGCCTGTAAGGACATGTTGGAGAAGGAGGCTCCTACCAAGTTCTGTCGCTGTTTGCCTGGTGAGCTTCTGATTTGTGTGAATTTATACATGAAGGATGTGTGTGTCCATCAGACTTGTGTTATTGCGCAAGGGAGATTTCACTGAGAGCTACCTAACATGAAACTCAAAGATCAGAGAACTTGACGTGTATATTAAAATAAAAAATGTTGCTTTTTTTTCTTTACTTTTAGAAATTATGAAGGCATCTCAGCAGGCAATAGAGCGTGGAGTAAAGGATTGTGTGTTCATTGATTACAAACGGAGGAGTGGGCATTTTGACGTGACAACAGTCGCCTCAATAAAAGAAATCACAGAAAAGGTAAATTTAAAATAACCTTAATCTGCACTATTTATTGATTTGCTTGTCCAGAAATGACACATTTATGACCCTGCACCAATAGCAGTTGTATCTTGAAGTTTATGCACTGCTGTCTTTCCAACTTTTCTTACAATCTTCAGAGGACTTTCAGCTGAATTCCAAATAATGCAATACAGCCAAACTTCCAAACTGATTAAAATAACTTGATTGGCTACATATTTTCAAAGAACCTTTATTTTTTTTATGTTGACATTTATGTTGTTGTTGATATCCCATAAACTGCTAGAAGTCTTTAAACACACAGAGCGTGAAAATAAATATTTTCTGCAGTTTTTTTTTTTTTTGTTTTTTTTTTTTGAAACATCTCCCATTTCTCATGTTGTCTTCTCTCATAGGACTGTCACTGCTTACTTGACATTGCCCCTCACGCCATTGAACGTCTTCACATGGTTCACATCTACCCAATCATCATATTCATCCGCTACAAAAATGCCAAGCAGATAAAGTGAGTAATTTCATGCCTGCTTTGACTTTTAAAATATTTTTTTTATTTCTACCTGTCAGACATGTTGAGCATGCTTTGTGTTGTGGTACCAGTTTTGTTTACCCAGTTATTTGTCAAGCTCCAAACCTTGAACAACATACAGAGAGAACTCATCCAAAGCTTTTGCCTCTGGAGGCTGTTTCTGAGAAGAAAGGGGAAAATGTGGGCCATAGCATTTTCAAATAAAGCCACATTCATGAACAAAACTCATCCGTATATTCTGAACTAAAGTAATAATCTGTTTCTATTTTGCAAATAACTACTTGGGCATTAAATCAATATGTAATCTAAAAATGTCAGGTCATAAAGAATTATTTAAAGATTACTTAAAGTTCCCCCATTTTAAAGCCATTCTCGCTTGAAGGACTGATTATTCCTGATTATGCTTAATTTTATCTGGCTTGAGACAGTTGCTTGGGAAATTGGCATCCGCAGAAGTCTTGCTGGTTTTATAATCACATTTGCCCTCCATCCATAACAAAACGAATTGATCAACCAAAATTTGATCAGCATCATTAGTTGCGAAGACACGACGTGCTCTCTTCCACCACCTGTTTTCATCGACTGATGGTGATGGCTCACAGATCCTCTGCTTTTTCATTTGTAATCCGTGGGAAGATTAAATCTGCTGAACCTTCGGCATGGTGCTTCATGCACATGCGCACACAAACGCATGCAAATCAGGGCAAACTCGGGTCGGGCAGGAACAGGCTTTTTCCACCACGCACGTACACACACGCGTCCATAAATCTATGAAACGGTGCAGCAGGCAAACATGGTTCAGATTGATTCCTGCTAAGCCTTCGCTGTCATCAGCTGAGTGCCAGCTGTCCTGGGAGGGGCTCACGAGGCCTGTGGCTCCGCTTCGTGGTGTGGGTGGCTAAAAACACACGATGCCCTGCCGGCCTCAGCTTCCATGTACACAAAAACACACCTCCCACTGCCTGCTGCAGCAACTGACAGGAGCCCAAGGTTTTTCATGGGTTTCTATCCTCTGAGAAGCATCAGCAGACCAAAATGTTGACTGCATAATGAGTGAAAGGAGAGAGACAGTGGTATTCTAGGTTAAGTCAGAGGTAAAAGATGAAGACTGGTAAACACATGAATTCTCAAGGCTTTGTGCGGTCATGGGTACTGAGTGGGATGGATGGGTTTAAAGTAGGGAGATTTCACTGAAGCTAAGCTGTTAGATTTCTTGGCAGAAATGAGAAGTTTTGCTGTAAAAACTAGTAGATATCTCCTTTAAATTGCATCTATAGTTACTTTAGTCAACATCTGAGTATTTTTTTATTTTATTTCGATAAAATGCTAATAAGGGTAGTTGATCCTTGTTAACTTTGCTGATTTATCCAAAAAGACTTTCTTGTCTATTACTGCCAGTAGAATTTCCAGGAAAATGGTTTTCAATTAAGTTAATGTTGGCAGTAGCAGCCCAGAAACATGAATAATTTATATGCAGTTGAATTGGGATAAATGTATTCACATTTTTGTATAAAAGAAATTCACTCTAAATTTGTATTTAGCAATGTTCAAGATGTATTAAAATATCCACACACTATTATTACTGTTTATAAACATGTCTGCAGATTTTTAGTAATACAAAATATGGAAATTGTGACTGTTTTGTTGACATCAAGAATCTGACACTTTGAGTGTTTGAAATGAGGTTTTGTAGCAGGCTGACAGGGCTGATGTTTCCTCAGAGAGCAGAAGGACCCTTTGTACCTGCGGGATAAACTGTCTCAGAAACATTCCAGGGAGCAGTTTGAGGCAGCGCAGAAAATAGAGCAGGACTACAGCCGCTTCTTCACAGGTTGGTGGGATAGGCTTATGTTCACTCGATGTTAATTTGTATACAGGCATTATAATTCTAATTATTGTAACCTTAACCACACCTACAGTACACAGAAATGTGTAACTGCAAACTGAATCCCAGTTTACAAAGAAAGGTGTATTTTTGTAACCATTTTTTCACCTCGGGCTTAAAAGTCAGTTCATCAATAATCAGACACAAACTGTTTAATGGCATTTATCGCTGTATGTCCAAAATTTTTGGTGATAGTCTCTGAGATTTGTTTTTAACTGTATTTATTTCATGTTATTTAGAGTTTAGTCTTAAAGAGGAGGTATTGGGAGCACTGTATGTGTGTTCTTTAAGAAGAGTTAAAGTTCTGGTATCTGGAGCAGCAGACAGTCTGACACCCAACTGTCTGCCTGATTAATGACTAGAAAAGGAGGCGACTTATACACAAGGGCTTTTGCAATGAACACATACCACAACTGATCCCATCTATTAGGGAGAGTTGGCCGGCCAACTTCTGCACACATGCCACGATTGTGATTATATTTATCAGCACTTTCATTAAAAGTATCTGTTGATAGACAGCTTATACCAGTTTGTCTTCACAGTTTACAACTGTAAGTCTTTTATTTCCACAGTCCTGTTGGTTGGTGTCAACATTAGTCTCATTACATGCTTGATATAATTGAAAATGAGTAGTGCTTGGATTATGCAAAAATAAGAAAAAATCACATTGGTCTGGGAGCTGAGTGACTGAATGGGGGGGAAAAAATGAAAGAACTTTCAATGGGATGTGTTAACCACAAAAATACCACCCTCCTCCCAACTGTATTGCAGGTATTGTCCAGGGAGGCAGCGTCTCCTACATTTGCACTCAGATCATGACCATCGTGGAGCAGGAACAGAGTAAAGTACTGTGGATTCCAGATGGAGCCCTGTAAAAGTATCTCCCCTTGTTCATGTCAACCAGAAACATTCCAGGATGTAGCGAAGATGTCCAAATCCAGCAGTTCACAGCCGACTCGATGGTTAACATCCAATACTTCTCACTTACAGCAATATCAGCACACATGATTTGCAATATTCCTACTACAGTAATTATGTAGTACAGAGACTTGTTTACACTAGTCTTCAATACTTGAATTGTGTATTCCCTCATATTCAGTAGCACTCCTTTAATCCCTTGAATTGTCAGACCACAGGGACTCTGCATCAACTCCAAACTGAAGATGGACCACTGTGTTCCCTCCTTGATATTTATGTCTTCTCTTGCCATTTAATTTATCTAATCAAGTCAAAGATGTTGGTTATGATCCTTTGTTATACAACTGTAGCTCTCTAGTGAATAATGTTCTTATTTATAGAGGAGAAATTGCTTCCTTCACATTATGTCAGTCTTTATTTGGATCATTTCACTCCTCTCATATAATATTGTGCCAAGCTAAATATATTTAATACACCACACTTATTAACACTGCAATTTTCCTTGTAAATCACGCAGCAGGTTTGCTAGTTTCTGCCAATATTCTTTGTCAGGTGGATTTTTATTTTTTTATTTTTTTTTGTTTTTAAATTTAAGAAGGGATTTTATTTTATTTTTTTCATCTGTTGGCTAAACACATGTACGTGTTCCTCGAATTTTCACGTCAATCACGTTGAGAGCATTTCATCTGGATGTCAGATAAAACACTTTACATCAGGCTTTCTCCAAATGAAGGTTATTGTTTCTATAAAATATTAAACATTCAGTTAATGGAGTGCAAGTTGTCTGTGTTTTCTTTGCACATCTGAATGCTAACATCAGCTCACAAATAGCGGGCTGGTTATTTGTCAAGAAAAACTGGACTCAAGTTGGACCTCAATCAGTGCACAGTTTGTCCTCGAGGGGGAGTAATTTACCACTAGACGAGAGAAAACAAGATGTCCTGTTTAGTACTTTTCCTTACCATGTTTTATAACTGCCCATATAAATACTCTTATTCCAATATTTGGAAACTTTTTACATTTTGGGTTTTCTAAGCCTTTAATGCGTGGTGGCGTGGAAACAATGAAAATGTATGGTGTATTCTCTGCTGCAATGTGTTTTTTAAACCCGTATTTCCATCACTGCTGGAGAAAACGTTTTCTCGTTTAAAGGCTCCAGACATCCTTAGATTGATGTTAAAGCTCCATATAAAGATGTAGGACACCAATAAGAGAATTTCATTTTCGTCACTTTGCCCCACCTTATTATAGAAATACAGTTTGAAATGTGATTATAGTTTAGGAACATAGATCTAATGTACAAAACTAAAACGTCCGTACAAAATTAAGGGTTTAAAAGCACGGTGGCTCTAACCATAAAGTTACAACCATCAAAAATTGATGAAGCGGTCACTATAAATAACCAGACATCAAGATAAGCATCGACGTCTGCTATTGATGGCTCCTCCCCCGCTACCTGTAAATCTGCGATGCCATCTTCCAACAAATGGATGTGACAGAGGGAGTCGGAGAACGAGAATTGCGTACAAGAATAAAACGGTCATTTTTTTCCCAACCCAAACGATATATCCGTAAAGGAAACGACAAACTGCGGCCTTTGACGCGAGGACGGCATTCAACAGTGCGCGGTGCTGACTTCAAGTAGCGGACCTGCTGAAGGCTACGCTGTAAAAAAACAAAAAACAAGGTGGGGGAGTGAGTGAATCGACTGGCGACGACAGCACGCCTCTTCAGTGTTATCATAACGCCGCTGCAGTTTCATCCATCGGATCTGTGAGAAAACCGTGAGTTTTGAGGAGTTTGAACAAGAAATTTGATTTTTACGCACACGTCTAACGGATGACGCGCAATCCCGGCAACGAACACGCGTCGTGAGGCGCACGACTGAGATCTTAATTTCAAAAGAAGTTTGGGGGTTTATTTTGGTTTGGTTTTTTTTTTTTAATTGCGAGTGTGGCTCTTGTGGACTTTAACTTTTACATCTTTGCTTAGAGTGAAGCCAGATGAGATGGAAGAGGAGCGGAAGGTGGTTGGCTGAACATGCCTGAGCCGTTGTGGCATCAGGGGGCGCTGGCTGGAGCTCCCCAAAGGCCCTGAATCCCAGTTGAGTTGATTGTTTGTTTTTAGGGGCTGGCAGGTGACCAGAAGTCGGTAATGCCGAAAAACAGGGAGAGATTCAACCCGGACCCATCCATCCACATATCCAAGATGAATGTGATCATCCCGTTCTCACCAGATGTGCCCTGTGATAACAACGGCCAGCGGATGTGGTGGGCTTTCCTCGCCTCTTCCATGGTCACTTTCTTTGGGGGTCTCTTCATAATCCTGCTGTGGAGAACTCTCAAATACCTGTGGACCGTATGCTGCCACTGTAACGCCAAAAAGAAGGTACGCCAGCTCATTTCATAACGCAGCACTCCTCCATGAAATCATCATAGAGGGGTTTTTGTGTAGCAGCCAGTTTGATTTGGGCTTGTAATTAAATCTGTAGTAGGTCCAATCAAAGTGCATGACTCTGAATAATGAACTCTGCTATTCTTGGCTTAATGTCACATACAATGCGAGCCTGTTATAATAAAACCTCTTTGATCTTGGACTGTAGGCTGTTAACGAGGAAAGTTGGTCCTCGTTAACAGCAGGTTTGCAGTTGGAGCTACAGCTGACACTTGTTGGTGCACCGCATTCAGTTTGTTCTTAGTTGATTTGAAGGTGATCCAGCGCACAAGTAGCCTACAAGTATTGTAAAAAGCTTAACTATCATACGAATTTAACATGTTGAGGAGCTTAATTCCCACACAATAAGAAAACAATTTGTGGGAATATTATGAAGATAGTTTGACATTTGTACAATGTACAACCAATGCTTGTGGTCATACATTGAAGGTTAGTGGAAGTTAAATTGTGCTGCTAAAAATAGGGGGGGCAAAACTAAAACCTGGTGTTTCCAGATATCATGTCCCGCTTAATGTGGATAATCCACCGGCCTCAAGTGCAGTACATTTTGAATTGGAGCTACATTCTGTTGAAGAATTTCTCACTGGATAATTTACAGAACAAACAGAGTAGCAGAGGCAAAATGTGCTGCTGAATCTTATTTTTACAAACAAAAATCCATCCAGCTGCATTTTATTGAGGACAAGGGATTTTTAATCTTCTGTAAACAGCAACTTAGCTTAGGTTCCCCCCTTTTGAGTTCTTGTCAACATAATCTGAAGTCGGCATCATTTTCTTTCAACTGTCCAGCTGAACATGCCGCCCAGTTTGTTTAGCGTATTTCATAAAGTCTGGAATACTCTAACCTGTTGAGGACACATGGAGCTATCAGGGGCTGCTACATGGGTCAGATATGTTCATGCGTGTCTTTGTGTAATCTCCAGAGACAGCAGCAGCAGTAGTATTTAATTCAACTGCTACTACATTTTCGGCCTCACAGTAATGACATCATCTGCGCCAGGCCGTCTGCAGTCGTGTGTTAGAAAAATGAAAAATCTTTCTGTTGTGTTTTTCCATAAAGTCTCATTTTAGAGTTTCCGCCATTACGCATATGCTTAAGGACAAAGATGGACTAGCTGATAAAAGTGCAAGAGATGGAGCAGTTTGTCTTAATGCATGTGCATTCATTTCTCAGACAGGCAGTCAGGGTGGAAGAGAATCGCTAAAGGCTGCATGCAGGGTGGTGCTGACCTTTTGAAGGGAAACGTCTGTATCATTTCCATGGTTGGGTTGAAGCTGCTTACAATTAAGGCTGCACATAACAATTAGAGTCATGGGTTATTTAATATGTCGATGTATCTTCTTTCTTAAAATACAGAATATACATCTTCCCAGCACCCAAATATTAACTACCAAGAATTCAGCTATATTAGTTGTCATGATACAAAGGGACAACTTACAAATATTTCAGGTTTTTGCTTCATAAATGAATAAACCTGAAAGACCGACACATTTTTCCGACTAATATTTAAGAGGATCCGTTTGTTTGGTTTGGTTTTTGGCCAAGATTTATTTATAGATGTAGAAAATTGGAACAGAAATGCTTTCCTGAAAACGGATCATGCCGAGGTTTTTCGTTTCAGGGTCCACAGCTGAACACTGTTTATGTGCGCATATAAGAGAGCAGTCAGGTCTTTTTGTGTGTTTTTGTGGAGCTGCCGAGCTCCACCAACCTGTTGTGCTACTCTGTGGGAGTCAGCCAGAGACGGGTCATCCTTTCACTTCCAATCTCTCCCTCTCTGCCTTTTGCTCTCCTGGCATTCATTTCATAACTCCTGCCCTGTTTTCTTCTCACCCTCTCTTCCTCATCCAAGAAGCAACCTTCCTCCAAAGTGTCAGAAATGCAGTGTCAGGCGCATACCGTATGTGCCATATGAATCAGTACTTTTGTTGCTAAGCAACTGGCAAGCAAAGGATTTCATTAGAAGAGTAAATCTCTGTTATGCAGTGGCTGTGAGATGTGGCAGGTTGTGTTGGAGGAACACCTCCCCACCCCCTCCCAGTCTGTGCATGTCATTAGCAGCCCAAACATGGAGCGTTAAGTGCATTGTTCATAGATGGGAGTTGATAATCTGTTTCCTTCTATTCTGATTTTTTTTAAAACTTTGTTTTCCCCTCTGTGGGGCTTTCACTGCCCAACTCTGCTCTGATCTGACAGCTCTTATGTCTCTGAGCCTCCATCTCTGTGGCTCTGTTCTCCCAGACTGATGGAAATCGATGAAACACGTCATTTGCGAGGTTCTGATGAATGGCTGCTATTATCCGTCTAGGAAAGAGGAAGAAATTGCTTTCATTGTAAATGGCACTCTACTCACAATGGGAGGATGACAAGTTGTGGCAGCTCCTCCGTCATGGTGCAGACTTTGTGAAACTTGCGCACACTTCTTTATTAGCTTGCGTTGAGTTTTGAGAGACCACATCTCCACTTATCCACGAACTGACTAGTGTTCAGTGATAATGTTTCATTGGACAATAAGAATTCCTGATGCCCCAAAGTGTCCAGAAGTTTATTACGGCAGTATTTCTGCTGGTTTTGATCCAGATACAAAAAACAGCAATGGATGGATTGTGATGAAATTTTTCTGGAGACGTTCATGTTCCCCTTTGTTATGGATTTTTTCATCAAGTAAGGTCTGAAATGTCGTGCTCAGTGGAGCCTTTTTGGGACACGATGACGTAACATCTCTGCTCACTCTTCATCAGTCTTGTATCTATAGGGGCCATAAGGCCAAACGGCATTTTTTTTTCTTGTTTTTTTAATCATTTGACTCTTATTTGGACCAAAGAGTAAACGCAGAAGGAAGCATAGAAACTCTCTTGAATGATGTATTTCAAAATCTCTCTGGCTTATAGGTCTGTTCATTTTTGCTCTGATGAGACCAAGATGCAGTAAGGTGTTACTCCTGCATACATTTAAACCTGGTATCACAAGAACCACATTACCTCTCACAGACACACCTTCTATAACATAAATGGTGAGGGGAGCAGTCTTGATATAGATTTAAAGGAGTGCTGTGAAAACTTAAATGTATTATACATCAGTAGAAAGTAGACAGGAAAGCAGGGAATGACATGTACCAAAGGGTCAGATCGCCTGCTCACCTATGAGATCTGTAGTGGTGTCAAAGTATGACATCTTTGCTAGAGATGTTACATTTGTTTTGTTATGAATCATTTTTGTTGCATCATACTTTTAGAACAGGTCCAATCACATTGGTGTTAATAACTCTAGTTTTAATTTGGCTAATTGGGCGGTTGTCTGCCAAGGTGCCTCAGTGATTATCACTGTGACCTCACAGCAAGAAGGTCCTGGCTTTAAAGCTGCAAGCTGATTGGGGCCTTTGTATGTGGGTTTTGTTTCTGTGTGGGTTTTCTCTGGGTGCTCTGGCACATTAGGTTAAAATTTGCCATAGAGAGTTTGTCTCTCTATGTTACCCCTGTGATAGACGGGTGACCTGTCCAAGATGGCCTTTGGACTTGTGACAAGTAGAATATTTTAAAATTGTTCCACGTGTCTCTTATCATTGAGCTCAAATGTTGCAATTTTGCTGTATGTTTTGCAGCTGTTGGTGACAATATTTGCGGAGTTTGTTGAGGTGGAAATGTCAAACAGCAGCCTTGGGCTTCAGGGGTTCAGTGTGATTTTAATACTTAATGCTTGCAGGCTACAGAAGGACACTGAACATCAGCATGCTGGTGCTGTCCTTGCATTAAATCTGAAGTACCTACAGCTGGGTTTTATCTGTTATTAAAATTTGATTACATTTAAATGCATGTTGTCTTGTTAGCAATAGTCCTTTTCAATCTTTAACGTACCTAATTTGTGATGTTTTATTGGCTAAAAAGGATTTAAAGGATTGTTGTTCTTCTTACCGCCTCTCTTACGCAGGCAGTTCAACATGACACCTTAGATGTGTCAGGCATGGAAGGGTGTGGTTGCGGGGGTGTTGAGTGGAGGACTCAGGTAAAGAGTCGTGCTCATGGTGCGTTCAAGTGCTGTCTGAAACATTGTAATTATCAGCTGAGGGCTCGTGATCAAACAGTAGCAATTACAAGTCAGTAAGTCGGAACAGCTGAGTGGCAATTTTCTGTTGTCATCTTCACACACAAAGACATAAAGACTTGCATATGCACACACAAAAAGCTAGATAGTCAGCCAGGCAATACAACACAGTATCAATATCAGGGTTCATAAATTACTTTGAAAATAATCAGTTTTTGCTCTCTGTCGCTGAATCATAACTTTGTTTTCTGCAGCAGGATTTGGTTGGTGTCCATTTCACTTTTTCCTTGGCTAAGAACTCTTGGGCACATCTCGCACATCCCAGTAATAAGAAGTAGCACCTAATGGCAGCATAATTTAACAACTAGACCCTAAATCCTCTGACAATGTCCTCTGCAATTTAGCCTGTCGGTCTCGTTTTTAACTAAAGGAAATGTATTCATTCAAATGTCTGTTTAATTGGCCGTGTAATTAGTTGGTTAAGTATAAGCTTGCTCACATTGCATAATATAAGCAGCAAGGTGGAGCTTGGCTGTCACTGCACCATCTGGGATCCAACAGGTCTCAGATGAACACTGTTGTTAAACATCTCAACTGTCCCGTAGCCTGCTGGCTTTTTTCTGTTCACAAAGACAGTAGAAGGTGTTTGGTTTCCACACATGTTATTTTTGCATATCAAATTTAAAGCTAGCATTCTGATCTTAAGTATTATCTTAATCATTTGAACTAAATGTCCTTGCTACATTTCAGTGCATCTTTATCCATTTTAAATACTGCAGTTTCTGTTAAATAACAAATGCATTCAAAGTCCTGTTTTAGCCTGTAACTCCTGGACAAATTTCCTCACACTTTGTATATACAATCATGTAGAAAATAAATACAAATTGAGTCCAAAATACTTTACACTGTGTAAAAATCTAAATAAAAACAGAATGCAATGATTTGAAATTCTCAAACTCTGTTATAACCTTGCTCAAAACCATAATGTGGAGTTGAGACTGACACCAGAGTTTTTAGAAAGATTCATTTTATTTTAAATTACAAGTTTATCTCAGTTGTAGACAATTGACACTTTAGACTCTTGCACTGCTCTGTAGGTTGGGTAGAGGTTGCAAAAAGCTGTAACACGACCCCAGTTTCCTCCAGGGGCCTTAAAATACTAAAAAATGTCAGTCAGTCGTCTTCCAGACCTGAAAGATCAATGCTGAAAGGACATGTGTGGCTGGCAACAGGAACAAGTATGTGTCTGACCAGTGCCCATCACATGCTTTCGCATAAGTAGACTTCGCTAAACATACATGAATGCCCTTACAAGAGGATCATACAAGTTGTCAAATTGAACGAACACACACACACACACACACACACACACACACACACACACACACACACACACACACACACACACACACACACACAGAAGAATTAGTCCACACACAAACCAAAGTAGGAACCAATAATCCCAACCAAAAGTGATCTGTTGTCTCCACAGCACAAATGGTTACATGCAACCTGTTCCTATACAACACATTACTATATCCAAAAAAGTGAGTAAAGCAAGTGTACTGGTGACCAACCACAAATGGGGAATCATGCCCATGACACAATCTCAACAAATGTGGCTCAACCGGGCAGCAACATTCACAAGTGATCCACCAGAAGTGGGCCAATCTCTTTACAACACTAGAGGTCAAAGCACAAAACACTCATGTCATCATTAGGCATCCATAACCAAAGCTGAAGCTGAACACGACATGCCTGCGCAGCTAAATGCTTCCCAGTGGGCCATAACTAATAAAACTGCCTCAACCTTCTCACAAAATTTCCTACAAAAGTCAGTGTTACTGTTTTAACTTTGAGCAACTCTCAAGCAAATATACAATAATAAAACTGAAAACCCCAAACTAATTTCACCTAGCTAACCTTCAGTGGTGTACCAAGCGTAAAGGAACTTTAAACATAAAAATCATGAGCAGGCAGCAGACCAAAGATGCCATTCACTGCTGAACACTGAGGCTTAGCTCCACTCAGGACAACCATCAAACATAATAAACTAAGACAGCAAAGCAAAAATAAACACCTGCTTTAATAGAAGGGCAGTACAGCCACCTAGCTGAAACACACCTGCTAAAGAGTATTTGCTCAGTTCTAGTGAAATCCTAGAATCCTCAGTTCTAGTGAAAGTAAACCATCACTCATCTCACCAAAAACAACTAACAGAAACACACCTGTGTTTAGTCTCGCACGAAAACCCCATTTATGTTACCACCTGGCTCAAAAGCAGCAACATAGAGTGGAGACTGACAGTAGAGTCTGTAGAATTACCTAACTAGTTAGTTAGCTTAAAAAACAACCAAAAAAATGGTCGATAATTAAGCCTTGGCAACACCTACACTCTTGCCCTGCCACTGCAAGGTGGGTAGGGGTCACATAGGGGTGTAACACGATAGAACGAGAAATCAAAGGTTTAAACTGAGAAAATATACCACTTACATTTATACAATCGAAAGATTCAGAGAATCTGGATAAATGAACATTGGAAGCTCGTGATCTTTGGGATCTACGACAGCGTGGCTTTATTGCAGAAGAGTGCACTGAACTGGCCTGCCTGCACTCCAGACTTTTCAGCCACTCAAAATATTCGGAGCATCATGAAATGAAAAATGCAACAAAGAAGATCCAGGTCTGTTGATCAGGTAGAATCCTGTCAGACAAGATCGGGGGAAAAATCCATCATCTGCTCTCCTCAGCTCCCAGAACTTTTTTGAAATCAAAACTGCCATCAAATTCAAATGCAGCTTATATTTTTTCCTATATGGTCCATTTTCTCAGTTTAAACATTTGATATGGTTTCTATGTTATATTATGAATACAATTTGGGTTTATGGAATTTGTAACTTAGTAGTTTTTATTTGGATTTAACACAGCATCCCAACATTTCCAGAACTCATTTTCTAATTGTATTCATTGTGAGGAAGAACTTTGGTCTACACATAATCTTTCATTACCCCAACATATTTCAGGAAGGCTTTCTCTCTTGGTTCATTATTAACGTGATTTAAATGAATGTATGTCTAAATAATTTAGTCATTTTTTGGAGAAATCGTGTCCCCCACCACATGTTCTATTCTAGTTTAATACTCTCACTTTGAGAAATGATCATGGTGCATCCTGAGAATAGGCCAGCCGTTTTGATTAATGACGTTCGGCGTCAGGAAGACTAGATTTAGGTGAGATAGTGAAACCTAAATTTGGAGGCTCTGACTACTGATCAAAGTGACAAAGAGGAGCTGTGCTCTCTGAGCTGCTGTAATGACTGCATGTGCTTTTCTGCTGCTATTAAAAATGGATCTAAGCTATTTTCGTTACATTAAAGTGAAGTCTAGTGAACGATTGTTTTCACCCTCTGGTGTTTGGATAGCCATAACGCTTAAAATATTGCACTTAGAATAGTAAACGTGGCATGGACTGTACATGTTAACGCTTGCTGTATCTGGTTTTTTTTTCATGCAGGAAGGATTTAAATGTCAAAAACACTGCGCTTTAGTTTATCATTGACGGTATCTTCCTGTGTGTGACCTTAAGATAAAGTCACTCATCTGACCCTTTTAAAGAATAATTGGACAGTCATGAATCGCAACTCCATAATCTTTGAACTCTGCTTTTAGTGTCATGACGACGTGTTTTCAGCTTACATTTTTAGATTTGGTCATTAAACTGGTGGGGAATAGCAGCGTGATGCCAATTAAACCTACTTAACGGCTATCACTTTCCCCCACTGAAGCCTGCGCCACTTTATTCATTAAAGCAGAAAAGTGCGGTGTCAGAGAAATGCATTAAACGTTCACATAACTGTGCCATTATTCCAAACGGTTCTGGAAAGAAAACAAAAGTGATGCACCGTCCATCACTATTACTCACTTTCAGTACAGACACTTTGTTCCCCCTCAAAAAATTTGTATTGTATACAATGTGCTGTATATGAAAAGCATGATTTCAATGATATCACGCTCTTCTTCTTTTGGCTGCTCCTTTAAGGGGTCGCCTGCATCTTACTCTACCTGTTGCATCGTCTGCTGTGACACCAAACCTCTGCATGTCATCCTTCACTACATCCATGAGTCTCTGTAGTCTTCCTCTTTTCCTCCTGCCTGGCATCTTCACATTCACCATCCTTTGTCCAATATATCCAGTATCCCTTCCTCTGCACATGTCCAAAGGTCTCAGGCTTTCCTCTCTAACTTTGTCTCCAAACCGCATAACCTGAGCTGTCCCCCTGATGTACTCGTTTCTCTGATATACTCATTTCTAATCCTGTGACAAGCGATGAGGCAGGGTTAATCTTCTAAACCAAAATCCATGATACTTGAGTAGAGAGGTGAGTATGAAATGAGACAGGAATTCAAGACAAAAATTTAATTTCTCCTGGTGGAGAACAGAGCTCTCTGAGTGATTTTCTTGTTTTCCTTTTTCTATTTCTTTCCTTTTTTGTGCTTGTTTCAAATAAAAAAAGTTAGAAATAAGTATTTCCTTAAAATCTGAAAAATTGCAGGAGATCAGGAGACAAAGTTAAGCCTTTTTGCAAAGATTGGCCAGGAAAAAATGTAAACGGATAAAATTTGTAATCATCTGTGAAACTTTACACTTCCAGTTTATAAAGCAAGCTGCATTAGCCTCGTGGTTAAATCAAGAGAAGGTCACTGAGCTGCATAGGGACATTTCTTTCCTCAGCCTTGTTGGCTCAGTTGCAAAACCATTTTTACAGGCTGAGTGTTATTCTCCATAACAATATGCCGTTTTTGTGCAAAGAATTTTTCCTTTCATATACAGTTTATGGGAACACTCTGTGTAGATGTTTTAGTTGTTTTTATAGACAAATGACATGTTTAGACTTGGCCAATAAACGAGGCTCACGCTCTTAACGTTTAGTCAGACTGCCGTTAGCTTTGATGATAGCTTGCATTTGCTGTGTCACATTTATTTATGTGCAGAGCTGCATTAACTTTTTTGCCAAGATGTCATATTGATGATGGGAGAGTCAGACCGTTACGTAAAGCATTAAACTGCACATCGCAGTGGTTCACAATGGGATTAAGGTCTGGACTCTGCGGTGGCCAATCCATGTGTGAAAATGGTGTCTCATACTCCCTGGAGCGCTCTTTGACAATTTGAGCCCAAAAAATCCTGGCATTGTCATCTTGTAATATGCCTGTGCCATCAGAGAAGCAAAAGGCATTGATGGGAAACCTGATCATTTAGTATGTTCAGATAGACAGCTGACCTCCGTTTTGAGCACATAACATTGCTGAACATAGAGCTGACTGATTGAAGCAACCTCAGATCATAACACTGCCTCCACACGCTCGTAGGGTAGGCATTAGGCATGGGCGCATCACTTTATCTGGCTCTCTTTTTACCCTGATACGCCCATCACTCTGGAACATAGTAAATTTGGACCACACGACTTATTTTTCATTGCTACGAGTCCAGTTTTTATACTTACAATCAAGTTGAAGTGTTTCTTCTAATCCAGTTAGGCTCACTGATAAATGGTTTTCTGAAGGCTACACAGCTGTTTAGTCCACATTGCTTGTGAGATGATGGCTCACCACTATCGTTCCAGTATGTCGGCGAAGGTTCTCAGTCATCCAGGTCATCGAAGTCTAAGGAGCTTGGAAAAGAAAAGCGTCTGGACTTCTTTAAGTTTCCTTAAAGATGTTTCACCTCTCATCCAAGAGGCTTTTTCAGTTCTAAGAGCAATTGGTGGAGAGTCCCAGATTTTAAGCCCTATGGGAATGCCCCCAAGAGGGTCATGGACCCCCTATTGAGCCTCTACCTAATCACACAAGCCAAGGAACGGGTGTGGGTCATAATCAGCCAAGGTTTCAGGTAAACTCACTGAGCCCACTATCCTTCCAGGTTTTAATAATTAGCATATTGGAGAGTTCTAACCAAATTTTTAGCTTCAGAAGTCTCTTTAGTTGTTTTCTTTGCTTGATGCAGGCCAATAGTTCGACTCTTCTAAAAGGGAAGCCATTGGGTGACAGTGGGTTGTCTTCCAACATGGAATCATGCAGTGATTATCCAATGCAAAGTTCTTATCTCTTTGATTAGTTAAATCCAGGTAGTAACGTTTTTAGCCAGTAAGCATATGTTTCATATATTTACATACACTTACACTTAGATATACTTAAACATGACTGTTGCTAACTGGGAAGCTAGGATGCTGTTTTACAATATTAATGAGCTACTTGTACTATCAGTTGTTGTGGCTTGGAGGTAAAGTATCTGAAGATAAGTAAACTGTGTGGCAGACTAAAGTAATAGTTCCTTTAAATAACTACCATTTCTATAAATAATTCTTATTTCGCGCCACATTAAACTTTAGACTGTGATGTGACACATTGTGTTTCATACATCCTAGAGACTCATAGCTATTGTGACCCTTGGTAACCCTTGGTGCTTACAGCTTGCGTCCAATCAAAGTCAGCCTTTAACTCTGACGAAACCAATAAAATCTATACCTATTCCAGAGTTTTCATTTAAACTAATAAATCACAGGTTGCAGTCAGGGATACCTGGGTGTTTTAGCATTTCCTAGCCAAACAATTTAGACTACACCCCATTTTTCAGTTTACTGCCATGGCCTTAGATCTCCATAGCTTTGTTGCTTAACACTTTACTGTAACACTAATTGAAGAGGCTGCTGACTGACAAGTGAAACAGCTTTTTCTTTTCCCTTTCAGTCCCTTACCCAAGTCTTATCCACTCACCGTGATCTCCTTAAGGCGATTCAGAAGTGAGATTCAACTTAAATTCCCCTAAAGTCTCTGTATCAAGACCAATCTGATAAGATTTTTTTTTTAAATAAATTATGTAACCTTGGAAAGTGTTGGAAGCTTGGCTTACAATGCAAGACCCTGCTGCAGAAGCGCCTCTGTAAGAAACTGTCCACAGATAGAGCAGAATGAGACTCGGTATCTGTATGAAAACAGCTGATACCTGTTGGCTGAAATTTCTAAACTGGAGTTTCACAGAATTGGTTGCTGGCTGCATTAGCTGCTAAGTGAAGTGGACATGTTGTTGTGGCGTTATCAGGTTAGCTGCAGGGCTCTGGACAGGCTGCAGGAAGTCTAACATGGGCTGACGGCGGTTTAATGGCTGTGTACATGATCGAATTTCTTTGTTGAGCAAACTATTCAGTTACGATAAGAAGGTTGATTGAAATGTGTGGTCTGAATATAGGCAGAAATTATGTAAACTGTACACGTTAACAAAATTAATACACTGCAGATGTTTGAAGTATCAGTACTTGACTTTTTGGTTATTTTTTATGACTTAACTTGCTTGAGATTTATTTCTAGGGGCACTTGTGCTACTTATTTCTCCCTTTTCCTCAGTATCTCACAGTTACGTGGGCCCGATGACACCTCCTATACCAGGAACTATCACATAGGCTGTTTTCACTTCTTTAGTAGGTGTTCATAACAGAAAACAGTGATTTACTAATGAATTGCCATTTAAAATGAAAAAAAAAAGTATATTAAATGTTTATAGTGACTGTTTTTACAAAAATAAATGCTTTGTTACTTTGATGACAGCCACAGATTTCAATGTGAAGGACAGGGCCAGTTGTAGGGCTGCACGATTTTGCATAAAATGAGAATCACGATTTTTTTGGCTTAGAATTGAGATCACGATTCTCTCACGATTTTCCTTTCCAGTATAAATATTTATTGCACTTATTAACTGCACATCAACTTCGTAACAGTTGAGACTGAACATAAAAAACAATAAATAAACATAAAAACAACAAATGTCTCACGTTTTGTTGTTGCTGCAAAATGTTGTACTGCTTGAAATACGGAATTTCAAGCAGTACTCCACCGTTGCTCGACACTGCGTGTATAGAGCAGGTAGTGCAACAATAGAAAAATAGTTGCGGGACCGCACTGTGTAGCGTTTGTCTAGGGTGTTGATCATTTTCCTAAATCCCTCGTTTTGCAGTGTTTATGGGAGCCATATCTTTGGTCAGGTGATAAGTAATAGCCTCCGTAATTTCTTTGTGCCTGCGGGAGTTCGACGTGTATAGGGAAGCGCTGTATGAGGTTCCCGTTATTGATGTTTGGGTGGTTGACCGGGACGGATTTTCTCCTGTCACTTTCTCGTCATCCCTGAAGTGCTCTCCGTTGTTTTTTCCCTGCTAATTTTAGCATCACACGGCACAGCTTCTGTACCACGTGGTATAAGGCTCCGCCCTTGTCATTTGTTGAGCAGGAAGAGTGAGCGCTTGTTTTCATGCAGATTACGTCCCGGATCAAAATGCGGTACAATCGTAGTTGTTTGTTTGTTTGTTTGTTTGTTTGTTTGTTTTGTTTTTAAATCGTTGTCATTTGGAAATGAGATCGCACATAAGTATGAATCGAGATCGCGATTTTCTAACGATTAATCGTGCAGCCCTAGCCAGTTGTATCATCTCCTGCAAGAATTGCCTGCATACAGCCTGCGTTTAAGCTGAAGACCTCCAATTTATTCTGTTAAAGGATAAGTCAGGGTAACTCACTCTTTTACATTTTCAATCAATCCAAACAAAAGACAAATAACAAAGCCTAAATGATTCTTGATTAATATCCTACCCTCTCTGCGACACTGACTCACGATGACTGAATTCTAAGGATGTAAATCTTTAACGAGCATAATAAAGCGCAAGTTTTTAAAAAGGCCTCAGTAATTGCAGCTGGGGTTTTATCCCCAGGCAACATTACTCAAATTGAATTTACAGAATGGCTGTTTGGGACTATTTCCAATCGTTGATTAATATACATCCGTGCTCCGCTGAGTATTTATGGCAGCAGTGCAGTGGTGATCATAACGGTGGCGGGGTGTGCACCTACTTGTCGTGCGCCTCGTTTTCTGTGTTTCTGGACCACCAGTGAAGCTTGACGTCAGGAAGGTACACAGCATACTTGTTAATGGAATGAGCTCATTGTTAGTTTTGGTCTTTACTCGGGATTTGTGGCCAATTTAAAAAATGTCAGTGGATTTTATCCCCTGAAGAGACATGCCTCATCAGTACGCTGAGCAGGGACTTTGTGGTTTATTTTTAGTCAAATGCTTGAGTCATAAGGTGTGATTTGAAAACTCTTATTAAAAAAAAGGCCCTTAATGAGGTAGTCATTTGTTGATTTGAGAAGTGTGCAGCTCTAAGCTGATACATGTAGAGTATTAATGATTGGCTTTAACCATTTAATTACTTATTTTTATCCACATACCTCAAACCTAGAGACTCTGCTGCTCATAACAATACATTTTTTGTTCTCTTTTTCTCTTTTTAAGATTATGTGAATCTTAAATAATAGCAGACAGTTTCCACTTAATTAGTTTTTTAACTGTAATGTAAAAATGTCATGCCCATTTGCCCACAAGAACAATGAATAGTTAACTCTCCCCAACTCCCGTACATGCGCGGCATCAGCAAATTGTATTTGATGAGAACAGCTGAAGGGAACGGGCCTCAGAGAGTGCGATGTGTGACACCATTAAGGTGGAAGAGGAGTAGGATGTCATGAGGTAAAGAGTCTGAGCTGTGTTGGCCTCAGGGCTGTGGGGTGTTTCATCAGGGAGCATGGCTAACCTCTGCATCCTGTCTCGATTTCCTGCTCTGTGAATCATGCCAGTCCCAGCAGACAAACAGACAGATGGACAGGCAGGCAGAAAGACAGGCAGGCAGGCAGGCAGCCCACTCAGTGAAGCAGAAACACCAGGAGCTCAGTGGCTGCCATGGATACACTCCTGGAGTCTCTTTACTGCTGTCTGTGTATGTTTACTGTATGCATGTGTGCTTAGCTTTGTTCTGAAGGCCTCGCACCTTGTCCCTAGATTAGAAATGATGTATTTTACTTTTTGTAACCAAATTCTGTTAATAAATTTCAGGGCTCTGTAGGTGGTAAGAGTTAATGTTAACGTAATATCTAATGTTATCCTATTAATAATCAGTGTATATTGTAAAAACTTGCCATCACAACACACGATGCATTGGTGTGGTTTGGTTTCCATAGAGGCTTCTTCCTGTTAAAAATTAGTTTTTCCTTCCTACTGTTGCCAAGTGCTTGCTCCTGTGAGGTCATCTGATTGTTGGGGTTTTCTCTGTGCTTTTGTATTATTTATTTATTTATTTATTTATTTACAGATTTTACAGTTAATCTAATTAATGGCAGCAGCTAGAAATTGTATATCAAAGTTGGATGTAGCCTCCTGGTATTTTAAAGCCCAGCAGGATGTGACCCCTCTAGTTGCAAAAAGTTTGATTTTACAAGTGTAAGAAAAATAACTTCTCAGCTGATTTACTGGCTCTGTAAATCTAATCACTGGATTCTTTCTTCTCAACTCAAACAGCATAAGTTAATATGCAAATTATTGTCACAATTATTGTAAAATAAACAGCAGGGTATGCTTAAATGTGTGGCTACCTTATGAGCACGCAGTGTCCTTGGTTTTCCATTGACATATATGTGTTTTCTTTTCCTGATTGACACCCAAAAGAGTCCAAAGCTACACTTGTTATAGGTCAGAGCATTGACCTACAGGGCTCAAGGGCTCAATTACTGTATTGCAGCAATTGATAACCAATACTGGGGTTTGTTTTTGTCTTTTTATTTCTTCAGGAGGTCCATCGGATCACCACAGGCGATGGTATTAAACGCACAGACAAGGATGATGCCGCAGCCAGCGAGGTGGGCTGGATGACCTCGGTCAAAGATTGGGCCGGAGTCATGATATCTGCTCAGACGCTGACAGGAAGAGTCCTGGTAAGCTCATTCTCAGCCATCATCCTTTGTTCAGTTTTTGATTGACATCTTCAGCTACTTAGGCTTACACGTAGCAGGCCGCTGGTTAAGATGTCGGTGAGATGAAGCGTGACAGCCCATCATAATCATTCCCAGACTTACTGATGACAGCAATTCACTTGGTTGAGCTCCCTTGTAGTATTTTTGTCTTGTGAAAAACATTTGTTATTATAGGACAAGCCAGAGGAACCTGCGTCAGAGCAGGCACAAACTGGGCATGTGTGAATATTCCTTGCTTTTATTTTTGCTTGTCAAACCCATAAACGCATCATTGGGTGTATCTCCTGGTAGGTTTTCTCTCAGACAGTGAGGCTTACACATCCAAACAAAGCCTGGGCAACAAAGCAGAGAGATTTAAGGCATGTATTAAGGTCATACACCCCATAATAACCTCGGACAGCAGAGAGAAACAGATGCCAAAGAAAGGAAGGAGGGAGGGACATGTGCAGTTTTACAATAGCTTTTGGTCATGCAATGGTGCCTGGTGTGTCTGCTCACAGGGTTAGATGGAGAACACATCCCTTAAACACCTGTTATCATCTTGTGTACTGAACTA
Organism: Maylandia zebra; assembly: GCF_041146795.1. Taxonomy (NCBI): domain Eukaryota; kingdom Metazoa; phylum Chordata; class Actinopteri; order Cichliformes; family Cichlidae; genus Maylandia; species Maylandia zebra. Next base: position 19,453,215 of record NC_135174.1, on the reverse strand, counting down.
TGTTGCCACACGATATCCAATCAGGGAAATTTTTGCTGTGGTGTTTTTTATAGGTTTATTCTTATTATTTCTCAACACTGTATAATGATTTGGCTGTAAATGTTCAGCATTTAAAGTACTGCGACTGTGGAGTGATGAAACGAGATGATATGAGTGGGAGCACTGTGCCAGAGCTTGACGCAGTGCTTCGGGCTTGATCCCACTTTCAACTACCTCCTTAAATGCGATGCAGCATCTCCAGTTGGCTCGACGTGTGGAGGTTGTTAATCTTGAACGCCGGGCGAGCTGTACACTAAACTGTTATGTGGAATATTAATGATCCGCCTAGTTCATATTTGTGGGCTAAAACTAAACTGCTGATCATGTTGGAAGGCTAAGAAGATGGAATACATCTTTATTTGGACACTTATCTGAAGTTGTTCACTTATTCACAAATATTTCAGTTGATTCAGAACACTTTGTCAAGTCTTTTTGTTTTAAAGTGTGCTTCAAATGTGTCGTGCTTACAAGAAAATGTTCCTTTAAATCTAAATAAAAATATAGACCCTGGATTTGAGTTGATGTACACGCCCATCAAGTGGCAACATCTGGAAAAAGATGCCAAATCAGAAGAACCCAAGAAAAACTACTTAGAATTGAGACTTGAGGCTGGGGCCACAAGCAAGTCATTCCTATAGACTCCCATGTTTAAATATACGGCTACAGCCTTGAAATTACCTCCCTCCCTTTTACAAATCACCTGTTTATAATTGTTTAAGACATAAATGTCTGCAATATTAGTGGTGTCAAAATGGGACTTCACGAACAAGTGGATGATGTCACGGTGGCTTTATCCCTCTTTTACATACAGTCTGTGTGAGTGTGTGACAGCTGATAAAATCACGTTTTTTTGCTCCCGGCTGGAGCAACAAGGGGCACATTTTGTTCATCTTCCGTCAAACATTATGAAACTCAAATTGTCCCCAGAGTGGACTGAGTGCAGAGACTAGTGGTGGTGTATGTTGACAGCAGCATTTTGCTAACAACATCTCCCCGTTCTCTGTTTCCTTGTTTTTCACTTTAAAACACCAACGCTTCCCTCTGCTTGCTTCTGTGTGTGTGTGTGTGTGTGTGTGTGTGTGTGTGTGTGTGTGTGTGTGTGCGCACAGCTCAAGTGCTCTGTCTCAATGATGGCTTGACACAACTGTTTAGCAAGTGCTCGTCTGTAACCATGGCAACTGCAGCTTACCTAAACAGGGCAGATGTGTGTTTTCTATTTCAGCCTTTTCAGGGAGCGCATTAAAGCTTATTTCCAGGCCATCTGAGAGCAGTTTTACTGGGGAGTAAGAGCAAGGAATAGCTTAAATAAAAGTGAGTGCTTCTGTGTATTTATTTGTCGTATAAAGATCCTACATTTACATGTATCTTGAGCTGCTATTTCCAGCTGTTTTCTATTTGCAGTCTTGTTTAATAAAAGCCAGCAAAGAGTAAATCCGCCAATTTTAAACTTGAACCTCTCCAAAAAAAATAAATAAATAAATAAATAAAAAAAATCTATTAGTGGTTGTGCATATGAATCCAAATGAACAATCCAGTTTGCTGTTCCTAATTAAACCTGACTACATTATTAAGTGTAAATGTGGCTGAAGTTGAAGTGGATAAATTGAGACAGTTGAGGCATGGATTATGCAAAAAAGAAGGCTCAGCTGCAGGATGCCTGCAGTGTTTTGCAATTTTAATTTAACTTTCTGAATCTCAGTTTAGCAGATTGATACCCGCTGCATGAAGATTCAGTTGCTCGTGCCGTATAGCTCTCCAAAGCCTTTTTACAAAATGTACAGAAGAAGAACTAAAAGACAAATAAGCAATCCAAAAAATTAAAAACATGGACATGAAAATACACAAACATGCGGACCACAAGTTAAAAGTTAAAAGACCAAAAAAATTGATCGCTGAATTATATTTGATAAGCCCAAGGCCAAAAAAATAAACACATAAATCATACATTTCAGTTGAGGGCTTCTGTTCAATTAGCTCTACAGTACAAACACAGAGTATGTCAGAGCACAAAGGTTACAAAGCTGGTTAATGTTTAAAGTACATGACAAGACATTTGGTTTTCTGAGTGACTGAGTTTGATGGTTGTGGCTTTTTTCCCTCACTATCTATAATTGGACATTTCAACTAAGGGGCCTTGACATCTGTAGCATGACACATTTTAGGTAAATGTAACAGATTACACAGAGGAGACGAGATCACTGTAGACTTAGCTGAATGTTTACCTCTGACTGTGACTGTTGAGTGACAGACAGGTGCAAGCTGCCCTGCGGAAGCTGAGGAAGCCCAGTGTTCATTTGCCCAACTGGCCTCAGCAGATTGTAAAAGATCAAACCTTGCCATTAGGGCTGTTTGATTAGCAGAGAGGACACTTCCTGGTGACCTTTAAGTCTGTAAAGTTTTTTCTGCAGGAGATCTAGTCTCTGATCTTTAAGCGCTTTAAGGTGAACTCTCTTGTTTAGTTTTCAAAATTCAGGTCAGCAAACATGTATGTAAAGCCGTGGGTTTCTTCTAGATTGGATCCCATCTGTCAGTTTATTTTTATTGGATTTTCCCTCACCATATCCATTTTTGCATCACACAAGACCACCCTCCCTATTCATGATAAATGTCATCACGTTGCTGCTTGCAAACGTCAAAACAAACGCCCCTCGGGGCCTGAACAGTTGGCTGCAGTTTATACTTATACCAAAGAAAACCCCAAAAAGGATAAAGAAGCAGGTTATGGATGTATTTCTTATTTGTATTTCCCTTGAGACTACAATTTTCAAGAAAGTTCAGATAGAAAGTATGCACCACAGCCAGGCCCAAGTTTGTGTATTCTGAAGGAAAATCTGATTTCTCTTAAATGACAGGACCCTGCTGAGTGACATTTAGCCCATGTGTGTTTGCCTCTAGAAGTCCACAGGGGGGGCTTGGATGTCACAAAGCTATTATTCTGGCCAGAGAAAGGTTTTCTATTATTGGACGCCCAAAAATGACCTCTGGTGCTTTTAAGTTTTCAATCTTTGCGCTTTAACCCCAGTCACAGGTTGAACAGAGTCGAAGGCATTTAAGTTAGACTTGAATGAATTCTCTGACTATAAAGTACTGCAGGTAAACACCAGCTGTTTTTGTTTATTTACAACTCCTTTTTTTGGAAAAGTTTCTTACATACAGTAGCTACAAGTCTCTGTTTGGCATGCCATATGTTGTTACAGTCCAATAAGCTGAGCTGCCGAGACATACCAACATTTGGCATGTGAGTACTACTGTACTTCTTGCACATTTAAAAAAAAAACCCAAAACACACACACAGACAAACCACACTCGACTCGTGCATTTTAAAACTCTTTAAACAGTCATTATTGGAAGTCCTCTTTGAGTTTAGCATATTTTTCGTTTTCGTGAGCATGCCTGTGCTCTGTTGACAAAGGGTGGAACTTGGTGAGCTAAGAGGTGAGGGGGAGAGACCGATGGGGGTAGTAGCTATACTCAAGTGTGCTGGCATAGACTGCGCAGTATGTAAAAGATTTCCATGGCTAAAAAGGGAAGCCAGTGTGAAAACTTCTTTCTGTCACCCAGCAGGGGGCAACCCCTTCGCAAAACACATCTGGTTAAAAGACTTTTCTAATGATATAATGGGCTCAGTCACTAGTTTCAGGTTTTATTCAATACAACATATTCATTTTGTAAATTACTGCTCCTATTAGTGTCAGTTACTGTCCACATTACTAATAAACCGAAGTATGGCTTTTGGTATGATTGGCAAGTAGCTAGCATATGTATGCGCAGTATCACTGGGTTCCTCAGTCAGCTCCACCCCTCTCGGATACCTAAGTTGTGGCTGGCAAGCGGAAGTGTATGATGGCCAATTTTTTCCCCATCTTAAACCTCTACAAGTTAAGCCGTGAGCAAAAGGTGCTAGCTTCAGCTAGGTCACTTCTAATTTTAACATCACCAGCTGTCAGACAAAAAGTTCTCACAATTTGGAGTCGTCTAGGTTTTCTGGGGTCAGCGTGTGTGTAGAGGAAGTCATATTGGGTGACAGGGTGAAAGAGTTATTTTCTGGCTCGACCGCTAGATTTGATATCGCAACCGCAAGGGGAGAAAGCAGCACTGAACGAAATTACAGGTGGGCCAGAAGGGCATTTTCATCAGGCGGACACTTACCTCCTCCTCCTCTGAGAGGGTCGTGAGCTGCAGCAATTGAGCCGCTACATGGAAAAGCTTTTTGTCTGATGGGAGTGAAAAAGGGGAAAGAGAGAGAGAGAGAAAGACTAAACACTTTCGTGTGGACTTGCTCTTTTCTCTCATTGCCGATTATGGTGCCGCTTCAGCAGAAATATTCAGAGTGCCTTTCAGAAGTCATGGGCGCGCTTATCCTTTACATGACTGAGAATTCATTGTTAGCGCTGATTTATTGTTACACATTTTCCACGGCTCAGCACGAAAGGAGTCAGCATTCACTCTTCGTGCCCTTTTCTTGACATTCCCAGTTGACTCTCGGCTTTAGGTTAGGATGTTGGTATCGTTGTATGTAACAGATATTCTTTCAACACGCCCATGGCCTTGTAGCAAAGACAGGACGCTGTTTGCCACCTGTGGACTCTGGTGCCAACGGGATCATGTGTGACTTTCACCGCACCCAGTACAACAGAGTGAACAACGTGGCAGCGTCACTCGGCTCTCTGCCCGTCTCTAAGCCTGCCGCTATTTTCGGGTGACAGCAGCTGCCAGGCCTGTTTTGTCAGGCCCCTACAGAAGGAAACAATGCCATGTGAGACTGAAGTTATTTTGTTTCATTCCTAGTTAAAACCAAGAACATCTTGGTAAGTCATTATTGTATATAAATGAAGTCAAACTAACACGCCACACTTTGCACTAGTACCATCTTGATTCGAGTAAAATCTTCTTTTTTTTTTTAAAAGAATTTCCTAGAAATTATGGACTAAACTCTTGCACACACAAACATAATTGGGTACACCTTGCTAGTCCTCGGTTGGACCTTTTATCGCCTTCAGAACTGCTTCTATTATTTGTGGCATACATTCAACAAGCTGCTGGAAACATTCCTCAGAGATCTTGGTCCATATTGACATGATAGCATCACACAGATGCTGCAGATTTGTTGGCTGCACATCCATGATGTGACTCTCCTGTTCCACCACATCCCAAAGATGCTGTGTTTGATTGAGATCTGGCAACTGTGGAGGTCATTTGGTATATAAAGTTGTTCTCAAGAATACAGTTTGATATTATTTGATGTTTGTAATATGGTACATTATCCTGCTTTAAGTAGACATAAGAAGATGGATCATGTGGTCATAAAGGGTCAACAACATGGTCAACAACAATACTGTGGTAGACTTTGCCTAAGGATCTCAAAGTGTGCTAATGATCCCCTACGCCATTACACCACAACAGCTTGCCTGAACCTTTGATACAAGGCAGGATGGATCCATGCTTTCATGTTCGCACCAGATTCTGATTTGAATGGACCAGCAGAATTCAACACTCATCAGACTGGGCCATGTTTTTCCAGTCTTCTGTTATGCCGGTTGGGTTACCCTCTGCAAATTGTATCCTTAGTTTCCTGTTTCTAGCTCTCAGGTGTATTCTGCTGCTGTAGTCTATCTCATGTTTTGCATTCAGAGATGCTCTTCCACATAGGTTGGTTTGATTTACTGTTGCTTTCCTATCAGGTCGAAGCAGTCTTACAATTTTCCTCTGACCTCTGACATCAATAAGTCATGTTTACAACGACTCACTGCTCACTTGATATTTTCTGTTATTCTTTTGTTGTTTCCTTCTGGCCGTTCTCTGCTCGGAAATAGTCAGACCAACCAGTCTGAAACCAACAATCATGCCACTTTCAAAGTCCTGTAAATCACCTTTTTTCTATGTTCTCATTATCGTTTTGAACATCAGCAGGTCATCTTGACCATGTCTACATACTTAAATGCATTAAATTACTTTCATGTGTTCTCACATAGCAGAAATCAAACCCTGTCATTGCTGATATTTTTGGATTGCTTCAGATTAAAACAAACACAAAAAAGCAGTGAATCTCCTGTGTTCTGTATTCAAACACTGACTATGGAATATTAGCTACATTTATGCAGGTTACGAATTTGCTCTGGGTGGTGTTTTGAGTGTCTGTGTAGATAATAATGTCATTAATATTTGCCTTCAGTGCAGCACACAGACAGATCTGAGTGGTCCTTAGACATGCTTAGTTGAGGTCATCTTGACCTGTGGCCATCTGTGCTTGCAGAGTCTACAGATTGAGAGTTGCTTGATCCTTAACCCTCTGCGATCGTGAGGCCAAATTCTTGCAGCAATCACACCATTAGTTTTGGGCACCAGCAAGTATCAGGTGTGATAATTACCATTCCTCCAGGGGGTGGGGGTGGCGCAAGCGTTTCTAATTTGGAACCTGTCTATGTTTGGGCACCACATTTTCAGCAGGCTCTCATTAGGCACAAACAATCAGTCAAGTATAATGAGTTTAGTGAAGTGGCGTGGTATTTAAAATAGTCGAGAAGGGTTTTATGATAACATTCTTCCCCCCAATCCCTAGAATCCATTCAGCGAGCGGTTTCATGATGAGAAATTCTCAATTTGGCCGACAGATTCCATTAAAAGTCATTAGCTACACAATGACTAAGCAGCTGCTTGTTGAGCTCACTACGTCTCCATCACTAATCACAGTCCTCTCTTTCCTGTCTCTGGAAAGCCAGGTGTAAAAGAGGCATGAAACTCTTGATTGATACTTCAAGTAGTTTTTCCCTCGGCGAGTTCAGTTTAATTTACTACTGTGGCCACTTAAAGAAAATGAGTTACCTACTGATCATACAACATGTTGGAACTTTAAATGTTCACTTTAAGATCAGCTCCTTCAATCTTTAAAACACAGGACTGCTGCAGTTATTGTATGTCCAGCCTTTCGGCTGCAGCACAGGCCATGATTTACATTTTAACACGTGAGAGGAATTTTCTCAGTGAGGACCCCTCCTCTCTGAAGTGCTGCCTGAGAGTTGAGTCATCACTTGTGCTCAGCAGCAAGATTTTTTTCTCTTACACCCACAGCAGCAAAGACTATTTGGTTATTCTTTTTTTTTTTTTTTCTCGTTGTCATTTTCTCACAATTTTAAAGCAACAAACTAATATTTCAGCTGAGACAGACAGCAAGAAGCTGGGAGGGGGGGAGATACATCCATCCACGCCTACCCTAAGCTCTTTACGCCTCACTGTGAGAGTGGTTGGGCTGCTTCCAAGATGGCTTAAATCATGGCTAAGCCACTGTGGGATTTGGGGTTCCACGCTGCATGTTTTGATTGTGGGCATTTAATATCTGAATAATGGTGCAAAAATCTCTTATTCATTACAGGACAGAACATGCCGTTTCTGTCTAACAGGAGCAGATCAATTTGTTGTCACATCAGCGAATCATGAAATGCAAAATAAGTGCAAATAGATGAGCAGGATGGCAGAGGGAGATGTTCCCGAGTGGCTTGACCCAAAATGCTCAAGGATGGAAGCATTGTTTTCAAAGCTCAGAAAGGACATTGTCAGTGCGCTCAGATCAGATGCACTCCCTATATACAGGGACCAGTGTCAGGCAAACAGAGGATCAGGTTTCACGCCGCTGGTAGTTACAGGGCAATGTATACAACACGAAACACAAACTGAGCACTTGTGTGTAGCTGCCAAGGGTTTAGGAGAAGATCCAGTTTCTATGTGCTTTAACCTCCATGATTATTTTAACATCTGTGCAATACAGCAGTGGGCAGAAGCCAAAAAACTGAGCTACTGCCTTATAGCTTCAAGGATGCTATGACCTATATTCTTTAATCTCTGCTGGGAAACACATGCCACTTCTAAAACTACTACTTTTGCTGTTTTACTGTAGTCTTGCCAACATCACCAATCCTGCAAACATAATACAGATTGTCTGTTTACAGATTTAGAAACAAAGTGCTTCATGAGATGGAATAAAAGTGAAATTGTGTTGAGGAAACAGCAAACAATATATTTAATTAATTAAAATTAAAATGTGATGATTAAACTAAAAAGTAAAAAAATAAATGCAATAGTAGGAGATGAGGAATAATCAGTAACCCCCAGGGCTGGAAGATTTGGCCCAAAACTGAACTTCCCCCAAAAGCTTCTTGAGATAAACTCCAGTCAGTCTCCCAGAGGCTGCTTGTTAAACTGTCCAATTTTAGAGTAAAGATGTTTTTTTGAGAATGAATTAAAAAATGTACTAATTTACCAACAACTGTGCAGTGGATGGATTTTTATATAATTCACTCATTTAATTGTATTTCGGGCTAAATGTACATATTAGTTAAATTATTACTACAGCCTGAATGATACACTACTTTTAAGCCCGATACTGATATCGGGTGTTTTTAAAAATCCGATATTCTGGAGTCCGTTCTTCGTACCTCGCTTACTACATCCAAGATCAAATCATCGCGCCAACTTTGAGCTCGCTATTCCGGTTCTCCGAACACACCTGTTGTTGACGATTAGTATAGCTGGATGAAGTAATGTGAGATCACTGGGTGGCTTAACAGGGGCTACGCATCGATAGTAGAAACATTGATCGGCAACCCTTTGATTGGTCGACGAAAATGTCGAAGGAGCGCGCTCAGTATTTTTCGGCAGCAGAGCAAGAACTCTTGAGTGAGGGATTTCAGGAGTTTCAGAGTTTAATTAAAACGCAAGGGAACACTGCAAAGGCTGCAAAAGCAAGGAGAGAGGGCTGGCAGAAAGTTGCTGACAAATTAAACTCGTAAGTAATTTAATAATAATAATAATAATAATAATAATAATAATAATAATAATAATAATAATAATGGATTGCATTTATATAGCGCTTTTCAAGGCACCCAAAGCGCTTTACAATGCCACTATTCATTCACTCTCACATTCACACACTGGTGGAGGCAGCTACGGTTGTAGCCACAGCTGCCCTGGGACAGACTGACAGAAGCCAGGCTGCCATATCGCACCATCGGCCCCTCTGGCCAACACCAGTAGGCAGTAGGGTAAATTTATTATATTATATTACATTATATCCTCTTTCACATTAGAGCCACGACAGGACCCACTAGAACATGGGAACAAGTAAAAGTGAAATATAAGAATATTCTACAGCATGGTAATATTTATCACTTATATTGCTTTTAGTCTCTTGAAAAGAGACCCTGAAATAATCTGTTTGTTTGTTTATAACAGCAACCAAGAAAAGGGCAGAGCAACAAAAGACAGGTGGTGGTCCTGCACCCCCTCGTCAACAAGTTGGTTAAGTAAATAATATCCTCACGGGAAAATCGATATCTCTCAATGAGCACACTGTCGCACTGAGCTAAAGGATCCTGTCTGTCCCGCAATATACGCTGGATTCTGAAAACTCTCCTTATCAATCTTGCACCTTCCGCAATGGGTGGCTCGCGTATACGGACAGGACATGGCTGCGACAGACTTCCCAAATCCACCTTCGCTTTTATAGCTGTGGTCTCTCATCTTGATTACACGAAGTAATTTACTATTACTACTCTAAAATATGAATTACATCTGAAATAATCAAATACATGAAATAGAATGATTAATAGTACATTTCCCTTTTTTTAGGAAATGACCTGTATGTATCTGTGTGACATCAATAAAAGGATCAGGTGCTGCATTATCTTTAGTTACATTGATAATATTTATTTATGGAATAACAGTGGAAAAATATCGCTGTTGCTTTCGTATAAATGAAGCGGACATACCTGAGTGGCCACGATCTAATCTTGTTTACATAAAGTAAACCTGCTCCCGAGCAGGTTTACGCTTACGGATCTGTTGCTATGACAGCAAGTCCCAGATGAGCTTCGGAGAACCGAACGATCCAAGATCACGCGAAATCGTCAACAATCAAATCCAGCTAACTTACTTAGCGAGGTACGAAGAACGGACCCCTGGTCTATCAGTCGATATTTTTGTTTCACGTGAAACATAAACGGAGTACTCTAACATTTGTTATGTGTAGTGATTTATTTACTCAGATGTGGTCTGCCTGACTCTGGTCAGATCAGCTGGTTGATCTTCAAAGCACATTTGTTGATGTCAGTGAAGTTGCAGAAGGTCCTCTGGTGGACAAACAATACCACCTCAACGCGTGTTTATCCGCTATTAATTTTCATCAGTCATCATAAATGCATATATATAAGCATAAGCAAATAGCTGATGTCGGCTCACACGTAATAAATATGAGCTTGCTAACATTATGTGATAACTTTACGTTCATTTCTTGCTCCAAAAAACACAAACATGACAACGCCCATAATTCTAACTTTAAAATGACAGTGCAGAAACTAATGTCACAGTCTCCATGTTTAGATACAGTCTGTGGTGTATATATTTTAATCATTAAAAAAATAACACGCCACCTATTTATAATAAAATTACTTATTAAATGTAATAATGGCTCTTTTCCTTCAATAACTGCTAAACGTTGCTTCTGTTTTTTTAATTAATGATTGATTAGTTTAGAACATTTTACAAGTTCTCTTAAATAACTGTAACTCTGTTACTGTTTCTGTTCGAGGCAAAATTCAATTTTTTTTCAGAAAGACAAGAAGACAAGCTTTACTATGATATTCAAAGTATAATATCCAATGTGAAGAGATTCAGAAGGTGCAAGCAAAACTGGGAAACACTAAGTTATAGCAAATGTAAAAATCTTTCTCTGTGTTACAAGAAAAACATTCACATTCAAAGCATTTAAAAATATTTTCTACTAGTTATTTATAGTAGGTCCTAGATGATTATTACAGTGTTAAATTCCAGAAGAAAATCAGGATCACATTTTGTTTATTGAACTTTATAGAAATCAGATGAGCTGCAACATTTTCTATTTCTGAGACAGATTTGAACGCAAATGTGCACCTCTGAAAAAAAAATTGCAGACTCTTTAGTAAATATTCTCTCTTAGAAAAATGTTACTTGAATCCTGACTGAAGGATGATTTTCGAGAGAAATAAAGCACTTAAATGCTTGGGAAAGTAACTTGGGTTGTGGCCTTCAAGTATCTTTTGTAACCTTTCATGTTGTTGGTGATTTTTTTTTTCCAGTGGGAGGCTGGAAAAATGTTTTATCAACACAGCTATTTCAACAATATTTGGTGCCATGAATTTTTCATTCAAAGAGAAAATGGTTACTTATCACAAAGTTCGCACAGTGTATGAAGAGTTTAAAGGTGATCTAAAAGATAGATTTAAAAAGATCAATTTATCCACTCATTTTAAGTGCAACACTATTTAGGCCTCCCCAGGAGAACTCTGTGATTCCCTGCTTTCATGGATTACTGCACATCTCTATACTTGCGCTGCTGCTGCTGGACATCTACATTTAGTTTTTAAAACAACCAACACATTTCACAGCACAGCAGGCATGTTCTTGACCCATTACACCTGACTGAGGAGCCTTAAAATTTCTATTTCTTAATACACTCTGATAATACACTCACAAACCATCCATATATCCATTTTCTGCTGCTTATCTGGGCATGGGTCACAGAGGGAGCAGTCTAAGTACTCCTAACTCCTCTCACCCCAGAGACCTCCAGCTTATTCGGGGAGGGGGAGCGGGGGGGGGACACTGAGACATTCCTAAACCAGCCGAGAGATATAATCTCTCCACCGATTCCTGGGTCTACTGCTGGACCTACTCCTGGTAGGACATGCCCAGAATACCTAACCTAGGATGTGTCCAGGAGGCATCCTAGTCAGATGGCCAAACTACCTGTCTCCTTTTGACGTGGAGGAGCAGCAGTTTTACTCCCAGTCCCTCTCGAATAACCGAGCCCCTCACCCTGTCTCTAAGGGAGAGCCCAGCTGCTCTTCGAAGGAGCAGCTCTTTTTGCTACTTGTGTCCATAGCCTCACTCTTTTAGTCGGTACCCAAAGCTCGTGACCATATTTGGTTAGAGTAGGAACGTATATTGATTGTTAAATCGACAGCTTCACTTTTATGCTCAGCTCTAATTTCGATACAACAGAGAGCTGAGCATAAAAGTACCACTCTCCCCTCACTCGTTAACAAGACCCCAAGACACTTGAACTCCTCCACTTGGGGCAGTAACTCGTCCCTGACCAACAGTGGGCAGTCCACCCTTTCCAGCTAGCAACCATGGTCTCGGACTTGGAGGTGCTAATTCTCATTCCCACCGCTTCACACTTAGCTGAAAGATGAAATCCTGAGACCACTAAAGCGGAGACCTTCCATCACTTGTCTACACATAAGTACTCTATCCATAAAAACTATGAACAAATGGCAGCCCTGGTAGCGTCTAACACCCACTGGAAACAAGTCTGACTTACTGCCACCAATATGCTACTTCCAGATCAACAGAAACAACCAAGTCCAACCAACAATCAAGACAATATGTTTGGATACACCAGCTTTGTCCAACATCTTTCCCTGCCACCTGATCCAGCTCAGCACCTCTCTTCACTAGTGTCCAAAACATGCGGCCGCAGATCTGATAGCATGATTACAAAATCGATCATCCGCCTACGACCAAGGGTGTCCTAGTGCCATGTGCACTTATGAACACCCTTACGCTCGAACGTGGTGTTTGTTATGGACAAACTGTGATAAGCACAAAAGCCCAATGATAGGACACCACTCGGGTTCAAATCCAGCAGGCCGTTCCTCCAAGTCCCTCCCAGCCACGTCAGCGTTGAAGTCTTCCAACAGAACAATAGAGTTCCTTGGGTGCAGCACTCTCCAGGAGCCCATGAGACTCTGAGCTGTCATTTGGCCTATAGGCACAAACGACAGTCAGGACCCGAAGGCGCAGGGAAGCAACGCTCTCGTCCACTGGGAAAACCCCCCAAAATACCGGCAGTGAACCGGTGGGATACAAGTATACCCACCCCTGCCTGGCGCCTGTCACTGAGGGCACCTACAGAGTGGAACAGCCTCTCTGTTTGTTTTCCTGTCTCTGAAAAACAAACAGAGAATCTAAAAAGTTAAGTTCACTCACAAACCATTGAACCTGGTTTTCAGCCTCTCTGTCTTTGTTTTATTCATTTTTTGGATGTTGCATGTTTTGAAGTTCACTGAGCAGCACACAGCTGTACTGATGTGTGTTGATGCTGGGTTGTGGAGTGAAACAGGAAGTGTTAGCGACTGAAGAAACACCGCAGGCTCTTCCCCAGGCAAGCTTTAATTCTCAAGAGAATATTGCTTATTGCCGACAACAACAACAAGCATTTTCCTCTCTGGTGTTCCCTGCACGATATAGTGCTGATGCTCCTTTGATTTTCTGTTTCTATACAACACAAAAAAGATCTTAATTTATTTCTGTTCCCGCAGTTGGAGTTTGTTTGCAGCATGTTGCATTAAGTGAAAGTATTATTTATAATAAGACATAAATCAGTGGGTATCAAGCTGCCACATACTGTAATTTGGACAGCAGCTGGTGCGAAGGTTCACTGGTTATTTTTGACCTGCTGTTTTCAACACCAGAGTGTTTGCTAAAATGGTGTTAATAATTATAATGCCATCATCATACACACTCTATTACTATTTGTGTACGCATGTGGTTGTATGTGTGTGGAGAATATGACACGCTATAATTGACACATGATCATAAAAAAGGCTTTTAAAATATTGTAAATGACTTCAAGTGTAAATCTAAAAATACGTGTTTCACGTCTGTGCGCTCAGATGTAACAGGTTATGACTCAGAAATGAGTACAGCTAAGACTGTAAACTGTTGTGGTTGATGGCACAGCTGCTGTATGTGAAGCGCACACACTTCCTGTGGTTCCGGTTCATGACTTGGAAAATGTTGCATTCGTTAAATCAGTGTTTGGGACACACATGTATGTATAGTTTAGTATGTTTGGGTCAGATGAAATAGTGAAGCATGTAGCAAGCATATGTTGATTCTGAGAAAACTTTTCTAATTTTCCATCCTGGCATTGTTCAGCTCCCTCTTGGGGTCTCTCGTGCTGTCATCGCCATGAGTGGCTGTTAATTTCCCTCTGCTTTGTCCCTCTGCAGTGAAGTTGCAGTGCTTTGCAGGAGCTCTTTGTTTCCCAGCAGGAATGACAACTTTTAATGAGCTACCAACGGACCAGGAACTTTGTACCAGGAATCGATGTCTTGTACCTCCCATAATTTCCAAAAACAATTTTCAAATTCTCCACACAGTGTAAAGTTGTTTATATCAACTGTGGAAACCAGAGGATGTGTCATATGTAACAACAAGATCTGCAGCTACAGATTGGATACACAGTGGCTGTAAATTAGGTACTTTTTGACTGGATAGTTGAATCTTGTTAAATAGACACAAAAACCTGTGTCTATTTAACAATTAGCTCCTGAAAATAACCACAGTGTGTATAACAGAAATTTAAATAACACATAAAGACAAAAATCCTTTGTTTTAGCATCAAAAACATTTTCTAGACCTATTCCTAAAGTTTGTAAGTTAGGTTGCTAATTTCATCTTGATGAAAACTGCATTTTTTTTGCATTTGTAATGCAGATATCTGACAAATTACTATTTGCGTTGTACATTGTACTAAAGATCCGCTTTTGCTTTCTTGCATTTTATTTTTGTTTCTTCTCAATCATTAACAAGGCTGTATATTAGCTCAGCGGTACCGGTCTGTGAGTCGTTTGGTACCGGGCGGCGAGAATTGAAGCTCGGGTGTGAAATTTATGGTTTTCAGGGTATGTATCAGTTTTTATCTTAATTTTTTTTATCGTTTTTATCGGTTTCCCTGGGTCTTTTCCCGTGCATTTTGAATAACTCTTCCTTTTTTTGGGTACGGTTTTATTTTGTTGTATTTATTCGCAACACCTTAAAGGCCGGTCTGTGAAAATATTGTCAGACATAAACTGGTCCGTGCCGCAAAAAAGGTTGGGGACCGCTGTATTAGCTGGCTGCTAGCTTTAGCTGGTCACTTGGGACTCCCCCTCCTTGTCCATATATGGTCATTTCTGTATCTAAAGTGAATCCACAAACTAGTCGGTGATATCCTGGTGGTTATGTCTAGGGCTGGGCCATATTATACCGTTCACCGTAATACCGGTACAATGTTAGGCAATGATAAGAAAATGAAATATTGCGATAGAATATGGGTAAACCCGCATGCGCAGTGCCTTTGTTTTCATATGCACATGCCGGAAAAAGCATGGCAGCGACGGAGAATGAGAAGGACAAAAGCGGATCGTTGAATGAAACGGATGAACCAGAACTGATTTGTAAAAACATGCAACTTCAGTGATGTGGAACTGGTTTGGTTTTTGTCTGACCGATAGCCACCAAAGCATTTTATTATAATTTTTTTTAGAACATACAAACGGGTCGTCGTTATTACCGTATTTTTCGGACTATAAGGCGCTCTTAAAAGCCTTTAATTTTCTCAAAAATCGACAATGCACCTTATAATCCAGTGCGCCTTATGTATGAATTCTGGTTGTGCTTACTGACCTCAAACTGATTTTACGTGGTATATGGCGCTCAAAAATCTGTCAAAAAATGTTTTAGTATGACTTAAGCGACGAAGCTGCATTACAGCTACCGTAGTCAGGAGCCTGGCGGAGTGATACGTACTGTGCTTCAACATAATATTACCGTATTGTGTGTGTATAAGGACCCCAAAATGGAACCTGTTAAGAAACATGCTTATGAAGTGGATTTTAAACTCAAGGCGTCACGCAGTAGAACAGAGCAGCTGCAAGAGAATTCAGCAACAGCTGCTTGTTAAAGTGAAAATAAATTGATGGGGTTTTTTGCACTAATAAAGTTGTGGAGTTGTAAAGTAGTTAATTATTGCACAATTTCTGTAAATCCAATAAACTTCATTTCACTTCTCAAATATCACTGTGTGCGTCTCCTATATGATATATTTAACTGACATTTTTTTTTATTGTAACAACCAACTATTTATACGGGAAAATAATGACTATTAACAAGGTTGCCCAAACTTTCAAAAAATCTTTGGGCCTTTCACTTTGGATGCAATGTCTTGGATCCATAGATAAGTCAAATGAAAAGACTGTCTTAGTCTGGGGTTTATGACTTAGTAGTAAAGGTCTCTTGACAGCCAAGATATTTATTCATCAGCCCAGGAAACTCAAAAAAGCTAAAAGTAAAATATTTTGAATACAGATGTTTTGTATATGTTGTTGCATGTTTTGGATACGTTGCAAAGTAGTGCTAACCTGTAAACTCTGCTGCTTTTCAGTGTACGGGCCGGGGCACATTCGGATTTGGCAAAGATGATGTTATAATAATAATAACAGCAGGTCTATCCCTCAGGATCTGCTGTAATGTGCGTAGCGATCCCCGATGTGGAAGCAGCTGAATGCAGCACGGCAGGAAGCCTAGAGGACAAAGGAATAATCTGCTTTTATTGACAAGATGAGAGAGAAATCCCTTAAACCCTCTGGTTTTACTCATGAGTGCGAACATCGCAGGCACAAAAGAAACTGATGAAATCCTGCTCTGAATACTGTGCTGTCTGTACCTTGTACTCATACTGGGAAAGGTTTCCGAGTGATGCAGTACAAGTCTGAGTATTACATTCAGCCACTCCAGACACCCACTGCATCTGTAAGAGTTTCCAGGTATTCCCAGTAAATTTAAAGAGCTGTACATTGCTATTCTGTTTTTAGTGCAATGCCCCGTAACATGTCAGAATTTGAAGTGTAACCAGTATACAGTTCAGTGGTTATGGCGGACTCATTTTTGGTTCTAACTTCATTAAACATATCTAGTAGAAAAATATCTGAAACAAACCATTTAGAGCACAGTTTTTCCCACAGTTTTTCCCACTGTCGGGATTGCTTGTACATGTGCGGATCTCATTATTTGCATTTTTGATCGTGTTTAATATGAGCAACTACCTCTGTAACAGTATAAATTGTTACAGTGAGAACGGATCCATGATAATCAAAAGCTCCCAGCATAGCTGCTGCTTTAGCTTGTTTCCTGGAAGTCCCGTTCTGACCTCTGGCACAGTTTGTTCTGCAATTTCTCGAACATGTGGAGAGTGCAAACATCAATTCCTCTTTCAAACCCTCCCAGGTTGTGTGTGGGGGATCATCACTGGTGATGCGAGCAGTTTACACCATAGCTCCAGCATGCCATAGCTCAGGAACAGAAGGGACATTGTGACCATAGTTCACATTCAGATACTGAGTTGGGGACACTAATCTTAGAGTGCATTGTCTACAAATTGCAGGATTGGAGGGTCAATCCCCTCCACAAGAACCTCAAGTTTCTCTCGATGACAGACTGATCACTGGTGATCTAGCTGTTGCAAAAATCCCAGTTTTCAAGCCCAAAGGCAACCCGTCAGGTTCAGGACTGAGACCCGGAGCATGATTGTCATTTTGTCAACATTCATTGAGTTCTGAATTGTAAACTGCTACAGCATGTGGGACTGTCAGAGTAGACATGATTCTACTGTACCGTCCCAAGGATCTGAGGGAGATTATTCATAGGGAACAATCTGAACCGTCGCTATCATGTCAACTCAAAGCACACTGAAAACACTGACCTTTTTGGCTACTTAAACAAAATGTTCATTTACTGCTTTTGGCCTCTTACCAAATTTGACTCTCTGAAACTTTCTACAATTCCTTGAAAATAATATCAAACTGAAGGATTGCTTTTTTTTTAACACACTGGAGGAGATCCAACACAAACTGTAAGATTGCAGCTAAGGTTGGGGTCACTGTAACCACGCAACACGTTTTTTTGTATTTTACCATAAATAAAGCATTTACCTGCAAACTATGGAGAAAAAAAAATCTCACAACTATTGAAAGCCTTAAACTTATGAAGTGATTTAGTATCTTAAAGGTCAATTTCCCTGCTCTTATTCAGTGTCGTAAGTAAGGAACAGAAGGAGACACTGACACCATATTTCACATTTAGTCAGATGCTGAATTGGTGACGCTAATCTTAGATTGTCTTGTCTACAAATTGCAGGGTTGGTGGTTTAATCCCTGGCCACTCCACATGCCAAGTGTTCTTGGGCAAGACACTGAACCACAAGTTGTTCCAAGTAGCAGATAAGCGCCTTTCATGGCAGCACAGCCCCAGCTGGTATATGATGAGTGTCTTTGAATGGGTGGAGGAGAAAGTCATGCCAAGGTTCAAAGACACTGCAGTGTATACGTGCAGACCATTTAATCTGTGGCGGCTATCTAATAAATGACTATCTTTACTACATGTATTGAGTCTGGACAGGTGTGGATTTAAACTGCAACTTGTTGGCAGAGGTGTACAGTACAACAGCAAGGCGTTAAGTGTAGTCGTTCATTGCTCTGCAATGGCTAAGCAGTAAATTTACAATTTCACAGTATAAAGTGTGGAGGAATATGTGTTTGCATGTACCGGATTTGCATGCACCATCATTTTTCTTGGTGAGTTGGATTATTTTTCTTTATCCCTCTTGCTTTGTTTTTTCTAGTATTCCGTTCTTTTATACAGTTCTGTGGAAAAAGTCTTGAGCTAGCTCTCGTTTCTTCATATTTTTCTTGCTTGGTTCCACCATCATGGAGTTTGCATGTTCTCCCCGTGTCTTTGTGGGTTCTCTCCTGGTACTCCGGCTTCCTCCCACAGTCCAAAGGCATTTGGTTAAGTGGTGATTCTAAATTGCCCTTAGGTGTGAATGTGAGTGTGAATAGTTGTTTGTCTCTGCGTTGGCCCTGGGACCTGTCCAGTGTAACCTGTTTCTTGCCCTGTGGCAGCTGGGATAGGCTCCAAGTGGTCTTGAGTAATAGTAATCCAGGCGTTATCCAGATGTTTTTCTTTGGCTGCTTTTTCACTAATTTCCAGTTCTTGTACCTATCTACTTTCAGGGTAAATGTTAGTTGTTTTCTTGCTAGGTACTTAACACCAGCCTATGAATCATTAAATTGTATCTTTAGGCACTTTGTTACTAGCAGCCTGTTACAAAAAAACATGATTTCTTTCAGTGAGTCTATGAAAAATTGAAAAAGATAACACAGCTTGGCAGTTTTTGCACTAACGAGGTAATTTGGAGAGAGATATTAAGAAGGATAAGAGAAAAAAAAGCATAGGGAGCATAGTGTGTCTTCTCTCTCCAACAGAATGTTGCCAAAGTTGCTAAATAAAGTTGCAATAATCCTTTCTGTCATCGTTGTATTTTTACTCAGTTGTATATAGTATTTGTATTCTATTTTTATCTTATTGTATATTTATTTTATTTTATTCTACTGTATATAGTATTTTATTTTATTCTATTCTGTACAGTTGTGTACTGTATTTATTCTTATTGTATTCTAATTTTTGCCTCATAACTTTTGCACTGTCCACTTCCTGCTGTGACAAAACAAATTTCCCACGTGTGGGACTAATAAAGGTTATCTTATCTTATCTTATCTTATCTTAAATGTGATTTGACGTTAGATAAGCTGGACTTACAGCAACAGGAAGAAACCACCGGGGGTTGTATTTATCTCTGGATGGGAAGATGACCTACAGTAAAATTAACTTAATGTATTTAATTTTTATGCTAAAGACTAAGCAAGGTGGTTTTATGTACCATCCTTCCTGTTTTTTAGAACATTTGAAATACTCTTATGAGACAAAAACCCCATGTTTTAGTCATTTTGCTCCTACTGATCAGTCTGTCATAAGCAAGTCCAGAGGGGGGAAGAATACCTTTGGCAGAGCCACTGATCTCAGGACACTGAACCTGTCCAGCTCTGTGTCCTTGAGCCTTGCCTTAGTCATGAATCACCGGACTGACAAAGCTCAAGGCATGATCAGAATGACACATGATGAGATAATTTCTTACCCCACACAGGCGTCTGGGGATCGTCTGTGCAGCATCCTTCTGCTGATGTCGTCAGTGGCTTTAACCCGTTATATAAATCCGATTGTTTTCTTGTCACAACCTTATGCCAAACGCAGGATTCAGGTTTTCAATTAGATGTGATGCTGCGCATATCTCGGCACATTACTGCGAATGAAGTGACCGACAGTGTTGACGCTAATGAAGGCAGCCCACTCAGGCTTCACTTTGTCTTCATTATTTCTTCAAATTGAAAACTGAATGTAATCAAGTTCTTATTATTTGAGAGAAAATCTTTAAAAAAAGGGACTGAGTAATATGAAAATTAACAACGCATTGCGCATAATGGAAGATTGTAGACTCTTATGTCGTTAATGGTTAGGATGCTGTCAAAATGTTACAGTCCAAATGTGGGTTTCCTGCTTGAGTGACACAAAACACAGGAGAGCGACTTTCTTCCACTGCTGTAATTTAACCTCCTAAGACCCGAACTCTTCCACAGCATGCATTTTTAATTCCTCTTTGATATTTGGGATGATTGGGGCCTGATGAATGTAAAAACAAAGAATTACCTGATTTTTTTTTTTTTTTAAACTTATTTTTGTTTTTAAGAAAAATGAGAGCCACATATGAGGATATTTTTTAAAAATTTCGATAGAACAGAAGCAGTATAATGTCCTCGTAAGTGGATATCAGGCCCTTGTAGAGCAAAATTGAGTATTTTGGTCTAAATAACCCAAAATGCGATGTCCACATATGTGGACGCCAGGTCCTTGGAGGTTAAACAGTTTCATCATAAATTCAGGCAGATGGGGCAGTGGACTGTTTATGAAACACATGCTGGATAGGTTATATTAAGATCATGCTAGAGGAGGGTGCTGGGCTTCAGGAGCACTATCCAAGACCACATCAGTATGCATGTTGTGTTTTTGCCTGTCACCACAAGCATGGGGCACGTGCAGGCATAGGCAGTGAATACAAGGGCAGAGTTGTCTCTTCAAGGCCCTATCTGTGATTCTTTTATATGCATTATTTCCAGGTAGAGGTGACTTTTTCTTATTTAGGAACTATTTTGATGGGTTGATGGAAAGTATTCTATTTATGAGCAGATCATCCTTGCTGTGTACAGGCGTAAAGATTCTCTAAGTCCATGATTTGCTTCGTACCTCAATGAAGCATACCTTGGTTCATGTCTGTTAGTGGGGTTGAAGAGCATGAATGGAAAAAAAAAAAAGGGAAAAAATAAAACCTTTTGATCACAGGTATCGCCTATTTGATTGTGATTGGTTTTCCAACTCTCATGCTTCTGAGGTGTAGCGTGCCTTTTCCTGCATTCACATGCTCTCATGCTTCCCCTAAAAATAGCATGCTAAGTTAGGAGAAGTATTTTTATTGATGTACAGTGGTTCTAATGGTCAGTATGGAAAATGCATTTTATATGGATAAGATTAATAAGATACATGGTGTGCATCTCCAAATGAGAATTGTCCACATTTACGGAGATGGCATCACAGTGGAGGCTAAATCTACTGAGCTTTGCTGTTCATGACACACAGAGAGAGAACAGGGATCAGGAGCTTGTGGTAAATCACAGTCTAATTTTGTAAAACTAAGACAGTTGAGCTCCCATTGGTCACAGTTTAGTGGTCAATGTAGACCTCTGCGATGAATCTTTGCACAGCCTATGACTTAACCTACACCTATGTCATTGTTAATGTGTTTATTACCTTGTGGTTGTAGCCCAGTGTTTTAAAAGCAGTGCCAAATAAAAAACAATACATAGAACCAATTTCACCTTTTGTATCCCCAATCTTCATTTTTTGGCAAAAAAACATATTTTTCCAGTTTTTGTAAATTTGTTTATGTCCATTGCGATCATTTCAACAGTCTGCATTCAGGAATGTGCTGAAATCTGTGAGTCCGTATGTTGAGGCTATGGTTATCGTTGCTTATATTGATGTCGTGTTTGTTATTCTCTCACTGATAAATTCCAAATAAAAAGTCAATTGACCTTTTCACAATGATTGCAGGCGGCGTTGAGGCGACATGTTTTACATATTTCCAAGGAGGTGCATGTGAGGTTGTAGCGTAGGTTACAGTGTAGGGTTTCAAAGGGGTTTGCAGTTATGGCATTCGTGCAGTGTTCATTTGACAGAGACGTACAAACGTTACTGTTGTAATAAATCATTTGTTACACAGGATCAAAAGTGCAGAGCTCCACACAGCTGTCAGACTTTCTTACATTTTTTTAATAAGGCGTTTTTGCTCTTATTAAGCATTGCTATCTGTTTTCTGAAGTCAAAAATATTTTTTAAGTTTATTATTAACAATTTGGCCTTACACTCTAAGGAGCCATGGTTCGAGACCGGGAAAAGAGATAAATTCCTGGGATGTTTGCACCTGAAAGGGCATCCTATATAAAAATCCATCTACTGTGACGACCCCATTGCTCTAAACCAAAAGAAGCTTGCTATTTGCAGTAGTGCATATTGTATTACACACGTGGGTGTTTACTTTAACTACACTTTGACTATATTGGTATTGAAATGCTTTATTTCTTTAAACAATTAAAGTTTAAATCAATATTGCCAGAATGATGAATGTGACATTAAGACTGCTGAAGTGTGTGTGTGTGTGTGTGTGTGTGTGTGTGTGTGTGTGTGTGTGTGTCCTAGAACCTAAAAAAATAAAACAGCAGTTAACAGCCTGGCAACAAAATTTAAATATATTTAATTGTGTCTGCTGATGCTCGGAAAGTTATAACTACTCATTGACAAAATTTTAATTGTAAATCACTAAAATACTAATAAAACCTTTTTATTAGTCTGTTAGTGATGAACACGTACAGCAGATTTAGGGTGATTTCGCGTATTATTCGGTTTATTATTGTTGTTGTAAGAGTTTATTTTCCCTTCCCATTTGCAGTGTCACCTCTAGACTATTCAAATGGCCATTTCAACCAGATTCAGCAATAACAAAGATGTCCTTAATAGAAGATAGAACATATCAGCTACTTGCTGTAATGAAAATACAAGATAGAACTAAAACTGCAGATATGGCCGTGGTTTCTAAACTGTTGCTGGGTACAAACATTACTCAGAAATCATTTACAGCTACGAGTCGATCATCAATCAGGTGGCCAGTTATAACATCTCTCTAATCTTGGGTTTTCCTACTGCATGCGCTGCCCATTGAAACAGCACCGTGTCAGCAATGACACTGCAAATGTCTAAGATGTTCATCCGTTGTCTGTGTTTGTCAAGGCTGCACTCAATCACGTTCACAGCTGTTGTTGTAAACATGCTAATTTGCTGTTATCACCTCGGGAAAAGGATGAAGCGTAGTTATTGAGAACAGTCATAAAGACTCTACAGCATTGTTCACAGACCAAGGCCGATCTCACAGACGTTTACAGCTGCTCTAAAACTACAGAAACTCTGTATTTTCCCATCTCAGACAGAAATCCCAAATCAGTTTTCAGTGAAGTAAAAAAAGATAAATATATATTTATATATATGAGACTGCAGCAATTTAAATTTTGTACTTTGTCCTTTAAAAAAACGAATCTGAAGTTTAAAGTTATCTTACCTTGTGGATTACAAATACTTTTCAGCTCAATGATAGCACATCAACTTATTCAGTCTCTCTTGTGCGTTTCTGTATTTTTGTGGTATACACGAGATACCTCATGAATCAATGTAGCATTTGAGGTCAGACAGATGGGCTGGCTGGAGTTTCCCGGGGTAGTCCTTAGGTCATTTTATTTTGGAAAGCATCACCGTGTGGTGGTTGAAGCTGCTGTGGGACAGTCATCCATAAGGAACATTCGGTCAGAGATTTCTGCTCCCATGAACAAATGGGATTAAGCAGTGCCGTACCCAACTCTCAATGCATCTACTGTTTATCAAGATCCTATATTTACTACACGCTTTAAGAGAACGTGGGGCAAACTGGTTACTGGTTCTCCCTCTCCTATCGGGGGAAGAGAGATTTCTATTGCAGAATTAGCACATTTCTTCCCCAACAAAAATCTTAATGAGCATTCAAAAGATCCAGATCCTTTATTTGAAAAAGGTATTTATGGGGAAAAATAAATTTATCGGATTCTCATCAAACTGCTACTGTCAGTCTTCACCTCTTTCATTTCCTTTTACCAATTTTTACAACGTTTAACTATTATTAAAATAGAAGTTTTTATGTTAGATGCTGGCTCTCGTATGTACATGATGATGGTGAGTCACACTTCAGGAAGAGTGGAGGAGAATGAGTGGGTTTTTTGATGTTTGCAGGTTGCCTTCTGAAGGCTTGAGACCTGCTTGTGCACTCTGCAGCCCTGCACACCATACACAGCATCACTGATGATATTGGAGTCAAAAATTAAATTTGTTCTTTTCTATCTATTTATCTCTTATTGAATTGGTCAATTATTTATGCAGATTGCTTCACAGATAGTTAAGCTTTCTCTTGTGAGTTTTCTTTCAGATTAAATTCCAAGTTATAGTATTTTTTCTTAAAAGCCTTAGACATACAAGTGATAAAATCTTAAAAGCAACCCTACTTAAAACCTTTTTCACATTTAAATCAAGAAACACTTGATAACCATTAGTCATGGGTACAGCGCAAAAGCCAAACCTTATCCAAAGACACATTTACCACAAAGGTTAATGTTTTTTAATTCACTTTTTATGCCAGGTATTCAAAAACTAAATAAGTAAGAGGTTTAAAGATTCCCACCTCTTTATCACAGTCATTACACTCTGCTGATTCAATCCAAGGTAGCTGTGGGGGCACTGGAGTCTATTCCTGCTGTCGTAGTGTGAAAGGTGGGGTACACCCTGGACAACACGTAGACTAATAACTATTCATGCCCACATTCACACCTACGGCTAATTTAGGTTGGCTAATTAGCATAACCCACCCACTTCTTTGGACTGCACCCAGAGAGAAACCACTGAAGCACGGAGAGAACGCGCAGACTTCACACAGGAAGGCTCCAGCTGGTTGTAGCCGTAACACCGTGCTGCCCGTTCATCGTACCGTCTCTAACAATGTAACCATTTACAGCTGATGCGACTCAGTGAATAAATATCAACCAGTGACAGCGGTGAATGTCATCTCATTTGAAAATAGGCCGATAATAGTCACCGAGGACAATGTTTAGATAATATATCTGTGCGTCATCAAGTGCAACATGAAGACCCGACTGAAAAATCTAACACCAAGAGATCAAAAGTGCTTCCTTTCAGCTGTGTAACAAAATACTGATTTAAAAAGGATCATTTTTAAATTCAAAAGTTCTTGGATTTGCCTCCAGTGACTTGTCTCATGACTTGAAACCTGCCCGTAAAGATGCAAAGTTTTTCATCCTGGCAGTGAACAGTTGTTTAAATTTCTGGGGAAAAGATTTCTTTTAATGCAAATTTCTTCTTGACGTGCAGTCTACGCTGGCATTAAGTAAGAGTATGTTGTCAAAAAATAAATGCAAATTTGAGTTGAGTATATCTTGGCAGCTCCCTTGGTTATCATGCAGGAGTGGTCAGTCCTCTCTGTGAGCTCTGTGCCCCCTTGTGGGTGGAGCCATCTGCCAGCAAACATCCGAGGGAGGCTGAATATACAGATGCGATGCATCATTATGGGATGACAGAGATGAATGATGAACGCTGGCACTGCCTGATGTCGCTTCATTGACAAACTGAGTCATGACTGCCCAGTCATTGTAACGGCCCGAGTGTGTTATTTACTGCTGTTGCTGAGTCGTCGTCTTCTGTTGGGATTAGCATTTCTAGGGTTGCAGTAACATTGTTTCCAGTTTCTAAACTGGGACAGTCAGAGGCATAAAGAGATTTCCTGGCTTTGAAAGAAGAGGGGATGATTAAAAATGCATGCGGGTGCTTTTTGTCATTACAGAGCCATCAGTGGTTGCAGGTTGACAAGACAATTTCACATCATGGAAATGAATTAACCGGGGTTCATTCATTATGCATGCCCATTGGTTTCTTGTTCAGGATGGCCATTGTGTCATTTCTAAATAGATGAAAGCCAGGTAGGCTTGCAGATAACCTGCTAGTGTATTTCGGGATGTAGAACATTTGTTCTGCTGTCTGGCAGAAACCTTTCTGTTCTTATTTGTGTCTCTCGGGGTCGCGCCCTCGTCTACATTAGCGCTGGCTGTAAAAGGGAAAATTAGGACACTTGTTTCACAACGGTTTTAATAAGCTGCTGTGCTTTTTGACTTATAAATGTCAATTGATGATGCTGTAGCATTAACATTATGTTTAAAGGATTAAAAATCTAGGTCTTCCCCATCCCAAATGGCAGAAAACTGATTGTGCAACAGCTGCATTGCAAAATGTAAGATGTATAAACTGGTTTATCTGCTTTTTAGCCTACTTTCCTTTTTTTTTTTTTTAAAAAAATGTGCTGTAGTTAGAGATTTTAGAGGTTTTTATCTTCTGGCCCGTATTTCTGATCATCTTCAGCTGCCTTTTTTGGTTGGACAAATACAAGGAGTACTCCCTGGTTTTCACTGTTAGTAGTCAGGTGAGAACACGGGTAGACTGAAACGAAGGTGGATCAGCTGAATCTTGGTTTCTCCATCACTAGATATGCTGTTGATATAACTCCTGTGGGGCTGGCAGAAGTGATTAAGTTTCACCTAAGCTCACTCCGTGGCAGAGCTGGCAGCTCACCATCACTGACAGTCATATTTATTGCCCCGCAACCTGCTTCCCTCCTGGCCTGGGATTCTATTGGTCACTTCCAGACTTGGATCTATTCATCAGTGTCTTCTCCCTGCAGAAGAAGGCAACGTGAACAGAGTAAAAGCGACACCCTGGTTTTTATTATCGTGCTGCTTCACTGTCAACGTCGAAGCTTCAGGCTCAGCTGCATCTCCGAAAGCTGAAGCCACGTTCTGTCACTTCGCCCACACCTCCACTGCCAATTTACATGATGAGGCAAGCTCTTGCGTATTTATTTATGCTGTCAGATATACAGTAACACTGTAGTCTGTTTGTGACACTGTGACCCTTTCTTTTTGGTTTATATAACACAATAATAACAGGCTGGCAAGATGCATCAAGGTCTGCTGATTAATAGCCATCTAATATTTGCTATGTAAAACATTTGTTACGTACATGCTGCGTTTCAGGGTTTTCTGATGTCGTGGAATTAAACAATCGGGAGATATTTTCGGTTTGTTTTGACATGACTCTGAAACCCAGATGATGATCAGTTTATGGTGAAGCTGTGACCAAAAAAGAAACATTTGGGGATTTTTGTTTTTTCTTTGTTGGGCAAAGACAAATATCCATATGGTGTAAACTGTACAGTTTTTAAATGTATTTGATTTTTTTTAAGCTTGCTAATATGTCATCGTATTTCAACCTAATCCAGTTGTTTTTCTCATTTTCTAAAAGTTGTTAAATCAGTTAAAATAGTGAAATAAATGAAATAATTAGAGACAAATGTGGCTCGTGTCCATTTACCAATACATCTTAAAGATTAAAAAACTGCTGTCTAGTCCAGTGTGCATGTGTATATATTGTACTGTACCACTTCAACTTAAAGTAAAAATATATATTTTTTCCCATTCTCTGCAGGTGGTGCTCGTTTTTGCACTCAGCATCGGAGCCCTTGTGATATACTTCATAGATTCCTCTGAGTAAGTAATTAGCTTTAAACTTACTCTGTAATTTTTTCTTTTCCCCTGTAGCTCACAGGTTTTTGAGAGTTTAACTGATATGACTCACTTTAAGATCAGTAACCTCATAGACACAGTCTTCATGGAAATGTAACCTCATAGCAGCTCTACCAATCAGAGCATGTCTGTAGATGGATTAATGAAACTGATATCAGAAGTTTGTTCTTCAG
Source organism: Maylandia zebra (assembly GCF_041146795.1). Classification (NCBI taxonomy): domain Eukaryota; kingdom Metazoa; phylum Chordata; class Actinopteri; order Cichliformes; family Cichlidae; genus Maylandia; species Maylandia zebra. The sequence goes on along the minus strand of NC_135174.1, from coordinate 19,425,479 downwards.
TTTTGCTGTCCTTGGCCTCAAAACCTGTTTTCAGTCATGAGCTCCAGGAAATTTTCAGGTCACCGTCTGAAGTCGTCTTGTTGCCAGCCTCATCCTTCCTTCTGGAAGCACTCCTCGGTGTAGTGTGCAGAAGGCAGGACATGTAATGGTCACTCACCAGCTGTGAATTCACCTGAGAAATACCCGCGTCACTCGCATATGGGTACAAACTGGTGCTGTCAGACATTATGTTGACTTTGGAGCAGGTTAATGACTGTTTAACATCTGATCCAACTAGCTAATGGTGGAAAATTTGTAGGGGAGCGCAGTGCAATTAGAAAAAGTCAGTCAGGTTTGAATTAGCTTAATTCACTTTACAAAGAACCGCAGTTTAGTTCCAGGGAAATGAATATAAAGTGTAGTAATAACGCTGCTGATGTTTCTGTTACATTACAGTCTAAATTGCTAAAATCTATTGTAGTTCTATTTGTAGTAGTGCAGACACATGAATGTGAAGTTCATGTAAGGTAGCCTTAATACCACTGAGTGCTTTGTCATGGTTATATGGCATTTAGAACACGGGCTTGCTATTTTTTGCTTGTTTGTTGTTTAATCCAATCATTTTCCAGGTAAACTGCTCCGGTCCTCCTTTGCGATCTCCGCTGACGACCAGCTAGAGCTCACAGATGAAATTTGCTTAATCTCTGTAATGAAAGGATCAGACTTTCAAAGAGGCAGGAAAGTCCAAAATTTCCTGTTCAAAACAATCGCCATCGGTAATCAGACTAGAGGAAGCGGAAGGCTCTTTAAGCTACATGTGAGGCAGTATACTGTTACTGCGGCCTTGTGGTGTTTGGACACAGTGTCATTAAGAAAGTGGGGTAAAACACGCCAGGATAAAAGCTTCTATCAAGCCCACAGTGAGTCTCCACTGGGAGTAATGTTAAAGCAGAGAAGGGAAAATGAGCTGTAAACTCATATAATCAGTCTCCTGCAGGCACACGTTCAGCTTATTTGTTATTGCATAAGAAGACGTACAGCTGAGGGCTTGGCTTGCTCTGATGTGGTTTGCAAGCATGATCTCATTTCATTATCTGGACAAGCTCAGATAGAGTTACATCCTTACCGATGCCATCTGTGGCCTCCTGTTCTCAGAACTTGCCTGTAGTGTCTCCGAGTGCCTTTTCACCTGATGGAGGATGACGTTCAACCCCTCTCTCTTTAAACTCATCATGCATAAGAAGAGACATTGTTAAATGTAGAAGGACTGATGCCCTAGCACCTGCTTGCTGACTTATATCCATATTAGTTCAATGAGGCTCTCTGCCTGAGTTTTCAGTCAGTATTATCCAGGTCTTTCTATTATTCAGACACCATTTTTTCACTACTTGGAGCCAAAGAGCAGCCAGTTAGCTGCTCTCTCGCAAGTGGCAGCAGACTGTAACAGATATAGCCTTTCCTGTAATTAGTGCAAGCCTTGCTGAGGCTGTTATATGATGGACAGGCTGACCTAACTTAAAGTGACATGGAGAGAGATGTCAACATAGCAGACCCACTTATATTCAGAGAAGAGCTGTGAGCTGCACAGAGGAGGTTTAGGTCTGTACATGGAGCTCTAATTCATAAATCTTGAGTTTTGTCTTACTGTGGACGTCATGGTTCTATGTAACTGTCATTTTTAAGTCTGGATCACCTGATCAGCTGGAGAGATGTCCCATACTAACAAACTATTACATGTTTTCATTTTATCTTCTTAGTTTTAAATAGTTTGGTTGTTTATTTCAATAATGACTTTAAACACTCAAAGATTCTAGACTTCATATACAGCTAACAAACTTAGACTGTATATAGAAGATGGGCATAGCTATCGTGCTGTCAAATCATATCCTGCTTTTCCTCCTTTTTGACTATATTTACAAAATGGACAACCTTTTTTTATTCAGTTCACACCATAAACTCACCAACAGGCTCTTTAATGATGAATTTATTAGAAAGAATGCAAATCCAAGTCCCAGTCACATAGCCCTAGAGACCAGTTGGCAACCACCTTGCAACCACTGTTCACTAGGGAAAAATGTGTGTTTCCCAAATAAAAGTTGCCAGTGGTTACCAGTGATGAAACTGAATTGCAATCAAAGGATGCTGCACCAAAAGCCTTCTCGTGATTGTTTATGACATTGAGGTACTGACATCACACATAGTTTGCATAGAAGATGCAGACTTATCTGAAAACACTCTGCAACTAATCGCTAAGTTTTTGTAAAACCGTAAAAGTGCAACACAAACTGGAAACAGAAAAACTTTGAAAATCAAAGCTGTACTTTTTGAAACATGTTGGTTTCAGTGGTACGGCACAACTTGTAGGTTTGTGTCGCAATTTTTCAAGCTTCACTAGAGTTCGTGGATAATTAGTGAGTGTTTGCAGACAAGTGGACATCTTCCATGCAGACTATGGGAAACTATGCCAATCTGTTAGCAACCAAAACAATCAGAAGGAGGTCTTTGATGCATCACCATCTTAGACTGATTTTAACTAGCTCGCAAACCTGTTGAGGAATACACATTTCCCTGTAGCACCCAGTGGATACTATGTGGTTGCCGGCCGGGTGACTGCGTGACTGAGGCCTGTGCACCTGAACACTGACTTGGCTTTTTTAGACCTGGAATCTACGTCCATCTTTTATATACAGTACATGTGACAAAGCAAAACCCAGAGTTACCTTTAACAGGCAGTAGCTGATTTTTTTCACCACTTGTGAAGAGAACATTAACACTGACAAAAAGAAATGATGTTGGATTTGAAACAAGTGGTTATGTATACATCCAGAATCTCCTCTTAGCTCTACTTTTGAGCCTTTTTGAGCTGGTAGAAACAATAAGTCTTAAATATTCTCAGAATTTGTATGAAAATATTCCTTTACTTTGCAAAATATATGCACATACAGTATCATCAGACAGCATTAACCCAGTTACATGCGAGCTGGTCCATCTTGATTGATCTGAGCCTGAATTGAATGAAGGTGGGAGAGACCAGATCTGCTGTGGGCAGGGACTGTTTCATGATCCATAACACTCCTAGACATCTTCCAAACCAGGCCTGCTGGAACTCAATTATTTAGCTCTGCAGATCTGCCTGTGTGTGGTCTGTCATCCTGCAATGATGGGGATTTACTGGACCGATGTGTCATTACGGTGAACGAGGGCAGAACCATCCAGCATGGGCTATTCTTAGAGATGCCATGGAGAAGATGAGTTAGGATTTTATTTTTCACCACCTTCTCTGTAAATTTTGAATACATAAAAAGAGCAATGCAGACATTAAGTACTGTATTGTTGTACACTGAGGATGTAAACCATTCTAGGTTTACTAAGTCTTATTTTAATTAGAATTACTAAATATCTTAGAGAGTCGTTGAAGGTTGTAAAAAAAAATTAAGCGTTAAAATTTAACAGAACTATAATGAAGCCTCTATATAGCTAACGTTTAGAGAATAGATCCTCGAATAGAACTGGGATGAAACCTGCCGACTATCAGTCATCATCACATCAGTGATGCTAAAGCTAAAGATCAAATGGGAGTCACTGCTCTGTATCGGATTGGTTCAAAAAAATAATCACTTTGTGTACTCCACAGGGATAGTGTTTTATCACAGGGAGGCTATTAGTTGTTTTTTTTTTTTTTCACGTAACAAAAGCAATTTGCTTTAATCCGAGTGGTATTAAACAGCACAGGGGAGAACTGCAGCTGCTGAGCAGTGTGCATTAGCGAAGCTTATGAATTCAAGTGTAGGGGCCCTGCAGGTAAAGAGAGCCAACAAGCTAAATCCATGAGAGATACCTGCTTGGAGCTAATGTGATTCAAAAGATCTCTACGTGCAGTCTCTGCTTGCAGGAAAAAAACCCAAAAGTTTATCAGCCAATTTTGTGGATAAAATCAAAAATAATCAAAAATCATAATAAAAAAGTTCTTTGGGCTTAGATAGACAAATATGATTTGTATGATGAATGGTCTAAAAATCAAAAGTGTTCATCTGTGTCTAAAAGCAGCAAAATTGTCGTACATGAACTTGCTCTAGATTGACTAACCGATTCATTACTACAGTGCAGATTCCCACTTTAACACAACTAACAGTCACTGTTTACATAAATGATCAGCTGTTCATTAAAACATTTATTAATCAGTTAATGCTTTAACTGCTTACTGTTTCTCAGTCTTGTTCTATTTTAAATGTGCACTAAGCCTGTGTTTTCATTTTAGGTGTTAGTAATAATAATTAAGGCTTTTTTTTTTTTTTCACTTTCAGGACATGAATATTGGTACGCAATCATACTAACCTATTACATTTACATTTACTTGGTTAATTATTTCTCTTTATTTGAATTCTTTGTGCCAGATACAAGCTTATTAAGGGTGAGACTTCACTACATTGCTAGCATTTGCTATGGCTGCTTGATTTCATTAAACAAAAAAAAGAGACATGAACCCTGCATGCATTTAACCCTTAAACTACTGCTTTGCCTCTGCATTTCCATCATGTTTGATCTAATATTTATGCGAAATGTTTGCATATGAGATGGGAAATGCAAGACTCATGGGAACGGAGCACCGTTTCAATGTGAAATATTGCTCTGGGAATTCAACATATTCTTCAGATACATTGCTTTGCAGTTATTTAAGGGTTAATCAGGTACAGCAACAAGTTACTGCTTGTGTGACAATAAATGCATGCCCTTTCTCAACAGAAAAAAACATTGGAAAACACTTACTATTGCACTTTTTTGAGCATTTATTTTTCTCTTCTTTTTGGAAATCTTAAAAATGCATTTTCAGGAAAAGAAGAATGCATCTTTTATGTTTTATTTTTCATGAAACATTTTGATTTCAAAGAAATGACCTTGTGTTTTCACACTCCATTGTCAGTACCTGCCTTTGGACATGAGCATCTTTTGTTTTTGTCTCTGTCTAACAGTCCCATCGAGTCCTGTCAGAACTTCTACAAAGACTTCACGTTGCAGATTGACATGGCATTCAACGTCTTCTTCTTGCTCTACTTTGGCCTCCGTGTAAGTAGAACTCAGAGTCCCCATCTCAGTTAACTCTTTCCCCCTTGGACGCCTACTAGATGTAGCCCTTGTTTCTCTTTTCCAAACTGAGCAGTTTGTGTCATGTTTGCTTCCAGAACAAACTGACTGTGCGTGCATCAGAAGTTAGTGAGGGTGATCTTTGCCTATACAGCTTAACTGGAGCTACCCTGGGAAAAACCCAGGAACCTATTCTAATGGTCATCAAACCACATCTTTGCTGATATATATTAAGGTGTCAAAACTTGTCAGTAAGGGTAAAGAAGAAGTCGTGATTACGTCCTTATTGGGGAAAGCGTTAAGGGAAGATTTATGAATTTTCCTCTGTGATTTTTCTCTTGTGTTTTCATTTGAAAGTAGCAAATTTCTCTCTTTTTAAAATTTTTACTCTACTCTTTGTATTCGCAGTTTATTGCTGCCAATGACAAGCTGTGGTTCTGGCTGGAGGTGAACTCTGTGGTGGACTTCTTCACCGTTCCTCCAGTGTTTGTGTCAGTGTACCTGAACAGGAGCTGGCTTGGTAAGAAGGCTCTCTTTACTGGCAGTGAATCAATGAGCATTTATTTACCAGCGGCCTGCAGTGCTCCCTGGTGGATTTAACAAGTCTAACAGCTGTCGTTTGCACACCAGATAATCTCAGCACATCACTAAAGCTGCAAAGACAGACATTGGTGCGCCCCTATTGTTAGCCATATAAGTTTGATGCTTTTGTCATGAAATTAACTTCAAGCTGACACATTGCATGACGTGCATGAAGAATACGATTCTCACTATCATGATGGAATTGTGCATCATTTTCAAAAACCTCTGGTACAGCACAGCATGTAAGTTGATTAGCAATAATGACTCAAACGCTTTGTTATCTTTGTTCACTGAACTCATGCTGGCTTGCTTTAACGTAGGATCAAATGTTGTATGACTGAAAAGGTGTGCCACTTGAGTCCATGTCTTTGGCCCGGTCTTGTGCTTAGCAGGCTTTATACTGCAGTTGTCATTCACATACCCTTCACCTCTCCAGCAGAGCTCTCTACGGCACCGTTAATAACACTCAAATGAAATCACGGTGTGGCTGAAAAGTACACGAAAGGATAAAAAAAGGTAACAGGCTTTGTTGGGGGCTCGAGCGCAAGAATACAAGTCAATCTTCTAAATGTCTGAAGCTCATCACTCGGAGAGGTCTGTGAGAAATTAGGGGATTAAGTTGAGGGGTTGAAGAACAAACCTTCCATATAACCAACAGCAGCTATGCTTTCAGCAAGAAACACTCCTGCCCTCTTAAGTCAGTAGAACAGCCTGATTACTACACTTCAATAATGTGCCTGTGCATTTTCACTGAGCAGATTTATTGTGACTTGCGGTGTCAAAACAGGAAACAGTAGAATGTATTGATGCTGGTTGCTGCTGCCATCTGGTGGACACATGGGAGTATAGCTTGCATTTTAGCTGATCGGCTGTCTTTTGGATATCAGATTGTTATTTTGTTTATACATGTTGTAGACTGTCTATAGTGTTATATACATTTACATATAGTTATTGTGTTATTCATCAACTCCTTAATGGTATTTGTACTTGTACTTGATGTCTGGTCCAATTTCTGTGTTTTTGTTGGATTATTTAATCTGCAAAATTTCACAATGTGTGCAGACTGGTTGTTGCTTTGCTTTTGGCACTGAGTTAGCATTTATGGACAGTGCATCAAAAGAGAAGAATATTTCTTTAGAGATGATGTAAAAGTCATTCATCCACGTAGCAGAGCAGAATGACACCGTAGGAACACTTCTGTTCAGTTTCAGCGTTGGTTTTCCATCTATCATAGCAGTCTAAGGCTTACTAACACAACAAATATGTCTGCTTGTCGTCAAGAAACACAACAGCCATGTCACAGTGATTAAATCACTATTATCCACATAATGTTAGAGCGATATTGTGGTTCGGACACACAGTTTGTTTTATTATTAGTCGATCGCTTCTAATATCTTTATGTCTAAGAAGCTCAGATTAGCAAACGACTCAAATCATGGTCATAATATCAACATATATTTTGATACACCTCTAATAGTTTACATTATATGACAACATTTCTCTTGTCAGTACTCATATAGCCAACAGTAGCCTTCTGAGAATCTGCCTATGTACATAGGTTTGTTCGGTTAAGGCTGCATTTTCTAAATTGTCAAACAGCGTGAGCAGCACTGAGATTCGGTTATTACGGTTAGCACCCCGTTGTTCCGCTGTTACTGTTTGTGTAGGTGTTGTTGCTTTTGTTGTTCGCTCAGCCCCGCGTGACTCATTTCACTGTATTTCATACAAGCCAAAACAGAGAGCTTCCTGTCACACATCAGGTGCATGGGCAGGAGATAGAAGGCTGTCTAGAGAATGAAATTACACATGCGCAGCCTGTATGCTGGATATTAGTTTTTAATATTGTACTCGTAGGCTACTGTCGAGGGTTTAGAAAAAAAACATTCGGGCATGGTTTGCGAATTAAAAGCAGAGCTGTAAATAATAAAATTGTTGGTAATTCATACTAAATTATTCCATTTACCTGCTTTAGTTTTGAGGGTGTCATCCTGCCCATGCTGGCTCACTGGGACACTTATAGAATAGAGAGGTCTATTTAATTTTACTGATTAAAAAAATGATTTCTGCTGATCGCTCTTAACTCCAAGCATAAAAATGTATTGTTGTTTCTTTTCTTTCTTTCTTTTTCAATGGAAAGCATCTTAATCTCTTTTAGTATGGTCGGTGCAGTTGGTCATGGAGGATTTAGTGTGTGGCTAAACTGAGGTCAAACAAGTGATGAGGTCGCATCCGGCTCAGCTGCTGTCGAATTGCCTCTTCCATTCGAAAGTCCAAATTTCACTGAGTGCTTAGCTGAACTGCCAATCTGCCGGTCCTGCTGTCTGAACGCTTTGACACAAATACATCCAGTTTGCACCAATATTATCGCACATTAACAAGCTCATTGATGCATGACAGGCTTCGGGGTGCGAGCATGACACACATTTTGGATGTTACGGAGAATATGCCTTCAGATATTTCACGCAGAAACAAACTGCAGCAGCTGAAAAGATAATAGTTTTTGGTTCTGGGTTTTTATGCTTCGTATGCAGTCACTGGACAGTTTATTAGGTACACCTTACTAGCACTGGGTTCGGTCCTGTTTTGCTTTAGAACTCCCTTAATTCTTTGTGGCATAGGTTGAACAAGCTGTTGGAAAAATGCTTTAGAGATTTTGTTCCATAGTGACATGACAGCATCATGGAATTGCTGCAGATTTGTCAACTGCACATCCACAATCTCCTATACCACCACATAACAAAGGTGCTCTGTTGTTGTTTGAGATGATTTGAGCTTTGTGACATGGCATGTTATCCTGCTGGAAGCAGCCATGAGGATACGGTTACACTATGGTCATAAAGTAATGAATATCATCACCATCAATACTCAGGTGGGCCATGGCATTTAAATAATACTCAGTTGCTACTAAGGGGCCCACAGTATGTGAAGATAATATTCCCCACAAAAACAACTTAGCCGAGGAGTGGAATCTGGTGTGGTCTTCTCCTGTGGGAGCCCATCTGCTTCAGAGTTTGTCCACAGATGCTTTTCTGCATATCTTGGTCTTTTTATTACTTTGAAGCACTCTGCCATGTGATTGGCTAATCATATATTTGCATTGACAAGCAGTTGAACAGGTGTACCTAAAAAAGTGGCTGGTGAGTGTAAGTTGACAATGCATCTTTGCTCATAGAAAAATGTCATATTTTGCATGTTTAGTTTACTGATCTGTGGTTCCAAGTGTTTTTGGCTTTTGGCGCCTTCACTCACGTCTCTTTGCAACACTTCGTGGACTGATATCTGAGTCATGAATTAGTAAGAACAATGAAGTCCTGAAGTAGTAAAATGAGCCCAGATTATTTTTTACAGCTGTTATTCTTTTATGTACCTTTCTAACTGCACCGATGTGCACCAGTGTAACCGAATTTAAATATTTGTGATATGTGTTAAATAAATAAAGAGGTTGAAGAGCCCAGATACATTTCAGATAATTACAGGACCTGAAAAAAACCCTCTTTTTAAAATTTCACTCTTTTCTCAGTTAGTTCTCTTCAGATTACTCTTAATATCACTTGAATATTAAAACGAGTCCTTTAATTGAACTGCCCAGTCTTCTGAAATGCACTAAAAGGATGAATGAATGAACTTCAGTTCATGTATTTTTTCTGTACGGTGATTTTTTTTTTTTTTTTTTTGTATAACTACAATAACAGCTATTACATCAGCTACGATTAATTTAGGGATTATTGTTGAAGCACTAAATCCATAGTAAAACACAACAGTGATTGCCAAAGCTTTTCATTTTTCCCTACACAGCTTTACTGTTCACATGACATCTTGTTTCCTGCTCTAAATGTGAGACTACAATACATTCTGTGCCTTTCCAAGATTAGAGAATGAAATTTGGTTTGTCAGCAGCAGTTGCCGTGTTATTGGGATGAGATGTAGGCTACATTGTGAAGCCAGCTGATGGACAGACTTGCTGTCTGGCCTCTTCCTTTCCCTGGATGATTCCTAAAGGAGCTTACACTCTAATATCCTGATGGGAAAAGGGTTTGCTTTAAGCTCGCCACGAGGATACTGTGAAGGTCCGAGGTAAATCAGATCAAAATACTTCTTCGAAAAAAAGACCTGTTTTTGACGCCAGCCCGTCGGGTGCAAATATGAAACATGAAAGCACCTGACTGTTTTTGTGGATTTTTTAATTTTTTTATATTCTGGAGGAGATTTTAAAAATTTTTTTCATGTGAAATATTTGGTAAGGCAGACGAAGAACAGTGAAGACGTGGATGTGAAGTAGATTTCGGACTAAAGCTGAAGACTTTCACCCAATTTCTAGACATGATTCCTACTAAGATGTTAGTGTACAGGGGGCCTGATGGAGGCACACACTCCCAGAAGGTTTCTAGTACAAGAAGACGGAAAAAATCCACCGGGGAGCTCTTCCAGAATGGCTACAGGGTGAGGATGGGCCACGGCCAGGTGATTGATAAAGAGGACCAGGACAGCATTTGCTACAGCTTCGGTGCATGCTTCCATGTAATCTCCTACTGGGGTAAGATCCTCAGGACGTGAGAGCGGAGGGGAATCGCTTTCTAAAGCCCTGTGTTGGATGCTGTGGGTCAGCTGGAGCATGTTCAAAATTTGCTCTGTGCTATGCTCTGCATCTGGCAAACACTCGCTTGGCACGGCATAACACAGTTAGTTGTTATAAAAAAGAAAAAAAAAAGATGATTTATTTTTATTTTCTCTAACTGAATGATTGCCTGTAATGTCTTTGATTTGTGTCACTTGGCATTCACACAAATCCACTCCAGCAGGAGAATTTATCATCCCAATTAATGCAGAGGGATACGGATTTAACTTGATTGCTCTCTCTTGGCTGAGGTGGCGTTTAATTTTTTATGCAGCTCAAACACTGTGAATAGTGCAGCTTTTCTTTCTCAAAATGAGTGAGTTCTATGAATCATTTAGATTTCAAGCTCAGATATGAGGCGCCCTTTAGCAGGCTGTTTGCTGCAGTGCGGCGATGAAGCGTAGCGCAAATATTTGACTTTATCAGATGTGATTTTGTGGCAGATCATCTGAGCTTATCGACAGTAACGGCATTAAACACGCGATGACACGGTCGTCATTTAACCTGAATGTGAATACAGCCAAGTGGTGATTATGAGCAGGAGCTCAGGCTGGCGTTTGTTGGTGTTCTGCCGTCCTTGGACTGTTGGCAGCGTGCACCGGCTCCATTTTTTTTCTCCCAACAAATAAATACCCTCAAATTTAGGATTTGACGTCACATCTGTTTACTCATTCAATTTGGCGTGGCAGCATCCACCTGTCTTTACTCTAATCCAGGTTTTCATCTCGTCCACGTTCAGTTTTATCCACTGGGAATGACGCACGTATCAGGTAGATGCCGGTGCACAGCGGGGCTCTTGAGATTAAAACACAGTGTTATGAGTTGATGAAGATCTGGGATGCCGAGCTTGTTTTGTGTTTTTTATTATGCTTTATTTCCCCACAAATATTTCAAATATTTTCTTTTAATATCGTAAGTGCTTAGTACCTGTCGATCTGTTGGACTTTACTTTTTGTCAATATGAATCCAATGAAGCTTGTAAACATGGATGAAAGTATGAAAGGTATGGTTGTTAAATGACGATCAGATATCATTCACGATGCCTGACTTGTTGCTAATCAGTGTTTTATGTTTATTTTCTCACAGGTTTGAGGTTTTTAAGGGCCTTAAGATTGATACAGTTCTCAGAAATTTTACAGTTTTTGAATATACTAAAGACAAGGTAAGTTTATTGATGCTTTTTCTTCTTTTTTGTTCATACAGCTGACAGTTTGTTTTTCATCTGCCTTTTGCTTCACGCGAAGAAAGAATGTAGTTTTATTTTGACAGCAAAATAAACACAAGGTTTCATTTGGCAAACGCTGACATCAAGTGTATTTGTGTGTTGTGCACACTGAACTATATCACCGTACCATATCATGCAGTCGTGAACAAAAGAGATTGCTGCTGTGCCCCTTCTGCTTAGAATTAAAGAGTTTTGCACAGATGTCACGTCAGAAAGAGCTTTGAGTATATCGACATGCTTTAGAATAATCCTCTCACTTGACAGAACAGACAAAGAAGTGGATAGAAGTCAAACAGGGACAGCACTGCAATAACATATACACTGCAATACTTAATAAATCCTGATTATAGTACGCATTAAAGATAACAGACTCTTTTATAATGCATTTGTTTACACTGACATTAGGCTTAACTTTCAGCTGTATATGATGAAAATATCCTGGAGCCTGCTTGGATTTTTTATTTTTTTATTTTTGCAAAGCCATATGTAACAAGAATAGCATGGCTAACCACAACACAAGAAAAAGTACAAGCTATAAATTCAAGTAGGAGCTACAGTTTTAAGAGCTTAAATCTCCCATGTTGCATATTCTAATAGTTCAGGTTGAACCTTAATTCTGATTTCACTCTCAGACTTATAATGTGTTTTAAAGCATAGACTGAATTTTTGTGTGAGCTAGGGCTTCCAGTTTGGCTTCTTATCCCGGTGTAACAGCTACAGTTAATACTTCATCTTCTGTTGTCTGGCTCTTTCTAACATAGCAACTCGATTAAGCTGGTGAACCTGTGTTCAATCTTCATAAGCACATGGCTAACTGCAGCAGGGTTCATTCATTTGGTAAGTTAGGTGAAAATGTGGTGGTGCTGTGTAGCAACTGGATGCCTATTATCAGTAATTATTTACTGCTTCATCAAAGACCTGTGTGTTTCCGTGGTCGTTGTGTAAATTCTGACCTTTGTTCCAGGTGGAAAACTCAGGGGATCCTTGGGAAAACTTCCAAAATTCCCAGGCACTTTCCTACTGGGAATGTGTCTACTTACTCATGGTTACAATGTCCACTGTTGGCTATGGAGACGTGTATGCAAAAACCACCCTGGGCCGCCTGTTTATGGTCTTCTTCATCCTTGGTGGTTTGGTAAAAATCCCTCTCATTACTTATTCCCGCTTAAAATCCTCCATCACATAAATGCTGGGACTTAAGTCGAGACGCCCGCTTCACCCGTTGTTCACATTGAAGTGTATTTGTGGCTCACCACTTCACCACAGTATGTTGCATGTCATGTACTGTATGAGTTGTCCACAGTGTTGCAGCATTGATTTTGGTATAATGCTGAAGTTTTGATTTAAATGACATGTAGAATATTTGAGAATTTTTGCATCTGTTATTAACTGTAAAGGTACTACGGTTTCAGGTGGCTCCACCCTCCTGCCTTCCCTCCCTCTTTCCAACAAACACAGTGAGATAGAGTTGATTCATGACAGCCCAGCTTTATATGGATGTAGCAACATTGCTGTCCTCTTTCAGAATAGTCTGGCAGAAAATATCCCGTCGGGGATTTAACACAGACCCGAATTACCTGATAAAGAAAATAGGCAATGACGATTTAGAGGGCACAGTTAACCGGATTATAAAGTATTATTCAGCGTGGACATACAGTACTTTGATATGATCAAATACCTGGATTTAACTGAGGTAAGATTGAGGTATATTAAAGCGACTTTTCAGTCATCTAAATCTGAAATGTTTTCGTTTTGCTCAATACTATGCAAAAAAACCATAATAAAGGTTAATAATAATCTACCGTTAAACTTAAAAGGCATGCTAGGGGGCTCATGTGACTATATAGCTTCTCTGGTGAAGATTTTTAAAAAAAAAATATTTCAGTTTTCATTCACCTGCACAGTGGCCTGTAAAATCACCAGTGTGAAACAGACATCAAGCCAATTGCAGACCTTCAAAGGGTGTAATCAGGCCCACTTTTCCCTTCGATTGCATTTTGTTTTGTGCTACACGTCATTAAGAATGAGAGTGGTTATCTATACTGTTAGTTAAATTAGAGCCAGAAGTCTTAATCGACATTGTGTAGTTTGCCCACTGGAGGGCACTGTGCAGCTTTATTTCTCTATTATTGTAGGGCAATGAAAAGCAGAGGTATAAATGATGAATTGATTTGTAATTAATTTGAAGGGTCAGAACAACAAAATACAAAATATATTTTATGCTGATAGATTTTTCTAAGCTTGAAGGGGAAAGGCTGAGGTGTTTTCTTAAAAACACTGTAAAAAGAAAAACAAATTTTATACTTAGGCTAATTTCTTGGATCTGTTGTAAGCTGGCACGTCTGCCTCCTCCACGCAGGAATATTCAGGTGGTTGGGCAGTGGCGTGCAGCCATAAGTTGTTTGCCATCCATTGAGCTGTGCTACTGAAATCAACCCGACGTGTGTTTGTTGGGCGAAACATGGCACATAAGGTTTTTTCTTAATTTTTCTAATTTTTCTTTTTCTTCAACATGTCGCTCATCTGCTTTCATTTTTCTCCTTTATTCTTTCAGTATTTGAAAATATTAGCCTTTAAACTGGATTCCATTGTCATACTTTTTCTCTATTGTGAATGTAACTGTGACATAACTTCAGCTTACATTCACATGATTTTCTTCAGTCAATTTGAATAATTACACGTTTCTTTTTCTCTTTCACCGTTTTCCTGTTAACACATTAAAAAAAACCTACTCCAGCGCGTAGCGCTCCTCTTTCAGACTTCACAGATTTCTCTAAAGTTAAAATAGAGGACCTGCTCTTCTTTGCTTGTCTTTTTTTTAGTCTCTTCTTCTGTCTCCTATCTTCTCCTTAGGCCATGTTTGCAAGCTACGTCCCTGAAATCATAGAGTTAATAGGAAACCGCAAGAAATATGGTGGTTCCTATAGTGCGGTTAATGGGAGAAAGTAAGTATTCAAGGAGGCTCTACTGCCTCCGCCGCAGTAGAACCTTCTCTGCATGCCCTTTTCTTTTTCTTTTCCATGCATGTAGGCCATGTTTGCTCGCTACGTGCCAGAAATTGCTGCTCTCATCCTTAATCGGAAGAAATATGGAGGGAGTTATAACTCGACCAGAGGCAGAAAGTAAGTCAAACAAATAAATAAAATAGAAAACAAACAGACAGATAGACAAAACAGCAGATTTGTAATGGTGTGGTTTTGTGTGACTCAAGTGGCCCTCTCATAAAGAGGTGACATGATTATGATTTGAATTGTAATGATCTCAATGAGCATTAAAGTCACACTGTGACTGAAGAACTTGGCCATGATAAATGTGTATTTATTTCTGCTGCTTTTAGATGTGTACAAGCTGTCATTGCTGGAGTTTTTTTTTTATTTTGAATAAATGAATGTCTGGTTTTACGCTGGAAAAAAAAATCTCCATTTAAGCAAGTGATTGTCTGTTACGGAGTCCTAAAAGTCATTTTCATAAAATAAGTGACCTGTTTTCAGTAAGTATTTACAGTTATTGTAAAAAGAATGCCCTTTGTCAGTTCTAAGTTTTTAAATACAGGCGATAAAAAAAGGTCCTGAAACTAAGTAAATGTATTACACCATACCAAGTTGCAGAAGCAGTGTGTGAAAAACTCGGTACACTTCTACAGCTTCCATTGGAATTACAAGGTTGCTGATGATCACAAGAACTTCATTAACGGTCAAAAGTGTGAGGCAGAAGTTTTGGCAGTTTGCTGGTCTGGCCTGTTCAGGCGTGGGTAAACACAACGCCAAGAGATCAGCAATGAGAGAGAGAGGAGTTGTTGGTGCCCAACAGTCTGGGGAGGGTTATAAAGCACCTGCTAACAATTTGAAGTCCATTATTCTGCAGTGAGGATGAAGGGGAAACATCCAAGACAGCTGCCAATCTATGAAGGAGGGAACATCCCAGCAAATTCACCCCCAAGTCACACTGTGTGATGCTCAAAATACAAAAAACAAACAGAAGAGCTACTTCTCAGACTCTACAGGCCTTAGTTATCATGGCGAATGTTAAAGTGTGTGATAGTACTATTAGAAAAAGACTTGCATGGCTTCCCTTCTCTCTAAAAAGATTGTGGACGCAAGGCTTGGGTTTGCAAAGTTGCATCTGAACAAACTGCAAGTCTTCTATCGTTTGGACAGAGAGGACCAAAGTGGCCACAATGCACAGCACCACAACTCGCTCCAACTGTCCAGCAAAGGTGGTGGAGGAGTGATGATTTTAGGCATGAACCTGGACACATTGCAGCCTTTGAGTCAGCTATGAACTCCTGTATACCAAAGTTATCTAGAGTCAAATGTAAGGGTATAAATACATAATGGCATGGTGTTATATGTCACTGTGTCATCCCAGGTTGTATTGGCCTAACTTTAAAACATGTTAAGGGCTAAATATTATTTTTGTTATGCCCTGATATGTAATTCTTTAGAATTGACAGAGGGTGTACTTTCTTTTTGCCATGACTGTATAATAAAAGGACTTTATAATAATAATGATTTGGTAAAGATTTTCCAATTTTTTTTTTTTTAGAAAATATGACTTTAGGAACTCAAATAACAGCCACAAATATCTTGAAAAGGCAGATATTTTTCAGTGTAATCATATCGATGTACTGTTGTCATGCTTAATAGTGGCATTTGTAGGATTCTCTCACTGTGTTATAAACTGTGATTATCCTGTTGGGAATTGTTTCATTGTAACAAAAATGGGGAGAGGCTGTGCAGACTCCATACCAATGACTCAAAAGGTCACGTAGCTTAGCGATCCCTTTTATGGATTGAAGTGTAAATTGCGTCATCGTGGTTCAATACAGTACAGCAGCAATATAACTTCAAAAAAAAGAAAAAAAAAGTAATAATGTAATGTTAATAAGTAGCAGTATCTATGTCAAACTCATCATAAAGTTCTGGTTACCCCACAACTATAGTCAGTTGAGCCATTTTAATAATATTCAAATAATATGTTTATTCAAAGTTTTAATACATACTTATGTATTTAAAGTAAAATGCAATAGTGTGATGGGTTAAGACTCCGTTATGTGTAAAGTTTATCCCCTAATTCTTGTCTGTCTTGTAGAACATCTAAACTCAAGCATCAACATTTTACATAGAAAAATTCTTAAATGCATAAAAACATTCAGATGGCCCTTCCTGAGCCTGGTGCTGCTGGAGGTTTCTTCCTGTTAAAAGGGAGTTTTTCCTTCCCACTGTCGCCAAAGTGCTTGCTCATAGGGGGTCATATGTGTTGTTTTTTTTCCTCTGCATGTATTATTGTAGGGTCTACCTTACAATATAAAGCGCCTTGAGGCGACTGTTGTTGTGATTTGGCGCTATATAAATAAAATTGAATTGAATTGACATTAACTTAATTTTTGCTTTTTAACTTTTAGTTTATGTAAAAGAGGAAAGAATTAATTTTAAATATTATTTTTTATGTTAAGAAGTGAAAGACTGTAATGAAAATGGTTACTACCAGTTTTTGATACCTCAAACAGTGATCTGGACGGCTGTAGCCAATCAGAAGTTCATGTTTTCCATAGCTAGGTTAAATAGTGATTAATAAATCAGCCTCAGCCTCCCTGGGAAAGTCTATGCCAAGGTGCTGGAAAGGAGAGTTCGTCCGTTAGTCGAACCTCGGATACAGGAGGAACAATGCGGTTTTCGTCCTGGTCGCGGAACACTGGACCAGCTCTTTATCCTCTCCAGGATACTTGAGGGTGCATGGGAGTTTGCCCAACCAGTCTACATGTGTTTTGTGGACTTGGAGAAGGCATTCGACCGTGTCCCTCGGGGTGTCCTGTGGGAGGTGTTGCGGGAATATGGGGTGTCTGGCCCATTGCTACGGGCCATTCGATCCCTATATAACCGTTGCAAGAGCTTGGTTCGCATTGCCGGCAATAAGTCGGACTCGTTCCCGGTGGGTGATGGGCTCCGCCAGGGCTGCCCTTTGTCTCCGGTTCTGTTCATAATTTTTATGGACAGGATTTCTAGGCGCAGCCAAGTGGCGGAGGGCTTTCGCTTTGGTGGCCTCAGAATCTCATCTCTGATTTTTGCAGATGATGTGGTTCTGTTGGCTTCATCGGGTGAGGGCCTCCAGCTCGCACTGGAACGGTTCACAGCCGAGTGTGAAGCAGCGGGAATGAGGATCAGCACCTCCAAATCTGAGGCCATGGTTCTCAGCCGGAAAAGGGTGGAGTGCCCACTCCGGGTCGGGGATGAGTTCCTGCCCCAAGTGGAGGAGTTCAAGTATCTCGGGGTCTTGTTCGCGAGTGATGGGAGAAGGGAGCCGGAGATCGACAGACGGATTGGGGCTGCAGCTGCAGTAATGCGGACGCTGCACCGGTCCGTCGTGGTGAAGAGGGAGCTGAGTGTAAAAGCGAAGCTCTCAATTTACCGGTCGATCTACGTCCCTACCCTCACCTATGGCCACGAGCTGTGGGTAGTGACCGAAAGAACGAGATCGCGGATACAAGCGGCAGAAATGAGCTTCCTCCGAAGGGTGGCTGGCCTCTCCCTTAGAGATAGGGTGAGAAGTTCGGCCATCCGGGAGGGGCTCAGAGTAGAGCAGCTGCTGCTCCACATCGAAAGGAGCCAGCTGAGGTGGTTCGGGCATCTGACAAGGATGCCCCCTGGGCGCCTCCTGGGTGAGGTGTTCCAGGCATGTCCCACTGGGAGGAGGCCCCGGGGCAGACCCAGGACACGCTGGAGAGATTATATCTCTCGGCTGGCCTGGGAACACCTTGGTATTCCCCCGGATAAGCTGGAGGAGGTGGCTGGGGAGAGGGAAGTCTGGGCCTCTTTGCTTAGGCTGCTGCCCCCGCGACCCGGCCCCGGATAAAGCGGATGAAGATGGATGGATGGAAATCACTATTTTCATCTATTTTCTAAGTTATGCTTTACTTTGAGTAATGTTGCTTAACTAGATTGATATGACTAAAGGTTTTACTGGTATTGTTATGCACAGACTCTCCTCCCCAATACAAATAGTTACTTACATTAGAGGTTGCTAGGGAACAGACTAACTAATATGGTTGCAACCCAGTTAAAAGGAACATTAAATTTTTTTTATTTCTGAACAAAACAGTGGGAACAATTTCCTTCTTTCCAGATTTCACAGTTTTGTCATGATTGATCATTTTACTGTGAGAAAATCCTGGTTGTTTTTGATGTAATTAGGCTGCTTACTGTTAGTGTGTGTGCGCCAAATGTGTGTTTGTTAATCAAGTGTTTCCATTATTCTCTCTTTTTTTTTACATTTTGTTCACCCATCCTCTCCTTCATCACTCAAACTCCAATTCATGTCAGACAAACAGTCTTAATAAGATAAAACGAGAAAAACAAATTACATTGGAGCTAACTTAACATAATACAGAAAGACCAATATGGATGTCAAGGACACACAGTGAGAAATAATTATGATTTTTAAAAGTTCTATCATTATATAATAACATACAGTAATAATATAATTCGGTTGAAGGACAGCCATTTAGGCATCAATGAGTAATTCTGAGAAAATCATATACTTTAGCTCACCTGCATTTTCAGCACTGAAGAAAATGCTAAAGTCATACATTTTGTCGTGTACCATTGCTTCATGCTTCATAGTGATTTTTGCTAAGATCAGTTTTTGTATGCCTGGAAACACTTTGATTGCCCTGCTCCACTTGTGATGTTTCCATGCTTTGCTATTTCAACAGTCTTGGCCTTAATCTTCAGTCTGACCTACACCCTGAAGGCGAAGTTTAAAAGATATGCTTTGGCAGTTTGGGGAATATTCTTATTAGCTTTCTTGCCTCAAGTTAAAAGGGAACTCTTACATTCATTTCTTGTCCCATGTTTTTTATTATTGGACTTTTTGCATGATTCATAGTTCAAATTCTCATTTATGTGGCATTGGTCATTGGTGCAGCTCCGCAGTTGATTTGTTAGCTAAAGTAGACTGTTTTAGCTCTATGTTCACAGCTAGAGCTTTGTGCCCAAGATGACCATATTAAAGATCTCTCAATGACTTCATGCAGAATGAAAAGTAAAAAAAAAAACACTGTGTGAAATATTTGTAATAGTCTGAAAAACTGAGCTTTTGTGTCACATATTACACATATGCTGACCTTTGAAACTTTGCCCACCTTTATCATCAGCATCCAACTTTGCAACAATATGACAAACTAACTAGGAAAAGCTTAATAAGTCTCCTTTAAATAAATAAAAACATACAGTGCTTTTGTTTTTTTGTCTTAAATATGAAGCTACCCAGGTTGCAAGAAGTATCTGGGCCTATTCTGTGAGAGGTCAAGTAGTTTGTGGTGTGCATGAGGCACCCACTGTGTGGCACTCCAGTTTTGCTAATATGATCTGGCCTTGAGTAAGCAGTAGGGCAGCTCATTCCTTTTTCCACTTTGGCCCTGTGTGGATGAGGAAATCCTCATCCAATATAAAGGCCATACACACTTTCAGTCTTATTGCACAGTGGTGTGGAGGGTCCACCACATTAAGTGAAGTTCCAAAACAGCTAGCCTTACATGGCAGTGGGTTATAAAGCCTTCCAGCACTAAGTTTGAATTGATGCAGCTGCACCACGTTTCTTAAGCTGTAGCACCTGTTTGTGCTACAGAGAGGAAATGCCAAAAACAAAACACATTTCCTGATGGTTACTTCAGAAGGACTGCCTCAAGAATAAAGTAAACAAAATAGTTTTCATAAACAAACTAAAAAAATAAAATACATGAAAAAGGATAAATTTATACTTAATAACAATAAATGTAAATGTTCTTACATAGCCAGAAAACCAAGTTATACTTCTGAATTTATAGCCTGCACTTCTGCAGCAGTTTTTATTGTTGCGCTATTGCTTATAATACCAACAAATATGAAAAGAATGAAGACAAGTGAGAGCAACTCGGAAAATGCGTTACTGTCTGAGTGCAGTGGAGATGGAGCCGATGTGCTTTCCAGCAAGTGATACATGGAGGGCGTGGTGCAGTCCATCAGTCCATCTGACAGCAGTATAAATCAGTGCAGTTCCTGTTTCCAAAGGAGAAAGTTTCGGGCACCCCGAGGCTCACCGCTGTGTTTCTGTTCTCCTCCTAATTAAGAGAGGTCGGATTTGAACGGAGCCAAGTACCCCGTGCTTTATTGAAAACCCTGAGCTCTTGTCCTTGCCCACAAAATTCTACATTTGAGCTTGTTTTTTGTTATTTTTTATTAAAACAGAGAATGCTATTGTGTACCACTAACTAATAATACTACGTATTGAATTAAAGAACACAAAATCAAGGCGTCAATTACCAGAATTAAAAACAAATGATGTTATTGCAGCTCAAAAATACACGCAAGTACACAATGCCTTCTGAAAAAAACAAACGAACAAAAAACTACAGCCAGTATGAATTTGTTTAATTAATTAATACATTTTTTTAAGCAGTTTGAGAGGTGCTGATTTCTTCAACTCAAACTAGAGCCAGGGCTGCTGGTTTCCCCAGCTAAGGAGAAGGCAAGCAAATTGTATGATGGCATATTTCTTTTGATATGAAAGTAAATAAGCGTATTCTCCAAAATGCCAAACTACTCCTTCAACACCTTTTTAGCCATAAGATCTAGCCTAAAGACAGGGAGATTCTGCTAGATGCCTCAGAGTTTAAAGTCGTGGTTTCTGGTAGCATGCTTTTGGTACGATTTGAAAGAAACCAGACTTGGTTTGGGAAGTTTTCTTAAACCAAGTATATGCTTCTTGTGCTTTTTTCATTTTTAATTTAAAATCGCAGTTTATAAATTGAGAAGAAAAAGTATCACATCATGCTTATTTTGCATTTATTAAAATTTTTTAAAAATATTTTTCTTATTATTGTGGTGATTTTAAAAGCTCGGTAAAATTGTCGGCATCATTGCTTTTTTTGTTTCTTACGGGAAAGTATGTGTTTTTCTTTGAGTTACTTATTGTTACTCTAGATTATTAGAAAATAAGTGATACTGATGCGTATTTTGTACTTTAAGAACCACTGCAGTATTTCCAGCTGTGACTGTTATTGCAAATCGGTGCAAAAGACAAAATAATTTACACAGAATAATTTAATTAATAAAGATATTTTAAGCACAGATGGAAAAAAAATCTGAACTGGGTTCTTTATATAAAGGGTTTATGATATGTAGGGATCGACATAGACTGTGCGCTCATTTCATAATCTTCCTCTAAGTAAACTGATCCTTTATAATCTGATACTGAAATCCAGAGAGCTCTCTGGATTTCATCCCTCCTCTATCGTAGTTTTTATCACAGATTCTAAATCACTGACCTAAATGTCCGTTACAGGCCCCTCGTCTCACATTTACCTTTTGATTTCAGCTCAAAGATGAAGATGGAAAAGATGAAAGATGTGTGCTTTTGTTCTGAGTTTCCTCATGGTTCTGCACTTCCTTTCTCTAGGCACATCGTGGTTTGTGGTCACATAACACTTGAAAGTGTATCCAACTTTCTAAAAGACTTCCTACACAAGGACAGGGATGATGTCAATGTAGAAATTGTTTTTCTCCATAAGTAAGTACAAAACTTTGTGCAAATGTCATTGTTTAAGAGGAAAAAACTAAACTTTAGGAGATTAGAGAGTTCTCTGATTTAAGAGTGTTTGTTTTTTGTCTCTCAGTATTTCCCCTAATCTTGAGCTGGAAGCCTTGTTCAAGCGCCACTTCACCCAGGTAGAGTTTTACCAAGGATCTGTCCTAAATCCACACGACCTGGCCAGAGTCAAGGTACCTGACTGTCAATACTTCTTCCTCTGTAATACTGTTGGTTATCGTCTGACTGAATACTTGATGTGATTGTTCATTTTTGTCTTTGCAATTTGCAATTTTGTTTTAGATTGAATCAGCTGACGCCTGCTTGATCTTAGCCAACAAATACTGCGCTGACCCCGATGCCGAGGATGCATCCAACATCATGAGGTACTGCATAACCAAATCATGATTTATGTTTTCCTGCTTGCATTGTTTATTCAATTTGTTTTATGAACAATCACATTCAGCTGGATTCTGAGAGAAAAAGACATTTTCGGAGTGGATTGAGTCGTAGTTTTGGATGTGGAAACTGCACTTATTTTTATGGGTTTAAGGGATTATCAAGTGGATAATATATGAGAGTACAACATATTTTAAAAGTGATGGGAACAGTCTGTTTTAGGGCAAGGCAGATAAAATTTGGTTAATAAAATTGTATTATTAATAGCTCTGTTCGATAATGAAGTCTGAGGATTGGAGGTTTTCCACTGAAGATTAAATTGCTCAGCTATAAAAAGTCGGAGAGTCATTATGTGACATTTCTTTTCCATCTAAAAGGGTTAAGACGTTTAAAATGTGCTGCAGAAATCATCACAGCTTGATTCTAATCTAAACACTGTGTGATTAATACATAATCATTATAGTAGAGCTGTCTTGTCTGTCTGTGCATCTCTCCCATATGTTCTCCTGGACATGAAATTTATTCATTTGTCACAAATGTCCACTAGGACTCAAAGGAAATGATTTGTATTTTGTGGTCAAACAGTCAAAGGTCCCCTTCTCCTTGAACTCTATGGTGACCACTCCGTGTATTAAAATGATGTCTCGTGCCGGACCATGTTTTGGGCACGCAACATTGCTGAATGTAGACGCAACCAAGTGAAGCAACCCCAGATCATAACACTGTCCCCACAGGCGTGTACGGTAGGCATACAGAAGGTGTTGGCAGAAGGACCCGAATGCAGGACTCGATGTGGCTCTTAATAAATAACAAAAATAACTTTTATTTAAGTGGAGTAAGGAAAGTCCATCAAAAATCCAGAACAGAGAATAAACGAATCCAAAAATTCACTGAAAGAATTCTACTGAAAGAAAACAGGAAGACCTAAAACATAGACTTAACAGCAAGAAACAAAAGGACACAGTGACAGTGGGATGATATGACACTTAAGGAATTAAATATAAACTATAACGAGAAACAGAAACTAGATTAAAAGGTATTAAAGATAAAACTAAACTGAGAATCTAGTCATAAAGAAAACAACCAGATATTATGTGCTACTCAAAGGAAAACAACAATGAAAAGAACTCGAAACACAATAAATATATGAATCCAAATATTAATGCAAAAGCTCCAAATTCAAAAGGCAAAAAAACCCTAGGACACTAGGCATGTTGGGATCACCCCAACACAACTTTTGCCACCTCTCTTCTTTCTCTGATGGGCTGATCATCCTGGAACATGGTAAATGACCTTTTTCCATTGCTCCAGCGTCCAACAATCATCCTCACTGATTGTTTTTTAAAGGCTACTCAGCTGTTTAGTCCCAATGTCTCTGAGAGAATTCTCTTCACTTTGCTATTTTCACTATTAAACATACTCGTGAGATTTACTGTTGTTTTCTTACCATTTGATTTCACCAGATGTTTGTTTCCCTTATCAAATTCAAGTAGATAAAGTTTTGGGTTTCTTTTGTTTTCCAACCACATTTCTTCCTTAACGATGATGGTATATTTGATAATGCACTGGACCGTTCTTAACCCACATTTAGTTAGGCTAATAATGCGGTTTAGGAAAAGAGAAACTACTCACAACTGTGGTTAAATAACTTGCTGCCAGCCAAAAACGGACTTTTTTGTGTGCTTGGGCAGAGTATGACTGCACACAAATGTCTAAGAGTGACATTTTATATCCAAAGGTTTAAAGGTCAACTTCCCTATGACTTCAAAAAAAAACCCTCTTGCCGTTATCCAGTGAGAGATACTGTATGTACGTCTCATTTGGTTGAATAGTAATTTGAAATTGTTGACAATGGTACTTTTTCCAGGTTGATTTATTTATTTTTTGGTAGAAGTTGTAGGTTTGTAAATTCGGAGAACAGGCTGAACTGGTAATGGTCAAATTGACATCAGTTCTTCCCAGACAGAGAGAAAGTCAGCATTTTGTAGCTGGATCTAGGAATATGTTACTATGCAACTCTCTTGTTCTATTTTCTTGAGCCTTTAGTTTAAAATATTAAACTATAAAATAAAATGCAAACTTAAAATTGTTAAAAGCATACAGTCGACTACGATACTTAATTTCTATAAAAAGAGAGTGAATCAGATTTTTTTTTTAAAAATCTGTGTAACTTTTGAAAGCACTGCAGATATTCTTATATTGCTTTCTTTTTGTCCTTTATCAGAGTAATATCTATCAAGAACTACCACCCAAAGATCAGGATAATCACTCAAATGTTGCAGTACCACAATAAGGTTTGTATTAATCAACTATAAAGCCTGCTGGAGTCACTTAGTTACTCCGTTATAGTTAGTTACGTTTCAGTATATGTTGAAAAGATCTCATCACTGAATCATTTGTCTGTCTTAGTTTCTAACAGCATGCACCTTGTAGCCTGACTTCCTTTTCCTCTTCCCCTCAGGCCCACCTTTTGAACATCCCAAGCTGGAACTGGAAGGAGGGAGATGACGCCATTTGCCTTGCAGAACTCAAGCTCGGATTCATCGCCCAGAGCTGCCTGGCTCAGGGCCTCTCGACCATGCTGGCCAACCTTTTCTCCATGAGGTCCTTCATCAAGGTAGCTGCAACTAACACTGATCCATCTGTGCTCACTGGATTAAGTTCAAAAATAAAGTTGGCCAAGAAACAAAGTCTGAATAGATAATAATGGTTATCCCAGATGAGGCCCGTATGCAGCATCTGGTGAGCGGGTGGTGATGATCTTAAACTTGCACCTTTTTATATTTTTGTATAACCTTCTTTATTTTGTTGTAGATTGAGGAGGATACATGGCAGAAGTATTACCTTGAAGGAGTAGCCAATGAAATGTACACAGAGTACCTGTCCAGTGCCTTTGTGGGTCTGTCCTTCCCAGTAATTTGCGAGTACGTAAAACTAAAACATTTTATTTTACCCCCTTTTTTTGGTACTTTGTCATTCCTGGATGCAAGTAATTTAGATGTTTAAACTGCAGTCATTAGAATTTAAAGATCCAAAGATAATTGTTATGTAAGTATTTATTAACCAGGCTTCTGGAGATGGTAGGTTAAATTAGTTATAGAGAGGAAGCACATGGCGTTCACATAAGGGCTCCATACTTTATAGGCTGTCAAATCCCATATTTATTCCATATTAAAATATTTGAAAGTGTAAACCTAAATCTAAGTGTAAATAATTTAGGGATAAACAGGTTCTCATCCTCTAAAAAGAAAAAAAGAAAGTGGCACCCTAAGCTAAGAAGATTTCAAACTAAAAGTACTTAGTGTGCCTCAGGTCTAATTATATTGTTATTCCCCCTTACAGACTCTGCTATGTGAAGCTAAAGCTGCTGCTGATAGCTATAGAGTACAAGTCTGATCAAGGGGAAAGCAGGTAAGTCGGGGCATTAAAATTCATGCATGCAAAAACTTTAATACGCAGGTGTCAGTATTTGCTTTCAGCTACTGTGAATCAGCTTCCCTGTTTGACTGCAAACACAAGTGCTTTACACAATGTGTCTAAATTGATGTCTAAATGGGTTTATTCACAGACATCACAGGGCTCTCCGATAACATCATGACAAATTAGTGGGGAAGGTGGCAGTTGGTTTCTTTGAGCACAGCAGAAGCTTTGTTTTAGTAGTTTCTCTAACACGCTGATGCTCATTTATACTCTTTGAAGTGCTATCTGCTTTCATCAACTTAATTAAATAAACAGGGGCTATCCTGCCAAATGAGTTGTGAAAACGAATCCCAGACGCAGTGATTAGTGCAAAGCCTTGCAAATTCTGTGATATAACTTTCTGCTTTGACATCTTTGGTCTACAAATCCTCACAGCACCCTGATAAACCCTGGAAACCACGTGAAAATGCAGGAGGGGACCTTGGGTTTCTTTATTGCCAGCGATGCCAAAGAAGTAAAGAGGTAATGAATGAGACCTGAGATTCAATCGTTTGATTAAATTCCAGTCTTGTTTCTGCAATAGTGCCTTTGTTGGTCTGCATGTCATACGGTTTCTGTATCTTGAGCTATTACATGTAGGAAAATTGCAAACGCTTGTTTTGTTAGTATTACCTACATGTTGCCAGAGCTTACAAATATACTCATTCACTTTATTAGGAACGCCTTTCTAGTACCAGGTTAGACCCTGTTTTGCCTTCAGAATTCTTCATGGCATAGACTCAACAGGGGACTGGAAACATTCCTCAGAGATTTTGGCCCATGTTGACATGATAGCATCACACAGTTGTTGCAGATTTCTTGGTCACACGTCCATGATGAAATCGTAAGGCAACTTGAGTAGATTGAACTCATTGTCTTGTTCAAGAAAGCAGTTTGAGATGGTTTGAGCTTCTAATGGCTGCTAGATGCACCTTTGCTGTCACCTTCCAGCTTGAAGGAGTCTGGCCACTCTGATATCGGACATCAACAAGGCATTTTCTCTCAGAGAACTGCCATACACCTTTTTAGACCATTCTCTGTAAACCCTAGACTGTGGGAAAATCCCAGTAGGACAGTAAATCCATCCATCTGGGACCAACACCAAGATTCAAAGTCACATTCTTTCCCATTTCTTATGCTCAGTTTGAACTTTAGCAGGGCCAACCATGTCTTCAGGCCTAAATGCATGCAGTTGCTGATTAGATATTTGCATTAAGGAGAAATTGAACAGGTGCACCTAACAAATCGGCCAGTAAGTGTATATTGGCTTTTGTGTTTGCTCTTAGAAAAAATGCCATATTTTGCATGTTTAATTGACCAGACTGAAGTGATTTATCAGCAGTTCAGGGATCCTTGAGTTGCACTGCTGAGGCCAAAGAGGAATGTTGGCTGTTAGCTTGTATCTGCTCATTGCTTGGACAAAGATAACATTCAAAGACAGATTAAAGGTACATATGGTCGAGGTTGGATGGTGATGTTACCTGCCAGAGGGGATCAGAAGATTTATGAGGGCACAGAATGAGACAAACTGCAGCGCCCTTATGAAATATCAAAGCTTAATTTAAAACTGGTCCTGAACTTCTCATAGAGCTGCACACTCTTTGCTCAACTTTTGGCACATTAAACATTGACAAATGCATTGGATGCTTCATTAATTTTTTGTTAATAAACTGATTGCACACAAATTAAAATGACTTGTTGCAGATGTTGTGCAGCCATAGTAAAGACAAAATATGTGTAAACAATTTATTGAGCACTCATGCTGTTCTTGATTTTCTTCCGCAGGGCACTGTTTTATTGTAAGGCCTGCCACGATGACATAACTGATCCCAAAAGGATAAAGAAATGTGGATGCAAGAAATGTAAGTGTGATTGCATGCAAACACAAGATCTAAGTTAGATTGATCCCATTATTTTTTTGCTCAGATGAAACTGAAATATAATGAGTTAGCATTCGAGTAGCTGGGTGACAGCGTATTTACATGACCTACTATACATAGCCATTTGTCCCAACCACTTATTTCTTACATTAATTATTCCTTGAAATGAAGCCTTGTAAGTTGTGCATGTAGAAAGATCAGATTTCTTTCTGCAGCCAAAACAAACTGAAGCACTCCAGTTTCCCCATGTAGAACTACATGTTTGGATCTCTGTATGAGATGAATACCTGCTCTCATTTAAGGGTCAGTTCCCCCAAATTACATGAAAAAATGCTTTCCAACTTTCTCATCATGCAAATAGTTTTGGTTTTTCCATGCTGAGGTTTCAGATATCCTTCAAAATGTATGTTTTTTGGATGGATTTGGATGAACTGATTCCTTCAGAGTGTTTCAGATTGACGTCTCTTCTAACAGACACACTCTTACATAGTGTTTATAGCATGCTATCTTTTCCATGTGATTCCCAGCTCTTATAAATACACATAGTAGACCTCTTAGTTCAGTCTAAATGTGCATTTTGTTTGTTTTCTGTATAGTAGCTGTGTTCACTGTTGATAACTTTGTGATGTTAACAGGCATTCAGAGAGACTGTTAACACCACAGGTACCTGGACGGATCACGTGTTTCTAAAACCTTATAAACATCGCGTGCTACATGTTCTTCTGCTTGGATAAACCACAGTTTGTCTCTAGTATTAAAGCTAACACCTAACATTGACATGTGATGTATTCTTTTCCTGCTGCTTGGGAACTTGGCACACATTTCTTTAAAAATCTGCTTAATAGTGATATATTGTGAGTAATGTGGATTTGTTTCCCCTTCAAAAACACAGCGTGCTAGTGTACCTCAGATTAAAGTGACCTGTTTGAATGTACTCTAAATGTTGCATGTACAATGGTTGATGCTGCCTGGATCTCTTGTTGTTGTCATGTGCACGTTGTTTTTTGTTCGTTCTTTTGATAGAATTTTATAGCTTTCAAAAGAAATTAGCAACAGTATAGATTTTGCAAAAAAATTCCAGAGCAGAAGTAGATTTTTTTTTTTTGCTCACACGTAAACACTGCAGCTTTCATGCCTACTTGAGTTAGTAATTCACCACATCACCACCAGATGGCCCTGCTGCCCTTTATTAAGCACAAGACCCCTGCACAAAGACCACAGTGAGAAACAGACTGGGATGAAGACTGGAAAACCTTTATCCTTATTACTCCTTACCACTTTTTTATATTATGGGAAAAAATTGGCATCCATACTAAAGTGACGTAATCCGCAGAGATGTGTGCATATCTTTTAGGAGAAATATTTCAGGAAAAAATAGCAAATCTGTCATGGAATATGGATCATCTAACTTATGTGTGCTTTTATGCACTATAAACGCTTTCAAGTGTTTTTTTTTTTTTCTTTTTGTCTTTTCTGAAGGCACTTGCAGGTTTTTGTAGAAGTGATACTGTTTTTGTAAAATACCAGCACCTTTAGTCTTTTGTTTAGGAGATTTCTGTCATCTCCTGTTCTTAATAAGCATTAGTAACAAATGTAAATATTTAAGAGCTGTAAAATGAAATATTATTGTCCTTATATTTCATATGACTCAGTGGCTCTAAGAGAAGAATCCAGATCCATGACACATAGCCAAGGTTTCTGCAAAAAAAAAAGCTATAAATCATCAAATTGTGCATATATAAATGTTTTATTTATTCCAATTAAACATGCATTATGTGTCTTTAACTTCCACTTATGTTATCCTTGGGCCAAGATTGGCCTTTGTAAGACCAAATTTGCCATTTGATGTTCATGCTTGGCTCATTAGCAAGTTAATTAGTGAACATAGAAAAACATTTCATCACATAGTAAAGTGACACTAAGCCCAAACAAGCTAAATCTGTGTTAGCATTATTAGGATTTTGTTGGGTAAAAGTCTCCAAAAAGTCTGAAAAGGTTAAAGAAACCATATTTGAGGTCACGTGGTCATGTTCACGTGAGGGGAAAGGGTGTCGGTTTACAGGATGCCAATACTAGTGTAAGCGGCACAACAAAGGTTAATCTTGTACATCCCAGCAGCAGCCGTCCTCCATGCCCTGTTCTTCCTCTATCCCCTCTTCCCTCAGAATGACCCTCAACATTAACCTGCTCTTCCTCTCCTCCCATATGAACCCTTGACTGTAGCCAAGAAGCCTGCCTACAAGAAAATGAAACTGGCATGTTGTTTTGATTGCGGTCGCTCAGAGCGGGACTGCTCTTGCATGCCGGTTAATGTGCGTTGTAACATGGACTCCCCTCGACGGGACATCCCACTCTCTGCTGTCTCTGTTAATGATTGCTCAGCCACTTTACGTGCCTGTAAGTTGTCGCCATGACATGTGCTCTTCAGTGTTGTAACATGCACCGTGTGTCTTTACTTCTGTGTGCTTTCAAATTTAAGCACCCATGTTGTCACCGTCACAGATGCTTTGGTATTTTAGCTTTCTGATTTTTGGTGCTCTTCTCTGTCTGTTGCTACGTTTTGCAGTGAAGCATGCTGGTCTATTGTTTTGCTGGTGTTTTGTCAAGAGAACGTGAATTCAAATTGAAACGTAGTTTAAAATTAGATTGACAGTCACTAATGCAAACCTTTTGCTGCGTACAGCAGTATTTGTTTCCCTCCAGTGACCTCATAAATATATTAGAAAAAAGTCAAAGCCATGAACAATGTACAGCTGTGCATCCCTGCAAAAAATCTCACAATACACAGTTACTGTGCATTTTCCCAAATAATTATTCTGATAGGACTGTCTAAATCTTACAATGATGTCACTGGAGACATAACATAACATTAAAAAAAATAATATCAAATAATATCTCACCACTGTACCCTGGAGAAATGGGTGAACAGGATAGGATTTGAGGTATTTGTAAATGTAGACGTCTCCGACGATTAATTTTTCTTTTCTGTTTTTTAGTAAATAATGCTCTTGAGAGCACCTGAGGGGATATTGTGATGATGACTATTACAGTACATATTGAGGTTAACATATGGGTTTTATTAAATTATAATCAACAGCTTGAACAAGAACTGGGGGAAAAATCTGCAAAGCAGACAAAGTTATTGGTTGTTTTTGCTGATTTGTGATTAAATTGAGAACACAAAGCAGTAGAGTTGGAATATAAGAGGAATAAAAGACGGTAGAAGAGTGCTGGATCATATTGGAGTTTAACAAGCGGACTTTAACAGAATTGAACTGCATATGAATTCCTAATTCAAGTGTGATTTCCCTTTTTAAGCCAGGGGGGTATGTTAAATCGTACTGATGTGTCGCAGGAGGCACGAAGAATGTGTCTGAGGTTGCAGAGCATTGATACAATTTGCTGGAAAACATTGCAGACTGTCATAAATTTTTAGTGAATGACTCTTGATCAAAAACCATTCGTATAGCTGAACATGTCTGGGCGTTTTTACCCCTCAGTGTGTCTCCCAGGGTTGTGTGCTGTGAGCGTGGCCTGGCTAGAAAAGCTCGAGCAAGAGCTCCAGAGTTGCTGTCGACACGGTGCGGGAGATGCGTGGAGCGAGGCCTTATGCGGCCTGACGTGGAAATTATGTTTGCATTTTCATTTTTGGAGTGCTACCGGTTGTCATGAAACTCAGCCTGACAGTTTCTAACCACCAGGCAGCCGAGTGCCCCCGCCCCTCTCCTTTTCTCTCGTTGTGGGACAGATGCTAGCCTGTTAGTCCTGTGACTCTGCTCGCGCCCTCCGATTGCAGGCGACAGATGCCAGGACCAGCACAGTCCCTGTTTGAACATTGCTGTCACTGTCCTGCCTTAAGCTCAATGCGTGACCTTTAATGTAAGCAAGGGGTTGAAATAAGTTACTAATGAGCATGTGTGGGACTCACCGAACGTTACACACATCTGTGCAGGTTGTCTCAGGCATGGGTAGGCAAAAATAAGACAGTAACGCTTCTTAAGTTTTGTGCGCTGGTGAGTTTATTGTAGGTGTTTTTGATTGAACATGTCAAGCTGAAAATATATGATATATAAAAACCTGCTTCTCACTTGAGTATTCACTTAATGCTGCTAAACTTACATTTAGCCTTCACTGGAGGGTAAATATGAGCAGCTATAATAACTGATACTAAATAACTGCTAATAATAAATAATTATCAGTCACACAAACGTGGTAATATTTCAGTCTTAAATTCTTAATGGGAGTAAAGAAGCTTTTCATCGAAACTTAAAGGTAGCCAAGATATCTGGTCCTCTTTTGACTTGAAAATAGCCAAATCACTGCTTAGAGTGACACTGTAGATATTTAGCAGATGACTACAAACATAGAGCGAGCTACTCTTAAATTACTGCCCACATCTCTGAAAATCAGATTTCTAACCGACCTGTTTTACTTCTCATTGCTTTGTCCGTGTTGTCTCCACGGCCTCAATTTTTTTTAAGTGCCTTCAAGAGAAATCCCTCAGCTTTCCGTTCACAGTCGTCACTTATAATTTGCTCTCATTACGACCTGTTCTTCTCTGTAACCTCTCATCCGTCTCTGCATTTTTCTCAGCTAAAAATAGCTATAATGGATATATCAAATCAAGTAAGTTTTGATTTCCATTCTCTCTTTCTCTCGACTCACTTGTGTCTAACCCCTCCATTTGTGCATTGTCAGCTATTAATATTTGAGCTGTCCCTGACCTGCTGTATTTCACTGTCCAGTCTATCATCATCATCCATGACTGTGTGTCTTATGCATAGCATTAGGAAACAGTTTTGAGTTGATTCTTTGTGTTAGGTATGAGTTAGGGCTCAGCAGCACACTCATGGCATCTTCACCATGACTGTGGATAAACCAAGTCTGGACAAAATCACTTAAAAACATTCAAATTAAATGTATGCAAGAAAAGCATTTCAGCCTCGCATAATTGAGTAAAACATATTAAAATGCAAAAAGCCGATCTTAAACTCTCTCAGCTCTCGTCCAACGCTTACAGGAGTGTGAAACTAGTGGGTAGTCCACTTTAACAGGATCTGTGATAGGCAGCAAATCTGCCACATTGCATTGTCCTGGAGAAGTGCTGTGCATGTTTGACGTGGGGCAGATGAATAGTGGAGGTCTGGAGCAGGAAGGATAATCTGCTAGACAGCTGACTGTTGAAATAATCATCTCTCTTCTCCGGTTTTAGCTCCCAGACATTTTTGAACTAAGGAAAACACAGCTCTTCTGTCTCTTTTTATCTTTACCAGCCTCACCGCTATTATATCGCTAGTATTAAAATGTATATCGAATTCATTCCTCCCTCCTTCATCAGGCATAAACTGCATGTAGCAGCTAGTGGCTGCTGATTCACACTGTCACCTCCTTGTTCTGGTAGCATAACAATTGCTAAAACACCTGAAAGCATATTTATTAATTCATGTTTATTATAAATATCAAAGTAAACGTCAAATCCAGCTTTTCATTGGTGGCTACAGGAAGTGGTTAAGTGGTGTTAAATAAAAATGAGCTTTTTTTTTAAATTATTCAGCCATTAGCATTCTTGTGCCAGAAAGAATTACCCCCCTAAACCAGTGACTGTCCTTTAATTATGATAAGAGTCACAAGATGTTTTATTAACATACACACTGCTGGTTTTACGGAAGTCAGTTTAAATCAAATCCTACCTTGTGTTTAGCTTCAAGAATTAAAGGATTAGTTTGCTAAAATCATAAAGAAAGTGCCATATTCTGCTTTCTCATTTAGATAACTTTAGCTTTTTTTTCCTATCGTGGTTCTCACGGCATTAAAATAAGATTAGAAAAACGCCAGCTATGTTTCTACAGCATCCACTACGAGCTGTTTCTATTCTTCGGTATGGTATGAAGATTATCCCAGACCACGGTAATATCATTTGTCAGTTTGTTTTTCAGTGTTTCTTAGCATCACAAATGAAATTTTATTCCCTAGTTTTGCACTGTCTCTTCAAACCTTCTGCAAATACTACCCAAAGAGACAGATATCCAAAGAATTAAGAGGGGAACTGTGTTTTCTGTGATTTGAGTGAACTAACACCTGAAGAAAAAAAACATAAGTATTGTATAGCTGCTGACTTTGACTCCTCTTCATTTAGCAGTAAACAACAGTCCCTTAATCCAGCCTTATCGGTACAAGTCAGCTAAACTGAACCACACCTCAGCCAGTGAGGTCTGTAAGGGGCCCCGTAGCGGAGTTGCTGCTTTAACGGTCCGTTTGGTAAACAACCGCAAGGGAAGCCTGCTGCCCCCCGCTGAGCCCTCTGCTCTGAGACTGAGCTTCGTGGGCTCCGAGGACTCAGGCCAGGTAGGCCGCCCGCCAGGGGTGACAGAAGAGGTCAGCCGGCTCCAGCGAGCCCGTAGCCTGCCGGTGAAATACAGATACCACCCCGGTCACTCCAGTAACGCCACACTCAGTCAGAGGCAGTGTAAGGGCCACATCCCCCCACATCCCTCTTACCCTCAGCGTGTTTGGCAGGCCTGCACTCAACAACAGCACAACCAAAGCATGTGCTTGCCAGTCTGGAGTGGTTGCATGTGTAGCATTCCTTACTAATGACCCAGTGTGTGCAGCTGTCAGCTGTGAAACATTAAATATTGAACAGGCCGAGCGAGATGTGAAGGGCCAGTGTGTTGGAGCATCCCTCTCGACTGGAAAGCCCCCTCCCTTCTTCAACGTTTTCCATTATGTTGTCAGTCTTCGACATGCTAGCGGTGCTTGAAATCATGTGTTCATCGGCGGAGGAGCAAGATCTTTGGGACTTTATTAATTTTAATGAAAGCAATTGCAGTTTCTTTGTATAAAAAAGAAAGAAAGACAGAAAAGACTAAAAAGAAAGAAACAGTTCACAGCTTGAACCATCAGTTATAAGGTACCCGAGTGTATTTTCCATGACCTGTAACAATCTTTTCCCAGTGAACAATGGCTGTTAAAGTGCTATTAGTGAAACACTTTTCTTGCTGCTTGTATTTATTTTACCAGCGACTGCCACAGAGTAGAGTTGTTTTCTGCAGCTGCGATATTAGCTTGTAAAAATATTTGCCTGATTACTTTACTCGGGGGTAAAAGTTATAACTCGTTCCCTATGAAGAGCTCAGTGCAGTTTGCTGAAGTGATAAAGACAATGTCCAAAGGGCATCTCAGCTGTACATAAATCACTCTGGCACAAGGACCAACCTAATTGTATAAGCCAAGGGCACCACTCTCAAGACGAACAAAGACCAGAAATCCAGGATTCAACACTGACTCAAAGCACCTTTGCTTGTAGTCTTAGATGCTTAATATTTATAGGTTATTACCTTAATTAAATGAGAACATGAGTGATTAGTGTGAGCAACAGTGATGCGAGTCTAGGTCTATCTGTAGTACAGTAATCTATGATTACGAAATCACAGCCCTCTTAACAGCCCTCAACTTATTTGTGGTGCTACATTATCTGAATGATAAAACTGTTGACAGGTGGATTACAGCAGTTCAATGGATTAGTGCGTATGGTAAATAAAGCTTCCCAGATTAAACTTCAGCAAATGGCATGATGGTTGATAATGGCACTACTGCATGTTTGCATCTCCATACACAACCATGCCAATGATGTGCTAATGTATCCTGTCTGCATTATGCTAACATTGGACTGTTTCCTGCTACCCACTGGTTAAATTGTCCTGTCCCACTCCATCTTGTTCACCCGACCTCTTTCCACTCTGTCCCTGTATGTATATTATCTCTTTGAATTCACTGACCTCAAATTGTGCTGTGCTGTTCTTTTGTTGTCCCTGCTGTGTGGATCTTTGCTCGACTTCTGATCATTTCCCGCCATCATGCTGTTTCTTTGGCATTTTGTTGCAGTTCAAGAGGACCAACAATCAGCACTATCACCCAAAAAAAAGCAACGTAATGGAGGCATGAGGAATTCTCCAAACTCCTCACCTAAGATTATGAGGTAGGTACCACAAGGAGCTATCTGTCTTTGGGTTTTTACACATATAAATTCCCTCACCATAAAAATACAGATAGCTTCTTTAATAGCCAAATGTTAAACGCCAACAAAACACAACAAACTGTAATCACCGCTCGGTTTAGTTTAAACACAAAAACTACTTGGTTAGGTTTAGGCTTGGTTTAAACTATGCTTTATCAATTCAATTCAATTTTATTTATATAGCGCCAAATCACAACAAAAGTCGCCTCAAGGCGCTTTATATTGTATAGTAGATACAGAGAAAAGCCCAACCATCATATGACCCCCTATGAGCAAGCACTTTGGCGACAGTGGGGAGGAAAAACTCCCTTTTAACAGGAAGAAACCTCCGGCAGAACCAGGCTCACGGAGGGGCAGCCACCTGATGCATTCAACACAACATTAACCCTACATGTTGAAAATTAATGCCTTCAGGTTTGACACCAAAGGGGTTCTTTAGCGTTGTCTCTACGCTATTGCTTGCTAGATGACAAATGATGACCTTAAATTAAAAGAGCAATTCAAGTCATGTTATCCTCATTGGTTCAAAGAACTATTGTCCAAAATACACCCTTTTGCTTCCTTCACAGATCTTCAGTCCATGCCTCCCCCAGTGTTAAAAGTCTTTATGTCATTAGGGATAATACTCTATTATTTACATCAATAATGTCTCACATTCAGCCTACATAACAATTAGGACAACAAGACGGCCCATACCCTTTCCTTTTTCAACACAACACACAAGTTCTTGTTTATGCCCCGGTCACCTGTCATGTCGTTCTCTCTGGTTTCCTCAATGAACATCTTAATCTGCTCCAAATGGTACCGAATTTGACAGGAAACATCATCACCTGCATCAAGTCCACCAATTATATAACACCCCTCCTCATCCAGCTCCAATGGTTCAGAGTTCTTTACCAATACATTACAAGATTCTGCTCCTCACTTTCAAACCTCTCTCTATGACCCGTGTCCTCCCACATATTGTCCAGATTTCTTTCAACCTTTCTTTCATGTGTTCTATGGTTTTCTGATTAGTTCTAGGTAGTTTTAGACCTAGAACAATGGGTGCCAGAGCTCTCCGCTGAACTGAATCCATTGCATCATTGCGTCAATGCCAAAGGCCATGTTGTGTGCATCTGTGAGACACCAGCAGTTCTGACACAATGGGAATCAGAATGACCTGGTTATGATTAAGGAGTAGGAAAATGATTGCCTGTATTCACAACTAGTAAATACAGAGAAACTGTTTGCATTCACTTGATGACTCAAAGAGTTACTCTCCTGTTAGCTGTACTTGGGTCTCTGGGCGAGGGAAATCTTAAGGCTATTTTCCAGCAAACTATTCCAAGATGTTCAGCAGCTAGCTGCTAACTTTGTTGATATTTGCTATAGGGCTGTGCGATATGACCAAAATCTCATATCCCGATATAAGAATTCTATCGTTCGATAACGATATAAATCACAAAGATGTAACATTTTCTGTAAATTCTGTGAATCTCGGGCAGCTCGACTTGCGGGAAGTGTTTCCAGCTGTGCGTCATGTTGCTGGAGTCAAGTGTTTTAACCGATGCATGAAACTATACATTTTTAGACATAAGTTGTAACGGCCGCCGTTTTCTTTGTGAGTATTTATTACACGGCGTGCTGCGGGGAAAAGCCTGTTCTAACGTTTGAGTCTAACGTTTATTTTTTAGCACCTGGCGGCTCTTTTTTAATTCTCATCCGTAAATAATCTGCTCTTTCACGTGATTCAGTTTATTTTGAAAAGTCTCAACAGGATCTTGAGCTTTATTGTGAAAGGTTTATGTGGAACATAAACAAGTGGACACGCGACGCTGTTACCGTCGTTGTTGTTAACCACAACGCATAAGGCAAGGCAAGTTTATTTGTATAGCACAATTCAACAACAAGGTGATTCAAAGTGCTTTACAGAGACATTAGAAACAAAAACAAATAAAAAGCATGATTTAAAATTGATTAAAACAAGCAAACAAACAAACTAATTAACAAACAAACAAAACAGTATATAAAATCAAAACAGATAAAATCAGAACAGTAGATAAAATCAGTAGTTAAATGTAAGTTTTGAAATTTAAGCTTAAAAGTGTGGATTTGGTGCTTTATTCAAATGCAGCTGAGAATAGGTGAGTCTTCAACCTGGATTTAAATAAACTGAGTGTTTCAGCTGATCTGAGGCTTTCTGGGAGTTTGTTCCAGATATAAGGAGCATAAAAGCTGAATGCAGCTTCTCCGTGTCTGGTTCTGACTCTGGGAACTGATAAAAGACCAGATCCAGATGACCTGAGGGATCTGGAAGGTTCATACTGGGTCAGGAGGTCACTGATGTATTTTGGTCCTAAACCATTCAGAGCTTTATAGACCAGCATAAAAACAGGCACTTGTCAGTCCGTAGTGTGGTTATATAAGAGAAAGAGAGAACTTTAAGAAATTAATATAGCCACTACAGTGACCATCAAAACGGTGAAAAAATATTGCCGTAAACAGTTTATTTTGCGACACCACGAAATGAAACGATAATCTAAAATGAAACGATAGACGTTTTTATATCGTAATCCGATATATATCGTTATATCGAACAGCTATATATTATATTTGTTGCTTAGTGTTGGGAGGGTAACATACAGACTAGCTTCCTGCTCATCATAAGAGTAATGAAACCAAAACAACTTGCCGGACGGTATAAAAATACTCTGCAGGGATCTCCAGTCAGGTGATAATCCTTTGTTGGTTTATAACTATAAGCATAATCAAATAATCTCTTTCACATTACACATATCAATTTAACCTCTTAGGGACATAAATATAGTCATTAATGTAGCTTTAACAAAGCTTTGATGAAGAAAGTACAGATACCTGTGCTTTAGGAAGAAAACCAGTACTTGTTGGATTAAGCAGTGCATTACAAAGAGCATCTGAAAGAACATTTTTCTACGCTCCTTTTTTCATGGAAAATATGTCAGCCTCTGAGATGAGCTCTATGCCACAAGGTTTCATGTGACACCCACAGACTACAGTTCTTAAACAGGCCTGGCACTAATGACAGCACCAGGCAGTCAGAGGGGCTCTAAAGGATAGATAGCCCAAGGCTATTCATCTATTGTCGGATCCCTCTGAGGTCTTTTCAGCACGTAAGGCCACAGATGATATGTATCATCACAATGAAAGGCGAATTCAAATGCTACCTTGCTTTTATCTTGTCTCGTGAAATTAAATCGTAGCGTATTGATCTTGACTGGAGATAACACTGTTATTCAACAAGAACCCATTAGAGGGACGATAATAATAGTAGTCACTGTCATTAAGTGCAATGTTATAAGGAAGCCAGGCAACAGGGAAGACCTGCAGCCTGATGTATACAAAGTGCAACAGCACAAATGAAATTTAATTAAACCTGACAGATGACTTTATGTTCTCACTGCTAATATGGCTGCGATCTGCTTGACATTTGGAATTCAAACCCACATATGTCTGTATTGTTTAATACCATCAGATACAGTACAGATCAGCAACATTCACTATTTCTGGAAAAAAAATATTGTTTTGTATTATAACTAAAAGTGTCAGAATGCATACATTACCATTTCCTTTGATGTCTGGTCTCTGTTTTTTCCAGGTGGGCGTTTGCCCTTTATTTATTTGGTTCAAAGTGGTTTGAAAGTTGAATTGCTCCAGGTGATTTCCAGGCTCTTGGGAAGCAAAACCAGGCTTTTCCAATGCTATCAGCAAAAAATCAACACACCAAACCAATCCATCTACTTGCCATGATAATACTGTGCAGTACAGGTGGATGTGATATTTCGTGCAGCGTCTGCTGCCTACACGCTAGAGAGGGATTCGCCGTGGTAGCCTAAGGGATACTTCATTGCAACAAGCAGAGAAAAAAACATCTGGGTGTATACTATATCAAATGTGTTTTTACAGGACCCGCGGCCTCAAGGCCTTTGTAAATAAGTAATGATCAACAGATTGGCTGTGGGTTTTGAAGAGCAGGCCTTTGTCAGTTTTCATGATGTGCCGGGTTTTCAAAGACTTTGCCTGCTCTTAGTGCTTGTGTTAGAGAGAACTAGTGCAGTGCTGCCGAATTAGAAGATCGACATAATGTGCATGTCTGCCTTCTTCTTTATGGCTCTCTCAGCTGTCATTACGCTCCTCCAGAAAACACCTGGCCTTATGTTTCGGGGTAATGATGTGTGAAGTCTTGTCAAACGTGTCATCATAAAGCAGTGAATTATGCTGCTGATCAGTTTGAATCTTTAGAAGTACACAGAAGTGACAGTCACGGACACTTCTGCGCTGTTTAACGAAACAAACCACGCAAGAGGAAAAAAAAAAAGCGATCACGTTTCCACGAGACAGTTTGCTTCTAGTTCCAGCAAACTAACATGACCTGTCTGGAACTTAGCAATGACGACCTCACTGAAATTAACACCATTTCCACGGGCTCCTTGATGGGTCATAAGACACATCTAACTGCGGGATGTCATAACGCGTTTGGTCACATCGGAGTGCCGTGACATACACGTCATGTCTGTTACAGAACTGCTGAGGCAATTGGCAGTGCAGGGTAGTGACAGGCCGTCATGGCTGACAGTGAGCGATAGCTATCCTGGCAGAGCTCTGCCTCACCAGTCATCTTCACAAGGACAAACTGAAGTGACAGCGGCTCCACTGAGTGAGTGGTGAAACATTTGACTTTTGATGGAATATTTAGCCAAGGTGTAAAACCACTAAATGCTTTCACTCTTATTAGAATTTGAATTGCACTCTCACGTGGATTTTAAGCACTGTAATTCCAGTTTTTTATGATCATTTATGATTGTCCTGGCTGTAAACCTGTAAACCTACAGTTTATCAAAGCTGCCGCCTCCGCTTCTTTTGATTACACAGAAAAAAGAAAAGCGGCGATGTCTGATTTCATGCAACCGACAGTCTAGAAGCAGCAAATGGGAGTGAGTGCCATTGTTTTTAGGACCCCCGCTTTCAATATATTGGAGTGTATTTAATTATTTTTTTTATTTCACGTTTCTGTTAACATTGTACTTTAAAAAAAAAACAAAAAAACATGTGCACGCTTTGACATTGAAATTTTATCGTACACGCGCTTTTCAAAGTGAAGCCGCATCGACAGAGAGGTAGAAAAGACATTTCCCTCTACTGCTACTTATATTCTTGAAAGGACATCCAGGTCTTGCCTGGGGGGTATATGAGCCCAAAGGCGGGGGTTTTTTCGGCTTCAGTCTCTTGGAGCCTGAGGGATGGTAGTTTCAGCTGACACTTTCATACATACTTAACATGTTACTTAAGGTGCCCATTCTTTTGAGGTACTTGGATGGATTAAAGAGACGCTCTTGTTACGAGGGGAGGACTTGAACAATTTAAAAGGTTTTGGACAGAGACCGAAGACTGTTGTCTGGATTTTCAGAAGACAGCATCTTTAACTTTGATCTGAATCTGACAAAGTTGATTTAGGGCAAAGGGATTGTGTTGAGCAGTACTGCTAATGTGGCTGGTCACGTATATCGGTTGGCTTCGGACAATCTTTATGTGAGTTTTCTTCCGCAGATAAAAAACTTTTCGTTGGGATCAGCTTGATGAGATGTTAAATTTGGGTAACTTACAAATTTCTGTTAATCTTTTTCATACCATAGATCATGTGTTTGATTATTCTATTACATGCATCAAAACCCTTTATTTAAATTAACTGTATGACTTCATAAGATCATATCCCCCTGACCAGAACAAGCGTGATAGAAATGCAGGTACTCGTGTTGGGAGACAACTTTTAGTGGTCAGCGTTAATGTTCACCAGTGAAATTAGTTTATATAGTTCTGATGGTCTGTTTAAACATTAATACCCTTCACTTTGGAAAGCAAATACGGTTGGGCAAACTGCTGAAATATTTAAAGTCTGGTCTGTTAAAGCTTTTACCACGCAGCGCACTACGTCAAAAGCCGTATGCAGTAAGGGGGCGTAATTGCATCTCCGTGCTCATGCCAGTCAACGCAGTGTGTTGCTGCCATCTTCTTCCGCCTGGCTGCCGCTGCTGATGTCACTCTGCTTGATGACATGGCAGTTTTGTTGGCATTTCTGCAGATGGCCTCTGACAGGAAAACGAAAAGAGGAAGCGGGAAAAACTAGGAAGAAAGCAACCTTTTTTTTTTCTTTTTCATTTTTTAGTAAAAGCGACCTATTTGCAGATTGCCAAATATTCTTATGGTTAATTTATAAAATGTGTTTTTTGTTCAAATCAATGATATAATTTCACTTTCTCCCTCCCATCTTTTTGTTTGATTAGACATGACCCACTCCTCATCCTGGGAAACGAGCAGATTGAGAGCATGGACGAGAACGTAAAGAAATATGACTCCACGGGGATGTTTCACTGGTGCCCGTCCAAAGACATTGAGAAGGTCATCTTGGTGGGTCCTGCTCCTTCACTCGGTACACGTCATTTGTCCCGACACTCTTCTCCCTGGTGACAGATGTGTCATGTCACAAAGCACTATCAGAGGTTGACAGGGCACTTAAACACTCTGTAATGAGGTGTTTGACATGTCATTTGCTACAAGAGTGCCCTGCACTATGGACAATTTCTTGTACTAATACATATGCCATTTTTCAAATTACTTTCATTGCAGTGCAGAACTGCATGATATATTTTACAGGGGGGGCATGCTCACTGCAAAAGGAGAAAGCGCTAACATTTGTTGGAAATGCCCATTTATGCAAATTCCAGCCAGGAACATATTGATCCCTTATCCCTTTCTTTCCCTCTCAGACACGGAGTGAGGCAGCCATGACTGTTCTGAGCGGTCATGTGGTCGTGTGCATATTTGGAGACGTGAAATCGGCGCTGATCGGTGTCCGAAACTTTGTGATGCCTCTGAGAGCAAGCAACTTTCACTACCATGAGCTGAAGCATATTGTGTTTGTCGGCTCCCTTGAGTATCTGAAGCGGGAATGGGAAACTCTGCATAATTTCCCCAAAGTCTCCATTCTGCCTGTAAGTAGAGAAAAATCACTAATTTCAAATGTTTATCTAGATCACGTCAAAGTGATGCCTTTGTTTTTCTAAACTGGTGTGCATATAATGCTCATTAACAAATGTATTTTGTGGGAAACGTGATATTGTTTCATCAGTATAAAGAGCACATTGTTATTTTGCAAGCTGTCCTGCAAAATGCTCATTGTTAACAAATCTTAAAGCCATCAACAATTTGTGGTTTTCGGTAGAATATTAAATCCTGGACATTACATAATGATTAATATTTATGTGGTTATGCTAGCAAAGGATTTGGCTAGGTTTAGGGGAACATTGTGGATTTGATTATGCGAATTTCTGCCTGGACTTTATTAGGGAAGCTATGCATGACTCCCAGAATAAGGAATCCTTATTTATCTTATATTGGACTTAGTTGCATCCTGTCAGTTCATCTGCTGTGTTAAACAAGCTTCAGCGCTGTTCCTTCACCTTGTAAGCCAGATTTCTACTGATTGGCTACAAATTTCAATCAGACGGATAGCAGGTGGCTCACAGCTAAACCTCTGTACCCGAATTGATTATATGGAGGTTATTCTCTCTTTCTGACATCATACAGTGCCAGAAGGGGAAAAAAAGTCAGAAAGCTGCGCACCAAGGGACAGATTTATAAACACGTTGCATCAGCACAAACTGGGTTTAGGTGTAAAAAATAATAAAAAATTGTATTGTATTGTTAGTATTTACAAAGAGATAGCAGTGAGAAGATTATGCGTAAGAGGTGACAACTTAAAGATGTTTGCATGTATGTTTCTGAGCGGTCCTTCAATAAGATGCAAAATATGGGAGGAGAATCTCCAAAAGTTGATTCTTTTCATCTGGATGTCCACATGAACAGAATCAACTTTTGGAGATTTACTTACCTGGACGACTGAACATGCATCAAGACATGGGAGGAGAATATTTAAATCAACTGCACGAATCAACGTAGAAATTTTTGCAATAGACACTAAGGGCGATCGTGGCTCAAGAGTTGGCAGTTCGTCTTGTAATCGGAAGGTTGCCGGTTCGAGCCCCAGCTTGGACAGTTTCGGTTGCTGTGTCCTTGGGCAAGACACTTCACCTACC
This sequence comes from Maylandia zebra, assembly GCF_041146795.1. Taxonomy (NCBI): domain Eukaryota; kingdom Metazoa; phylum Chordata; class Actinopteri; order Cichliformes; family Cichlidae; genus Maylandia; species Maylandia zebra. Next base: position 19,381,567 of record NC_135174.1, on the reverse strand, counting down.
GCCCACTGGTGATGCCCAGAGGGGCCGACGGCGCGATATGGCAGCCTCGCTTCTGTCAGTCTGCCCCAGGGGAGCTGTGGCTACAACTGCAGCTGCCTCCACCAGTGTGTGAATGAATAGTGGAATTGTAAAGCGCTTTGAAGGCCCCGAAAAGCGCTATATAAATGCAATCCATTATTATTATTATTTACTGCTAATTGCGTTGATATTTAACACAGAAAAAAACATGTCTTAACTTGTGCACTTTATATGAACTGACTGTGCTTGTGTTTATAGGCACAACCATTAAACTAACCACACCCATGAGCACTATGAGGATTTCGCTCACATGCTTTTTTGTCCCATTTAGTAAATCTGGCCTGAAAAGTCTTAAGCTCGAGCTTATAGTGAATACTTGCACATTCGCTGACCTCATTATGTGAAACTTTGTTCATGTTTAATATGAGCATCCACAATTTTTTTTTGTTCCACCATTAAAAGACTTTGTGAAAGACATAATTAGCAGTAGCAGCATTTGTCAGGACTCGCCAGCAGCGCGTAGTATAATTTGGAGCATGCACACGAGGCCGACAGAAGTTTCGAGTTTGCCTGCCGTTCAAAACTTTGATTTATTTCTTGTACCTTATAGGTGAGATAACAAATTCTCTCCTTCACTGGTTCTCAAAGGGCACACCGTTGAGTAGGGCAGATCTGAGGGCTGTCAACATCAACCTCTGCGACATGTGTGTCATTCTGTCAGCCAATCAGAACAATATTGACGATGCATCACTGCAGGACAAAGAATGCATCTTGGCGTCACTCAACATCAAATCTATGCAGTTTGATGACAGCATCGGGGTCTTGCAGGCTAATTCTCAAGGTAAGGAGCGCCCTATCATAGTTCACTGCACTGCCTGGAAGGGACAGGGCCCTGGCACAGAGAATATTCCTCAGTGGGTGCTGCTTGGCTGACCTGGTGTCACTGTGTTTGACAGTAAACCCAGCTGACTATTCCTCAGGTTACTGTAACAACTGGTTTCTTCACAAACTTAATTGGTGGCAACAAGCACAGCTCTGGCACAAGAGATTTGCCTGGCTTGCACATTGTTATTTTTCAATATCTGAGACTACTTTCATAAAACTAATGTGTGCAATGTATTAAAATTGCATGTTATAGCTTTCTAAATGACACTTGAAGCACTCAGTTAGCTTCAGATGGTCTTCAGTAAGGGGCCATTATTTGGCACTGAGAGAAATCCTTTTAGAAACCTTTTGGCCTCGCGACGGGTGGAGGGTGTGGTGGTGGTAGGGTCTCCAACAATTTCATTATTCCTCTAATACATGTATGACCTCGCATGGTGCTGCTTAGTCAGCAGTAAGTGATGGATATCACAATATACCCTATGTATTATACATACAGCATCACTGATTTAATGTGCTTACTTGTCAGTCTGAGGAAAGCAAGAAATGTCAAGTCAATTTGGATTCAATCTTGCGTCACTGATTTTCTATTTCATGACTCCATATTGTACATGCTTTTTTTTGCATATGTTTGTAAAATGTTTCTGTCTCCATGCACACACAATCAAAGGGAAACAAAATGAGCTGTTTGTCACATCTATTATATATAAATCAATACTGGTCGTTGTCAAGAATATGGTAACACTGCACTTTACACCTCACTCGTGGCTGCAAATAGATGAAATAGCCCCGACACATTAGTTCTGCTGATGTGCATTATCGTAACCTCTAAAATCAAGTACTGAACCTAGTATTAACTGATGTGCTTTGTGTGACATGTATGTCCATTAAGGCTTCACACCACCAGGAATGGATAGATCATCTCCTGAGAATAGTCCAGTCCATGGACTGGTGAGGCAGACCTCTGTCACCACTGGAGCAAATATCCCCATCATAACAGAACTAGGTATGGTTTGCTGCTACATGTTGATTGATATGCTAGCTCTGCTGTTTTATGTTCTTTTCAGTGTAGTAGTTGTAAACAAATCTCCAAAAACACAAATTATGCAATTAGAGGCTGTCATCACTTGATTAACTGTACTAAAAGTGGAATTTGTTTATGCTTTTGTCCCTTGTTGACATGTACCAGTAACTGTTTTTCCTTAACACTTGTCTAGCGCCATTAGCAAAGCCAGGCAAAAAACTGCCTGTGATTTCATTCAGTCAGGATAAAAGCAGTGGGACCAGCATACAAATGATAACTGAGCTGGGTAAGAAGAAGTGCCTCTGTCCTGTACTGCAGTGTCGTAACTGCTGCTGCCTCCATATCAGCTTTCTTTTGATTTCTCGTGCTGCACAAGAGGCTCAGTCCATTCCCATGGCATCACTTTGAGCACATTTTACCCTTGGTTCTGGTTGAAATTGCCTGTCTTGTTTTGGCTCCCTATCTCAAAGCAAAATTTCTCCCTTTTATTTTTCTAAGAATTACAGGGTCTTTGATCCCTCAGAAGTCCTTGTGGCTGTTTTCATAGCATCTTCTGTCGGATCACGTTCTCTGTCCCGTGCCCTTCTTTCATCTCAGCCCTGTCGATATGACTGACATTTATTTCTGTCCTCACAGAAGAAGCAGTTCTCCAACTAAATTTTACATCATTACTTTCTTCCAGCTACTGCATGTGTTTTTGTGCTCAAAGACATCTTTAAAGAAGGTTCTGGGGCAATGAAATACTTTCATTTGACTTGACATGCAAGTACAAGTAATTGGAAGTTCTGTCTTGGATTTACAAGACAAACAATGGCATAATGGTGTTACTGATAGTGACCTCAGGAGGACTTCAAGTTAAGGCCTGGAACTTTGACAATATGCATGGTGTCATGAGTGTGCATGAATGGCCTGGATATGGAATGTGGCAGAGGCAAGTTGGCCACAAGGCTGGATACAAACACCAGACACATATGTCATTTTAGTTCTTTTAAAGAAACTAAAATGTGGTCCAAATTTGGAACTAAGCAAATGAGGAGAATATGCTAAACTATTCACCGATTTCTAATACAGTCCATATCTGCTGCTACTGACTGTTGTGCACAACCGCTGTATTGTTGTGTCCTCCTCTTCACGTGAATCAAGCATTTGCCATGTTGGACTCAGTGTGCAGTAAAAAAAACCCAACAAAAAACAAGCTGAACTGAAATAGCTAATAAAATGAACACGTTTACCCCATAGTGAATGACTCGAATGTTCAGTTCCTGGATCAAGATGATGACGACGACCCAGACACAGAGTTGTACCTCACACAGCCTTTTGCCTGTGGGACAGCATTTGCAGTCAGTGTGCTGGATTCCTTAATGAGTGCGGTAAGTCAAAAAATCGAATTTCTAATAACATCTGCCAATTGCAAAATAGGTCAACTAAATAGTCGCGGTATCGACTGATATTAGCTACTTACTGATAAAGCTGTATCAGCAGTCTTAAGAGCTTGAAAAGAAGAAGATTGGGCTTTTGTTTGTTTCACTTCAGTCCAAGAAGCAAAACGTGGAGAATCCCAGGTATTTAAACCCTAATAGGGCTCTGCTAAGCTCATGTGATGAAACACATGTTCATCTCCAAAGGGGAAACTCCCACTTGGGTTTAAATACCTCCATAACCTTTTGGTTATGGAACTGAAGAACCCTCTTGGATGAGATGAAATAAAAAATATAACCCTTAATAATGACACATAACAAATGTTTTTTTGTGTCGTGTGTCTAAAAGAAAAAGAATAACCGCTAATATACTGAATTCTTTACTGCCAAATATCGTATCAGTATTGTATCGGTTTTAAAAATCATATATTGGCCGAGCTTTACAACTAAATCTAAAAAAATAATACAAATAATAAAGTAGGCACATTCTGGTCCTCTGTTAAAAGAATGAATGACAAGACTGGAACTTGTACAAGGCATGATGGCTTCATTTGTCTGCCTTTCAGTTTGAGTGAGGTTAGAACAAAGCTGCCTTCAAGTGTGCTCCAGTGTAGACAAAGGTAATGCTACCTAATGGACAGCCCTCATCCATCATCTGAGTCAATAGTGCTGTCAGCAGCCAAGGGAGATGTCACCATGCTGTACAAGCAGGGGGAGACAAGCGACTGCAGTGAAAAGAAAAGGGGAGACATTTGCCCTTGTTAAAATCAGCAAAGCAATAACTGAGGAGGGATTAGAAAGATAACAATTACAGAGAGGAGTATATCTTCAGGTTTAGTGTGTGGTTTATAAAGCGGACTTTTTTTCTTTCTTATATAAAGCTAAGTAATAAATCCTTGTACAAGTGTGAACATGGACTCGCTGCTCTGATGGAAGTAGGTGTGACCTGCAGTAACTGGATTCTCCTGTCTTTTCACTCCATGTTCAGGCCAATGTGATGCGACAGAGCAGGGTTAGATAGCACCATTCAATCTGCCTGACACGCTGAGAAGGTTCAGTTGTGACTTTGGGAGTGTTTGCTTAAGGACTCACCCCCCTCTAACTTCATTCCTTCAGACATACTTCAATGATAATATCCTCACCTTGATCCGGACGCTGGTAACGGGCGGGGCGACACCGGAGCTGGAGGGGCTGCTGGCAGAGGAGAATGCATTAAGAGGTGGCTACAGCACACCACAGACCCTGGCAAACAGGGACAGGTGTCGCGTGGCACAGCTGGCCTTGTACGATGGGCCCTTTGCCGACCTCGGGGTAAGTGATTGGTCTTGTCACCTGGGGGCTAAGGACATTTTTGTCAGCTTGCTTTGTGGGAGCTGCTGTTACTGAAGGATGCAGAGTAATAGGGATGGCATGGGGATGTAAAACTGTGTTGAGTGATTGTGACATAGCTGAAATTGTATAATGAATAGAAAATAAAGTTATATTTATCTATAGAATGAGCATCAAATAAGTATTTTGGCATTTATTTAAGATGTTAGTTTTAATAGCATATTGTTAATAGCATATTGACTGATTGTTAGCACTTACGTAGATGGATCAACTGAAGAGCCAGATGCATTTCTCAGGTCGTGTTTCAGGTCTTTGCTGGATGTTTCCTATTTCTTATGGACACAGCTTTCACACACTGGTCATCTGCTGTAGAAAGATTTTAAAGCCTGCCACTTTTTCTTTTGTCCTCTACTTGTTCAGTTTCCTCAAATTTTTTAAGGACGCACTACACACCATGAGATATACCAAGCTTCAAGCTAATATATTTTGGGAATTTACATTTGTTGGTCCAAAAATACTATGTTTGCTGGTATTTTTCATAAACCCAAATCAACTAAAGACATGGGAACAACTGATGGGTTTTGTGACAGGTTGCTAGTAATGAAGTGACTAAGATTTCAATTTAAAATCTCTTATTTTGTTTTCCTAACTCATCCCGTCTGTTAGGTCCCTTTATTTATGCTTGAATGATTCATATGATTAAAAAAAAAAAAAAAAAATCCTCTGACAGTGGTCAGGTACAAGAACTGAACTGAAAATGACGGAAAGCAGCCAATGTCCAAAGAAAAACTAAAAGCCTTCAGAAAGCTTGGAAAGCTATTTCCGAAGACAACTTAAAATTTAGTCTGACTCTTAGGAAGCTAAATATAAACAAAGGACGGGTGGCTCAAGACTCCTGTACAGTACTATAAATGGCAGAACAAAGCTAATGAGCCAAGGAGGCTTCTTTTATTTTGTGCTATGGCTCTCTTAATATTCTCTAATATTCCATGAAATCCATCATTGCTTTACCCTGGTGACCGAATCCTCTAATTGTGGCAGTTCCACTTCAACTGGAATGAGTTAACTGTGTGCTGTAAAATGTTGTTGAATGCTTGTGTTTCTTGTCGAGTTTGTAGAGTTATCTGCTTAATTTCCATGACTTTCTGCTTTATTATCCAGCTGTATCAGATAAAGACGTAATGCTATCACTTTTGATGCTAGAGATCTATTTGCTGATTTTATTTGAGTGTGGTCAGGAGACAATTTTGTCCTTCATTTACATAGACAACAGTAAACAAAACAAAGAGCATGCAAGGGAAAAGAAAAGACTACGCTGTGTAACACAGATTCTATTTTTCTATGACGTTAATATGTATTTTTAATGTTGGTTTTACAAAATACAAATTGTGTACTCATCAGTTTTGTGTTGCTCTCTTACAGGATGGTGGTTGTTATGGTGACCTGTTTTGTAAAGCCCTAAAAACTTATAACATGTTGTGTTTTGGCATCTATCGGCTACGAGACGCACATCTAAACACACAGAGCCAGTGTACCAAACGGTATGTGTTCTTGCATTTGACTGAAATCCAAATAATAATGGATTCATGTATTACTTTATTTATAACTGGCCTCACATCTGGTCCCTTTTTCCTCTAGATATGTCATAACCAATCCACCGTATGCATTTGAGCTGGTGCCCTCAGACCTGATATTCTGCCTGATGCAGTTTGACCACAACGCTGGCCAGTCTCGAACCAGCCTCTCCCATTCTTCCCATTCATCCCATTCTTCAAGCAAAAAGAGTTCCTCCGTCCACTCTATCCCCACCACCAACCGCACCAACCGAGCCAAAAGCAGGGACTCGCGAGACAAACAAAAGTATGTGCCCCTCTAAAGCTCTGTGACTGTCTATGTCCGTGACCGGTGCCTGCCGACAGCGTTTGCCTTGTTTGTCCAGACAGACTTTCACACGTCTGAGTGTCAAAGTGTGTATGTCCGTCTGACGGTGTATGTATGTGCCACTTTTGTGTTTAACAAAGCAATTTAGTACAGATTGGGTTTCCACTTTAGCAGGATTGGCTAATATTGCAGGTCAAAGAATAACTGGAACTCCCCTGGACTGAGTTTCATTCCATCCATTAGCTGTTTTTTTCCCACATTCTTGTGCATTTGAAAGCCAAGAACAGTAGTAACATCCTGACTAGTACACTTTGAGTCAAGTGCAAATATACATCAGGGTTTCTACAACTAATTCTGTCCAGTTAACCGCTTACCAACTTTTAATTAACTACGAAAGCCTTACCTATACACACAGACTCCTCTCAACCTCCATCTAATGTGGAAGAAAAGGATATTATTATATATGTGACACTGGCAAACACATCATAGAACATGACAAAGTAATTACCCTCAGGGTAGTAAGTGACAAACATTGTACAACCTCCATCTTTCCTTTTTGTTTTGCTAATATCCAGCACCTCTGTGATTATGGCCACCGTCTCTTTCCACTTGTAGCATTCCAAGTTTTGTTTAATTTCGAATTAAAGCTGAAACTTATTGTACTAAATTGCACTTTTAAAATTACACGTCTTAAAGGTTCATGTCATGTCAATGAATTCTTGCACATCGTGTCCTCTCAATGCCTTTTGATTTGCGTTAGAAAGCTGCGCTTTTAGTTAAATGTTACTTGCCACCGTGAACTATTAGTTAATGTCAAGACAATTTGCAAGCATAAAATGTTACGGTTGTTAATAAAGTTTGACCCGCACAATGTGAATGTCACATTTCAGTTTTATTCTACAATTGTTAAACTTTGTGAAGAGACATTTTCATGTATTATGATTACCACTTGTATTACCAGTAATTAGACTGGTAAACTGAATCAGAATTTCTATGCACCGCTGCAAATTGGGCCCGTAACTGCTTAAAGTCAAGGTTCAATGAAGCAGTGAGTACTACACTGTCAGCATACGGCAGCAGTAGCTAGCATTTTTTTCTCTACAGAGTATTCGACCTGCAACCAAAGGAGCTGGAATCCTTATAATCTTCTTGTTGCCTTTGTCTTGATTTCACAATTTAGGTCTGTCTTCAGTTTGAAGCCTTACTACACCTGTGGTCTCCACAGATGACACTATAGTTGGTGTGAATCGCTATAGGAAGGCGTTTCTGCTGTGGAAATGTACATGGCATTCTATCTAACTCTTAGCTAGAAGCAGGGATAGTTATTCAAAGTAGATTTCGTACTTCCAGATTTTATTACTTTGGCTAGACTTTCCCAATTCAACATCATGTTTGGGCTTACCAAGTCCCCGACCACATACACTTTTTTCAAGTGATTGATAAGCTGACAGCTTCAACCATAGTGTATTCAAGACACAAGCAGCTGACTGGATGATACCACTTTGATCAGTCATCAATCTTTTATAATGGTACCACGTATACCTACAAGTTTTTTTTTTTACCAGATGTACAGAAGTCAGAGTTTAGATTGTGTAGATAATTCTTCACAGGTGGCCCCAGCCCATTTTTAACAAAAGCATGTCCTCAAATGTATTTGGCTTTTCTTTCTCTCGATAACTCTAAAAAGGTAAAGAATCCATTTCCTATCCATAAGCTTTCAACTTGCAATTTGCAATATAGAAACATAACAGCTGTAAAGCATTACACTGTACAAGAAGACAGAGCCTCTAAGCTACACTTAGAGTTTCACGACTTATCTGTACACTATGGTTGTTCTCTATAGGCTGTACCAATGTAGTGCAAGCCTACCAGGTCCCATAATGAAATAATGCCTTTGTTAAGTACACTTAACCTGTACTTTTAGTGCAATATACCCTATTATAATTACAGTTGGCATAATGAATCAGGTGAATCATTTAATTAAAGACTGTAAGATCGATATATAAAAGGTTGTTGATTTTTTCTTGGACTTTTGAAACCAGAGAGGTTGGAAACCGAAGACACTTCATCGCATTCGCCATCACAAGTCTTTAGATAATGAGCATTCCCTGTAAATCCTCCTTTATGAGTTGAATAACAGTCATAATTTCCCAAATAAACCATATTATCTGAAACTATTGATTAAAGTCACCAGTTGCATATTTACTGAGTTCACAGACTAATGAAGCTTAGAGCTATTTTACCATGTACGTCTATACAACAGGAAGTCTTATTTGGAACCAGGGAAATAATTCCCTGCTGGGCAAAGAACATTGGGGCGCTTCTGTATCGGCTCCACTTGTCAGGCTCAGGACCCACATCCATCTTTTATACTGTCTATAAGTATGCCTCTGTGCTTCCGAATAACTCATTTTATGTCTTTACTAATGTATGTTGGACCATAAAGTACAGACTTGTTTCAATCACAAAAGCTTGTTTGTGCCATGTGCAGTATTTGTATTTGCATTAATTACTAAATGTTGTTAATCAGGCCTGTCCTTAAGTTCATGGGTTCGGTTCATGGGGCCGGTTATATTTATTGAATATATTCCCGGTATGGATGGGGTCTAAGATTGTTTGGTTTAATTGTCTGTCTCTGAGTATATATTGATTACAGGTATCTCAGTATTTTACTGTTATTAACACAGTGAAGGGACTTTGCAGAATTGACAGAGGTATGCATTCTACAAATAATAGCAATATCATAATATTTTCACATTCATTCAAAGGGAATGCTTATGTGTCACAGCTGCTGAATGAACACTACAGGCTTTTTATGGCTAACAATACTGCTCATGCTCAGTTAATACGATGCATTGCACTTTTTTACAGAGATCCATTTAACACACCAGTGTATTCGTTTGATTTAAAAACATCTGAAGTGCAGCTGCATGCTGGTATTTCCATCTGAAACTTGGAGATAATTTTTTAAAACTGCTTTAACAATAGGCATGGGAAGATTATGGCTGTCTGACATGCATTATTATGCTGGATGCATAATAATGGCACTTAAAGATATTTTTACATGACCTATGTTGTTTTTCGTTATCTTTTTTTGTGATTAGTGGCAACCTACTGTTTAACCTACTCCAAATCCATACGCAATGAGATCATCTGCTGGTTTTATGCCTCCGATCTTCCTGCTCTGCCTTTTCTGTTATTAATGGTCGCATTAGTATTTTCCCACTTAGCTTACACGTAGTGTACTACTTTCTCTTTTCAAAGTGCAACAAGGATAAGTAGAGTTGGCCAAGGTATGGAAGTGAATGAATATGCATGATATTACATACTTGCACTGAACACGGTCATGTCCCTGCTGACATGTTGCCCTCTGAATGAAAGCCAAGTAGTTTAGCATTTCCAAATGACTGCTTCAGGAGAGCATGGTCGTGACCTAAGCAGCACAGTTCACAGCGGGTTTGACTGTAGAATGTGTGACTGCAACTGAATGGTTTGATGCTACATTTTACTGTTGTTTAATGTTTTGTTACTGGCAACATGTGTCTGCTGGCACATGTATTAATGCACCACAGTATAACAGCCTTAGGTCATGACCATGGATCACATTGTAGAATGTCAGGTTATCTATTTCCTTCTTAACCAGAAAAAGTTGCATCAAGCCAAAAGTTTGAAGTCTTTTATAAATAAAAGGTTAGAAAATATACAATAATTATGAAGGTGGAAGTCCTGCATTAACTTGTAATTTGGTAAAGAGATTTTGCTTCACTGGAACTTGCATGTCTTTAGACTCAACAAAGCTGCATGCTTCATGGCAGTATATTTTTAAAAAATGGCCATAAGATGAATGGCATTATGCTACAATCGCACTAGGAGACAAAAGTAGAGACAGCAACACAATCGAAATTATTGCAAATGTGCACGATGAACCTGAGATCTGTTGCCTCCGACCACTCGCCGTCACTTGCCCTCTCAAACTGCACCAAGAGTCTGCTCTCAGTTTGCAGTTGAATGGTAATTATGTGGGATAAATTAGTGAAAATCACAAATCTTATGCTACTCTTGTCTACATGCACAGAAACATCTTACATTCTAACCTAAAGCAGAAATTCCACAAATAGTTGCTACGGGATGGAGATTAAAGTGCAAAATTGCACAGGCACTAGGCAACCTTGCTTTCTAGATTAATAAATAGGGCGGCAGTTACTTGCAAACATTCGCCAATCTGTGTGAAAGTGATTACAGTTATTTGAAGACAGTTTGCCTCCCACCAGGCGATCTGTGCAGTGCCATTGCGTGCAACACCCTCAATCCAGAGGTGGAGGGTGTTGCAAGCTCAATCGCTGGGCAACCAGTTGGCGACCATGACTACTTGTAATAGACCCCTGACAGCAAAACAATTAAATCCAATCACTGGGCAAATGCTAATTTCTCCTAATCACAAGGAGGTTGCTGTCCTATTTTTACACTAGCGTGATTGAAATATTAGAGAGGGAGGTAAAAACACAATGAGTGATATTTTCCCACCACTAAAAACTCACCGTGGAGCTTAAAATACCTTCGTAAAGCAACAATTTAGAAAAAACATTTTTTAAAATGTTATTAGTGCATGTAAAAATGCATCATATTAATGCAAAATATTTGACCTCCATGTAGCATTAACTGTCTGATGTCCTCCCTTCTTGTCTTTTTATGATTTTGACTCTTTCTCAGAAAAGACATGGTTTACAGATGAGCAACAGAATACCCACCAGAGGACCATAAAGCTCAAGCCTGTGAATACTCTCGCCGTCAATCACATCAGTCGATATACTGTACATCCGCAAGCAGCTTGATTCCACCCATCAGAGAAGCAGAGCACAAGCGCTGAGTTCTGGACGCGTGCTGGTTATTGGACTCCTAGAAGACTCATCGTGTAGGCGTCCGTCCGGAATCTGAGATATCGCCTCATCTGCAAACGCAAATCATCATTTTTTTCATCGTATAAGGCGAACATGTACTGCTTTCGTCATTCACCTCTGCAGCAAGTTTATTTTACGTAATCTTCATTAAAGACAATCGTTGTCAAATATCACAGTCACTCAGCTATTAGTTTGCACAGCTAACCTTTAGCAGTGGCCAGACTCCATGACTTTTTTGGTTTATTTTGGGGAATGATGGTCACGTCAACAAGAAAAGCAATGTTAAAAAAACAGAATAACTACTTCTAATACTGCTAAAAGGGGTGTTTATTAGGATTAATGGATCAAGTTTTGCAATTGTAAAAGTTGCCTTCTTAGCTGTGTATGAACAACTACTACTACTTCTGCATTTACGTTAACCAATGTTGCAGAGTTAGTCTGTACAGTATGTTTAAAATGTGTATTTTACACCCAGCTGCAACCCCACCACAATGGCATTGTTAGTGACTGACTCTCAGTGATTCCTTTGCCATTTGGAGCTAATTCACAACATTTGTGACAGTTACGACGGCCAGTGTCCATATGTAAATGGCATTTGGGTCCAGCCTTATCTGAATCCATTTATGTTTGTCTTATTTTTTTTGCCTTTTTTCAGGTGTTATAAATGTTTTCACGTTGCTATTTCAAGTTGTCCAAAACCCCGGAAGTGTTAACAAGTATCTGCATCTGCAAAATTTCTTTTTGTTTTTTAATAGCCAAATATGATAGAGCTGTTTTTGTTGGGTTTTTTTAAATTTTGGTTAAATTATAAAACAACCAAAAATCCAAAAGTTTGTTCATTTTACATTTATCCATTTACTTAAGTCACTATAAACAGCTAAGCCAAATGCTATGACCATATATGATAGACTTGTAGGTAAGATGAATGTAAAAGCCACATATCGCATAAAGTGGGCATCATTTAAGTCCTCCTTTGGCTGTAAGCACTGCCTGACACAGGATTGTCTTGGAGGCCATTAAGCAACTTGTATGTTCTCCATGACCAATCTTAATGCCATAAACAGACATGATTTTTGTTGATGCACGAAGAACAGCTCTATCATAAAAAAAACAACTGAATTTTTGGCTATTTGGGTTTTTTTTGGAATACTTTTTTTGTTTACCTCCTCAATGACTGATTACATATTTCATTTCCACTTGCTTCTAATAAAGCACCAATCATTTGTTTCTGTTTGGAAGCACAGAATAATGTGTGTGGTGTTATTAATCATGTCTTATTTTAATAATGAATCACAGCTATACTGGCACTGTTGTCACTTTACTTTAGGATCAATGAGGGGGAAGGAAAGGTAAAAAAAAAAAAGCAAAGAAAAGCACATATTGCTCCATGAATTTCTCGATCCATATATGACACATAACAGTCCAGCCTAGGATTCATGTTGGATGTAAAATGAGAGAGGTTGTGACATTTTTACTGGCACAGAGGAAACCCAAGCTGTCCATCCCTCAGTGCCAGTAATGTGCCAGGCAGTGCTGAAGCCAATGGAGGACTCTAGGAAGACCCACTGCTGCGAAAAGAGGCTTCTAGTTTAGTGTTCTTAAAAATTCACTGGAGATAGCTACAACTGTCGCAAACAGTCTGAGAAGTCTTAAAACTTTTTTTCTTCTAAATCAATCCATCATCAAGAGCAGCGCCTGAAAGCAATTCAGTTGTATGTAAATGTGTAAAGCTTAATGTGAAGTATTTTTTTCTAGTGTGTTCCCGTTTGACAGTACCTGTGGGGTTGAGAGACATTCAACATTGCAGTCTAGTCTGTATTATTTTGTGCTTTTTTTTTTTTTAGCACATCGTCAATGCCAGTGCTAAGTTGATATTTCTGACTATGTCATCATACACAATAATAAAAACTGTTTATTGTCTTGTACAAATAGCCTTGTATATAAATTGTACATGATTTCATTTTGTATTTTCACAAATTAAAAGCAGATGTATTGTGTTCTATAATATGTCTTGTCTCTTTATTTTCTCAGATTTTAAAAGGATGTTAATGATGTTTTACACACACGCGCGCACCCCAAAAAGGAGAAAAATAAATTACACTATCTCTTTGATAACGCTGCACAATTTTAGATCACGTGACACAGAACACCTCGTTGTACCCTCTTGGATAATGGCTGATGTAAAAACACACTCCACATTCTCACCTGAGGGATGGAGAGAGCCCATCATCGTGCTTGTTAACGATTTTTACACACCATGGCTCTGTGGGAGACTGTCAGCATGCCAATAATATTTACAGTCTAACACCTCGCAGAGAGGCCGCTGATTTTCCTTATCCTCCTGCCAACAGCAGTGTCACCTCTTCTTAGTAAACAAACACGCCTAACTATCAAACTAAAAACAGTCTATGACTACTATATATGTGTATTATTTACAAAGCAGTGATTTACTGTGTCAAATTATAAATGAGCTGACACTTTTTTAAAAGGGTTACATTATCAGCTATTATTGCACAGAACATTAAAAAATGTTATAAAAAATATATAAATGCTAAATTTTTGGGTTAAAACTAAAAGTTTTGAGTTTTGTGCCTCTCCTAAATCACATGACATTGCTGGTTTGTGTCACAAAAAGTGAATAGTTGTTACATAGTCAAGTTTGTGACAGAGAGAGGAAAGTAACAAAATTGTACTGTAAAAGATTACATTTTTTTATGCACTATTAAAATATTTTTCTTTTCTTTTTTTTAAAAGGGCAAATATTTTGAAAAAATCCAAAATAATAATACATTCTCAGTACCAGTATAGCTGAAATTTTGGTGACTGTGTGTAAATGTCAATTAAAAAATGGTCAGTTGTCTTAAATAGTATAACAGTAATTAGAAATATCCAACATAAATAATAACAACAACAAAAACAACAATGATTATATTAAGCAGAAGAATAAGAATAAACTTTCTTTATAGGATCTTTTAAATAAAATTACAAAGGGTTTTAAAAGACAAAACAAGACACTGATAAACATTAAAGAATAGAAAAATTTTAAAGTTTTACTGAATTTTGAGGGGAAGCTAGTAGAACGAGACACTAAAGGAATAAAAATAACTTAAATAATCTCACAAAAGGAGATGATGTAAAAGTAGCTCCAGCTGGAGGCACTGAGAAAGCCCACTTACAAAAACATGTCTTTAAGACAGATTTAAAGGACGATGATAGGAAGCTCACCAATCTGACCTCCTGGGGGAGGCTGTTTAAGAGAGGGGGTGCCCTAACAAAAAAAAATCTTGAGATTGTGGGACAGTAAAGCTACTTTTGGCAGATTTTTACACTGGATGCCCTTCCTGTGCAACTCCAAAGGGATTTGTGTCTCCACGTGGAATCGAACCAGGGATCTTGCGCTTGTTATTGGAAGGTGTAAACCATTACTGTAAAAAAAAAAAAAAAAAAATCCCACTAAAATAAATGAACTACCAAAAAAGCAAATGATCACAGAGATGCAGAGATATGATGTAAAGCTATTCGCATTAAAGAAATACCTTGACTGAAACTTTGCTATGCTGTGAGTGCATAAGCCTATTCACAAACACACACTCGGCAACACAGAAATCCACTGTAGCCTCTGAGGACAACTCTTGTCCAGCTGTACGGGTGATAATAGTTTCCATGACAATGCAGCACTCCAAGTGCATCAATGCCAGCTCGGATAAACAGTGATCCTTTACCAAAACAAGGGGGTCATTACGGCAGCTTGTCAAATCAATGTTGAGAGTGTCCTGCCTGATTAAGGCGTCCCCTCTCAGTCCTGACACAGTGTCAATACTGGCTGGCCTGTGGCGGCACACTCCCATGATTGGACTGAAATGCCTATCAGTCAGGCAGCTGAGCTGGACTAATGATTCCCTGTGCTGCCTATTAGAGGGACATGACAATTTAATCCTGTGGGCCAGGCAAGGAAAAAGTGACCTTGGTGCTTTATATTGAGACTGAGGTAAATTGACAAGAGCAGATAAATCTTTACCTTGGGCTATTAACAGAATTAAAGAACAACAAAGGCAGAAGGTTCTCTCTTTTTTTGTTCTCTTTGCTCCTGACTTTCAAAACCTTCCACTCCTCTAAATTTAAAAATAATCTAGCGAAAACCAATCATGGTTCCGCAACACTTTTCAAATTTGTAGGACTATACCTTTACAATGTATTTCCACTATACAAAGGCGCAATCGAACCAAAGCTTGGAACAACAAAAAGTCAAATAAACGCCACAGTCTGAATTCTTCTATGCTTTGCTGTCAAGCTGGAACATTGAAAGTGGATATTGCTTGAAGCTCAAGGTTTTTCAGATGTTCAAAGCCATTCCAGCATGGCCCCGGGGCAAGGTATATTGCCTTGGACATCTATCTTAAGGCTATGAGAACATTGTCTACATGGTTGGAAAAAAGCCATGTGTTTACACAGATGTTTCAAGCTTTTAGCACACAGATCTTCCTGTACTGAGCCTCACCACCATCCTTTGTGCCAAGGGACATATACATTTTGCATTAGTTTACCCTTTGATACAGAAATGAAAGGGGGCAGGGGAGCTTGCAGACTTAGGCGCAGAGTCAGAAACAAAGTAAAGATTCTCTGCACTGAATTGGCTTTAAATTAAAAAGAAAAAAAAACTTTGCTGTTAACATTACAGGTGGCATTTCTTCATCTGTTCCTCGTTTTTTTAATATAGCTGCTTTGATGTGGCCTGTACACAAAGATAAAACAACATGCCTTTCCACATTTCTCCAGCAAAAATAGAAAACAAAAAGATAAGAATTTCATCCCTGTTGCGAGGATAGATCAACGGCACTGGGAGGCTATTTGCCTGCAAGGCACAGCTGTAACACTGACCCTTTATGTTTCCTCTAAAGGTCAACATTTCCTTTCTTTTGTTTCACTCCATGCATGCATAAATCAAAGCTCTTGGCTATTTTTTAAGTTTGAAGTAGGAAATATCATTGAATAAAAGCAAAATAAATCCTACATAAATATTACAGCTTTAATGAAAGATAAAGGAAAAGACCATCAGGATATTTTGTCAATAAATTACGTATTAATCAATTTTTGTTCTTTGGTTTGAGATATTGCACAAAATCCCCACGTACCAGAGTGAAACATGCATTAGAGGAAAACACTTTGTAAAGCACCTGAATGGATCTCCTGTACGCTGTAAGCATTTATTAAATCACAATGCCGACCTTCATCAGGGATGTAGGCAGCATCTCTACATACTGCATGCATGTTGCTTGATTTGCAAAATAGGAGCTTGTTGCAAATGTAATTTGTTTCCATATTAGCAATCAAAGTCTCCCATATTTACTGTGCTAAATTATACTTTTGCCCATTTAAATCACCTTCTCTTTTACTTCCATGCAAAGAAATTAGCAATAACAAACAGCAAACAGATGGCAAATCCCATAACATCACTACTCAGCTCAAGTTGTAAACATGATTTACAATTTGCACGATATTATTTACTGTGATTCATGTTTCTGTCAGTTCCACACTGGAGGTTAATAGAAATGCCAGCAAGCTTGCTGATTTACTTAGTAAAATTTTCATCTCAAGGTTCAAGTTCAGAAGATTGGAGTCAGAGAGAGTTACAGGATTCATGCATTATGCAGAAGAAGCACGACCTTCAGCCATCACAGTCTTCTCTATATATCACACTGGGCTTGACCCTCCCAAGGCCAGAAGGAGCATTTGATATATTTAACCACTACAGCCATTAAATTACTCACATTCTTTATAAGCTGAGCCCATTTTATACTGCCAGCAACATGAAGGCAGTATCATTCTGATTAAAACTGGTTTTACACTTTGTATTTGCCTTTTACCGTGGGCGATGCTTCAGCAATGAGGACGACACTGATAAGTCAAAGGCAAACGAATCAGCAAATAAATCTCTTGCATGGCCCTTCTGATTTTTATACTTCACATTATGGCTTTGCCATATGTTGGCCATATGTCTAAATAAAGAAGAACTCTGCTCCTGCTATTTGATACAGAACACTTCATGAAATGATAGGAAATAAAGTGCTGTTTTAGAGTATGAGGTCCATTTTAATATAATTGGCTTTAGAATTATTTATAACATTAATTGCCACATTATCGACTTGCTGTCAGCTCCTTGGGCCCGTGGTCCATTCTTCTTCACAGAGAGCGCTAGCTCAGCCTAAAGTAGACTGACAAGCTAATTATACCATCTTTCCTCTCAATGATAAATGCCACTAATGTGAATCTGGCCTAGAAATAAGACTCCTTAGTCACCTCAGCTACAATAGTCTCTCACTATGTCCAGGATCTTTAGATAGGGATACTTCATTCCACTTCATTTCCTCCTGAATCAAGTATCTTAAAGAATGTATGCCCCAAATTGCAATATTGCCCTTGTTAGGTCATTTCTACCTAGTGCTCAAATAGACTGGAATATACACATATTTGTATTTAAGCATCATCATAAAGTTTCAGAAAGAGCTACTGTACCAGCCGTACAACTCAGATATTAGATTTCAGAAGGTGTGTGCTACAAATTTTGGTAAATTCATGGTTAAGTTATGCTAGCCAGCAGTTCAGAAGAGACACACTGTAAATTACATTAAAATACATTTTTGTAAATACAGCTAATGCCTTTTTGGGAAAAATGTTAAGAGCAAGTTACAGTACTGTTTTCTTTAGGGACTTGATTTGAACTATAAATGTTTAAGATCAATTGGAAATTTTGGTCAATTTGGTCATTTTAAGTTATTTTCTGTTTTGTCTTTATTATTGTGGATATGTGATGCGGTTTCCAGTGTTTGTGTGACAACACCATCACTACGACTACTATTGCAATTGTTAAAATGTAATTTTGCTCAGCACAATAGCATTCCTGTAACCCTGTGTAGTGTAAGGAATAGGTAAAATGGCAATGCTAAATCTTTGTAATACATAATTATACAAGAAAAAGCAGATAGTTATATTTTATATTAACTATAACAATAGCAATATTAGATATTGGATGAGTCATATCAGTGCATTGGTAGGTGTTTGCAAAGGATTTTTAGCTCAACTTTTGCAGCTATTGCTAATTGCTAATGCTGTCACAACCTAGCAAAGCAAAAACACTCATAATTTTAGCCCGCTGCTACGTGGCTACCAGTTAGAGTGATAGTGTCATATTACATCATGTATATTTCAGCTTTAGTGGATATAAATTAAATGTTACTGCCATAAAGAAAAAAAATGTAATTTTTAGTTATTAATTTTTTTGTTAATAAAATATATTAACATCTGGCAAAATTGCCACCACTTCAAACAAAGATTCTCTGTGCTGACTTGGATTGAAATTGACTGAATTTAATTAATTAATCAAAATATCAAAGGTTATCTGGGGTAAAAATCAATCAAACAATTTAGACTAAAAAAAACACAACACTGGTAACCTAACATATGCAGTTAAAAAGGGGTTTGGCTCTGTCCCCATTCATTTAGATGAGGACTATAAAGTAAGTGCCTCCATTGTCATCCAGTGGCTTCCAAGCAAGAGGCTGTGATTGTACTGCCATTCATGTTTACATAAGGTTGTCTTAGCTCCATCAGTCAAATAAGTAAATGGTTAACACACTCACAATTAGCACCATGTATTAGCAACAATATATTTTATTGTTGAAATAGTTTATAATTAATAGTATTTAAATAATTTCCCCCATCTAATCTCTAGGTGCTTAAAGAAGAACAAGGGGAAACATCAAACACATCTTCCTGTCACCTCAGTCAAACTGTTTCGTATAATTCCCTCTTTAATGATGCTGTTTACATATTCCGACTTCACATTGAATGTATCCTGACAACAATGAGAGCTGACACATACCAAACTTGGTATGTCCCAGAGCCATCTTCAATGGCTGGGATGCTGTCAGCTCCACCTACATCAGTGGCGGTGTCTCAATACTAGTGCGACACATGTCAGAAACTTTTAAATGTCTGCTCTTTTCAGCACAGTGCTTCAGCATCCGAAAGACGGCATTTCATGTGCAGTAATATGTGTATGAAATTCCAGGAGCAGTTGCTGTAATATTGACATAATGTCAAGTTTGAAGCTTGTATTCAATACATGATACATGATACTACGGCTCTCGACACATGAGCTTTTTGTCTTTGTTTTTTTATATTTGTTAAACTCCAAATAATTTATGACATAATTCCTCTCCAGCTCCATCAGGCAGCTATTAGTTAAATAAAAATTCATGCTCATGCTTGGATATTTTGATAGGAAAAGCCATCTCTTGTAATTTCACATGCCTTCTGCAGCCAGACACACATCTGAACTTTGACCTCCTTTGATCAGCAGTTTTGGCAAGGCAATCCATCATGGTGCTCTTACTGTCAGAAGAGGTGCCTGGCTGCAGCTGTGTGTCACTGGCTAAGAGGGGCTGCTTAAAGGCAATCATGTCAACCTCCACACGACTGCTCAGACTCCCAGATTGAAGGAGGACTTGACAGGGCCACAAGAGTCAGCTGAAGACACTGGAGGGCCGTGTCTGACTGCTCCATGGCCAAAAAATGATGGCTGATTTTATCCTCTGAACAACTGACTGAATAAACTGGGGGGAAAAAAGTAGGAAATTCATCCAATGAATATCCAACCTCTCTGCTAAACTATTGATTTTACCCTGCTTTGCTTTGAGATGAAGGAAAAGTATTGCACTCTTTTTTTCCTCATCTATACACAAAGAAATGCATCGCAGCGATCTAAAGCTGCTCTTTTTAATATTACACAAAAAGCGTGATATGAACGTTTTTCTGCGTCTGACCTTCAAAATATGTTTCTGCCTCAGGACAGTGTCTAGCCAGACAGATTGAGTACTCTTTAAAGGGATTACTGGCTGAACAGAGTATCACGCTGCTGAGCCATGATCTTTGCAATTAGAAGAAATATAAAATACTTTTTTTTTTTCTTTTCTGGCATCTCTCCAGCACCATTTCAGGGCGAGCTGACATTAGAAAAACAAACTAAAAACAACAAATCCAGAGGGAGTAAAATACATTTAGTTTCTCTGGAAAAACAAGCAGTTTTTGCAGTTTTTGCCCAGGGCTTGAAACTTGGCTCTCTGGTCTTTTGTGCTGATGTATACATTATAGATAATTTAGATGAAAAGCTCCTGTTAAATCCCTGCATGCAAAAAATGCCACTTGTCACGTAAGAGATAACGCACCTACATTTTGGTGTAAATAAGGAAGGTAGTGAGTGATATTCTAGTTGCACTGTCAATGATTTTCTGACAAGGAAATCCACAACACTTTTACGCAGGCACCAAGTGCATTAATGGCAAAAACGGGCCTGACTTTCAGACAAAGGAGCCGAGTGACGGCTTGCTGACTGCACCTCCGAGTGTGCAATAACATGATGTGAAAGGACATTGTCAGGAGCCGAGGAGACGAACCCAGATTGTACATAGTGACAGAAAACAGAGATGAGGACAGAGATACTGGTGCCATATTAGTGGCCAGCATATTCAAACACCATCCTTGAGTCTGAGCAAACTTGACATCACCTCCAATGGCTTCAAACACACACACACACACCCACTTCTGTCTGCAGCCAGCTTTCCCCTCTGATGTGTCTCCACACTCCGCTCTCTTATGTGGAGAGTTACCAGCAGGCCTGTTCTGTCAGGACAGGAGGATAGGGGTGCAGCGGCCTGCGGATACTCTCAGTCAATCTACATTTGGTCACCGCGGTGGGAAGTGTGCTCATTTTTTCCGATATCTGAGCTACTTGAGGTGATCCGAACACTGAAGTGTGAGGAGCTGTCACCTTGCATGAAACTCTGCACCAGTGGATCCTGATATGTTACGAGGGGGGAGGGGGTGGAGATTTCTCTGTCCTGATAGGCTGTAAGGACACTGGGGACCCTATAAGAGAGAAGGGTGAATGTATTCAACTCTGTCCGCCTGGGGACAAGAGGTCGGCAGGGAAAGAGGCAGCTCATCACCAGGCCCCCCGCACTCTAAGGACAGATTTATGCCGTTACCGGGCCGCTCACGGAGGAATTATTTTAATGCCGTATCAAAACATCAACAAGAGGCCAGCAGAGAGAAGAACCTACATTATGCATCGCTCCTTTTGCAAAAATTTGGAAGACAAAAAGAGCACTGTTAAACTCTGCATGACAGGAACTATGCAGCCGGTACAGCTGTGAATGGCGCTGTTTGTTTTAGTGTAGTTTTTACTGGAAGGTGTGCTGTAAGCCTGCCCAGTGGCAGTGGTGGGCACCACTGTTTGTACTCCACAGGCCATTAACAGTTCACCGTAACTCCACCAGCAGGGCAGCAGCTGGAGAGAATGAAGCATGTAGCAGCGGTGTGGGATCATCACAAAAAAAAGAAAGAATGAAAAGAAACATGGCTAGAGGCAGGGAGGCTGGAGCATGCTCGGAGTAAAGTTGGCAGCTGTGCGGCTGTGTGTGATAAAGTGCAGCTCAGCGTAAACACACTCTGGGGCTCCCTGCACAGCTGGCGACCATAGGTTACAGTTCTGAAAGATGGAGAGCAGGAAAGGGATAGTGGGAGGAAGAGACAGATGAGGGAGTCGCAGAGCTTGCATCCACGTATCATCTCTCTGAGGTGGAGGAGAAGGGATCAGGGCTAAATTTATCATAACATGGAAGATGAGGGGAAGGTAATAAAATGTTATTGTGTCAGAGTAACAAAAGAAAAGTGCACTTGTCTGATATTCACAGGCGTCTGCATACAATCAAGGAGGCATCAGCATGAAAGCAATGCGGGAACAACGCATACTGTACACAGAGTATGTTGGTACCCAAGAGCACAGTTTGCCGTCAGTGCAAGCTTCAGTTTTATAATCTGTTTTTGAAATACACAGAATACACACTGCGCACAGGTGGGACAGACAGATTACCCATGACCTCATGGAAGAAACAACGCCTTTCGATGCGTCAGAATGGAAGCAATCGTCAGCGGCGAGCACATTTGTGAGGTCGTCGTCGTGTCAAAAGATGACACAGCCAAATGAGTCTGAAATATCTGGAGGCTTGTTAACAATCATAAAGACTGCATTACTGTGCAACAGCAGTTACACTTTCCTAATCACTTAAAGCTTCTGAGTTTAAACCACAAAATGTGGAGTTGATTTTAAAAAAATGATGACAGACATACAGTTCAGACCCTTTTTTATCTTGTACAACAATTAACGTTGCCACGCAGCTCTTCTTTAAATTAGTTTTGTGCTGTAAAATGTTTGTAAAATAATAATTCATAATTTGACATGCGTGTTTGATTAGCTGAAATATAATTAAAATGTCACAACAGAGTACGTTGAGTGCAAGTTCAAATGAAAACTGATTGACATTTAGATGTTTTGTGGACATGTTGTTTTTAATTAAATGTTAGGATATGGAGTGCTCATTTCACCAGTATGTACATCATTAACACAGACAACCATCATGAGAGGACTTGAGTGGTAGTTTAGATAATAAATCATTCATTTCCACTGTTGTTTTTGCTGATATTCTCCCGAAGGAAACATGGAGTCACAGCTGATAAAGTTATGCAGACATTTATTTTTCACTTCTAATGATTTAGCGTGACTGTGCCTGTCACCATGATTTAAAGGAGGCTGCAGTCTGCATTCTGTTTATTGTGACCAAACAAGTGCAGCGCCCGCACGCTTTCAACGTCAGGGTTATTGATTAAAGTTTTAAATGGTTGCCATATTACCCAGGGACTTCTGGGAGATTAATTTGCACTAATGTTCATCTGTAATTCATTAGACATTTAGACAGCTCAACCACAAGGCTCTGTCTTGAGAGAAAAGGCCATTTCTCAAACAGTAAAAATATAAAGTCAAACTAAATAATAATGGCATACAACTTGTTTAATGTTGTACACGGGATTTCATGTTTGTAGGACTGCGTACAAAAGTGGAAGCGACTTTGTTTGGAGCTCAAGCGAAAGAGCTGTAATGGGAAAAAAGATCAAAATCTGTTCTTGTACTAATAATAATCTAGCTCGTGTTAAAAACAAATAAATCTGAATATTTTGTATGACAAATCTGCAATTGCAAACCTTTCAAGATTCACACCAAGCATGGAGGTAAAAGCAAAAGATTAGCAACTGCTAACTGGTGAACAAAGTCCAACGTCTAGCAACATAAGAGCTAAAAATAAAGTATTTGCAAAGTGGTGACCAAAATTTCAGAATCTTTTTCTACCACTGAAAAACCAATAAATATAACAAAATTGCCAAGCAGCACTAAGTCCAATTCCTGGTTGGTTATTATCTCAATGTTTTTTTTAGTTATTTTTGCGATAATGACCTGAAATTATAACTTATGGATGGTGTTTTTTCCACTGAACAGTTAAGCTTCCATACCAAAATACAGCTGCTATTAACAGAAGGTCAATATTGCAATAACATGACTGCAATTTAATGCTAAAATTGCTCTAAGCAGCTGGTTGCTAACTGGTTGCACCATGGTCCTACGCAGAGCCTATGCGCAGCTTTGCAGACAGCTGTGTACATGGTGTTGCTGTTAGCTGTCACCACGGGGCAGTGTTAAAAATTTAACGTTTAATAATATTGATCCCTCTGCCAGCTTTAGAGAAGATCGATGTTATAACACAGAAAGTCTTGAAGTGAAACCAAATGTTAGAAACAATGAAAACTGTCCCACAGCCACTTTCTGCGCTTCTCATTCTGTTGATCAAACATCACTTGATCTTTGATTTAACCTCATCACCAGAGGGAAAATACAGTCAGAATCCCAGTTAATGTGTACTAGATACTGAGCTGCTGTAAAATATGGAAAGAGATTCACAACAACACACAGCATTGTTTCATGACGACAGATGAAGGACAAGCTAAATGTAAGATTTTCATTGAAAAACTGAAGTTACAGAGACTAACTTGAATGTAACATGACATTCTCTAATGCTAAATAGCTGGACAAATGACTTCAGAAGGTAGTATTATAGAATTGGGAAAGCTTTAAATTATTTTCAGAAACAAATTAAAGACAAAAAATGGGCAAAATGGACAAAGCGTTTAGGCTTTAACCTTCACACTTGAAGGTGAAAACAGGAGTAAAATCTTAGTGTTTTTTCTCCTGACATCCTATTGTGTTCTGTTAGATTAAGCAGTATATTAAGGCATTAAGAGCAAAAAGAGCAGATATTTGTATTACACAACTGAAAGTTAAAGCCTCAGCTGTAAGATACTGCATGACTTGTTTTCTTCAAAAAAATAATATATTGCCATTCACGTTTGATGTGACACTAAATGAAAAATAATAAATAGAACTGCGAACATTAAAACTGAGCTGGCTGCGTAGCTATGAAGGCAAGTTGTGTCCTGAGGCTTTGGGTCAGCAGTCAATTAAATTATCACACCAAACTGAAAGACTTGTAAAATCCCCTTACTGAATAATGGTTGTCAGACACTCCATGATCCTCCATGATGTTCTGCAAAAAAGGTTGCAGCAATGGGATTAGGGCTTGATCCTCAGCTACTGCTGTGCCCAGTCTAAAATGACTATCCTCTTATCTCGAGGCAACAGAGCTACATTATGTTATGTACCGACTTCGTCAAGATAGAATGGATGTCATTGAAATTAATTTAATCTTCCTTAAATTAGCTTCTGACTATGATCTCTCCCAGTCAGAATTTATGTCCTCCAGAATTCAATTTCCTCCACACTGTGATATGCTTTTATCAGTTGGTAACTATTCGGTGGCCTCCAATAATGAGAGCTGTCACGGACCAGCAGCAGATAGTATTTGATGGCGACCATCTTGTGACCACTGGATTCGTTGCCCACATCTAGCAGGCATTAAACAGAGAAGAAGAAAAAACACAAACGCTTGTGAGTCCACAGATTGTCCAGCTCTCATCAATACGAAACGAACTTCAGGACGAGATGCAGATGTAATGGAATATCATTTGATATTAATGATCCGATTACTGATCACTTGGCCGTAAAAGTGTTGGTCTGTAGTCCGTCTGATGTCGGGAATGTTTTGAGTTATGACTCTAAGACAACAGCTGCTGGGAAAGATTAGTTTCATTTTCACAATACAGAATTAAGCAAAACATTAGTTAACTGAGTCAACTCTATTGAACTGTAATATTTACATGAATTTAAAGAATGTTATTATGTTGTGACTAATGAATTCAATTAATGTAAAATTGCTGGAAATGCTGAAATAACTGGCTATTAATTGTGAAGTCACCATCACCTCCAATGACTTAAGAATGCTGGTTCTTATTGGCTGTTAACGATTTGTATTGTTTATATAAACCATAAAAACAAACAAAAAAGCTGTAGCTTTACACAGTTACAGACATCCTAAGTTAAATATGGGATGTTAACACTGAAACGTCTGTAATTTGTATTGATAACACAGTAATTTAACATGTAATTAGCTCAGTGCAATTCAGTTTTATTTATACAGTGCCAATTCACAACAAAAGTCACCTCAAGGTACTTGATATTGTAAAGTAAAGAGCCTGCAACCATGTAATGGTGATAAGCGATTGCAGTGATAACTGAAGAGGAACTGCTCAGTCCATCATGGGAAAGCCCCAAAAGCCTAAGACCACTGCAGTATATCCAAAGGAGGGTTCAGGGTCACCTGATCCAGCCTTAACTATGAGCTTTTTCACAAAGGAAGTCTAATCTTAAAAGTAGTGAGGGCGTCTGTCTCCCAAATCCTAACTTGGAGCAAATACGCTCCAGAGAAATATGCTCATTCTCATTCTAGTCCCTGTCAGTACCTAATAAAAATGTATTAAAATAGTTCAGCCTAGAAGTAATAAATACACAAACTAGCTTTTTACCATCACTCCTAAGAGAAGATGTTTTTGTGATATTACGAAAATGCGAGAAAGCAGCAGCAGCAAGGACACTGAAGGTTACAAATGAAAATGAAGATTCCTCACAGTGTGACTGGAGGCCAAGGTAACGCCATCCAGCAAACAATAACCTCAGTTTTAACTGAATTTAGAAGTACAATTCTCATATTGTTTCAAAAAACCCCAAAATTTGCATTTAGTCACCATCCACTTCAAGTGTTCACCGCAGGGCTTCCAGGAAGCTAAATCAGTAGGAGGGCTGAACGTGGTCTAGCACTGCAAAAGAAGGCAACCGTGGCAACAGTGGCTTCTTATAACCAGAACATCTTGAGCACACTTTGTTAATGTTTACCATTGTGTTCATGTTAGCTTGAAATGTGGCAGCAAACATTTAGCAGTGAACTTGATGGAAAGGTCACTACTTGGTTAGCATGCAAAGATGCTAACAATGATAATGACACAGAGGTAATGCACATGGGCATTTAAAAAAAAATGTCCACATGCACGCTGTCTTAAAACATATCTATCAAGCCAATCTGAAACCTAAGCAAATAGCAGTGTGCACAATCTGACTTTATAAAAGAAGATAACAACCCACAACTTTGGCATTGCAAGACAAAATCTTTGCTAGCACATTACTGAACCCTGAAATGTAGCTTTTCCAAACACTAGGAGATACATTCAGAGAAATCGGTTGACACACAGGAACTTCTGTCTGACAACTTGACAACGAAGATGCATTTTGAAGCCACAAACGCTCTGCCACGAATTTCTTCTACCAGGAAAAACTAAAATGTCACTTCCTACCTGGGATGCTAGCTGCCCACCCAGCTGTCTGGCCTCCATTATTACTTTCATCTCATCTCCTGAAGCTTAATAAACTACTACCTGAGGGTTCTGTCTCCATCTCTAAACTCTGATTTGATGTGGCAAGGAGACAGAAAACAGGGAAGAGGGGGGACAGAAATAAAAGAACAAGAGATCAAAATAACTGTGCCTGGGCTGGCTGAGTGGAGTAGGGCCCATCAACACCAATAACCGTTAGCCGTGAACACGTGTGTCGCAGCGAGACAAGTGTCATATCACTCAGCCCAATGCTTCATTTGACTGGAACACATCAATCACTCAGGGAAATCCGCACAGACGTGCCGAGATAGGCCTCACCTCTGGCTTCCTCATTACATTGCGTCAGTGTTAGTGAAACCGCCGCTTGTCAGGAATTCAGTCCTTTAAAAGAGCCTCTCTTGTCCGGTTCTTTCTATCAACCTCAGAGCAAGAAGGGCAGGGCGAGAAGCAACAGTGTATGGGAATTTTACAGCTATTACATATTTGCCAATGTGTTTGGTGTTTCAGCTGACCTCTGTTACTACCCGAAATGCAAAATGTCTGCATGACTGCACACGTCTGTACCCATGGGCAAGAGTTTAGTCTGCACAAATTACTCATGACAAAGAAATGTCAATGTTCGGGAAGAGCTTTATGGTTGCAGCAAATGACTATTATTGACTGCAATATCATGTTTTAATCCAACTTTTAATTTAATGTACAAAATATGTAAAAAAAAAAATATATTAAAGGTTCAATTGTCAAGGTCAGAAAATTGCTTATTATTATTACTAGCAAACATTTTCAGGCAGTGTTCATTCTGTATTTAGTGGCAATTGTAGATTTTGACTGTTATGTTATGTTATGTGACACGTGAAAGTAACGCAAAATTAGAATGTAACATTGCATTTGCATGGGGACAATTAAATAGATATAATATATATAAAAATGAAAGGAATTATGTTTTCTTCTAAATCTTTAAGAAAAACCAAATAAATGTTAATACTGAATGTATGTGGGAAAATTGTCCAAAGTTTGATTCCGGGTGGATCAGTCGTTAAAGAGGAGATGGGTTACATACAGATTTATGTGCAACAATCAATATATTACGATTGTTGCTATTTTCAAGCATGCAGACAACTCAGTATGTTAGCTAAAGTTTGTTAGCTAAACCATATCTTCCTGTTAAAAGGGAGTTCTTCTTTCCCACTGTTGCCAAGTGCTTACTCATAGTGGGTGGGGTTTTCTTTCTAACATTGTAGGATCTTGACTTTATAATATAAAGTCCCTTTCAGCAACTCTTCTTGTGGTTTGGCACAATATAAATAAAATTGAATTGAATTGAACTGAACTGATGAAGCTTTATATTCGCCTCCTGCACTTGGTCAGATTTTTAGAAGCATCAATAAATAACAGACTAAATTAAATGACTAAATTTTCACTCAAATGATGACTCGATTTGCGGAAAAGCCCACTTTTCTGGACCATGTCACAAATCCACATCTGTTAGCAGCAAGAATAATCAATTCCAACAGAGTTACTAGTGAGATATCTACAACAATGTAGCACTTTCATAGTAAAACTTGTTACTTCAGCTCCAAATGTACAGAATGAAAATGAGAACGCGTCCCCCGGCGGCGGGCTTTAACGAAGGATTAAAGGCTTATTAACAAAGGCCTCCCTTGAAAGCCCAGCTCTCTTCCCGGCCACCGCCATGCTGCGCCCAGCTGTGTATACTACGCCGACAGGTAGAATAATAACGGTTATACATCACTGCACCTGAGAGCCCAATCATCTAAATCTTCCCCTGCCACTACCTCCCAGACTCCATTACTTTATTGACACGCAATCTTAAGAAGGAGAGAAATATTGCACATGTAAGGTCACTTGGTTATGAAGACATATTATCATATTATCTGCATGAGGGTTGTAGGGCTCAGGCCTGACAAAGCTAATTATAATTGGACATGATACAGAGCTCAGAGCATATTACGTGCTTGGCTGCATGACAAAGTCGCAGCTGAGATATGAGCGAGAGAAAAGGGGAACATGATCTGAAACTCAATGAGAAGAGGGTGAAGCTGTACAATAACAGCAGCTCGCTCTCTGATGATAATTTATGGATACAACTACTATAAGCACCAGGCCAAACCTGTTTCTGCTTGTTCACGAGGCACGAGATGGAAAGAGCCAGTTGTTCAAATCCAAATTTCTTATGCACACTGACTTGAAACAGCTCTAATGCCCAAATGTCACATTTTGTTAGTGACAACAGAAGTGGCCCCATGGCTTCTTATCTCCACTCCCAAGGTTATTTCAGTATCGTGGAACGTAAACAACTGCTCCTGTTTTTCGTCTTAAATGACTAAATCTTTGTGCTGCCTTCTTGGAAGCAGCCATTTACCTCCAAACAATGAGGCATTAGTTGTGAAGCTGGCTCACTTAAACTTGAAACAGTAATTGAAAAATCAAATCATACTCTCAGAAAAACAGGCAAGAAAGCAAAGTCAGCTGATACTGTACATCTGCTCTCTTTTAGCTTCCATCCAGCAGCTTCGTAATCTCATCACTGGGTTCATGATCAGTGATGCATCGACGAGCTATATCTTGTGAGCAGACCCATAGGTCAGATTTAAACTTTGTTTTAATGGTATTGGGCACAAAGATAGTTTTTCCTACTCGTCTGTAAGGATTCATTGCTTCAAAGTTCTCTTAATGTAATATGTATTCACTTATTCTCATGCATATGACATTTTCTTTTTTTCTTCTTTTTTTTTTTTTTTTACAACTGCTGAAGTCCATTACTGTAGTAAAAGCACAATTTAACTTCCCACTACTTAAATAGCTGTCGTCTCGGTACTAATGGAAATGTACTGGAATGGAAAAAGTGGTGATCATTTCAAAGAGATGACTTTAAGGTTAATTTTTAAGAGTTAAATCGGCATAATGTATTATCCTCAGTGTAACCCTGATGAATCGAGGCGATGCCCAGTGAGCTTTACCAGCGTTTTTTTTTTTCTTTTTTTAATTCCAATCCGAGGGTTTATGCAGAGGTTTTGAGATACAGCCACACCACAGTGTCAGCTAACCCATCCATCCATTCATTCTGCTTGTTCGTATCAGGGTCATGGGCATTTGCTGTCCGTAAAACATAAATTTCAGTAAAATGTGTTGACAGAGGTCCTTGTGGATAATCAGAACAGGCAACCAAAAAAATGTAACTACTCTCCCAAATTTAAACAAGTACACATGCTGTTCCTGCTCCTAGAATTCATCATCTGTTTCATATATCATTGTCACTGTAGAAGAATAAACATATTTTGGGTTAAAATTACTTTTTTCATTAAATTACAGGACCTTCATTATCATAGTTAAAAATAGCGAAGGCCTCAGTCACACAGGCTGCAAGACCAGTCGACGACACTCCTGTCAGCCTCTTGCTGGTAGGGAAAAAATGCGTATTCGCCAACTGGTTGGTGAGTGACTGCTGGAGGTTGCTGGTTGTTACTGGGTGAAATCAATGACAAAGAGGGTGCTGCACCAGAAACTTTATTGTGATGGTTTCCATTGTGACCAGTTTGCTGGGAATACCCATAGTATATATGGAAGGTGGTAGTGAAACTTGAAAAAGCGTTATGCAAACTGCCTCGGGCACCTACAAGGGGTAATCCTTGTTATTCGTTTGAGAACTGAGCAGTTTCTGTAATATTTCAGGCCTGCTTCCGAAATAAAATGATTGGGTGTGCATCAAAAGTTAGTGAGGATGATCTCTGCCTTGGAGTAGGGTTCATGGCGTTTACTAGGGCTACCTTTAGAAAAACCCCAAACCTACTGTATTATAATGGTCTCAAACCACGTCTCTACTGATATATATTGAGGTGTCAAACCGCACTATTAATGGTGCAGGGGAGGTCCCCAAATGTTGTCTTTATGGAGGAAAGAGTTAAAGCAAAATTAAGGTTGAACACAATACATTTCCAAAGAACCAAAAACTTTTACTTGGATACTTCGCTGTTTCAAATCAATTTTATTTGTGCAGCGTTAAATGGCAACAACAGTCACCTCCAGGCGCTTTATATTGAAATGTAGACTCTATAATAATACATACAGAGAAAATCTGCTGTGACCGGTTGGGGTGAGAGAAGAAAGACAGGACAAAAGACACGCTTTGGAAGAGAGCCAGTGATTAATAACAGGTATGAGTCAATGGAGAGAGGTCTAATAACACAGAGTGAGTGAGAAAGGTGACTGAAGAAGAAATATTCAGTGCATCATGGGAATCCCCCAGCAGCCTATGCCTATTGCAGCATAACTAAGGGGGAATTCAGGGTCACCTGATCCAGCCCTAAATATATGCTTTAGCAAAAAGGAAAGTTTTAAGCCTAATCTTAAATGTAGAGATAGTGTCTAGGAACTCTAGGAACAACAAGTAAGCCCACAGTGCGAGAGCAAAGTGCTCTAATCGGGTGATACGGTACTATAAGGACATTCAGATAAGATGGGGCCTGATTGTTCAAGACCTTGTATGTGAGGAGCAGGATTTTGAATTCTTTTGGATGCTCTCTCTTTCTAGTCCCTGTCAGTACTCTTGCTGCTGCATTTTGGATTAACTGAAGGCTTTTCAGGGAGTTCTTAGGACATCCTGATAATAATGAATTACAGTAGTCCAGCCTAAAAGTAATAAATGCATGAGCTAGTATTTCACCATAACTCTGAGACAGGATGTTTCTAATTTTAGAGATATTGCACAAATGGAAGAAAGCAGTCCTGCATATTTGTTTAATAAATGCATTGAAGGACATCCTGGATAAAAATGATTCCTCACAGTGTTTCTGGAGGCCAAAGTAATGCCATCCAGAGTAAGGATCTGGTTAGAGACCATATTTCTATGAATTTTAGGGTGGAGTACAATAACCTGAGTTTTATCTGAATTTAGAAGCAGAAAGTTAGACGTCATCCATCCATTTCAGTACAGTTTAGTGAGCCATCGGTAACCAGTGGCAAACCAGCGTCTTCCATAGGAACTACGACTTAGACTGCAGAAAAATGCTTCTTTACGACCAATTTCCCCTGGCAAGCGATCACCTGCAGCTACTTGATGACTGGTCAGGGGAACACAAATTTTTCTGTAGCAACCACTGGTTCCCAGTGTGTAACTGGGCCCTAAAGAAAATGAATGTTTTCTCTAATGTTGGGTGGACTTTTCATCCCAGACTTTTCCATGTGTGGACAGTGTCAAAACACTCGGTTCATTCAGTCACCGCTTGCTATACATTAAACAGTGTTGATATAAGGAGCGATTGCAGACACAGCCATGGTATTTGTTGTTCTATAAAACATCACCTTCAGCTTTTTGCTCCCAGCAAAATTTCTTATGGCTGCTAGAGTTCGTTGCAACTCCACTGTAAACATTTGCTATTTGGGGGCGTTTGCTAAAACAACTGATTTGGTCTTGTTATTATTATGCCTTGCATATCCGGGTGTATGCATGAGCTCACTTGGGTAGGAGTGGCGTTAATATTATCACTGCATTGGAGCCTGTCATGCTTGGGTCCCTGAGACCAAAAATGTTTAATAAAAACAACTACACATCGGTGGTTTTTACAACTGTCGACATGTAAGGACAATATCGAGAGCAGAAGATCCCAAAGCCTGGGAAACTTGCAGCTGTTAGCATGGCGAGGTCCGTAACCACGTTTTGAAATGTGTTTTTGTTATATGGAAAGCATTGCTATTTATCTGAGAGAATTGTAAGTTATTATGTAGAGCAAATGGAGAGAAACTGAAGTTCTGTGCATTTAGCTTAATTAGGACAAAAACTCTCTTTAACAAATACTGCATTCAAAACTAATCAAGCCCATATGTTTCTCCTTAGAAATAAAAATGTCTACAGCACGATTGTGGTCTAACATTTAAAACACACTCTTCTTCTGGAAAAGATTCTCAAAACATCTGGAAGTCCATATGCCAATAAATCTCTCTGATAAACGATGGTGCTTCAGAAATCCGAGGAAAATAATGAGTGGTGCAACGTCTTGGCACAACTAAAAACATACTTGAAATACGAGACTACATCTCAGATGCTCAGCTCAGAGACCACAAATCACCAAGGCTCGGTGTATTAGGAATTTATTTCAAAGCACATCACACACTTTTACAACTGTATATATTTCCAGATTCTGGCAAAAGTTGCTGGAAATCTGGTAATGCTCATCTTATTCTGCACCATCACATGGCACTATGGCGTGTATTGTTATTAACAAGCACATTGGCTTCTGTATACGCTGAGTTTTCTCAGAAGCGCTCAAGAAACACGAAAAATTAAGCTATAGATCATTTTCCTGCTTGGAGACTGGTCAATATGTCTGAAATTAAGCAAAAATAAACAGGAACAAGCAATCTGCTTATATATTGCTCAACATTTAAGCCATGCTATGTGAGTACGATGATTTTTCTTTAAATGATTACTTTTAATTAACAGCTATTAAGCCCGGTGTTTTTGGCCTCCTCTAGCCATCCAGTTTTGTCATCTGGTTACAGAAACTCGTCATGACAGGCCATTTTTCATGATTTCTCTTACATTGGAAAAACACCAGTGTTTTAATTAAGAGGCCTGAATGTCCAGATGCTTACCTTTTTTTTTTTAAATGATTACTGATGAGAAAGCCATTAGCAAAGCAGCCAAACATCGATGCTGGTTGTGAAGTGAGAATTCTCTTGTGTGGCTGAAAATTGATGTTTAAAGCATTTGAGGCTGTGAGAGTTTGCTGTTTGCGCTCTCGCAGCTTCTTTCATATTGCTAAGATGCTTGAGTCCCTTAAAACCCAATTAGATAAGATGGTTTCTCTTAGAGTGTAAAAATGTATGAAAGTACTGCATGCATAAGTCTAGATTAGCATAAAATAAATCAAGTTTTGTGAGAAAACGTGGTGATAAAAAGGTCAAACGAGGGTCAGGAACCAGATGAGTACCTGACTGAATGTATGCTGCTATGTGTAAACAATCCAACAGGTGGCATGAGACTCTTGGCCTGCTCTTTCACTTCTGCCTTCAACAGAAAAGGAGACACAGCTGCAGGAGCCTGCATATGCCTTTTGTTCATGGTTGTCCTGGATGGACACTTATTCCAATTTTCACATCTCATGTTTGATTATCTGGAAAAAAAAAAAAAATCTGCATTCTATATTTTTTTCACTCCAAGAAAACAACGTATTTCACTCAGTGTCATGGGAAATATTTTCCCTTCACAAAGTTTTTGTCTTCCTTGCATTCACATTAGCACAATGAATATTAATAATATTGGCCTCTCAAGAATGTCAACAATTTTCTGCCTACTTATTTCAATATCCTCTTTGCACAAGTCTTTCATTTCCTTAGGTACGCTGGTAAAAGGCAGCTCCAGCCTGCCCTGACTAATTTCCTCTCAGCCTCACAGATCACAGGCCTTTCCCAACCAGTGCTCCCTTTGCTCCCACAAAGACCCTCGTAATCCTGCTGCTTGTCCACAATTAATCTTCCCAGTTACCACATTATTAACACAACCACCCACGGTCAGAGGATGCAAATGCAAAGGCAGGAACAGGCTTCTCTGCGTGCACCCCCAATCTCCAACCAGCCCTCCTTTGGCCCATAGTGGAGTGGCAAAAGTGTCAATCACTCTGGGGGGTTAAACCACTGCCCACTATCAGCATCAAGGGATTTTCAGCCTCCTCCCCCCCACTTTCTGCTGATCAAACAACACAGCCCCTCCCATTCCCCCTCCCACTTCACCTTTTCTTTCCAGTACCCCCTCTCACTTGTCAGTCTTTCTTTCAGTCTGTTTGTTCTTTATTATTTTTTTCAGTGTTTTGCATCAGTAGCAGTGAA
Organism: Maylandia zebra; assembly: GCF_041146795.1. Lineage (NCBI taxonomy): Eukaryota > Metazoa > Chordata > Actinopteri > Cichliformes > Cichlidae > Maylandia > Maylandia zebra. The sequence goes on along the minus strand of NC_135174.1, from coordinate 19,346,546 downwards.
TTCACAATTTTTTAAAAGAAATGGTTAGGAAATTTTTTTAAATCTAGTCCTCTATTTGTCAGAGGCATCAAGCACAGCTTCAAAAAATAAAAATAAATAAATAAAAATAAAAACAGTTGTTGAAGTTTGCCATTTCCTAGCAAAATGAAAACCAAGACTCCAACAAAGTAAATGTAAAAGACCAGAATCTCAAGTGTGTTTGCCTCTGGTTATATACATATATATATACACAGCTTTCTACAGTGAAGATTAAATTAGATTATACAGCAATTAGCTGATTATCATTTCACTTGCAGGCCCATTTCAAAAGCTGCTACCTATGGAAAAAGCTAGAAACTCTGAGATGTGAAGATTTACACTGTATATACATTCATTTGAATAGCTGCATGTTGAAATATTGCAATGTCCATTTTCCCCATTTTCTTTTATTTTTCAGACTAAATCGAGAATTAATCTGTTGAAAACACCTAATTAAATCATTCTTAGTAATGAATATTAGCAGCAGCCTTTGCCTACCGCCTGTGTATGCTTATGGATTTAGCTTGTTAAATGTGATTTCTTTACCATCAAAAACAGGCAGAAAAGCAAAACATTTAACCCGAAAAGCAGTGTGACAAGATTTAATTACACTCCCTGCTGTGAGAGGTCAGAGCATTAATATGTCTAAATAAATGTCCAGGAGCAATAAATATAAAGTAGATAGAAAGTCATTGTTTTTTGTCTTTTTGTATTGAATAGATGTGATTACTGTAACCATATGCTAGGGAGAATGCTACCAGACAGGTCTTAGCCATTAGCCTCTACCCTACAAATCAGAGCGTTGATCAAAGCGGATGCTGTGTGAATAGCTTGGCACCACTTTAAAAGAATATGAAATAATGTCCCAATCCAGCCATTTTGAAAGACCAGATGAGAAAAAGGGAGAGCGTAAGAGCTGAATGCGTGGAGGCTTTTTTTTGAGAACTTGGTCACTCTATTGCCTTCAGTGTCACTTGACATGAAAGTAATGCCAGTTCTATGGAGATCCAAGCTGTTCCCTAGTGCCTGAAATTCTATTGTGTGTCAGACAAAGGGCATGGTTTCATAGCACCCCCTTGTTTGCATGCATGACCAACACTTTCAAATAAGGTCTTTAGATCTAAATCTCAGATTCCACTCAGCACAGAAGGCAGCAGGCTGCTTTGTTAGTGGTGAGAAATTACTGGGGATGTCCAAACTGAAAACTAGGCATTCACATCTCCAAACAAGAGCTTTGATTATCCTGAGGTCTACAACGGAGCCCCACTGCGAAGACGGTCCCGCTGAGCGGAGGCATCTTGTTTATCAAAGTACCATACTGGAAGACACAAGACTGTCTTCTGCTGTCTGCTCTTTGGAGATTAAGCATTGAATCATCACAGGTTTAGTTAAACAAACATTCCTCAGATGCAGAGCTGCACTCTTTACAGAGTTCTGCAGGTTTTAAAAATAAGCTGTGCGGTGAACTAGAAGGAATTTAAGGGAAACATTTTAGGACCTCTTGTTGCCTGTTTACCTTGTTACTATGGACTGTCCTTCCTTAAATATAATAAAAGAGTAATATAAGCAGCTGGATAAATATTTGTAGATTGTCTGTGGTTCACATATACCTGAAAAGACAATTCACCGTGACAAACCCACTGGTCAACAGAGCTGCACATTACTTAAATGTTTTGTTTCACTTTCATTGCATAATCTATACAATTAATCTGTCGGCTACCCCAAAAAAACAGTCACACAGTTAGCAACTACCCTGTAAACGAGTAGGCCTTTGAAAAGCACCTACTTGTTTCTGAACTTGAGTTCTTGAGTGTTTCTTAAAATAAATGACTAAGAGGTCTGCAAAGTGTTTTGCTATATATAACAGAATTGTGTTTTTATTAACTTTGTATTTATTAAAATGTAGATCCATGCAGAGGGGGAACGTTTTTCACAAAAAAAGCCATATTGTGTCCAATATCCCCTCCGTCACATCAGGGCCGACAGAAACTCTGAATGATCACGACACGTCACTTCAGTCTGTCATGAAATCACGTGCTCTCGGCATTTGTAGCCGATGTATCTTGGTTCATGAGCCAACTAGCTAGTTGAATAGCATGTAGAAATATTTGGGTAAGTCCAAATTGTCAAATCGGAGCCAGTATCCAGTTCATGGTTGACTCAATGACTCCAATAAGCCCAGGTCCTGTGTCTAACAAAGAAACCCAAATCATCACCCCTCCACCACCGTGCTTGACAGTTGGTATGAGGTGTTTGTGCCGATGTCCTGTTTTTGGTTCGCCCTAATGTGGCACTGTGCATTATTGCAAAACATCTCCACTTCGGTCTGATCTGTCAAAAGAAAACTTTCTTAGTAGTCTTGTAGTTTTTTCAAATCCAACTTTGCAAACCTAATCTGTTCTGCCACACAGTAAGGGTGGACTTGGGTTTTCATAGGACTGCATAATGGTGAGATGGGAATTATAATGTTTTATTTTATTTTATATAGACAACAGTGGAAATCTAAATACACATGATCACTAGAGACACATGCTCAGACACAAAAAAAAATCTATTTAAATGAACATATTTGTTAGTAATAAAAAAAGAGAATGCTGTGGTGAGAAGACTGGATGCAAACTCAAGTTTTATTTCTTCAGATGAAAACTCCACATTACCTTATAAGACGCAGTGAAATGCCACTTCTCGTCAGTTGTCAGAGTTGTAGACATACATACTATCATTAAATCGTGTCTCTAGCTGGCTTCTACACGTCACAATGAAAAGATGTTTCTTTCTCTTTTCATGTACAGAGAATTTTCACATAAAATGAGGAAGCCAGGCTCACTCGCTGTCAGCGGTCAAAGTTATTATCAGAGTGAATAAAGAAACCATTTTTCTGCAGCAAGAGAAATTCTCACTGTGATATATCACAACCTTGGATTTGGAGAAAGATTGTCTGTCAGTAAAATACTAGATGGTGCTTTAAATTTGAAGATGCTCCTGGGAACAGAAGGAGACTGAGCAAATGACAAATGTATCTCAACTATTTGAATGTATGATGGCCTACGCTGAACCACAATCTTAAACTCTGAGGCAAAAGCAAAATGACGTCTGGTTTTGTAGAAGCCTGTGAGAAACAGGCTCATCGCTCCTGGTCTCCGTAAACATTTTGCTCAACTGCTGTTTCAATGCTTGTTATACAACCTAATAATATCTGTAAAGTAGTGTCCAGAACAGGAATCAATCAGGATATGCTTTACTAACTTGCTTTTTGTGGCTTCCCAGTGGTCCTAACCAACAGCTGATTGAGGTATAGAGGATATATATCTATCTTTTGACATGTCAAAGCCTTCAGAATTTCCCTTCACGTGTACATCATCGATTTAATATCCAAATTACATTTTTGTCTAATTTAAAATGAAGATGGAGAAGGTTTTTTTAATCGTTGTTGCCAAAGTGGTGCTAGCAATCTACCTAAAATATGTATTATTAGATTCCTGGTTCACATAATTAGTCATCTCAAACTTAATTTTTGTGTGAAGAACTATTAACATGACAAACGGTTCACTGCACCCAAATTACCTCCGCGGTCACCTGATCTCAGTCTAACAGAGCACACTTGGGATGCGGTAGAATGGGAGATTCCCATCATGTGTGACGCTATCATGTCATTATGAAAATCGAACAAAATTTCTGAGGATTATTTCTAGACCCTTATTGAATCTGCGCCCTGAAATATTAAAGCGGTTCTCAAGGCAAAAGCAGCCCCAAGCCATCACTATTAAGGCGTACCTAATAAAAGGCCGGTACATTGTTGAAAACAAACAAAACAATTTTTCAGTATCAGCATTTGATGAAGTATTACCAGGGTTACTGAGTTTTACCAGACAAGAAGAAACAGAAAACTGGATTTTTAATTGATTCTTCAAAATACTGTTTAAAGATATTTGCCTGTAGACACTGAATTTATTAGGCTAAAATTCCTCTGTCTCAGTTTAATTTATATACAGACAAGTATTAAACAAAATGAAACAGATGACTATTTACTAAAACATTATCCACGACAACATAAAAAGTGCAACATTAATCTGTGGGTTTAAGTTAAAAACCAGTGGAATAAGTTAAAATCATAATGATGCCTGGAGTTTAACTGGTGAATGGGACTGAGGTGATATTGAGACTCATGTATCCATCCGGTCGTTAAGTGATGACGTGACAAATCCTACTTCCAGGCCTAAAGTAGTCTGCGTTTAATATGGCTTTTGTGTTGTTAACATGTTTAAGGTTTTGTATTTTCTTCTATTTAATCTCAAAAGGCTCCTAAACAGTCAGTGATCCCTGTTGACCTCCCTCGGCTTTTATTACCGCTAATCATTTATTTAAGCTCAGTTTTTAAAACCGTAGGATGTAACTACAGCCCAGCCCATGCAGCAGTATATGAATGACTAACCTCGTATTGTGGATGAATTATCTCAGTTGTTCTCCTGGCTGAAGTCTGGTCCGTTTACAGCATCCTGCCATGCGATTACATTTGTTCCTGACCACCGAGAACACTCACGGTAACTTTTATCGAGTGGAAAAAAAGTTAGCTTGTTTATATTATGCTAACATAGCTGTGTCGCTAGCGGTCACGTAGCACATCATTATATACCAGCTAGCCAAACTTCAGTAACCCTACAAACGTCACTGCTTTTTAGTTTTCTGTCTTCATTTATGTTGCAAGTGATAACAGAGCTGTACATTTTAATTTGTTTCCAAAACCCCGCAGTCAGGGCATGCTATATTGTATTTAGATAGAAGCTAGCGAGCTAACTTCCTGCTAACTTCTAACTCCGTTAAATGTCATAAATTCCGTTTTCATGGATGCCTGGATGTTAAACTCAATTGTTACACCTGATTGTTTGATATATGGACCTGCAGCGGAGTTTAGGCCCAGACACGGCTAGTGACATCAGACTTAACGACCGGATAACTTGTGCACAGACCTTTGTCAAACACAAGGACAGGGGTTTGACTCTCTCTGGTCCCTTGAAGGAAGTTCTTGGTACTTTGCCACACTTGGACATCTTCCCCCAAAGACATGTAGCTGAGGACAGAGTGGGCTGTCTGACAAAACACAAAGAACAAGTGCTTTTCCAGCTGCCTGATTCCCATGTGAGAATGACGAGAACACACGGAGAGTTAGTCAGAGCTCACTGGAGACATGCAGCAGGGAGGCTGGCCAAGAAGACGTCAAGTGTTGCTTTGCAATAAGCTTTAAACACAGTGCGGCCTTTAACACCACTGTATTAAGAGTTCCTGTAAATACATATGTCAGATAGCAAGTAGCTAGTGAGTGATCTGAAAGCTTGTGTTGTTATTTTCACAGCTATTATTTACTTTACAGCACGACCGAGGGCGTTTCAGTGTTACATATGATGAAAGAATAACCTCCCTCCCTCTGCTGCTGAACCAGCAATGACTGAAGGGGAGTTTTATTTTCTTACAGGAATTGTGCAGATAAAAAAAGAAAAAAAAAGTTGCACAATTCCTATTCTAGCTCTCTGAACAGGCACTTATTAACATTGCCCGTGCCTCAGCTTCTGCGGTCATGAACAACAGCCATCAACTTGGCCTTAAAAGAGCCTGACATCAGCTTTCAAGTGTCAGCTGGTAAAATCAAATTAAGCTGCTTTGTCAGACCTCCCCCTATGATCCGCCAGCATGTATGTCTCACATCACCTGAAAAATCCTGAGCAACACAATTTAATTACAACTAAAAAAAGTGTAAACATCACTCTCTTTCATCCCTTTATGTATGTGGACAAGAAGACAATGTGTTAAGAGGAAATAAATCTGCCTTGACAGCCACATCAAAGGGTGCAGTGAGGGGCTTACTGCTACTTAAGGCATAGGAATGCTGTTGCTAAGCATCAGTCCAAAACCTATCAACCCTTTAAGGACTTTACTATTTTTGAGAGGGGGGCTGAGCAGGTTACTGGAGGCCAGAAACTTTACTGTGACACCGACTTGAAAATTCATAAATCTGCAGAAACAACTCATGAGGATTAAAAGCAGACACAAGTCAGAGTTTAATGAAAGAGCCTGCTCTTTACTGTCTAGATTGTTATCACCTAATGGGGGTTTTAGGTCTTTATACATAAACAAATAAGTATGTGTTGTCCGCCCTTTTAAGGAGGACATGTTTGTTGATGAATTAGGACATGGTCCACTGCATAAAGGCCATGAGTCAGTGCTAGCTGCCACCTTCCTGTGAATAAATTCAATTCCCTCATCTTGCCCGGGTGAGGTGCTAAATCACTGGCAGCGTTTGGGAGCAGCAGGATGTCACTGGATGGCTGGGTAGCCAGACTGTTATAATTCTGTCCATCAACTTAATTCATTATTTCAGCAGCTGCAGATTTCTACTCTAAATTAAAGAAAGTGACAAGTTTGAGTTCAGTCCAAAGGCAAAGGCTTTCAAGTTAGACTTTGGCAAATGAGTAGCGTGTCGACTACACCCCGTCATTCACCACTTTGACGAGTAGTAAATTTTCATGTCTGGGCATGAAAACGAAATGAAGCACCGTAAGTCTCATTTGTAGGAAACAGAAGTGATCGGTGACCTCTCACTAACTTGTAATCCACAGAGTATTAGTCATAACAACAGTGGATAAATCCCTTTGAGAGAGCTGAGCCGTATAAGCATGGCATGGGGCTGCCTGGCCAGCAAATCTCCTTTTTCTATCTCATTGTTGAGATGAAAGAGAAACGGTACTGTGGATTACAGGGAACAATCATGCATTATTAGCAGTGAGAAAAAAGAAGAAAACTACAGACTTGCCTTTGCGAGAGGCCACTCATTACCAATTACCCCTTATTTTTGACAACCAGGAAAAACGTAGCCACTGTGAGACATATTCCAGACACTGCAGATGTTCATAAAGGACGGCCGACATTTCTTTTTATATAATATACCTAAATGTTGAACATAAATGTTGACCTGCTGGTGGTCATATAATAAGGGTAAAGCAATTAAGCCTATGAGACACTAAATTTCACAGAAATTCATTCAATATTTTTCAGGAGACTTTACACAAAACACAAATTTTACTCTTATGGCAATGCTAACATAGAAGTCAAGGGATAACTCCAGTCTCTGTGTCCTCCTTTGTGGCTCAGTGAGACTAAGATGTCAACCCGCTTGTGGATAGGAAAAATCAGTAGTTGCATTAATATATTTTTACTGTCGACAACTGACTGTAAGCTGATGGAGTGGCCAACTGACCCTGAATACTTTAAATTGCAAGAGGATTGCATGAGTGAGCCAACTTGTCTCCAGTTGCATTCCAACTTGGTCTGACTGCAGTCACTCTCAAACTGATCGGCAAAGGTTTGCACTTAATTGCCAGGTAACTTATGCTGCAATCTCCAGAGACATAGCGGTTGCCATTAATCAGAGACATTGTGTGCCAGTGAGCACAACTGATCTGAGATGTGTCTCTCTGGCAACTTTAGCTACCAACTGGTTGCATTCTGTGTTTTAGTCCTATGTAAAAGCAAGGTTTCCAGGCAATTCTGTCATTTTGCATTTAAATGTCTGTTCTGCAGCAACTATGTCTTTATTTTTAGATGAATTTCTGTTTCGAATCTATGAAGTTCTAGCTGACTCTGAATTTAAGTCCCTAATTAAGTTTCCCTAGTGTCACTATAGCATTAAACATGACCATCTGTAGGAATGAACATCTATTCGGCAGTTCCTAAGGTTTCAATCTAGACCAAGGACAGACTGGCAGTCCATCCATATGATGAACAGCGAGCATGGCCAAACGTTATTGAATTTCAAATAAAGTTATTGATGTTGTGATTGTCAATCCACTCAATGACAAATCAGATTAGAGGTCATTTACAACCCTGACTCCAAGTAAAAAGCTGGGTTGCTATGTGAAATATGCTCATTTTGAATTTTCAACACATTTTAACAAAAAGCAGAGACTTACTCAGTAATCAAGTCAATTTCACTGACCCTAAATTTAAGTATGTTTCTTTACCGCAGTTAAAAATACATCCAGTGGAGCCACAGAAAGATATATCAGTGTCCATTCAAATATAATTTTATTGGTATCACCCACAAAAATCTAGCACAACTCAGGATTCTAACAGTTTCTGCTTTCTGCTAATGATCGCACGAAGAACTAAGCCATTAATTCGAAGATGTTACCTTTAGCTATAGCCTTTGATAGATCATTTCTTAACACTCTGAGGGTTTTATAGACTTTTTGCATCCACAGCAGCCAAGTTTGTCTGATGAAACCAGAGAATAAACAGATTTAAAAAGCATTTAAATACAATTCTTTTTAGCATTTTTTGCACATGCTTTTTGCTTGTTTACTAACTCCACTGGCTTGTTCACATTGTGGCATTCAGTTGGTAGAAGCTACCCCCTTTATTATAATCAGCTTTCATTCCAGCCCTTTTGATCCCTTGCTTTCTTTTGTGCGACACACCTCATCACCTTTATTTTCTACTATAATTGCATGGGAAAGATCTCCCCTTTGATACTGCCTGCGTGCCAAATCACTATCAGGGAAAGAGTGTCGAAAAGTGCCATGTGCGCTGTCTGCTGGAAGGAAAAAAAGAGCTCATACACCTGTGGAAGACAAACAGGGTTTTCAGAGATATGACATCTATCAACCTGGTGCAGGATATGAACTGTTCTGTCATCTTAATGGTGAAGGGGTCTTTGCATAGTGGAACAGTAGGTGCTGAGAGGCATGTGTTGCACACGGTGAACTGTCTGGCAGCTGGCATTCCCAGGTCTGCAGCCTTCCCCCCCATCCTCAAACCCTTCCAGGCCCCTGTCTCGTCTCCTGGCTCTAATCTGCAGACACAGTCCTCTCCTGCAGGCTCATCACCGGGCTGCTGAGTGGAGCTGAACAGGATCCTCTGCTCCCCCTCAGGCCTCCTCCTCGTCCCCCTTCACTACCACTGCAATGTCAACACCAACCAACACCCATCGCAAGTGTCAGGTGAGGTTGTCCACTCTCTCCTGCTAATGCTGCTTTAAACAAAACAGACCGGTTTCCCAAAAAAGCATAAAAAATCTGGAAAAGGGATTATTATCACAAAAAAGGTGAGGTTTTTTTTCATTAGAACAAAGAGACGGTTTGTTTTCAACAGATAAAGATGAAAATAAGTGAGGAAAAAACACTAACGGGTGATTTTTTTGAAAGCTATTAACTGTAGTACCTGCTACGATAAATGCTGAGTGATTGCCAATACTGAGTCACCTACATGCTAGTATTTCAATGTTATATTTGCATATTAAACTTTCTAGCTTTGTAATTGCTCCTATCAGTTAATTATTATTATAACAGTGTTAATTTATCCTTATCATCAAGAAATTCTGGCAACATTTCTCTTGAATTGTGCTCTGAATGAGCTCTCAGAAGTCTGCAAAAAAAATGCCTACATTGCATCTCCCCACACAGAAAGGCAGGCGCAGTCTAACAACACAGAAGCGAGATAAGCAAGGTGGATTCTACTGAGAGAATCTGTTATCAGGGATGGTGCTATGCACTGACATTAAGGATAATCATATCTATCAGCACACTGCCAAACATCCCCAAGTGAGCCTGGCGGAGAACAAAGCCTGCATCATCTCTTGAAGCTAAGGTTACGGGCGGATGATGATGTACTTGTCACTGGGGTGCAAATGATCCGCTGCCCGGCCAGCTCCAAGTGAACAAATAGAATCCAGACACAGATATGGATATCAGCGGAACAGTTTAGATGCCTGCTCATGCCTCTGCTTGATAGTTACAGCTGGCTTGCTTGTTGCAGTTCTGAATCAGAGAAGTGTATGGACACTCCAGTAACATTTAATGACCTGTCTTAGTGAAATGCAAAAAAAAAAAAACGAAGCGTTTAGAGAAGAAAGGGAAGCTGGATAATGCGATCCTTCATCGCCTCAGCAGACACACCTGTCTGGGTGAGGTCTTCTCAAAGTCCTGTTTGTTCTGGATTATGGCTCTCTTATTACACACAAGATTTAAATATCATCCTTTGTGTGTGCTTAGAGTCACTTTTTTTTGTTATTCACACTCACCTTACAGTGAGAGGTCAGAAAATTCAGTTACACAAAGGACAACATTTATAAAAAGCTCTATGTAAGCAGAAACAAAGAGTGAGGTAAAGGGAATAGTAATAGTCTGGGCACATACAATGCTATGACTATCAGTTTTTTGCTTTTTGTTTTCTAGAGCTATTATACCAGTAGGACCATAGGCCGGCTATTATATCTGCACTCTCATTCTCAGCATTTCATTGCTGATGAGGCACTAAAAACCGAGCAAAACAAAAGCAGGATGAGCAGCTTGACTTGGCAGCCGCGTCAACTGCTGCAAGTGAGTGCATATCCCTTGTTTTTAAGGCCATGGGAAAACCAAAACTAAAAGAGTTGGCAGGACAATTTGAATCTGACAAAGTAGTTGAGGATGAGTCAGTGAATAAATCACTCTCAATATCATAGACCAAAGCACAGAAAAATCCGCCCCGACCACAGAAAAGCTCCACAAGCGGTGATATATTGCTTTTCTCTGCAATGTCTACCACATGGTTCCCATCAATATCCCATTCATTATGGTGTATTGAGTCTCATCACAGGTACACCAATGTTTTAAGATAATAGTTTTAACATGCCTTAGTATATTGAAAATATACTAACACATAGTTATTAAAATTCCAATTCTGATGCATGAAGGAGCGTTTCCGCAGGTCCTTCCTCCCTGCAGCTGTCAGACTGTACAATCAAAACTGCTCCCAACAAACATAGAGGTTTACATCAGCGCTGTAACTTGCACTATTTTATCAACAGATTCACACTATAAGCAGGGTTTGCCTCTTATCTGTATTTAATTTAATTTAATTTAATAACGGTACAGTACTCTGTTTTTGGTAACCATTGTCCTTGATGTAAATATGTAAAAATTGTGTATGTTTCTGTTCTGTGTCTTGTGTACTGTTTGTTTGTATATGTGTCTTTCTTGCTGCTATTACACCCAAATTTCCCCTTGTGGGACAATTAAAGGATTATTCTGTTCTAGGGCTGCTCAATTAATCGAATTTTAATCTCGATTACGATCTGGGCTTTCAACGATCATTAAAAATGACTGAGCAGATTATTGGCCCCTCCCTCGTGCTTTACTCTCGCGCTGCTCCGCGTGGCAAATCGAGCGCACCTCTCTGCATTTCGAACACCCGTCACAACAATTAAGAGGACCAGAGGGAAGCTCGGAAAGCTAAGCAGAAGTTATTTGGAGAGGAGAGTGACTGCCGTTGGTTGAAAAGAGAGGTAAAAAAAACTTCAGTGGTGTGGAAACATTATGGGTTCGCGGAGTCAGACGTGGATCAAGTAGACACAGTGTGTAAACTTTGCTACGATGTCGTAGCTGCACCACAGAGCAACACTGCAAAGTTCACTAAACATAGATGTTTACATTTTTCATTTATTTCTTATATTGCAAACATTTGCACTGTTATCAGTATTTGCACACTGTTTTATATTATTTTTTAAAGTCATTATTCAATACATTGTTATAGTTAACCCTTTAAAGCCGGTCAGAGCAGCATGCTCCGTTTTGCATAACTATTTTTAAATCCCTGTAGAACCGGAACCGCGTAAGCTAGCGCAATAATTTTTTTTGCATATGAAACCAGAGGAGTTCTACTTACATCTTATGCCATCAGCTTGTCCTGGGTCACGGTTTCCTTCCACATATAGCTTTGCAAAAATTGCATAAAAAGCGCTTGCAGCAACAAAAACATGATATTCCAGAAACGGGCTTAGCCAATCCGATCAGCTGTTTGTAACACTTCCCACATTGAAACAGACGTCAGCGGGAACTATCGCATGTCTGCCATTTCCTGCCCGAAACCGGAAGTAACGTCATTTTTGCGGAAAATGTAGTTTTTTTTACTTGTAGGCCTTAAACGCCTATACTGGTGTTTTTATAAGTCATGTTTGACTCTATACTTTTCTGAATAGTTGCTGGGATGTTTAGAACTCGAATTGCACTGCTGGAAATAGTTTATTTTGATGCACCTGCTGTTTTCTTTGCAAATTTGCGTCATAGGATTGTTTTTTTGTTTTTCCTGCAGTATATAAAAATTGCTGTATCTCCAAAATAAAACTATGAAGACACTCAAAATAAATTTCCTGTTGTTGTAAACTATTTTTTGCAACTTTTTTGTATTTAAAGTTTTGAGGGATAAACCTCTTAAATTTCTCCAAGTAGAAATATATGTAAAAAAAACAAAACAAAAACGATTTTCAATTTTTTTGTAGTTTATTGCACTTTTTTTTGCAATTAATGTAGTTACTATGGACTTAATGCATACATATTATTAAAATATGGGCTATAACAGTTGTATTGATGTATAGCAACTTGAAATGCTCCCACAAATGGCACTATAGCATGTAAAAAAATAATATAAGCTCTGGCGGACTTGGTTCTATGGTAGGTCTTAAAGGGTTAAATAAATATCGTCAAATAATCGAGATCTCAATTTCAGTGAAAATAATCGTGATTATCATTTTTGCCATAATCGAGCATCCCTATTCTATTCTATTCTATTCTATATTGGCTACCAGTTTAGTAGTTAATGCAACGAAGGGCATAGTTAGTAGTAGTGTAATATTTTACTAGCCTTTGATTTGTGTTGGCATGATCCTTAAAGTCTTCATTAGTTACTGCTGTCATTTCAGTTGATGTGCAATGCCAAAAGGCTCATCTGTAACTACAGGTATACTTAAATACTCTGATAAGATTGATATCAGTCTAATCTCTGTGGGCACAGAGCTGGAGTTGAGCCAGAGCCAAACTTTGGGTCTGTGTGAGACTCACTATGTGAAATCACTGTCTGTTTTCTCCTTCTTCCAGCCGCTATGCTAACTACTATAGCACTCATTCATTTGAATCCCCACAACCAAAAGCATAACCTTAAATAAAAGCAACTAATGCTGTATAAGCATATTTGTATTTCATGTCTTTGTCACCTGCCTCCCAGAGCCAAACACACAACCAGAACAACCTCACGTGGCCCCTAAGTGGTCACCACAAACGCACACTCACACAGTCAAGGTGTGGGTAGACTGAATGGCTGTGGAGTGCTCAGAGCCAGACAAGCCTCTGAGCTAGTCTCGCTCGCAGAAACAACTATCAGTAGGATCACTCCACTTCACTCCACATGCAGGAGTCTAAACAAGTCTCTGTTTTCATTTCCATAAAGCCGCGTTCTGTCTTTTGTTCTGACGGAGATAAGATGTATAAATTATGAGCAGCTGACAAAGTATACCGTGGCGCCTCGGGCAGCTCATCAGTCATGCTCGGCCTGTCAGCAGGTAACTGATGGGGGCCCTACAGGCACAAAGCCCCCTTTTAAGCAAAGGAGGGGGAGGCAGAGGAATTAAAGCTGTTGTTGGAGTCCTGAGCACAACAGCTGACTCATATTTAACAGTCTCTTTAAAGAAGCGAGGCAGATGCCAAAAAGCTTCAGGCTTCAGAGTGTGTTTTGTGGCTCTCTCCTCAGGAGTGTATGTCTTGCCGTTGTGCTCTGTCTGTGTTACACAATGGTCGTCAAGCAGGAGGCAGGCACGGAGAGAAAGTCATCTTGAGAGACCACCCAAGAGGAGCCGAAAAGGGGTCTCTTGTAAGAGTGCTATATCTCTGTGATAATCTCCAGCTTAATCAAAACTACCATACTGTAAAATCCTCTTGATGTATCTACAGAGAATTTAACCAAACTCCTTGACATTGTAGCCCATTTCCATAATGAATCAAGAGAGCGTCATTACATTATTAGAGCCCAACCTGTAAAAGAAGAGGATCTGATTTTCAGGACTTTTAATGCACTGTATGTATATGCAAGATAACTGTAATGAGAAAATATACTGCGGGAAAAGATGATAGGTAAGAATTGATGTCTCTCCCTGCAGTCATGTGGGTGGGAATGAGATAGCTTTATTTCAGTCAGCACCACAGGTTCCATCTTAATCAGTCACTGGCGTGCTTTGTCTTGTCGACTCTAACCTAACTAGGTTAACTAGGCCTAACGTAAGAGTGATAGGGCACTTTAACGTGTGGGTTATAACAGCACAGCGAGGTCTATGTGCAGTGTCAAGAGGAATTAATACCACCGAGACGGCATTCTTTCATCATTATCGTATGCGTATTGCCAAATGGCTCAATAGCAAAAAGAATAATTTTGTAGCACACTCTTTTTAGGACAAGAATGCATAACACTGCTTTATGTTCCACTTGAAGAAACATCTTCAGGACAAGAAGCTCACATGTAAGAAAAGGGCAGCAAGTTCAGTTGGTTTATGTCCTCTCATCATATTTCTGCAAACCAATCTCCACAGCTGTCCGATGCCTGGAAGGACATAAAATATCACACCTTCATTTAGGTCAGACAGGTACTTTGCTGTATCAGATGATTGGGTGTATAAAATTCTGTGAATAGCGTCCTAATTCCAGAACAGGACAGACACCACCATCGCCGCTCAGGAAACGTAAAATAATACAGCTTATCTCACGATGCCCAAGAGGGAGAGACGTGTCCGCCAGTTCCAAATGGTGGCAGATTCCCACATGAGTCATTCAGTGTGACTGTTTAAAGCTTAAAAATATCTTTGGCTCTGCTCAGGCATGAAAGAAAAACACTCAAATATTTACTTGAGGTTTTTGTTTCAAGAAACCCAGTCCAGAAATGTGTCATTAAACAAACTTCCTTTAAAGGTTATAAGTGCGTTTGATCAATATGAGAAATTCTTACTCATTCTTGTAATTTCACATGTTTCAAAGCATCTGGAAATCTTATAGGTGGATATAATAATAACTAAAAAGTCCCGAGGTAGGATTTTCAGAATCAACACTTCAGTTAGATGTGTAAGATCAGCGACATCTGACCTTTCTGCTGACCACGCCATGACCACAGGTGTGTCGGTGTCAGCCGGAGGCCACACGGCATGAGCGCACTCGCAGCTGTGTGAGAAAGTGCGTGTGTGTTTATGTGCACACATCTGTCAAAGTGTGATCATCCGAGTAAAATATCAATACAAACAGTCATTACATCAATCAGGAAGGGCTAAGTATAACTCCTGGGCTGATTTTGATTGATTGCTTTGGAGCACAATTACCAACCTGTCTGCATTAAACTGATGTATGAGTGTTTTAGGTATTACAGCTCCTGAAGCTTTAATACATTTCTCATTAGAAAGGGGTTCTCTATGGTAAATGTCATTTGTAGGCCTAATTTAGAGGTGACAGAGGAAAGAGAGAGAGAGACTAAAACCTACAAAACTTGAGAAGAACATCACTTTAGTGCACGCCTTTGCTCTGAGTGCTGAAGAGACAGAATAAAGGTCATTTGTGTCCTTTCTTCGCGAAGGTGGAAAACATGCTGTCCAAAAGGTACTTCTGCTACCTCAGGACATGACAGCATTGTTAGAACAAACCCATAGTTGGATATATTTGAAGAACTTTCGGCTCACACAATAGCTACTTCCACATGAAGCCTTATACTCCAATTCTAATCAGAGTGCAAATGTGCCATGTAAACACATCA
The DNA here is from genome assembly GCF_041146795.1 of Maylandia zebra. NCBI lineage: Eukaryota > Metazoa > Chordata > Actinopteri > Cichliformes > Cichlidae > Maylandia > Maylandia zebra. Next base: position 19,330,940 of record NC_135174.1, on the reverse strand, counting down.
ATCACGCTGAGCGGGACCCAAATTAAACTTCATCAGTTTCAGAGGGGTGGAATAAATCGTTTCAGGAGCCAATCAGAAGAAAAATTTTAACGTGTAAACTAGGGTTGTGAAATTAGTTGACTGAGAAAAAAAACCCCCAATGCTAGTTCCAGAAATATTAGTCAATCAAATTAAATATTTATAATTTGCTTTTTTACAATGCCGGTTAACTATGGGTTCTAAGATGTTAGGCAGTGACTCAGCCTAGCAGCCTGCTTGTTTACGTGATGCTATAAATAAAGCTTTTAATTTTCCTTTTTCGTAGCAGTTTTGTTTTAAAATAAGAAATAAAGATATTTCTCATTTAATGACTAAACCAAACTATGGCTGTGTTAAATGTGTCAAAACTCTGCCGCTAATTTCTGATTGTTTGCGAGAGAGTGATATAACGAGGCACTAATAAGAAATGCAATTTGTCAAACCACTCTATATTCTTCCATGTTCTGGTGCATACTGGCAATACAAATGCACCCACACACAGATATAGGATTTCAGGCACCTGGCCCCCTCACAGTGTATATATCGCTGGAGTGTTTGTACAGAGAAAGAGAGAGTGAAAGGGACAGTGCCGAACTGCTGTGGAAACAAAATGGGAAAGCAAACAAGCTTGAGTGAATTTGTACTACAGCACCCACTCTATTCAGATTCGGTCCAAAAGAGTTGTCTCAGTAACAACAATAGCGGGTAACATGATCTTTCATTACACATTGTGTAAACAGTGTAACCCATCAGTGCTGTCAATCAAGATGATTGATTGTGGCCTGTCACAGAAGAAGAGTGACACATTGAGGGGGGAAAAAGTTTTTTTTCTAACAAAGCGCAGTGCATTCAGGCTGCCACAGAAAGTGGTGATTAATGTCTTCTCACTGGGTAATCCCACACCCCTAGCTAATGAAGGAGGAATCTATCACCCGCACTGCTGTGGCAGATGTCGTGAGGACAGCAATCCAAGTGCCTGGGAACAATTTACTTTCTTTTCTCTAATTGTTCCTGAAATATGTGACAGATTTGGAGAAAAACACTTGAGTCGACAGCTCCTCCGGGCAGACACAACAACACATAACGACCACCACTTCAGCTTACAAACCAACCACTCTTGACCTGAAAGTATCGCTTTGCATACTGGAGACTTTCAGAGAAAAGAAAAGCCATCTGAACTTTTTCTACAACAACAGAATATGTTGATATTTTCCTCTGTGCACATGAAATTATCTAGTATAGTGTACTAGATATAGTGTTTGCTGATTGGTGGGTTGCTTTGCTCTCACCCCATGAACTTTTCTTTAGTTGGACAATCAGCAGTCTTGAAAACAAAGCACAGTTTCACAACTTTACGCTAAATCAATTCAATTCAGTTTCATTTATATAGCACAAAAACACAACAACAGGCGCCTCGAGGTGCTTTATATCGTAGGTTAAGCTCCTACAATAACACAGAGCAAACCTAAACAATCAGATGACCTAATTTGAAAAAGCTCTTGGTGAAAGTGGGAAGGAAAAAAATCCCTCTTAACAGGAAAAAAACTGTCAGAACCAGGGCCATGGGGGGCATATGACTGCCGTGACTGATTGGAGTTGATGGGAATGATGATGATGATCTGAGATAGCCCAGTCTGATTGAGATTGCTGTGCATAACCTATTAAAAGTTTATGTTAACTGAATGTTACTCAATATCTACTTATTGACACCATGTGAAACAAGTAATTGATGTGGCAGCATATCCAAATAGCTTCCAACTTTAATAACCAGATACAACATGCAAAATGGATGAGCTTGAGAACATCATCGGCCCCACCTATGAGTATCAAGTTGCATAAGTGATACTGGTCAGATAAGGTATCTGCACAAAGCCCAATACCAACCCCCCAATGAAACCCCCACCACCATCAAACTAGAAAAATAACAGCAATAGAAGACATGTGAAATTTATTTCTCTCTGACAAGTTATTTTTCAATAGTTTTTAAGCTGAAGTCGGTGATATAGTTTAATTCTTTCTAAACTATACTAATATTGATATGTACAATACTGTGCAAAAGTGAGGAAGGAGCCAAACATTCTTTTCATTTTTAAAAACGTTGTCTTGAACAATAGTTCTCAAGGCTTTTTAAAAGGTTTTCTTTGGACATGACTGTTTTTTCACTCATTTTCAGTTCACTTCCAATATTTTCAGAAATAAAATGTTTTTCTGCAGCAGCTGTCTGAGGCAGATGAACGATATCTGACAGACATGTCCTTGTGAAATAGGGAAAATCCAGCAAAAACCGACACAGAACCTAAGAGATGTATCTAGCTTTTCCATCACAGCTCATCACAAATGGTCTAGGTGGAGCAGTGGCTTTTGAGAAGCCATTCTTAAAGACGGCAAATAGGAAGAAAAGGCCAAGATATGCCAAATGAAACGTGGTAACGGCTCTTACTGACTGATGAATCCAAGTTTGAAGTTTTTGGTTTAAATCATCATCAGCGAGAGTGAGTGTGCCCAGCTATCTGTAAAACACAGTGGAGGCTCTGTCATGGTTTGGGGCTGCAGTTCAGTCAGTGGTGTTGGAGATCCAGTAAAGGTGGATGAAATTCCGAATGCAGAAAGTTTTTTGATCTACCGTGCAATACCATCCGTAAAGCATCTTATAGGCATCAGTTTCATTTTTCTGCATGAAAATAAAGTCATGCAGCAAAACCATACCTGCATAGAAAAAAAAGAATTGTACAAACTTTTATTTTTCCTTATATACTGTATTTCCTTGTATCCTTCCATGTATCCTTGTATCCTTGTTTCAATAAACTGCTACACCTATTATGTATTTTCCTAGCAAAGTATAAAGAAATGAGGGGTGACTCAAGACTTTTGCAGAGTACTGTATAAACATAGTATATGATATCTGCATTACAGTTATTTAACGTGCCACAGGTTTTTGTTAGGTTAATAAGGCTTAGAGATAAAGTGCAGTCATGACCCATTAATTAGTTGAAGAGTAGATTTCAGAGAAAAAACGTTTTCCTCGGTTTAATACAGCTCTAATAAATATTCCATGTAGTCTGAATTCCTTCGTGCTGAATGTTCAGAGATCATAAACACTTCATCAGTTCTTTGTTAAACTGGCTACACCTCATAGAGGGCAAAGCAAGAAATCAAAGAGCTATTAGAGAAAACGTGTCGAAGGTCTGAAATCATCACAGACGTCTTCAAAGTAAATGTCTTAAGAAACAGTTGGTAGTGACCACAGGAAAGCCGCTTTGGATTTAGTGTTGTTCACAAAGCTGTTGTTTCCATTGGCCGTTTTACTGTTACGATTTACTTCAGGCAACAGGCAAAGGCAGAAAAACACTTTAAAAGTTTCCCCCAAGACGGTACTTTAGCGAATCCCTAAAAACACCATTATGAAGAGACAGACCAGAGCATCTCTTGTGTTTGAGAACATAAACCGCTATTAGCACAAACGAGGGAAAGCAGCAAAGTCCAAATGTGTCACAGCTGTCTGTCCTCACATCATTTAATTTAATCTGGTTTCATGCCTGTTCACATTACAGGCCCGATAAAACGGCAACACCTTCAAACATCTGCTTGCTCGGGGAGTCTGTTGATTATTAATTCAGCTGGAGGTCAGATGGCACTCAGCTCACACAGCTTCACAACAGAGCTAATAAATCAATTTCTGGTGCAATTATGAGTAATCGCACGTGCTTTAAAGTTTAACACTCTGCTTTACAAGGTGCAGCTTTCCGTAACTTATCTGAGAAGATTGAGTCATTGCACTAATTGTGCTTGGTTTTGTGAAAGGTGACCTAGGTGTGACCTCTAGACATACAGTACACTCCTCCCTCTGTCACTGTGTGTTACAACATGTGCAGGGATTAAAGGCCCAAGCTGCAGCACAGACCAAAATCTTCATACATCCATTAAAGAGGAGACGCTCCGTCAGGTATTCTGCTGACTTATACTTGATGATGTGCTGTTCTACATGTGTTTGTAGTGACAGCCTGATTAACAAAGGGAATCAGTGCTGGACCACCTGTATAGATCGGTATACAATTTATAATCTGGAGCCCAAAATAGCGTCACCATTTTAATATCAGGTCATTAGTTTTAGAGAGCAGAGACTAGAAATTAAACATTCTCCAACCATCTGCCGGACTGCAAACACACCACACTTCACTACTGTGGTTTGAAATACTTTCAGCTCTTCATCATGAACTCAAATAACATTCTGTTTGCCAGCAGCACAGACTTATATGTCAAAATTCTGTATTTTTTATTCCCATGAATCATGTTGTAGAGTTTGCCTCCAGGCTACAATAGACACGAACACCAAAGACAAGTCTGTTGGGCAAACTAAAGAAAAAAGTACGCCTATAGACAATGCAAAAAGGTACCGAAAGAAGAAACTAGGGCTGAATTTTTAAAATAAATAGATAAGTAAACAAATAAATTAATAAAAAGCACAGATACACTGCTTGCAAATTTCTTGGATGCATCAGATTTTTCAAAAGTCTGCCAAGTATGACTATTACTCGCCGAACTACAGTTCACCTAACAGGCTAAAAATCCCTGGTTTGATCCAGGAGCTACCAACTGTCATCTATTGATGACTTTCCTTTAATGGAAGTTTCAATGTATGTTTTCCATAAAACGTTGACCATTTAAAAACTTTTACATTTTCTTCAAATGAGCTCCAGGTTTTTCCAGGGCTTCCAGTTTACTAGAGGTACAAATGCAATCTAACTGTAAGTTACTGCAGAATATTCAACACTAGTTGGTGGTGGAGTAACTATGTGATGTGTACATCTTCTTTGTGTACCTCAAACACTGCCAGCTAAACTGAGCAGACCAAGCTAATAAAGGTTAAGCTGTGTTTACTTTAACAAAAATGACTGAATATGACTAGATGATTGGTGCATTTCTATATGAAAGGCATAATTAAAACAGCAATTAGCCAAAAACCTTATACAATTTTCTTAATCTTTTAAATGAGAGTTAAACCAATGTGTCCAACGTGTGAGAAAAAAAAAAATTTTGGTATATTTTCAAAGAGCTGTTATTGAGTAAATCTGACTGAGCAGTGAGGACAAAGACAGGAAAACCCGTTAGTGTCCATAGCGATAAATATTAAGTGAATTTGCATTACGTGCTCCCGAAACAGTAAAGAGAGGATAAAGATGAGGATGTAGGTCACTTTTGGCTGTGAACATGGCTTACACTCTGTTGTTATCGTAACCAAAACAACTGGACGTGCTCTACTGATGACCTCATCAAGGTTCAGTCACATAAACACTCCTGTTTAGATTAAGCATCAAAGAGCTGCCACAAAGACAGAGTACCTGGCAGAGGTCCTGAACTGTTGTTGGAACAGAGAGAGCAGAGTGAGGTCAATAACTAACTTCAAAAAGCTGACAATGTTCCCACAGAGCTAGCAGGTGGTGCTCACATTATAGGTTTAATAAAGCCCGAAATGCTGCCAAATCCAAGACGTGATATGATATAAGTCTGAACTTGTCTGAACTTGAAACTTCACATTAAAAGGTAAGGTAATGTGACTGAGATCTGTTAATGATTTTTCACTATAAAGTGAACAGTATGCTTTAGGGTGCTGTAACTGCTTCTTCAAAGTAAGTCTCTCCTTCTTCTCTGAATCAAATTATATATATATATATATATATATATATATATATAAAAACCAAACAGTAACAGCATCACCACTGCCTACATAACTTTGTGCATGTCCACCAAAAACATCTGTGAGTACTGAGCCATGGTCCTCTGTTGGGTGCATGGTGGGGTCTCCATTGATTTCACTTATTCCCGTGCATCAAGCATATGTATGACCAGATTGGGATTGTAGAGTTTGGGGGCGGGGACAATTTGAGCTCATTCTTGTATTCTTTAAACCATTCTGGGTGGGATGGGTTGTGGGGGCTCAGTGTCCTGCTGGGAAGTCCTGCACTATCAGTCAGGGAGTACAGCTGCCATGAGGAGATATGCTTGACGAATATTTAGGTGGGAGGTAAATGGCAAAATAACATTGACATCCATGACGTGACCAAAGGTTTCTCAGCAGAATGGTGCATTGTAATACTTAGTGTTATTTTTTTAAGCTACCAATAGTTTAGTGTGATCAGAAAAAACAATCAAACTGAAATGGGAACTTTTTTCTGAATGTCTAACTATTTGATAGGCAAAACGATATATCATGCTTGAGAAAGTGAAACAAGTCTAAATAAATTATTTTGCTGAACATTTTATTTTAAATGTTATTTGAAATTTTGAATTCAAGTAAAAAGTCAAAAGCAGTCCAGTAACAAAAGTTACAATGTTACATTTTTAATGGTAAGGTATGTCCAAAGCAACAATTCTTTACTTTAAAGCAGGGATCTCAAATATAATACAATTTGGTCCTTGAAGTTAGCTTTTTGTTAGGGCGGATTTGTTTGTTGTTGAGTAAAATGTTAAAATAAGTTCTTTAAAAAGCAAAAAATGAGCAATATAAAGGCAAAATGAGCAAAGAGTACAAACATGTTGAGGGATTGGCTGTGTTAGTTCAGTGAGAGGCTTATTTGTAAAGACAACAGTTTTCACTAGTAGTCAAAAACTAATGTGTACACTTATGTCTGCATTTTTATTTTGTTAAAAACAAACAAAATAATAGCAGAAGTGCTGCCACGTGTCTGACAAAAAAAGAGAGCACCAATTTCTTTATTTGGTAGTTCAATGAAAGGCTTCAGTTAGTTAAGATTGAGGGAAAAAATTGCTTTCAAGAAGATAAAAAAAACAAACAAAACCTCACATTTTCTGAAATATTTGTGGGTGTTTTCTTGTTTGTCTGGTTTTGTGTACTAAAGTGGCCCTCCAATGAGATGAGAAAAAAGTAATCAGAATAGTCAACTAGACTAAAAGTTACCAAGATACTAAGAAAACAGTCAAAACATTGTTATACAATGACTATAAAAATATTAAGTGTAAATAAAAGAGCTACATGAAGGCATTAATCATATTTCTTGATTATCAAATAGCATTTTAAATTTTGCTGAAATTAGTAAAAGGTTCTTTGCCACACACATATACACATGTTGTCAGATTGGTTTGCAGAGTGTGGCCAAGGCTGATATGTATTAATGTGGTTATTACATCACTCTGGTCAAGCGGTTACCTGCCAGTAATTACACAGCCAGCAAACAAACCACTCATTTTCTGCATCAAAGAACTACAAAACCAAAATGCTTCAGGGAGCCGAGTGAAGAATGGTGCAGCAACATCACTGAAAGAACAGGTAACTGCTGTTGTACATTAAAAAAATGTGACACGATTTGACTGAGAGTGAGACTGAATCACAGTGTCACCATAGACACCACAGAGATGCAACTCATTAAAATACATTAAAAGACAAAAGAAGAGCTGCAAACTTTTTATTTGCTGTGTGGTTCAAACACAAAATATTATTATGCATTATAATTATTATCTAGTGTTTAGGGTATAAACAAAACCAACTGCTGGATTTTGGATCATTTTCAAATGACTACTTAATCTTCACCTTCCTAACAGCATTCACTGTTTGCCATCCTAAACTTTAGACTAATTTACCTTCCTCTTACGGATAATCTTAATTTATATTTCTGTACTTCATTTTTCTGTTTCTTTTTTTCCCCTTGTTTGGTGATGCTGCTATTAAGCAATTTTTTTTTAGAAAGGTGGTGTATAAATAAATCGCTACTTTGCTGATGTGAACATCAATTCTGATTTGATAAATTATAAGCCATTTAACTTTCATTTTCTGAAGACTTTAAATAATTGACTGAATCATATGGATGCCTTTTCTGGTAGTAATGACAAAATAAAATATGAAAATGTAAATTGTAAAACATACAAGGTCAGTCCAAGGTAAAACTGCATGCCCTGAACCTAATTAAGCAATTATAAGCTCCATGTATGTGCTTTGTCATTCCGATGTGAAAGACTGTCAAGTACAAGAGCGCTGCATAGACTGGACAGATGCTGTCTACTTTGATGTAGGCTCATGCATATGAAATGAGGTCAGACCCTGGTCATTAAAAAGAACTCCTTTACACGGGATATCACGCTACAAGAGGCAATTTCTTCAAAGGGCTTTTACTTTGGAGATTTATAAAGGATTATGACAGGAAGGCATGTATAAACAATGCAATGTGAGAAGAAAAGGAAAATGGGTCAGATAATGCCCTCTGTCACAGTTATTACACATCTCAATTACTCAGGCTGAGCAGAACGCTAGAAGTTACAGGGATCGTTTGCCGAAGCAAGAACGCGGGACCAGTCCCACAGCCGGTCTGCTCTCGTGTCATTTTGTGTTTCCCGAAAGATATTTGAACGGTTTCACTTTGCTTTCAGTTTCTCCATAGCTGTCAACAAAACAGGCCTTTAGCCTCCACAAGTAAAATGTTAAAATAAGTTCTTTAAAAAGCAAAAAATGAGCAATATAAAGGCAAAATGAGCAAAGAGTACAAACATGTTGAGGGATTGGCTGTGTTAGGTCAGTGAGAGGCTTATTTGTAAAGACAACAGTTTTCACTAGTAGTCAAAAACTAATGTGTACACTTATGTCTGCATTTTTATTTTGTTAAAAACAAACAAAATAATAGCAGAAGTGCTGCCACGTGTCTGACAAAAAAAGAGAGCACCAATTTCTTTATTTGGTAGTTCAATGAAAGGCTTCAGTTAGTTAAGATTGAGGGAAAAAATTGCTTTCAAGAAGATAAAAAACAAACAAAACCTCACATTTTCTGAAATATTTGTGGGTGTTTTCTTGTTTGTCTGGTTTTTTGTACTAAAGTGGCCCAAAAGTGTAGGACTATGTTAAGTGCATGAACTTTTAAGTGATTTTTCCAGTTGAAAACACTACGTCCAGATGAACAGAATCAACCTTTTTGGGATTAATTTACTTACCTTGATGATTGATAATTAGGTACAAATATAAACTCATATGAGTCCAATTTTCAACTCAGTTAACAAAAACTAGCTGGTGCTTTCACATTGCCCCTATTCTTGCTTTCCTTCAATGGCTTCCAGGGACATTCAAATTAATTGTACAATGTTATTATTAATCTTTTGTGAAGCCATACATGGCCAAGTTATTGTCTATGTCCTTTCTCAAGCAGTCAGCCTCTCCAATCACCTGAACAGGGTCTTTTAACTGTTTAACTACCTTAAACTTTTCCTTACTTTTTCATCCATTTTTAATCTACAGTTCACATCTAATATGTGTATACGTTTATTCACACATGTATCACATTTTATCTGATAAATTGGGGTGGGGCACTCAGAATACTATTTTTTGAACAACCCAAATATATTTATGACACAAGACAAAAAAGAAAATCATGTGAAAATGCTATATTTAAGAATGCCCCAAAAACAACAATTTTTATTTCTGAAAAGAGTTTTTAATTAATTTAAGCAGTCTAGCTCCTTCATCCTTTCACTAACTTTATATCCAAGTATAAATGTACAAGTTCTTCACATGTACCACTGCTGGTTTCAAACGTTTATTCTGTTCCCGTATGTCTAATTGTTCTAAAAATACCTTTATGGCATGAACATTCGTGCATTGTTTAATGACTAAAGGTTTATATTTTCTTTGGCTGAATTATCGCTGTCCTGCCTCTGCCCAACCATTGTCAGCCCTGACTGCATAACATGAAAACAATGGAGCGTTTCTGGCCTAATGCGTGGCTATGTGACATATATTAAATATTGCATCAGAGGAGCTCACGATGCTGTCACTCTGATAATGCCTTTTGCCAGCATCAAACCAACCACAAATGTCTCCGAAGCAAATGATTCCTTAAAGGTATTCCTGTATGGTAAATGATTTATAGTGACTGCATTGTTAAAAACAGCACTTAAGGGAAGACTGGTTAAAGTAAATATAAGTCATGGTGAAAAAGCTTGTAGCATTATCCAAGGCCGTCTCAATGCATATTAATACCAAGACTTGTTAATGGATACAGAGGGCTCAGGAGGGCTATAGTTTGAAAACAGATCTGTCACATTCATTCTATAAAGTCAATATATGACAAAGTAAGTCATACATCTATCTCTCTCTCTCTCTCTCTCTCTCTCTCTATATATATATATATATATATATATATATATATATATATATATATATATATATATATATATATATATATATATATATATATAAAAACACCCAGCACGCCCCTGCGGGCGGTTTATCCTTCAAGCTCGGGTCCTCTACCAGAGGCCTGGGAGCTTGAGGGTCCTGCGCAGTATCTTAGCTGTTCCCAGGACTGCGCTCTTCTGGACAGAGATCTCCGATGTTATTCCCGGGATCTGCTGGAGCCACTCGCCTAGCTTGGGAGTCACCGCACCTAGTGCTCCGATTACCACGGGGACCACCGTTACCTTCACCCTCCACATCCTCTCGAGCTCTTCTCTGAGCCCTTGGTATTTTTCCAGCTTCTCGTGTTCCTTCTTCCTGATATTGCTGTCATTCGGAACCGCTACATCGATCACTACGGCCGTCTTCTTCTGTTTGTCTACCACCACTATGTCCGGTTGGTTAGCCACCACCATTTTGTCCGTCTGTATCTGGAAGTCCCACAGGATCTTAGCTCGGTCATTCTCCACCACCCTTGGGGGCATCTCCCATTTTGACCTCGGGACTTCCAGGTTATACTCGGCACAGATGTTCCTGTACACTATGCCGGCCACTTAGTTATGGCGTTCCATGTATGCCTTGCCTGCTAACATCTTGCACCCTGCTGTTATGTGCTGGATTGTCTCTGGGGCATCTTTACACAGCCTGCACCTGGGGTCTTGCCTGGTGTGATAGACCCCAGCCTCTATGGACCTCTCAGAGCTTGTTCTTGTGCTGCCATGATTAGTGCCTCTGTGCTGTCTTTCAGTCCAGCTTTGTCCAGCCACTGGTAGGATTTCTGGATATCAGCCACCCCCTCTATCTGCCGGTGGTACATACCGTGAAGGGGCCTGTCCTTCCATGATGGTTACTCGTCTCCCTCCTCTTTCTTGGGTTTCTGCTGCCTGAGGTATTCACTGAGCACTCGGTCAGTTGGGGCCATCCTCCCAATGTATTCTTGGATGTTCGTTGTCTCATCCTGGACTGTGGTGCTGACACTGACCAGTCCCCGGCCCCCTTCCTTCCGCTTAGCGTACAGCCTCAGGGTGCTGGACTTGGGGTGAAACCCTCCATGCATGGTAAGGAGCTTTCTTGTCTTTATGTCAGTGGCTTCTATCTCCTCCTTTGGCCAGCCTATTACCCCAGCAGGGTACCTGATCACGGGCAGGGCGTGTTGATGGCCCGGATCTTGTTCTTACCATTCAGCTGACTCCTCAGGACTTGCCTGACCCTCTGCAGGTACTTGGTGGTTGCAGCTTTTCTAGCGGCCTCTTCATGGTTCCCATTCGCCTGCGGGATCCCCAGGTACTTGTAACTGTCCTCTATGTCTGCAATGTTGCCTTCTGGTAGTTCAATCCCCTCAGTTCTGTCTACCTTCCCTCTCTTTGTTACCATCCGACTACACTTCTCCCGTCCGAACGACATTCCAATGTCATTGCTGTATAGCCTGGTAGTGTGGATCAGTGAATCGATGTCTCGTTCACTCTTGGCATACAGCTTGATGTCATCCATGTACAGGAGGTGGCTGACAACTGCTCCGTTCCGTAGTCGGTATCCGTAGCCAGTCTTGTTAATGATCTCACTGAGGGGGTTCAGGCCTATGCAGAACAGCAGTGGGGACAGAGCATCTCCTTGGTAGATCCCGCACTTGATGGTGACTTGTGCTATGGGCTTGGAGTTGGCCTCTAGTGTTGTGCGCCACATCCCCATTGAGTTCCTGATGAAGGCTCTTAGGGTCCCATTGATCTTGTACAATTCTAGGCATTCCAGTATCCAGCTGTGGGGCATTGAGTCATAGGCCTTCTTGTAATCAATCCAGGCAGTGCACAGGTTGGTCAGTCTGGTCTTGCAGTCTCGGCTGATTGTTCTGTCTACCAGTAGCTGGTGTTTTGCGCCTCTGGTATTCTTGCCAATTCCTTTCTGTGTCCCGCTCATGTATTGACCCATGTGCCTGTTCATCTTAGCCGATATGATGCCTGACAGGAGCTTCCATGTAGTACTGAGGCAGGTTATTGGTCGGTAGTTGGAGCGGACCGGTCCCTCCTTGGGGATCAGGACTGTCCGACCTTCGGTTAGCCATTCCGGGTGTCTCTCGTTAACTAGCAGCTGGTTCATTTGTGCTGCCAGACGCTCGTGGAGTGCAGTCAGCTTCTTCAGCCAGTAGGGGTGAACCATGTCGGGCCCTGGTGCTGTCCAACTCTTCATACTGGAGACCCTTTCTTGGATATCTGCCACTGTGATGGTTACTGGACCCTGTTCAGGGAGGTCGCTGTGGTCTGCCCTCAGATCCACTAGCCACTGAGCATTGCCGTTATGGGTTGCGTCCTTCTCCCATATGCTCTTCCAGTATTGCTCGGTCTCCAGCCTTGGTGGTGCTGTTCTCTTATTATTATTGTTCCCTTGCCACTGAGAGTACACCTTTGCTGGTTCTGTGGAGAACAGCTGGTTTATTCTCCTGCCTTCTATCTCTCTGGTGTACCTCCTCAAGCGGCTGGCCAAGGCTGTGAGTCTTTGCTTGGGAGTTTCCAAGGTCTCAGGTATGGACAGCTTGCTATATTTCTTATGCACCTTCTTTATCGCACCTTTCTGCACCTCCGTTAGTTGGCTAACCTCCCAGCTGCTTATATATATATATATATATATATATATATATATATATATATCAGAGGTGGGACCAAGTCATTGTTTTGCAAGTCTCAAGTAAGTCTCAAGTCTTTATCCTCAAGTCTCAAGTCAAGTCTCAAGTAATGTCAGGCAAGTCAGAGTCGAGTCTCAAGTCACTGGTGTAAAAGTCCGAGTCAAGTCACAAGTCTGAAACTTTGAATTTCAAGTCCTTTCGAGTCTTTAAAAAAAACAAACGAAAAAATAATGTTGCAGTTATATGCTAAATGTAAATATTAGACCATGTAATTTTTAAATCTGTGTTTTTCTCAACACATGACAAAATAGTGAACTTAGAAAATATACACAAATTGTGAAATTGCACCTCTTTAAAATGCAGCTCAATTAAACCTAGCTCCAAGAATAATTTTCACCGACAGTTCTGAGATAAGCTGCATGTTATTCTTGGATGCGGTTGTAGGACCAGCTTTAAAATCGCATGACAAAAATATCATACACATTAAAAAAAACTGTATCACCAACGTAGCCTGGACAACATTTGCTAGTTAGATGAAGTCAGCTATCTCATCTTAGCATATTTATATGCATATTTATAATTATACGGTTCTTGGAGTGAGTGCATACACTCATGAAGTTTAGTAACTTCAGGTCACTGCAACAAGCCCAGGTACAGTTTACCGACGGATGGGTACAGGACCTTGAAATGCACCGTGTAGAACGAAAGACCATCGTACGTATCATAAGTTTACCAGTCTCACAAATTGTCGTCATAAATACACATTCCTTAACCGTTTATTAATAGGACCTTTGAGCTCAACGGTAATTAATTAGTAGTGGAAATAATTTCTGGTACCCATCACAGAAATGTAGCAGTGACAATAATATTGTATGCTGTAATCGTACTGGGCAATTAGTGATACAAAAAACCTGTTTTATCCTGTGAATAAAAGTTTTTGTCAATGTACCATAATAACAGAAGCGAAACGCAATATTGTGTCAGGACAATTCACTATTTATGCACAATAAATAAAGGAGCATAGCGCGACAATTTCTGTTCTTGCTTGTAACCTATATCACCAATTATGTTATGAAAATGACGTATTAACTACTAAAAAACACTGACCTTCGTGTAAATGCTTGGAGCAGACTAACCTGTGAGCTGGAGTGTTCTGGGACGTTATATTTGATCTTTGAATGGCTGCAATCCAGGCCATCCGTCGCATCTTTGTTACTTCGGAAACATGAACAATTTCTCTTCAACGACGTAATCCGATAACAACCGATCTCTTTACCCGTCGGCTTCCCGTGGCTGTCATGCGACCGGCTATTGCAGTTAATAATACAACAGCTTCTTGACATTTTTGTGTTTCTTTTTATCGCTGTATAACTGATTTTAATTGAAAGCCTGCGTGCGCTAGTACCGCTTGCCACGAGTTCCCAGAATCATTTGCGGTTCTACCCGTGAATGACGTCACATTTTCAATCTCTATATAATATGCATGCTAAATTTTATATTTGGGGTAAAATATCAAGTCTTTTCAAGTAAACCGGTTCAAGTCCAATTCAAGTCCCAAGTCATTGGTGTGAAAGTCCAAGTCAAGTCACAAGTCTTAGAACATTTTTTTCAAGTCAAGTCTAAAGTCATAAAATTAATGACTCGAGTCTGACTCGAGTCCAAGTCATGTGACTCGAGTCCACACCTCTGATATATATATATATATATATATATATATATATATATATATATATATATATATATATATATATATATATATATATATTTTTTTTTTTTTTTTTCCCCCCCCCACCCAGGGACGCCAAGCTAGGCGAGTGGCTCCAGCAGATCCCGGGAACAACATCGGAGATCTCTGTCCAGAAGAGCGCAGTCCTGGGAACAGTTAAGATACTGTGCAGGACCCTCAAGCTCCCAGGCCTCTGGTAGAGGACCCGAGCTTGAAGGATAGACCGCCCGCAGGGGCGTGCTGGCTGTTTTTTTTTTATATATATATATATAGGGGGTTCATTTTTGTAAGTATTCTGAAAAAGATCACTTCTATAAGGTAAAACACATGTTGTGTGTTGTTGAAAATTAATCGATGCTTCAGAGTAAGAGTTTATTCCATTTTGACATTGCTATTCCTGACAGGAAATCAATACGTCTCTCATAATATTTTAGTACAATGCACCTCAACTACTGATTACAGTTTCACGAACTCAATAGCATCAACTTTCATTAGGTGTATAAAGTTACCTGATATACCATTTTGATATAACAGCCATCTAATCATCTGTCACTGGAACAAGAAAGGAAGCAGTGGCTATCTATCAGCCTTTGGTTTGGCACTGGTGACTTAACAATGCAATAATACTAAACTCGAGACACAGGTATTGTTCAACCCATAACATATTTCCTTCTATTCAGCTTTCACAAATTATCTCCAAACAGTGGTCACAATCAAAAAGGAGGGCGGTACAAATAGTTGCATGTTGTGAAAGCAACTGACTGCTTTGTCCGTCTTACCTTCCTCTGTGAGCCGAGATTGTAAAGGTCCAAAACATTAGCGTGTTGACAAAATGATGGATGGAGCATGGTAAAGTGGTTAGGGATTATAAAAGCTGTGAAAACTTCTTCCAAAGCACAAAGTCCTCCGCGCTGAATTCAGCATTGATACATCCTAATTGGAAAATCAGACCCTTGGCATCAGAACACAAAACCACAGATGCAATGTGTTGAAACACAAATTTCCCTCAGATGACCGTACACACAATCACTCTCTAGCCATGAATTATTAAATCTGCAATGATTTCAAAATATATAACATATATTATAGCCTTAATATACAAATTATAAATAAATAAATACAATTATAATGTAATTATTTTAAAATAAAAGACTATATTTTAAATTACCATTAGATTTTTTTGTAAAAGAGTCTTCTAATAAGTAAGTCTGAATCAATTAACTTTAAGCTGTCACTTTAAATAAAGTATAGAAAAAAAAACCTCAATAAGGATCTGTACACTACCCACCCAGCTGATAAGATGGTTATCAGATTGCTTGGATTATGAAAGAAATAGTCATTTAAACTTGCTGTTTCCACATGTAACAATTTAGGTTATTACATGTCATCACTGACATGAAGACCTGGGCTCCTAGCAGTCCGGCAGCAAACTTAGCTAGTTTGCTTTAGCCCACAGGAAGATGGCTCAGGTGTTACAGAGTTGTGTCTTCCTAGGAGGAAAATCCTAACAAATTAGTTGCTAACTAACCAGTGTTAGTTTGTTAGGACCACTGTAATGATTAAACATGCAAGCTTACAACCAAACCTACTTAGTTAGCTGCCTTCGTGACTAGCATAAAAGGCATCTCTCTCTCCTGGGCTAACACTGGTTGCTAGGGAAAGATATGTATCCCCTGACCTGCTGGCGAGTGGCCCCTGGAGGTTGTTTGCTGTCACCGACTGAAATTAATAGCAAAGAGGTATAAGGTGAAATAAAAACCTCCTGTGATTAGTTTAGCTGCTAGCTCCTTGCCAGGGTCACCCATAGTTTTGATGGATGACACAGACTTGTTAGCAAACACTACTCAAGAGTAGTAATCAAACTGTGAAGAGTGCAACTCAAACGGGAAATGAAGACCATTCGCCTTCAAAGTAAAAGTTGTGTCTTATGAGTGCACCCAACATGGATCAAAAGGTGCAGCTTTTAATATGAAGGAGAAAGGTCTCCGTTTCTGGTATGCTTCGCAAAACATATTTTTCTCTTAAAAATTGGAGGTGAGCAGTTGTTATTATTACTTTGGTATTAGTTTATATTTTTATCGTTCAGAATTAGTTTGGCATTGTGGCTGCTTTAGCCCAGAAGCCTGGCAGAAAGGAGATGGAGCAATGGTCACTGACAGTTAATGAGACAGTGTTGGTTCTCGTCACGTACTCTGGCTTTCATGAACAGTCCAAAAGCATCCTTTTAGGTTAACTGGTGATTCAAACTTGGCTGCAGGTGTGACTGTGAGTGTGAATGGTTGTGTGTCACTCTGTCTTGGCTCTGTCATGGTGACCTGTCCAGCATGTACTCCACCCTTCACCAAATGAAAGCCAAAATACCTCCAGCACTTCAAAACTGTCTTACAAGGTTTTTCACCAGAAAGCTATGTATAATGTTAAGTGAATTCATTAAAGTTCACTGTGAAATCAAAGACTCTGTGTCGTGGAAAATAAAAATGCTAACAAAATGCTGATAGGTTGAAAATTATGCATAATATTACAGAAAGGAAAGTCTTGTAAAATGTGCAAATCTCTAAATGCACATATTTTTAGAGCTACTGATCAGTAGCACTATATTTTTCATTACTCTAACTTCAAACTTGCTTAGATAGTTGATGAAGTATAAACAACAAGAGTATACAAAATCTGAGGTCAAACTTCACAAGGATTCTTCAGTCTCCACTAGAGGTCTCTGTGGCTCACCCCCTTCTCCATACATCATATCCCTTCTTAGACACATGTATACACATTCCCCTGTCTCACTAGTGTAAACACTGAAGATCCTGCAGGATAATTGTCACCATGACTGTAAGTAGAAGCAAACATTTGTTTAAACAATTTATCTATTTAAACTTAAACTGTACCAGATCAGATCAAAGCAGCCTTTAAAGCCAGTCAGGAAACTTTGTCATTAAGAATATTTCAAAATCCATTTGTAACTTTGAGAACATAAATTAACCCAGTGACCCAGAATCTCACATTTTCTGAATAGCCCGAACAAGCGTGGTTCAAAATGAGTCAAAGACTTAGGTCTCACAGAAGAATGAACTACAAGCTTGAGCAGAGGTAGGATGCCTGGCGTGGCACAGCATTTTTCACACACTGGCAGCATGAGGGATGTGGGTCACTTAGCGAGTGGCCAGGATTCAAAACAAAGAAAAGGCCCAAGCAATGGGGTCCACAGGATAAATTTGTCAATGTCTTGTGCCTTAAGGCACCCAGCCTCGCCTGACCCCAACCTCCATTCTCAAGATAAATACCTCTGTCACCATTCACCTTCAGTCCCTGGACACAAATTTAACTTGTCATCCATCATCCTTGTGCAGAGGTATAATTTTCCCCCCTTCCAGTAATGAGTTTAAGACCTCCAAACAGGCCAGGGATGGGACATAGCCGCAGAACATGACAAAGCATTTCGCAAACCAGATTTTTTTTTTTTTGCGTGTGTGTGTGTGGTTGTTATTTGTATAAAATGACTTGATCTCACACTCCCCACCAGAACACTTGCCAACTGGATAAATGATTGACTGTGACATTCATTGCAACTGTGGGTCCATACAAAGTTCAAGCCGTGTAAGGTGTAAAGCTCCGGGTATTTGTTTCTCTCAAATGGCCACGGCTGACAACCTTGTATGATAATGTGCCCACTGTACATCAACTTAATTGACACTTAAATCTGTCAGTAGCCTTACAAATGCCGACCTTCTTTGGGGAACAAATCCTTTTTAATGTGCATTCTTTGTGAGTGATCGTACATGTGTGAGTGTGGTGGGGGTTCATGGGGGAGGGGAATGAGGGAGTGAGGATACCGAGGAGATAAAGAGAGAAAGCTGTCAAGATAAACAGCACAGTAAAAACAGAACTCTTATCTCGCCTGTACATAAAGCAAGCAGCATCTTTAGCACAAGTTCTAATACTGGTGAATATTTCTATATAAAGTCCTCTAATACAGCCACGGCTGCTGGCCAAGAGCTTGCGCTAAGCAAGAAAATCAAATTGCTTCCAAATCCCTTTTCACCTGTCTGATTAGGATATTTTTGCCATGTAATGTTATTAGCAGCCTGGTTAAAATGGAGCCGCTGTGCACTGGGGGTTGGCTTATTAATTGTTGTTTTCGTGTCACCACTGCTGTGTGCACCCAGTGATTTAATCAGCTAAATTCACTGCCATGGGAGCCGCGGTTCGGGCCAGGTTTGACGCTATAGGTGTAATAATAATATATTGCCAATGAACCTGTCATTACAATTCATTTCTGAGAATGATTTACATATATGTAGGACAAATAACCCTGATTAGCCAAATGGGAAGAAGTTATTATCTCACTGCTTCATTGCATAAATGCAGGCGTTTCATTAATTCAATCTTCACTTGCTCCTCGTGGCCCCTGAATGTCTGTCATCGAGAAAGACTGCTTTGACTCGCCGACAGTTTATGGCAAAACAGCAGCCCTGTTATTCAATGGACATCGATAAGCACTGAGCTGTGTGCGCGCCTTCTGCTTGATGCTCGAAGGGCAATAATGACCTGGGGGTAGCAGCTTCTTTCTATCTCCCTCACAGGTACAATCTTGTTTACCTCAATCCCCCACAGACTCAAACCTTTCACTCCTTAGAGACCTGATCTGGCTTCTTTATCCTCACCTAAGTCACCTCCCTGGCCCCTTTCTCTAATCACACAGCATCTCGCTACTCTAAAGCTCCATGTTATCTGAAGGGACAAGGCCTCTGGTACTCGCCACAATTAACCTGGGGCCTTGTTACCAAAACACTCAGTGCAGCAAGTCAGTCTCCATGGGCGAATAGTGCAAATGAGGCCTGGCTACCTTGCATTCATTAATGATGTTAATGCTAATGGAAAAGACCCAACACGGCATGCATACGCCTGTAGAGTCTATCTGTACGCTTCCTACCAGGTGCTAAAGTGCGAAGCTGACTGACAAATTAAAAGGCATAAATCTGTTTTAGTGTCCAAAACAGGTGAGATTCGGGTCAGGTGAGATATCTATGTGATCATAAAAAGATTCTCGTGTTGTTATAAATCCCTTTCCCAATGTGAAAGGATTGCAAATTCAGGCTTCTGCAGCAATATTTCCTCACAGCCAATCCGCTGAATGACAACAGACAGCCTCAGTGATGCAGAGAGGGGCGGACAGAGATGGATGGATCGATAGGCGACTGCATATGCAGACGTGCCTATTGATAAACTCCTGCTGACAACAGGCGAACACTTTGGGCTCATTGGTGGAAATGTCAGTCATGCTGGCCATTAGTTTGCATGCATTTCAGGTCGGATGTCCTCAACCTGCGACCATGGGGTACTAAGGCCAGCCCACAAGGCCCGTAACATGCCAAAACACTTTTTTATCACTTGTCAGATTGAATTCCACTCGGTGTCAGTCCAGGCTTCTCTGCTACTGTATGTGACAAGGAGTGAGACAGCCTTGGTATTTGACAGTGATGAACAGATAGTGCATACGATCAACTGAAATAGGTCTGATGTTGCTCTTCTCTGAACTCACTGTACAACGCAACAATGATGCTTTTTTTTTAAAATTATGTAGCCAATCGAGGGTTAATTTCTTTCATTTATGGATCATTTGTAGACTGGCATCTAAATCTGTTTTGTAACATTGCTGACGACTCAAAGCACACAGTTAGTCGATAAAAAGCTCAAGCACAAGTTGAAGCTGAGAGAATGTCCTCATATATGTTTTATCTATCTGCATTCAAACATTCAAACAAAGTTAATGAGTACCTGGTAATCAGTCTGGCACATTTAGTGCTACTCTAATTTCACACAAGAGTTCGTGGAAACTAAAATCGAGCCACTCCTGGTCATATATTTACAGAACGAGAAGAAATGTGACTCCAATCAGCCACATTGGACTGCAGTGTATTGCTATTGTTTGTCTACCAGCTGTAAATATTGTAGTTAAAGGTCCGATTGCTTGTGTAAAATAAAATATCAGACTTGTCTTTTTACACGTCAAATAATGCCAGATGCATTTCTAGTCGACACTGTCTTCGATTTGACAAATCAGCATAAACTCTAGGTCATTCTCTGTTCACTGACAGGTAATGGCTCATCACTGTAAGAGCTCCCAACAAGCTGGAGACTGGAGAAGTCATGTTTGTATTCTAACAAGGCCGTTCTGGGTTGGGAATGGCAGTTGAATCTAAATTCTGCTCAGGGAGCACAGAGAAAAATGCCTGATGAATTTGTCAATACTGCAGGAGTGATGGGACTCATATGTGTGTAATGGACTGGATGCTTCTCAGTACAGATTGCCCGTTGAGATAGAAAATTATAATGAATGGCACGGAGGAGCATGGCTGTAGAAAAATAAGGTTTCACCTTCTATTTAAGGACATGACATTGTTGGTTAAAGTCTTTTTTTAATGGTTTTGAGCCAAATTAAGACATATGTTGCAGAATAGTCATTTAAGGTTAGAAAATAGTCAATGGCGCCTCTGAAAGCTCATCATAACTGAAGATTTAGGGTTTGTTTAAACAAAAATGTCAATACAAACAAATCATAAGCAGTCCCGTAGAACATCTAAAAAGTATTTACACAGTAATCATAGAATTATCTGTTTATTCTGTGTAACGGCCAGCAGGGGGCGACTCCTCTGGCTGCAAAAATGCGTTTGATTTTATAGATTTTATGATTATGGAAAACCAAAGTTACCACATATAAATATGTGTGTAGAGGTTAACACATTTGCGTGTTATTGGAAGATTCCTTGTTCAGGACTGCAAGGCGATAAAAAATTCCTGGAAGGGCTGTGTCAGGAAGGAATAAGAGTCTGTGCCACATCAAATGTGTGAATCTATCCGATGTAGTCACCCCTTGTAAACAATGGAGTAACAAAAAGAAACTTTATTGAATACAGATAAGTAGGCAATAAAGCAAATTATAGCCCGATTCAGAGTAAAGACAGCAATAAAGCAGGAAATTCTCATCACAAGTTGCTACTGATTGATGTTCAGTGTGTCCTTGCTTTCTCCGTCAGATCCATGCCTTGTCTTTCACCTCCACCTTAAAAGCACCAAGTTGCATTTCTATATTTACCATTTGAGCCATTATTTGGTTATGTTAAGATATCTAACTTTTTTATATTTTGTCACTGGGGTTGTCCCTATCTACATTTAACTATCTATAAATATCGATATAATATCTATATATCATTCATATTATATTAAAAGTGCTAAAAACATACACAAACAATACACCTTTTTATAATAAACAGCTATTCTAACTTTATTTATCACATTTATATCATTATTTTGATTGTGGGTCATCTTCTGTTGTTTTAAAATGTGCTATTTTAATGAAATTCACTTGACTTGGAACTCATGCAGCACTTCATTTTGTCTCCATCAATCTTTTTCGGCTTTACCTGAATATTAACTGTGTAACTGTGGAATAATCTCTGGGTGTAAAAACGTAGTCAGACCTTTTAGACTGTATTTTTAGAAAAGTAACCCTACAGCTGTGCAAACTTTTTTTACTGAGAAAACACTTTTGT
Organism: Maylandia zebra; assembly: GCF_041146795.1. NCBI lineage: Eukaryota > Metazoa > Chordata > Actinopteri > Cichliformes > Cichlidae > Maylandia > Maylandia zebra. Next base: position 19,308,858 of record NC_135174.1, on the reverse strand, counting down.
ATTACATGGTTTTACATGTTGTTGAATAAAATAAGTACTGTTAGGTGATGGTGAAGTAGGTGAAGTAATGCGTAGTGCAAGGGGTTATTGTACGAAATTCAGTAATCACATTACACTTACAATTATGTTAAGTACATGTGTAGATTCATTCCAAACAGTTCTCATTTTCCCTCATTTTTCCGAACTCGTAATATAGGGACTCGTAATATTCCGACGATTTGTCACCTAGCGTAAAATAGGGCTGTTCGATATAACGATATATATCGGATGACGATATAAAAACGTCTATCGTTTCATTTTACGCTATAGTTTGTTTCGTGGTGTCGCAAAATAAACTGTTTACGACAATATTTTTTCATCGTTTTGATGGTCACTGTAGTGGCTATATTAATTTCTTAAAGTTCTCTCTTTCTCTTATATTTAATATAACCACACTAAGGACTGACAAACGCCTGTTTTTATGCATTGTGGTTAGCAACAACGACGGTAACAGCATCGCGTGTCTGCTTGTTTATGTACCACATAAACCTTTCACAATAAAGCTCAAGATCCTGTTGAGACTTTTCAAAATAAACTGAATCACATGAAAGAGCAGATTATTTACAGATAAGAATTAAAAAAGAGCCGCCAGGTGCTAAAAAATAGACCTTAGACTCAAACGTTAGAACAGGCTTTTCCCTGCAGCACGCCGTGTAATAAATACTCACAAAGAAAACGGCGGCCGTTACAACTTATGTCTAAAAATGTATAGTTTCATGCATCGGTTAAAACACTCGACTCCAGCAACATGACGCGCAGCAGGAAACACTTCCCGCAAGTCGAGCTGCCCGAGATTCACAGAATTTACAGAAAATGTTACATTTTTGTGATTTATATCGTTATCAGGACGATAGAATTCTTATATCGGGATATGAGATTTTGGTCATATCGCACAGCCCTAGCGTAAAATGTTACACTTTGGGAGTGAGAATGTGTTGCAGCCATCTTACTTAGGTTACAGAGGTTACTCTTTTAAATTAAGGGCAGACAGAATTCTTCTTGCACTAGACTACAATCATATGATTTTGGTTCGAGGAAAACAGCAGAGCAGTCCATAACTTTTAAAGAATGGAGATATGGACATTTATTTTGCTCTTGCACAAAAGGACAGGGGCACAATGGTAACACTGCACTGGCTTTTTGCAAGCATCTGGACAGTAACAAGTAACAAAGGCAGTTAGCACAGCATTCAAGGCTCCATTTCTATCCATACATGTTTCTACACTAGAATCATTGTAGCGATCACTTTGAAGTCTGGTTTTGAGCTGGTTTTCAACTTTGCTTTGTGTTGCCAGTTTTGTGATCATACCTAACACCTAAACAAAAAGAAATCATATGTGTGACGGTGCATTTCAGGTCATCTTACAGGGTAATGTGAAAGTAATAAAATGAGCAGTGTCCCATTACTTGGAAGAAAAGTAATGTGTAATGCATCACTTTTTTTTTTCATTACAACCCCATCACTGCAAATAGATAGGCAATAAAATAAATTATGAGCATAAGCAATAAGGAAGCGCTTCATGTGTGAAGTTTTTATGTTTTTTTTTTTTAGCACTGGATGGTTTCATAGTTACAACTTACAAGTTACAAAAGGGTTTAACACAGAAGCAGGGCTGTAAAAAAGGTTTGAGTAAAACCTTGGATGAATAATAGACTGCTTCCCAAGCAGCAGCACTCTTGGTGGTAGGAGGTTAATATTCTCACATGTCATTAGGTCTGCTGGCTCGACTGATGGCTCATTGAATCAGGCAGCAAATGATTTCCTCATGCTGCAGAGGACAGAGCACTTCAAAGGGAAGGGGCTGAGGTCAGGACAGCACTCCGCTTTGATTAATGACCGGGGCTCAGCAGAGGTTGCCTGTAGGTAAGAATGTGACGGTGAATTGGATGTGAAGGGGACCGACTTTTGAGCTAGATTTGACCCACCTCCAGAAAAAAACTTGCAGATACCATCACACAAGTTGGTTTGATGGGTTGTGACTGGAAAACTTGCCTCCTCTGGCTTATACAATCATTAAAATTAAACACGCTGAGTGACAGGATTAGCTGATATCATTTTACACTTAAATAATCAATACAGAAATATCTGCTATCACTTTTAAATGTAAATCTTATGTATGTCTTTATGAAAGACACATTGAATTAATGCTTTAAAAATAACTATATGATTGTTTTAAGACTTCTCTGGGACTTGAACACACCACCACCTGGGTTTCCAGTCTCTTGGGCCCCATTATCACCCTCCTTATGAGTTTTTGACTCAGCAGAACAAAACGTGACCACCTCAATCTTTGATCTCTCACACGCTGACACAAATCCTTTCAAGCCTCTTAACGTTCCTCTGCTAAGGTAATTAGCACTAATTAAAAGGTTTCCAGCTGCCTTGTGTGCATTTTTTTGTTCCTCTGTAGCACATTGTCCTCACAGGTGCATTTCCTATGTTTACTGTGGGCACGTCATTCACATTCCTGCCCACTTGTTCACAGTGCATGATCAAGGAGATCAGGACTATTGTTTGGAGATGATAAAGGAGTAAAATACCCAATTTGCTGCCGAGGGGAAGCCATTATATGAGTTCAACACATCTGAGAAAAGACTTTTCAAGGACTCAGTGAAGATAATCCAAGTGAGAGGAGTGACTTGACAGGAGCTTAATTTCTGTCTGTATTTGAATCAGTATGTTTGCTTTCTCTATTTGTTTAATAGCCACAGTTTCCTTGTTTTGATCATAAAAAGTTTTACTGGCTCACTTTCTCGCAATCTAATCCTTTTTTTTCCAACCTGGTTGCTTGCTTGCAGTGAAAACAGATTATACTTCCTGAGTGACTAAGTATTTCCTGTTGCCTTACCTCTCCATTATTCAAAAAGAACCAGCTAGCCACATGACGGCCAATCTTGTAAATTCACTTGCAAGTCAAGGAGCCCATAAACATCATTAACCATCATTTCCCAGCCCACTTCAGCTACATGTGAAGTGTTCTTTATTGTGTAATGAGCCAAGAATCTGAAAAGATTGCCACTTCAAAGCCTCTCTTGAAAGCTGTCGCCCATGCAGCCTGCTGACATGTCAAGCTGGGATTAAACGTCCCCCATAATCATTTCTTTGTTTTCAAATGAGCCTATTGTTTATCTGCACCTTGGGTGACAGCCATCAAGGGCACACAGCACTGCAGCGGCACAGGAACTGGCGAAACAGATACTTAATGTACTTGTAAAGTATTAACTTCAGCCAATATTCAAGTTTTTTTCCCTCTAGTTTGGAGATGTTTGTAGCTCTTGGAAATTCTGATTTAGATTTGTACTACTGCCAGGATTTTCTGCCAAAAAAAAGGCAATTTAGGAGATTTAGGAGAAGGAAATATTGATATGCATATCATTTTGGAATGGATGAGGTACTTGTTGTATTTATTAGCTGGCCTCAGAAAGGGACGAAATACTCATGTACATCATACAAAATTAAATCATCTTTACTCTTTTTCTCTTTTCTTTTACAAGCCATTTTAAGTGTTATTTAGAGCACACAAGAGCGACTATAAGTCTTATTCAAGTCTTAGGTCTATTGTTATGCAGGGAGATGCTCCCTCCATCGAGTCTTGGAAAAACAGGTCTTTGTCTAAGACCAGCAGTGTGTCATCAGCGCTGGGCCTCCAGTGAGGCAGACATATTGAGCCTAGGCAGCAGGGGGACATTTCTCAGAGCCTTTAAGAACTACAGTAAATCTTCAAACAATTTATGCAAACAAAGGCCGCTGTGTAAGGAGGGAGAAAAGACACAGGAAACAGATGAATAAGCAACATCTATTACCAGGACCTGACCTTGAGAGGCCTGGACCAAAGCACACATTTCACACCAAATGACTGCAGATTGGGTCTGACAAGCTTGCAGAGGAAAGGTGAGGTGAGCCCTCACAAGGTTACCCCCCATACATTTCTTGGGAGGCGAGAAAAGTTGGAGAAGACAAAGAGGATGATATGAAAAGAGGTGAGAGGTTAAGAAGTTATGAATGACTTATCAGGATAACAGATGTTGGCTTGTTTTATCGATCCATTCATTTTCTTCCGCTTATCCAATTCGGGGTCACGGATAGAGAAGGTTGGAGCCTATCACAGCTAAAACTTAAGTTGGAGACCAGATTATTCCAGGCAAAGATTCACACGTACAGCCAATAAAGAATCATCTTTTAACTTAACTTACATGTCCGAACTTTGACTTCAGCCTGTGGTGTTTGCATGGAGAGAACATGTAAAATTCACAAAAGACCCAGCCGCTGGATTCAGACCTTCTTGCAGTAAAGTAACAATGTTAACTACTGCATCACTCTGCTGCTTTGACTTGTAATGTGAGGCGAAATGCCACAGTCTGAGCATCAATGACATACAAGAGTAACATGGAAATGTATGGCTAATTAAATACTATTTAGAAATAGGGAAAAAGATCAATAATAAACAGGAAAATCCTGGTTTTCACACAGATCTGTGTCTTTGAGAATTATACCACATTCATGATATCATACAGACTCAAACTATAGCTGTAATTTTGAAAAATCACAGAGGAACTCTACAGTGTCTATAAGAAGTAATAAATAGGTTCACAAGTGTAAACAGTTACCAATCATAGGCAGTTCAGTGAAATTCAAATACTACGAAGAAAACATCAATGCTGCTGCATTAAGGACCCTTTAAAGTTTGCTTATTTCTAGTTAAACTTGTAAGCAGTTTGCTAAAAACTTATTTGGGCTACATTTCCTGTGAAGATAACAGTCTTCTAATATAAAGGCAGTGCTACTCGCATATAGGTGTACAAAAAAGTAATCAATCATCAAGCAATTCAACGATGGCTATCATAATCATCTCCTATCTACTCTTGTTTGCATTCATGTTATCAGAGTTGTGAAAAAATGGAAGCCATTGTGGTTAAAAGCACAGGGGACAGCCACACTGACTCAAATAGCTCCCAGTAAACACTTAAAATTGATCTCCCTACAACATAACCTGAGTGATGACGTGCATTTGTACTGAGCAAAATAATAGATTCCTCCTTTTTGCATACCAAACACATGACACACAATTAATTAAATCTGAGTCACCTCCGATTAGCCGGCAAAGAAAGAGGTGCTAAGCCAGGTCTGCCTACTACTGACAGCAAATGGAAATGGACAAGGGCAGAGTGCAGTGAAAGTTTTACATCAGCATTACCGTGATCAGACCACTAATGCAACAAAGTCATTTATTCTATGAAGAAGAAATGCTGCTTTTCTGGTTTAAATCATTATAAATTGAGTACTTTTTGTCAAAATATCACTGAGTACTAAGAAAACAGGGCAAAGAAACACAATTCACAACAACAGTTACCTTGAGGTGCTTTATAATGTGAGGTTAAGACCCTACAATAATACATAGAAAGCAGATAAAATGACCCCCTATAGGCAAGTGCTTTGGTGACAGTGGGAAGGAAAAACTCCCTTTTAACAGGAAGAAGCCTTCAGCAGAACCAGGCTCAGGGAGCAGCCCTACTAACTGTTTAGTTCCATTAATACAATTTTAAGGAAATAAAAAAAGATCAATAAATGAACAGTTTGTCTTGTGATATACATATCTCACCAGTATGTATTTATTTAGAGCAATGGTAGCAAGGACCAGTGAACAATGCTAATAAAGTGCCTGTACACAGGCCACTAACTGGGAGCTATTAAAATCTTTGTTCTCCAGGAGCATAACTGAAGGCCTAACTGAAGTATTGAGCCTTTTAATTTAAAAAAAGCACCTATGAGTTTTTTCCATGACTAACTTTTCTATGCTCTGGATGCTGTTGCAAGAAAAAAATGCGAAATAATAACCAGCCTTTTTCTGCACCGATTGTCACAACATTAAGAGACACTGCAGACTTTTTACTGCTGGAGGGGACCGAATTCTAAGGCATTACTCACAATAATGCATATGTTATAATCACAGAGAACTTACTTAAAATTCAATTCACTTTGGCATCATTATCATGTATCAACATAATGAATGACTCCTTCAGAGTATGGTAATTATAATTTGATAAATCATCAGCAGAAAATTAACTAGATGTCAAAACATTCATTGGGAAGGGTGATGAATCGAGGATGATTGTGGTGATGAATTGTGTTAATCTGCGCAGTATGTATCCAGTGAAATGGCTAAACAGCCCAAGATGGATGGAGCACAGAAGCTGCAAGGTCAGACCACAAAGCTGCAGGAAGAAGAGAAAAAAGGAAAGCGGTGCCTGCGTGAATGTTTTATTATAGTCGATAATTTTCTCGTTTTTGTTTCATTAATACTAATCTGTTGCGGGTAGTGTTGAAACAATTAGTCGATTAAAATTAGGAATCCATGGGTGGATCAAGAGGAAATTAATCACCATTAAATTTAAATGATTTGTTTATTATTTTACATTATTTATGACACAGAGATGAACTATAGCGAATCTCAGCTACTTGAGTGTGAGAATTAGAAAACAAATAATATTATTACGTTTTAGAGGTAATGTCACCTGGAGGTCTTGGGACTAACCAAAGTTTTATCATTTCAAAGATCTATTTGACCTGTTATACTGCAGCTATAGATGGACCGTGCATTTAACTGGGCTAATACTAAAAATACCGGCAGCAAAAAGCCCCCCACCCCCATCTTCCACCCAGCCATAATCGTGATTCCCTTTTGGATGTGAAAGATGTGGCTGCTAAGTGAGAGAGGTCAAACATGAGTCCAGATATTTATTACATGTGCTGAAACCAGATGGAGGCAACACATTCATCACAGCACCGTGTCACTGAGGTAACACCCGTTCCACATAAAAAGCGGCTCCCTCTTCTCAGCACGGCCACTGGCCTCTGCTGGTATTTACAGTGACCAAGCCTGCGTTGGTCCGGCAGCCAGTTGCCTTAATCATCTCCACCTTGCGCTGCCTGGCTCTCACTGACTGTGGTTATTTTTAAAACTTTTGCTTTTATCAATACTTTCTGCTCTGCAGCTGGAGATATATTAAAGCCACAGCAGGGCAAAGAAGGGCGTTTCTGACACTTGCTCCCTCATTTATCAGTCCCCTTCATAGGCCCCGTCAGTGACAATGAAAAGATTTCACAATACCGCTAGGCAGAAACTCATTCCACCAGTCATCCATCACGCTCAGCCCAGCGGCCGTTCCACTGACCTAATCGGTAATGCCTGGCTGAATGCTGGAGACTTCTTGAAGCCCCCTCCCCTTCATTAGGCCTAGTTAGAATGAGGCAAGTCATAGGGCTGAGTCTTGTTACTGGGTGGGACCTGCATGCTTTGCAGTCTCTTCCCATTTTGACAATAGAAGCCACATCATTATTTTAAAGCAACTGATGTCCATGGCCCTTAAGCCCAGGAGAGGCTGCAGTATTGCCATCCATCACTGCAATGCTCTTGGAAAAGCAATCATAATTTCAATTTTTAGTATGATAAAAAGATTTATTCATTCGTGTATCCTTGAAAGAATAAAAAAAGGAGTACAACAAATGAGCGGAAAATACACACCATTAACTATCCAATACACAAACGGCACATAAAACCACACCAACTGAAACAACAGCAATAAATATTTCACGGCGCTCCCAACAGAGATAATTTGTGTTTCATTTCAAAGTTATATTTTAGCTGGGAGGGGGGTAAATCTGTCTAAATCAGCCTCTCGCTGGCTCGGAGGACTTCTTCAGCAGTTCCCCATCTCCCACTGAGGGGCGGTAGGTTCAGGTTCATCCAGGTCACAGAGCTGCTGAGAGTTCGGTTCCAACTCTGTGGCTCTGCCAGCCCCGAGTTCAGGCAGCACTCTGTTGAACGTTAGTTAACACACAGGAGGACAGCGGAGGGTGTTGGGGTGGTGGTGGGTGTTCGGGACTGCTCTCTGACCCAACACTGGCTTTTATGGAGAGATAATTCCCTAACCCCCACAGCTGAGTTTTCTAGCACATCTCCCTTATCTGCAACACTCCTTTTGCTGCTCCATCTATTACAGCTGTCTAATGTGACCTGTCTCTTTTGTAAGTCACTCAAGGAAAACTGTGTGTACATCTTGCCAACATTTGGGTCAAATTAAATTTGAACAAAGATCTTCATTGTCTTATATCTAAAAAGAATGTAAAACACACAACACTTATCCTCTCAGTGCGGTGCCAATGCCATTAGGAAGGGAAATCAAGAAGCACTTTGGGCAACAGCGCAACTTCAGAGAAACACTCTACATCGGCTCGTTCGTTCAAACTAATTGGGCTGAATGGTTTTAACCATGTCCAAATTAGCCTTGAGACAGAACATTAAGAGACCCCAGATGAACTCCCAGACCAGCTGCAATCTGGGGATGTGAAGACTTTTCTTTTTCTTTTTTGGAAATCTTGTCAGTAAGAAATCCAAAACAGCCAAAACTTGACATGTTCACTGACTGCTGCACTTTGGAGGCTACAATTGGCACTAGTAGTGGATTAACCAAGAAGTAATGAGAGAAAAATAACCTTTGACTTAAACTATAGAGAACTGAAACTCCTGATGATTTTGAAATGGTTCTGTATTATTCTCTGATGTGCCTCGCCTTGTTTGTAGCCACAGGCAGAGTTGTTGTTTGTGGATGCTGTTTGGCAGAGGTGTTGAGGCTGTGAGAGCCCTGCTGATGGGCCAGAGGGTTTTTGCCTGACCTGTGTATATTCAGAATGACACGCAGGCGGATGCAGCGAGGTGTGTCACTGGTAGTGCATGGCAAAAACATTGTGATTTCACTTCTGTATGTATGACTCTGCATGCAAAATCAATTATAAAATTTACTTCTGGACCATAACACCTGTCAGGCTGTTCTTTCTTGTACTTCTTGTGTTTATTTATTTAGGTTTATTTATTTACTTGGTGGAATGGGTGAGCAGAAACTAAGAATCAAATGCAACCAAACACTGCAGTTCCTCTAGTGGCCAATGGTGTCACTCTTCATTAGCTGTCATGAAATGTCCCTTAGAGTAGAAATAAACACGTTTACTGGCTGGTACAAAAAATAATTTAGCTAATATAGCTAATTTACCATTTTTTACACTTGTAGCGGGGGAAAACCTTTATTAGTAACCAGTTTAATATGCGTGAAGTTATGGCTAACAGCTAGGTTTCACCTCTGCTAATTCCAACTCCCAACTGGGCCTTGACCATGCTAGTGGTGCTGGTTTCTTCTGAAACAGTTTTTGAATAGGTTAAAATTAATTTATAAGTTACAAAGCCATAATTAGCATGCATTTATGTCTGTTCAATGCACCCATACAGTGTTTGTATGCTACTTGTTAACCAAGCTTGCGCATGTTAGATAATAACTTAGCACGTCACCCCGTCATCTATATACAGTCACTTATGCCACAGAGAAATCAACATGGTTCCCCAAAAAAGGGGTGTCACATTGGCTTTGTACATGATAGAAACTCAAAGCTATATCTTAAATTGTTAAGAACACCAATTTGTTTTAGTGCTATAATGAAAAAGAAGTGCTAGCATGTTTAGTTGTCGTGTCAGAGTTGGTTGTTTCACCCTGATTAGGTTGAATTATCCTTGTGTAAACAAAGTCAGTACTGAAATGATGAAGGAAGTTATGTTCCAAAGAGTGAGCAACAAATACTCCCTAAACCCTGTGAGGCTAGTAATGCGCATATCCTATTATTCTGCTAACTATCAGCAATTATCTCCCTGTCAAAGCTCCAGGTGACAAATTCTCTCCATATCTCGCCTGGCACTATCATCAACCGGACATGAGCTTCATGTGATGGAAACTAAATCACTGGCTCTGCTCACAGCCCTGACAGACAAATGGGATGCCTTGGAAAACCGAGGCCCATCACTCTGGGTTGGGAAAGGAAAAAAAAGTCTCTCCCTCCCAGTTGACCTTTTTTTTTTTATTCGCTGAGAGGAGAGATTAAATACCACAGATTCTGTATGTATGGTCTGTTTCCAAAATATGAGAATTATTAATGGCTTTTGCAGAGGGCCCGTTTAATCTTCTGCCAAGTTGCAGTCATCGTTTTTACTTTGGGCTGGTTTTTTCTTACAGATGGTCCCAGAAAAACAGGAACTGTGCTTTATCCTTACAGCAAAGGCAAAGGAAGTGTGTGGGCTGAGTCTGGGCGGCAATAATATGACAGAATAATCATCCCTCTCGAGGCGACATAGCGTTATGATGCAAACATTATTTTAAAAATTTACCACTCTGCATGAATAGATGTGAACATTCTATATAACTGGCAAGGACGCCAAACACACTTAGCAACAAATTCGCTTCAGGGGACGCTTAATTGTTTCACACCTCCACCAAGGTTTTTCTTTTTGCCGCATGATCATTTTCACCAGCTGAGGATTAATATCCCATGTTGTTATCAGCACTGTGCTAGTTTGGACCAGAGATGTGAGAAAGCGCACCTCCCCTGAAGTGAGCATACCTACAGCCACATGCCACTTTTCACAAAGAGGCCACAAATCAAGTCCCAAAGCCAGAATGACGACTCAATCACAGGGGCTTGACACAACTAGTAAATTATTCTCTTGTCTTTTTGACCTCTTGGCCCATTGAACCTTGGCTGAACAACGTGCTTGCTTGATTTAAAGAGATCCAAAAAAAAGTGCATTTGCAACTGCATAACAGTATTTGCATCTCACTGAAATGAACCCTGCTGGCTTTGTTAGCAACTTTACATTTTGCTCCTTTTGCATTCTACTTAAGCAGCAAATAACTAAGGCCACTAAGTGATATGCAGCCTGCTAAGCCTAAATGAAAAGAAAGCCAACTCTAATGATGTAACTCTTAATTGCCTCAACTACAAAACAAGTCAATGATTTCATTACAGATAATGACTATACAAGATGGCCAGAAGGGTTACCTGAGGTATAAGGTGAACAAACGAACACCATGTTTGTTTATTTTTTTAAGTATTTGAAATATTGAGATATAGCAACTGTAGTGGTTTGAGGACAAGGCAGATACCTATTTGTGGTTTGTGCATTTTTAGAACAAATGAGACAAACTATTCAGAGGACTCAAAGAAGTTTCTTGACTACAGAACTGTGAAACAATTATTTCTCAAACTTGAAAACAAAAGGATTAATGTATTTTTTTAACCCACTAACACCTAGTGTATCATATTTGATGCAGGAGTTTTTGAGAGCTTTAAGAAACCTGATGTACACAACCACACACACTCCAAAAAAAGGCTTCACATGGTTAATAGCAAGGTCATAAATAATAAAGGTTTGCTACCAAGATGTTGCTACAGTCATGATACATGGTTGACAAAAATAAAGACAAAATCAGTGCAGAACAAGGACTATTTTTCCAATACACTATTAACACACTACCTTCTCAAAGTCTGGTCCTATATTGTCCAAATGCAACTTGAACCTGTGTATTATATAATGTTAGTTCGACTTGAAGTCCAAGTCTGAATTTCAAAGTTCCCAGTCAGAATTTTCAACTAGAACACCCCACAAGGTAGGATTTTTAACTTGGAAAGTCTGAGAAGCCAACCAGGTCTTAACAATCCAAGACAGCGACTGTGAACACAGTGAAAACAGCAGAAAAACTGTTAAACCTTTCGATCTGTACTGCCACTGCTGTATATGTTTGACTTGCTAAATAGGCCACATGGAGCCCATTGACCAGGCTCTATCCAATAACGTGCTGCAGCAGTGACTTTAAGAGTTAAAAAAAAAAAAAAACAAGCACTGCGGTGTTTTGCTAGTGACGCATGAATGGCTCTACCTTGCTAAGAAGAAAAACAAATCTTGTTTTTCCTTGCTTTTCCAAATTTACCACAGGAGCATTCTCAAGTAGTAAAGTTGTCTGTGAAGTCACTCCCAGTTCCAACATCCAAACCAAGCTTGTAGCTAAAAGGAGAGACAATACGCACCTTATATTCATTAAAAAGCCTCACTTTTAAAATTATTATATTTTAGAGCTTTCTGTGGAAAGAAAAGTTGGTTTTATATAAGTTAAAACAATGCAGCAGTAGTTCTGATCATGTTATCTGTAAAGTGACTGGTGTTCCCCCTTTAAGGCCCCAGACACACAGAGCCTATAAAGACACTAAGAAAAAAATGTGTATTCCCCGAACAGTTCATGTGTTATTGCTGCCAGTTGCTACGTGAATCTGGTCACAGAAGTATATGGCACTGCACCCTTTTTGCAACCAATTTTACCCAACAACAGCCAGCAACCAACCATTTGGAGAATACACATTTTTCCCAAGTGAGATTCACAGGGAGTCCTAACCAGTTTCGAGGCCTGTGTGACTGAAGCCTAGAAAAGGTCAATTAGGTCACTGTACTGGATAAAAATGTCCCTCACAATCTCTCCAGTGTGTGATATTCATGAAGATAACAGTCAGTTTTCTGAGCGATGTCTTCACCGAGATGTGCGTGCATGCAGGCAGAAGTGACTCAGCGCTTATGGGATGATCAACATGTGGTGTTGTTTTTGTGTCTTTAACTGCACAAACACCAAAGGTAATAGGTTACATTTTTTTTATCATCCGAGAGTAATACTCTCCTGGTTACCTAAGAGGGCAGAATTAGCTGTAAGGTATAATAATCTGGTAAGAGCTCTGGATTTTATAAAGCAGTTTTGTTGTTGTTTGGGGATTTTTTTGTTTAGTATTTTACTGAAACTGTACCAAAAAAACATCTGTTATAAATGAAGACAGCACTTTGTGTTTAAGGCTTTTTAATGAAGAGATTTGTTTTCCCGATCAGTCTATAACAGCTGATAGAGCCTGATGGAAAATGCATCACATTATTAATCCGAATAATGAAAAAAACTTTTAAGGTGAAATTTTGTCTTCTCAAAAGAAAAAAAAAAGTTTAATCCATCAAAATGAACAGGGGAGGATGTTAAGGTTTCGTGAGGTATTTATGTTAGTGGACATGGTTTGGGAAATTGACCAGAAACTGACCAATAATGCAAAGTTAGTTACTTTGTCTAGCAAGAATTTGGAAACCAAGAAAAGATTAAGACGCGAACAGAAATAACAGCCTTCATAAAACTCTCAGGGGTTTGTCTGGTCCATAGTTAGTGCAAAATTCAGCTATCAGAAGGGTTTCTTGTATTCAGTTACTGTTCCATTAAGTTGAGAGAAGTAGAAACAGTTTAAAGTCCATCCAGGGCTTCTTCTCTTTGGGGGTCAGTCACAGAACAAGAGGTGCTAAAGTGCATCTCCTAGTTGGCAAGTTGCTCGTTGAGCAGCTTCGCCCACCATTGCAAACCCGACCGGGAAAGGTGACTCCAAAATGTTCTCTATCGCTACAGCTTGAACCCACATCAACGCAGACCTGTCGTGAAACGTGATGCTACTAATTCCTTTGCCTTGTTCAGGTTTCCTTTGAAAAGAGATTGAGTTATTGATACAGCAAATCCATCCACCAGCTCCCCTGCGAGGAATCAAAGCCATCAGAAACTGTCTGTTACATAATGGTCTTTTTGCCCTTGGCATTCAATCGGCCCTTGCAAAGAATCCATACTGAGGGACATTCACATCCCAGTGGGATCCAAAACTTAATTAGTAGCTTCTACCTTGCTTTAAAGGCTGCTCCTCCTATCTTTACCAATATATCACCTGGCAGTGTCCACTTTCAGACAACTTCAGTAGCCTTTTCTCTCTGACCTTGGCATTTCTTCTCAGCCGCTGATTATTGATAATTTTCTGGCTGTGGTGCCTCTGCTCATTTGTCATGATTATTGCTGAATTTTTAAGCTGTCATCCATGAGCATGGATCAATGGTTGTCGACTTCCCCTTTGTCATATTGGCAGCGCAAACAGCCCTTCCTCTCTAAATGAGGCTCCTCTTGCTTCTCTATCTATTAGCTGTCTGTCTTACTGGGCACTTGATCCTTTGTTAGGTCAGTCTATACATCATTCCTCCAATCAAGGCATGACATTTTTATATCATGCATGAGAGAGAACCAAGCGGATGAATGAGTGTCATACTGTTTATGCTCTTTTTATATGCTGTTATATATATTTTCACTAATAGTTCAAACATTTAGGCACCGCATCCCTCGCAAGGTCAGTGCAGGGCTCCTTATAGATAACAAGCTTCTCTAAATTACCACAAGAGAGCCAGAATTCACTTTGAATTGCATTTTTAATAAGATGCAGTAGACAAGCCAATTGCTCAAGTGTCAAATATTCCATGTAATAAGGCCAGATCTGTCCAACTGATTAATGAATTGTCACAGCAAAAGGAACCAGTCGTAACTGGTAGCAGCCAGCAGCGGCTGACAATCCGTTTCCTTCGTCTTCTTGGTTTGTACCTGCAGCCAGGCCAGTGGCATGCCGGCTTCGCCCAGCTCTGCCACGTCTCTACCTATTCCACCATATTCCTTCTTCCTCCCTTGACTAGCTGAACAGGTCTGACAGGCGGATTCCTTTTCTTTTCAATGTATTAAAGGCACTTTCCTGCTCTGACAGCCTGCTCTGTTCTGCCACCTTCTAGCTGGGGCTTCACACTACTCTGGGCAGCCACTGTGTCTTGACAGACCACTGTCACTTCCCATCATCCTCTCTGTAGATCCTGCTCTCCCCCTTCTATGCACGCAGACCCACTTTCCAACCAGTGCAATTATTTTTTTTGACAAGCCATCCATCAGCTTTAACTTTAAAGCACTTTCCACTGATACCCATTGTTACAGTTCTGTGCCTTTTTATGCAGGCGGCAGGAGAGAATATGATACCAGACATTCAGACTACCCAACCATGTAAATCTACTTTGTTCTCTTTTTTTATTTCCAATTTTATGTTCAATTTTTTGCCAAATTATGCATATTTGTTGTGCATAATATGCCCTTGTCAAATCCAATTAACATGTCCTCGCTTGCGCAGTGAGAAAATGTTCAAATTTGCAGGTTACTTGAGGAGTGGGGAACTAGTCAGACTTAACTGTGCAGCTTAACTCTTCGTATGAGTCATGACAGAGAGTGCAGCGAAAGTGAGATCTACTTTGTTCTAGTGTGCGAGCCATAGACAGATCTAATAACACTTAAATAGCCATAGAAATCGAGGGGAAAGATTATGGAGCGTCGTCACCTCTGTCACAAACCTTTTGTTTTTAGTACCTTCAGATTTACAGTGGACAGTCTTTTGGCTTGGAGCAAAGTTACCACCAATAACTGACATCGGTATCAACACCAACCTGATCCATCTTGCGCTGGACTTATAATTAGAATGACAGCTTAGAAAATCTGGTCTGATGCAGGATCTGTCTTATGCCGCGAGGAGCCCTAATTACTATCTCAGTGTGAGAGTTAATGATGAGAGGTGGGAGCAGCATCTGGGAGACTCGAGGGGACGATCTCTCCCTCAGCCTGTGACATTTGGTATGTCCTAACAACTGGGCCACCTATGGCCCTCAGTGGTCCATCCTGCTGACACACACTGTGAAGGAGTGATGTTTGGTGCCAAATGAGGTTGTAGCCTCTTGTTTATGTTGTGATTTTCAACTTTGATGAAAGTAGTGTGCTCATAGAAAGCATGAAATAACTGTAACTGTTTACAGCTTGTTATTTAGGGATCATAGGTGAAAGTTCTTGCAACTAAGCTAAACCACCATGTAATTTTAGGTGGGGTAAGAATCATCAATAGAAGACTTTTATGAATTTAATCAATGTTAAATTTATAGTAAACTTAGTGTTACAAATGTGGAAGAGAGGACCAAATTCTCAAATTGCAGGAGCTAAAGATAGTCTCTGTGTGTGTGAGCATAATTACAATTTTGTTATTTTGTGTCAGACATATATAGATACTGTTACAATGGCTCATATTAAATATGAGCAACGTTTGAATAATGAGGCCTGGATTTGTGCAAGTAATCCAAAATGTGAGCCAAATATGAATGACGCAAAGCTGCTCTAGTAGGTTATTTATTAAAGTATCAGAAATGAGCACAATAGGTCTCCTCTAATCAATTTACAATCAGTTTATTCCAGATGTGAGGAACGACAGTCACAAACAACCTGGTGCTCAAAACGCCAGAACCTGTGTGCTCTAGCAAACAAAAAACACTCCCATGAACCTGTGCATCAACAACAAACTGTGAACATATGGCTCAGAATGACCCAGATGGTCCGATCACTCCTGAAGACTGTTAACTTATCTCCTCTGTCATGAGACTTCTGAGATGTTCAACAATTAAGCAGGTGTTGATTAGAGATGATGAGAAAATCCTCATTCAGCCTCAAGTCTATGATTTGCTGTTTATTGGCTATCATAAGCATTAAGCACTGTGTGTAATCACACCCTACAGATGCAGGCACGTTCGGTCTGCGCGTCTGCATAATCAGCCAAGGAGTTAATAACACGCAGGTTGTCACAGCTGTTGAAGACGGAGCGACAACGCTGCCCTAAGTGACAATATGTCAGTGATTGTGTAGCAGATGAATCCGTGGATATTAATAAATCAAAGTGACCCCTACCTGAAGCCAAACAGATGCAACACCTGGACATGTAAATCCTCAAGTAATGGATGCCATAAATTTAAATCGGAAGACCTCGGATTTAATAACCCCGCAGACAGCTGCAAGTGGGAGCAACCATTTGGTTTAATGTAAAAGACAGTTTTGGAATACCAAGTATCATCTGCTCCTATCAATCAAATTTAAAAGTGTCCGGTACTGGGCAAATTCTGCAGCTTCATTCATTGATTATACAGCGCAAATCAAAGAAGAAATTGCAGCGTGGTGTAGTCAGGTGCATAAGGTGAATAGTGTGTGTGTGTTTGTCAGTAAAAGTAGCTGGTGGGCAGCAGGGGGTTAACCTCCTGGCTGCTGTCAGTGTATTAATCACCACTGATGTCTGTTGTAAAAGGATTGCTGCAGGAAATAAAGACACCATGGTGTCAGCTGCAGTGCCCTGATGTGACTCCATCAGACAAGAGGATGCTTATTGACAGGGTGAGAAGGGGGAACGGACAGAGAGAGAGAGACAGACAGAGGGAGCAATCAGTCCTCGAGTCAGTCACCTTGGCACTGACGCAATGTCATGAAAGTCCACACCATTATTCCTCCAACTGCACAGGAACATTATTTAAACTCAAACATATACCAGAGGCTGAATGTCAGCAGAAGGACGCCCATTACCACACATGCACACGTGCTCTTTGTACAAGTATGCACACATGAGACAGTTATTGATTAAGAGAAAATGAATTGACAACGTGAATCCTTTTATTCCGACCAGTCATTTATCAAGTGAGGAGTAAAACAGTGGGGGGAATCCATCTTCTCAAAACCAAAAACAATACAAAACCTGGCCCATGAATTTGCCTGATATACAGAAATTTCGACAGAAATCATTTTAACGTGGAATAAGTCTGTCAAACTATGCTTTCACTCTTTGTTATAGTTGATAGCAAACTGAATTTACTGGCTTGGATTGCAAGCTGAACCAATAAATAGCAAGTTACATAAGAGCAGTAAGCTTCCTAGCTAACTAGATCCTATGCAGGTTAGCAGCTACTGACAACATGTCCCTGCATTTGGTATTACTGACATCAAAGCTGATTCTTACACTATAAACAAAAAAGCCAGAAAGGGGGGTGGTAGGGGGGTTACAATAGGTATTTGTTATGTTCTTCTTAGATTTAATAGGATAAATATAAAATATGAACAACTGGTGCCCATCAAACTAAAATCCACACAGGTTTTCTAGCAGAATATTGTGACAAGATGATCAGTGTTATTCACTTCACCTGTCAGTGGTTTTAATGATATGGCTGATTGGTGCACACGTGCCTCCTCTGAACTGTCAGCAGATCAAACACTGCGAAGCCCTTTATCACGTACACCCACATCAGAGAGAACCACAAAGTCATACACTATTACAAGACCGGTGGCATTTAAGGCAGCACACGCAATTTAACTTAACTGCATATTCCCGCTAAATACCGTGGAAAGTCTACATTTCACGCTAGATGATGCCCACTGCTCAACAAATACGAGCTAAGTTCCTGGGCCAAATTCACACAGTTGTACTTTAATGAGCAATAGTTCATAGCTGCCTTGATATTCCCATTAATTATATGCCCCTCGGAGAGCTGATCATTTTTACATGCTTCTGAGTTTGAAGCAATTTTATTCATCCCATTTGATTTTCATTTGGCCAGAAAGAAACAAAAAAGACATTGCTAGGGAATATTAACCTGCACAAGAGGAGAAAGGACTCCAGAGAGGTAGACACAAATAAAAACTGTTTTAAAGTGTGTTGGCAAGTATATGTAAAGGCAAGGATTTAAAGTCAAATTTCTGTCAGGCAAGACAAGCTAATTGAGTTTTAAAGGGATCAATATATTGATTAAAGTTCATCAGTGGCCTGGTAGTGAGTGCAAATGAGTAATCAAAAAGAAAAATACACAGTTTGTATGGATAGATTGTTACTATGTCTTCTTCTTATTGGTTATTTGGTCTAGTCAGTGCTGATGTTGTCTGTCTTTTATGTATATAGCACTCGTAACAGCAGTTAGTCAGAAAAAAATGCATTTTTTATTATATTATCTTTGAGAGGCAGGAGCTCTAACTTCCTTGACCCTTCTCGGCAGACTACCTTTCCAACCTGCCTCAAAAAGGTGGGTTATTTAAGAAACAATTAGGAGCATACACAAAGCAATTTGCAGGCAGTCTAACTCCTCAGGCTCAGCCAGTGAAGGGCCTTTCAGCGCTGATTTATCACGCTGTCGCCTTCACAAGGCAACATAATTAATAGGAGCATGGACTTCTAATTCCACCCGCTTCCACGGCCAGTGGATTCCATTTGATTTATGATGGCCGAGGACTTTGCATTTTATCAGTTCATTCGCTCGTTATTTATGCTGATGACCAATTTCAATGGGTCGCCATCATCTAACTCACTACTAATCAAAGAGAATTAGGGTTCACTGCATTATTTAGAAGCTGCTAATTCATCTTCGAAACGAGGAAAAGAAACGGTGGCACAGCAGTTCAGCTTGCAGTAACCACACAGCTCTGCACAGAGCTGCACTCTCCAAGTAAACATGCTCACCGACGATGTGTGTAATCGGACAATGAAAACTGTCTTGTTGAAATAATTACGGCTGAAATTCATCCGCGCAAACTATCAGTATTGATTACTTAGACTGCCTACAGTGACAAGAAATTTTCAATATGGTGATTTATGTGTCTTGATAAGAACGAATGGCTACAGAAAATACTCAAGTCCAAATCGCAGGCAGCAATCAATCCAGAAAATTCAAGTTTTCAACAGAGTTACTCACAAGAGCCCATTTTCCTCACCATAACACATCGTAATGGTTCACGGATTCTTGAGCAAAAAGCTACAAAGGCAAACTCCCACAGATCACACACAACAGCTGCATGGTAGAGCACTGAAGCACAACTGGACCAAAAAAGATTTCCCCTAGTAGCAAGACTGAACAATCTAAGTGAATTATTGTCCCGCTGAAATAATGGGTTATGAATGGCCCACAGATTAATACGATGCATTATAAGAAGCACAGATAAATAGGGTCACATTGCAGCTCCGTTTGTTGGAAAAATTACACCTGTTCCAAGTGTTATGAACCTGCAAATGCTATTCTGAAGGTTAAATTGTGTATTACTATAAAACAAATTGAGACGGAGAAAGCAGTTGGCAGTAGGACATTATTTAACGTCCTTGCAGGCAGTGCTACAAAAGAGTAGGATTAAGATGCAATAAACCTCACAGAGTCAAAGAAAAATAGGCCTTGTAAACAATGCAGTAAAGAAACGAGTTGCTTCACAGCTCATGCTGTAGGTTTAAGGCTTTACATAAGTCATTTTAATGCTATAGCAAACTTTCCAGACAGCAATATTAGATTCAAAAATACCTTTAGATTAAAATTTGACCTTCGTGGAGGAAGCACGGCAATGAATAAAATCCTCTGTAGTCATTCCTGTTCATGCTTAGCCAATGGATGTTATCTTCTGTCAGTCTTATTATGTTTAATTATTCAGCACAGTGGCTGATAAGGTGTTTTCTGACAAAATGGATCATGCTACTTAGCAGTGACACCCGCCACTGTAGGAGATGTTCAGACGCCGCCATCGACTGAGCTACCGCCTCCTTGTTCACAAGGTGTATCATTTATCCGAGAGGGTAATAAGATGCACAATTTACACAGGCCTGTCAATAGGCATGTCGATAGAAGGACACTTAGCATCTATCATCCGGAGAATCGATGCCATTTTTCAGCCATGAATCCCAGGAAATGATAGCTTTCAAATAAACGGTGGAAAGAGAAACACGACACTCCTTTGGGAGAGATAGATGTGGAGCGGCTCAATTTTCCTCTTTCTTGGTTCACTCACAGCTTTCTACACGGCTAACTGGTTTAATGCAAAAGGTCAGAAAACGTTACAAGAATTGACCCCGAGAGAGAGAAACATTTCTATTAATATCTGAGTTTAAGAAAACAGGGCTAATTATAAAGCAGGATTGAGATAACATATTAACACAATAAATCTGTTTCCCTCTGTTATACATATTTAAAAAAAATACACCAATTGAATTACTTTAATGTGGAAAAAGTCGCATCATGAGGATGGTAGCTACAGAATCTGGTAAGGAATGGAACAAAGGCCATCTGTTTCTTCAGCTATAAACCGATAATAGCAAATTCAGTTTAAAATTCAATCTAAGCAAGCTCTTGAAATTCTACAAAATACCACTACTCTATAAAGCTAAGTCAATTTAAGAAAGACAGTAGAACTGTATAACTTGATGTTAAATACAGATTATTTCTTCTCACTTGCCTTTCTGTAAAAGACCACATACACACTGGTCGCTTTATTGGGTACAACCTTTTAACTGCTAATTAATGCAAAGATCTAATCAGCCAATCACATGGTAGGAGCACAATGCATTTGGGCATGTAGACATGGTCAACATGGCTAAAGTTCAAACTAAGCATCAGAATGGAAAAGGCATGGTTGTTGGTACCAGACGTCCTCGTCTGAGTATTACAGAAATTGCTGATCTACTAGGATGAAAACCTTGTATCAGTGGTTCATGATAGTGTAATGATGTACAGGATATATGTAGACATTGGCTCCTTAGTCATTAGCTTACCTGAGTATTGTTGCTGTCCCTTTTGATCACAGAGTACCCATTTTCAGATGGTAGCTTCAAAGCTCAAATCTCAGGCTGGTTTCTTGAAAATGACAAAGAGTCCATTGTACTCAAAGGACCTCCATGGTTACCAGATCATCTTTGGGATGTGGTGGAATTGAAGATTCATATCATGGATGTGAAACTGACAAATCTGCAGCAACTGTGCAATGCTGTCATGTCAATATGGACCAGAATCTACTAATCTGAACATCAATTTTGTCTGTGTACGTTTCACATTTCTGTTTTCAGACACTGACTTGAAATGATGTTTAGGAACATAATCGTTGGCAAAATATGTGATGCTAACTGTTAGCTAGCTAACAAAGAGCTAGCCTCAGGCTCATGTTCTATACTTTCTGTCCTGTCTGACTGTGGCTTTATCTAGTAGTATACAACAAATGATAATCAAATAGAGAGGCACACTAAGAAGATAAGAAAAACCTGGAGGGCTAGTTAAAGAAGAAAATTAAGGAATTAAAGCAAGGTTATTAAGCTAGCCAAAACTATACAGCAAATACAAAAAAATGACAGAACTGTGCTAGGTTTTAAAGACTTACCTCAAATAAACTACATACAGTCTGTAAGTTAACCAAGACACTTAAACTTACGTAAAGAAATAACTGTAGGATTTAAATGTTCAAATAGTCCTTGAGAAAATAGATTCAATGAGTAACGGAGGGTGTTAACTTGCTGAATCAACATCTGAACCACAGAACATTAAAGACATGATGACATAACAGATTTTTATCCTTTGTATCATCAGTCTAGACATGATTTGAACTCAAGCTCCTCTTAGTGACAGTTGGGAATGCTGTGGCAGCTCATTAATCACCAGGACAGCCTGGAGGAGCTATACTTAATCCCATGATGGTATCCTCACCATCCTCCACCGCTGCGGTTGCTCATAAAAGTAGGTGAGAGAGCAAAAAAGAAAATGATTTATACAAATCAATCATTCAGAGCGAGCTCTCATTGGCTGTAATGCTGACAGCCTATCTTTACAGCTCCATTTTAAAGGGCGCCTGCTGACAGCTACACTTGATTAAAGGCTGTGGCTTCCTAACCTTTCGTGTTAAGAAAGATTGTCACTGAGTGACACAAACTTTTTTCTTTCTTTTTTCCAGGTCAGTTGAAGGCAAGAATATTGGCATTCAAATTTGTGACTGCTACTGTGAACAGATGTCACCTCTGGCAAGTAAGGGTAATGGCACCAGCAGGCCCACCCTGGCTCCTGGGGCTAAACAACATACCACCACTGGGCTTCAGAGGGGGCAGAGGCAGGAGGGACAGCTTCAACAAGTGAACATTTCACAAGCATGCTCTCCGCAGTCCTTTTCCCTTCCCTGCAATTATCATCAAAGAACATCTGTTTGTTGTTCCTCAGGCACCCTCCCCTCACAAGTGTCCTAGCCTCACCTTGACCCATACTTTCAATTGTAGTGGATGTTATGACTAAAAATAAACAGTGTGAAGGAGTGAGGCTACCCTTTGTGTTAGCAGGGCGTTCTCCCTCTCTGCTGCTGAGAGGAAGGATATCCCCCAACGAACGCAGCCACTTCCTCGATCTCCTCATAACCCTTGACAGGTACATGGACACCAACCACAGCATCTGTGGTGGATCAGACGTGAAGCTGAGTTGCCAGACTTACTTTGTGTCCGGGCTTTTAAGTTGATCCCACTGTCATTTTGGTGCTGTCACAGTCTGAATGACCTGTCAAAGAAAAGTTCAGTAGTTCCTGGCGAGCAATCTGATACACACAAGGGTTGTGGTTTTGCCCACGAGGCTTTATATAGATGAGAAGAAAAAAAACAGCCACAAAAGGTGCATATTTCAAATATAACATTTGTTACATCGGCTTCTAACGAGTGTGCACTCATTGTAGAGGCTGTAATTCGTCCAGTTCTCGTCGGTCACTCAGTCAATTAGCAGAGTTATGTGAAATATGGCGCTCCTTTGCTACAGGGAACATCCAAAGTGCACCCTGATTAACAGAATCTGATGTGCACTGTGAGTGTGTACATACAAGAGAGCAAATAAAGCATCCTTTTTAAAAGATCGGAGACTAAGCATTAGGCAATTTGCATATTTTTTGTCTTCAATATTTAAAAGAGCAGATTTCCATTTTATAAACTGTGCTGAAGGGGTTGTTGAACCTGTAATGTAATTTTCGCATGAAATTAGGTATACTAGAAGATGTCTGCAGTGGTTTCCTCTTGCTCCCTGAGGATATGTCTGTTGATTTATGTGGTTTCCCTACCTAATAGCCATACCTGGCACTGTGTAACAATGAATACTATACTGCAGCTCAAACCAACAAAGTTTAATTCTTGCAGTTTTGCCAGAAAAAAACCTCTTAATTCCTAATTTGAAAGACTAAGAGCACTCCAAGATATTTGTGCTGTGTACAGTGCAGCTGATACACCCAAAGGGGCTTTAGACATCTAAAAAGACTTTTTGTAATGAATGAAGATAATACATAAGTGTGTCCTGAGGGAGGGCGCCAGCTGCGAGCCGCACAAATCGCAAATAACCTCTGAGCCACATGTGACGACTTTTCTTCCAGGAAAGCCGGGGAATCGTTGAATGACACTGCATACCTCCATGATTATCTGTCCCCAGTTATAATTACCGTGGCTCAGTTTACGACCCATTACCTTTGGCGAAAATGCTCGCGTATTAGCGTCCCTGATTTCTGTCAAAAGGGTTTTGCGAGCAAGACTTTGTTTAGTATTTCAACAACATGCTGCGCAGCTAAGGTGGAGTCAAAGTGACAGCATTACAGATGACTGTAATTAAATAATGCGTAAGACTATTGTGCTTTGTGCCATACTTTTGGAAACTGGACAAACTCCAAACCATCTGTGTTTATCGAACGTCAGTGCGTTGCTAATGTGTAAAAACAAATACAGATATCCTGAACATTAGATATGCTTGTGTTATAGCTCTTTGTTTGGAAATCCCAGGAGAAATTTGATGGCTGTTCTAAGATTATTTCAACCACACAGTGCGAGACGGATATATGTGTCAGGGAGCCCAAACACAGAGTTAGTCATGCAGTTTTATCAGTGTCAGTCACTGAGTTGGAACTCGCTCGGCTCCAATCAGTCACCAGTGGGCAGGATCTGCCGCAAGCAGTATCAAAAAGTTGGATTACAGCTTGGAAAAAAAGCAGAGTATTAAAAGCTAAAACATTAAATGGGAATCCAATTACGTCTCAGTATAACAGTTGTGTGAGTCACCTGCTTTCTAGGGTGTTGGATTTTATAAACAAGAAGGCGGATTGCTGTGGGAGTGACGGCTCACATATAAGATGGTCAGGCTGCTGGTATGTGGTCCGTGATGTCCCATAAATCTTCCTCTATCTTCTCTGTGGTGATGGCAGAAAGGGATGAGTCCCTCTCCAACCCCCTCCATCTCATTCACATGTCTATCTGCCTGTTATCCATGCCCTTGAGCAAAGATTACTGATGCCCTACCTTTGATATATGACACATCATGTGCCACAACATTTCATCCCATGAATTAACCTGGAGAAGAGGGCAAAAATCACTCACTGATCCTTTTTTTGTGTCTCGGTCTTCGCTGATATTCTGCCTGTGAGTATTATGGCACAGCTGGTTCATTGGTGAGGTGTTATCTGACCTTTGAAGGACTAACCATTATGTTGTCTGGTGCGTGTCACCTTACATACATTTATGTACAGAAATGTTTCAATTGATTTTTATTTTTAATAGATGTTAAATTGTGTAATGTAAAAGAAATTGTCTGTTTTGCTATTTGTTTTTGTTTTTCAAAGTGTACCCATCAAAATTTCAAAGGTTACATCAAAGTGGACTAGGAAGGTACTGACTGAGAAACATCCCCTGCTCCATAATTGGCACCTTCAAGCTCAATTGAAATTTGCAGCTACCAACATGATCGAGCCAGGTGCCTTCAGGAGAAATATTTTATAGCAGATGAAAGAAAGATTTAGTTATTTTGCCACACTGACAAGAGATATGTTTGAGTACAGGTGAGGCTTTCAAACCTAAGAACACTGTACCGACTGACTGTTAAGTATTTGTGTTAAATCACTCTCCCGTGGTACTGGTACTCTGCACAAAGTGGTTAGAATAATGAAAAAGGAGGAGTACTTCCAAATTCTTCAACTTCACCTCAATTCAACAGCTAGATGGTTGAAACATGGGCATAATTGGGTATTCCAAAAAGACTCTGATCCGGAATGTACTTCAAAACTGGTTTGGGAATGGATTAAGCAGCCAAACATTAATGGCATTTTCAAAGAGCTGACCTCAACCCTATTGAAAATTTGTGTATTACATTTAAAAGTCAGTTGCCAGGAAACCAACCAAATAAATGAACTTTACCACTT
This sequence comes from Maylandia zebra, assembly GCF_041146795.1. Taxonomy (NCBI): domain Eukaryota; kingdom Metazoa; phylum Chordata; class Actinopteri; order Cichliformes; family Cichlidae; genus Maylandia; species Maylandia zebra. Next base: position 19,283,295 of record NC_135174.1, on the reverse strand, counting down.
CAAAGATGATATCAAATTTCAAATATTCAGTCAGAAACTTGTTGATGGCTAGATAAAGTGCAACTTGTTAAGTGGCATTTAACCATATACTATAGCAGGGGTGTATGTGTACATTTGCCAATGTGATAATTAAGATTTATGCTGTAGGATCATTGCACCCTGGTAAAAGAACAGTTCAAAGAAACAATTAAAAGTCCAAACTTCTCACTTCCAACATAAATAACCACTGCTCATCTACAATCACGATGAACACCGGTGTACCACAAGGCTGTGTGATGAGCCCTTTCCTCTACTCCCTCTTCACCCATGACTGCAGACCTGCTGATGGTTCCAACACCATCATTAAGTTTGCAGATGACACCACGGTGATTGGCCTCATCAGTGACAACGATGAGGCCGCCTACAGGGAGGAGGTGGATCGTCTGGCTGAGTGGTGCGACACAAACAACCTGCTGCTTAACACCGAGAAGACCAAGGAGCTCATCGTGGACTACAGGAGGAATGCTGACCCACATCCACCCATCCACATTAAGGGGACGGCTGTGGAGCGTGTGAGCAGCTTCAAGTTCCTGGGAGTCCACATCTCCGAGGATCTCACCTGGACGACCAACTGCTCCAAGCTGGTCAAGAAGGCTCACCAGCGCCTCTTCTTCTTGAGGACTCTGAGGAAGAACCACCTGTCCTCAGACATCCTGGTGAACTTCTATCGCTGCACCATCGAGAGCATCCTGACCAACTGTATAACAGTCTGGTACGGGAACTGCTCTGCCTCGGACCGGAAGGCGTTGCAGAGGGTCGTGAAAACTGCCCAGCGCATCGCCGGAGCACCACTTCCTGCCATAAAAGACATCTACAGGAAGCGGTGTCTGAAAAGGGCTGGGAAAATCATCAGAGACCCCAGTCACCCATCACATGGACTCTTCACCCTCCTGCCCTCTGGGAGGCGCTACAGGAGCCTCCGGACTAAGACCACCAGGTACCGGAACAGCTTCTTCCCCACAGCTGTCAGACTCCTGAACTCTGCCTCCTGACATCTGACCCACGTTAACTCATGGACTGAACATACACACACACACACACAATGGACAACTGTACCCTCAAACACACAATAATAACATGGAGTGAACCACCACTCACAACCACTAGCACTTTATATAGCCTCTGTAGAAATTATCCACACCCTCACTTACCTTAACTGCACTACTGTATAGCCCTGTGTAAACAATCATTCTGTACATACGATAATTTTTAACCCTACAACTGTTTACAACTTGCATAGTTCCCATTTCTGTATAGCTGTATATCTCAGATTCCTGTAAAGTTATTTATTTCATATTCTGTATAGTTTTTCATATTTATATCCTGTCCATAGCTTGTACATAGCTTGTACTCACTACAGCCTGTACATACTTATAGTTATAGAATATTCACAACATACTTCATACCGTGTAAATTATAACATAATAGACCCATTTCTGTAATATACTTACATATCTATATTATTGCTAATATATATTGTAATATATCTATATCACTAAGCACTTCTGGATGGATGCAAACTGCATTTCGTTGCCCTGTACCTGTGCATGTGCAATGACAATAAAGTTGAATTCTATTCTATTCTATTCTAAATGAAAACAAAAAACTAAGCAGCAGTGACTTTTGTAGGGTTACTGAGGGTTGGGCTAGCTGGTGTCGCTAGCTGATGTGCTACATGCTTGCTAGCGACACAGCTATGTTAGCATAACATAAACACAGTGAAGCTGGAGGATGAACGCTAACTTTTTTCCACTCGATAAAGTTAATGTGCATTTGTCCCTAACCCGATGGTTAGGGACAAATGCAATGCGAGGCTGTAAACGGACCAAACTTCAGTCAGGAGAACAACTGAGATCATCCATCCACAATACGAGGTTAGTCATTAATATACTGCAGCAACACAGGAACAGATTAGCTGCGAGAGAAGTCAACATTAATGAATCAATGGTACGGAAGTGGAGGAAGCAAGAAGAATAAGCTGAGTAACGTTTGACTTATCTGACTGTTTTGTTTAATGCGCCTTGTAATCCGGCGCGCCTTATAGTCTGAAAAATACAGTAAGCATTACCAATTATGATCTCATAATGCTGCCTGGCAACCACCTATCACAAATTACACATTTTTTAATCATCAAACTCTGCCACTCATACATGTTGACCTCTAGTATGTTTACATATAGCAGTTTTCCAACAGCAAAAACAGGTAAAACAACACTGTCTAGGGATTTACTGGTGCTATTAAAATACAGACAAATCTGGATTTGGCAACCTAGATATTTAAACTCAAGGCTTAAAGGCTTTGGTGTTTACTTTTGTTCCTAGTTATTCCTGTCTTGGGAAGGCAAAAGTGATAGATCAAAAAGTATTTCTTTGTAGTGAAGGGAAAGTTGAGTTTTAAAAAGACTCACAATGGTGCTTCATCAAGTTTCTTCAATCTTTCTTTGTCTTTTTTGTCAACTTGTTTGTGGTGTTCACCTTTCCGGTTTAGGTCAACCTTTAAGCCACTCAAGAAACAAAAACAGGTTTATAAGCCAGGGGCAATCTTGCATTTTGGAGGACTGTACATAGGTTGGTTAAGTTCCCATAATGCTACGGTGTTGGTATAGAGTTACACAAAGGTACAAAGAACCATAAATCACTCTTGAGAAATAAGTACCTAGGTTTATTTGGCAAAAACAAATGTGAAACTTATCCAATATTCAGAGCAGGAATGATAAAAGACTTAATTGCTTTATAAACATTTACAACCTAATGACTACAGGTTTGCCAAAAGTTGCAAAACTATGTCATAGTTTCCTATATAGCAGCCTAAACATATGAAATATACACGCGTGCACTAACACATAAAATGTCATGAGCTACAGAAAGCGTCCTCATAAATGGTGACAGAAAGCCAATGCTGGAAAAAATACGGAGAAAACTGCGTTACATGCAGTGCAGCAGTAAATCTTATACAAGTCTCTGAAAACAGTTTGTATCCCGCAGAGTGATTCTTTTTACACTGGAGTCACCTGCCTGATACCCTTCAGCCATTTTCCTCAGAAGCTGTCACACAAGCCAGCTATAATATATGGCTGCACCAATGAGAACAGCTGTAGCCAATCTCTATCCTCTCTCTCCTGTAGCCCATTGCCTGTCCAGCATAAAATAATATATCAGGATTAATTGATTTCCTGTCAGTCTCATGGAAAGGAAAATAAAACTTCGTGTAGTCCATTTCCTGCAGCATTATAATTTTGTACATGACATGTAATTTAAGTTTTTTAATTATGCATGAGACTGAAAAACAGTGACAAACTGTGCTATCGCCTGGCCCAAGGCCACAGCTCTGGCCTTTGTATTCGCTGAGACAACAATAGCAATAACTTAAGCACACATAAATAATATATTGATCTATTTAGAGGCTACGCATCCCTGCACAAAAGCCAGTACAAAGTCAGAGAGTCAAGGTCAAGGGTTGGCTATTTGTCTTCGAGAAATGACATTCATTTCGAGCACATGAATCATCAAACGCTCTGTCTGATGCCAAAAGTCAAGAACAGGAAAGTCAGGATTCCCAGCCTGTGGCAGGAAAACAGATAATGCTCCAACATAACTCTGAAACACTGGAATAATCTTCTCCCGCAGAGTACAGCAGCATTAGACAGAGAATATATTTCAAAATCTGTTTATGACAAAAGCCCCGGCCTCGTAAAACAAAAGGACAGAAAAGTAAAAGCCCAACATTAAAGATTTACGCACAACAGCGTTTGTGCTCAGCTCCTTTCATTGTTCACTGGATTAATGAGTGGTGGAGAGAATGAGCAAGCATTTCCCTAAGTCGAGCTAAACTAAAGCCAGAGATAGAGCAGGGGAGGGAGAGAGCAGCAAACAGGGTCATCAGTAGGCCAGGGTCTTAAATCAGACCAAAGGCCGGCCCCGGTGTCAGCCCAGGACCAGAGGGAGAGGAAGCTCTTGAAAACAATAAGGAGGGGCTGAAAGGAGGCCTATTTGTTGTGGATCTTTTTTTCTTTTTTAGCCATTACCAGCTGGGCCTGAAAAAGCAGCTGGACAGAACGAGGCTAAAGTGTGCACATGCCTCTGGGTCATAATGAACTGTTGGTTATTCTCATACAAATGGCATGAGTTTAACGAGGTATCGTGCTGAAAATGATTACAGACTTTATTCATTCAAAATGCTCCAAAAAGCTGTTTCAGTGATTTATTTGATAGCTGTTGTTTTCTTACCCCCGCAACGGCTTCACATCTGCAAACTGTCTGACTCAAACTGTCCTGTGGCTAAAATTACGATGTGATAAATTGCATCATGAAAGATTTAACTGCTCTGACATTAAACAGCGTTCACAGCATAATGTAGTGGTATTTCACCGTGGATAAATACAGCATATCTCCCGCTTTGTGTGACATCTGAAAGCATTTTAGGAACATTTAGTGCAACTCTCACCATCCTTTCTGTGCCGCGCAGACACATGCATCATCTTCTCTCCGTCTTTCCCGCTTGGTTTTATCTGTTTGTTCACAACTACACTCTACGTTCAATGAAAAATGCATGTTTGTATCAAGAGTGCTCCTTCCTAGAGGATCAAAAGGATATGGTTGGACAAACAATCCGATATCCAAGGTTAAGAATACAGGGATAATAAATCGTTTGAGTGTCATGTTCAATTTTCAGGATGGCATTACGCGGCATTATCCATAACAGGATTTAAATTGTTATCAGGACACTGAACAATCCACTTTGCGTCCGGCAAGCATCCTGCCTCTAGTGATTCATAGAGAGGAAACTACTATCGCATTTTCCAGCATCCCGCTGCAGCAGCAGCAGAACATTGGTGCACTTCATGTACTTGGATGATTGGTTGAATAAATTGCTTCCATCCTGGCTGCTGTTGACACTCATGTGGACGAGTGCTATCAGTTTTAATTGTCTTTCTTCCCTCAGTCTCACTCAGCTTGGCTCTGCATCTCCTTCCTGCTTTTCTGGAACACAAGGCCAAAATAAATTAAGTTCAGTCTGAGATTTGGCCGGAACACGCTGCACTACAAGACTGCGGGCGAGAACTCGAACTCACACATCTGCTGGGAGTTCGTGGGATCTGCAGATAATTAGGTAAATATTATCAGTAAAAGCTTCTCTGAATAAATAAAGGAATTGACTTTATTTATTCATATTATTTGCATTAGTAGCACTTTTAGAACTAACTCTAAAACAAATCTTTTTTATTACAGAAACACTTTTCAGTCCACGCACTCGTTGGGTGTTTCAGAGACTCCAATATTCTCCGGTCACGTCCTTGTTGGTGGAGCAAGTGTAACATCTTCCCCCTGTTTTACATAGGAGGTCAGGCTGAGATGCTTTAACTAGCCAGCAGCTGGTCTGCACAACTTAGAAGAAAGGGAAGAATTTCTTGACTTGTTAGTTTTAGTAACTCAACTATTTATGTTCTAGTTATTACTAGTGGCATGGCCTCTGTGATCTTAAGGTGGATGTCAACACAGGTAACTACATCTTTTGGCAAACTAATCATTTATAGCTCAAAGTTGGCAATCTTTTCTGTTATGTGTAAATGTTGGTCATAAGCCTAAATAGCTTCATTACTATAAAATTGAGTGCTTCAAACTACATATTTACATGGTCGCTGAAAGAGATGGTGAGCACGGGGGTCAGTGTGGGACGTCCACACACCTGCCTGTTTTTTAGAATTTACATTACAATGTATCAACTACACATTCGCATATAGCAGCAGACTTCAAAGAAGTATAACAGGAATAAATACTCAGTTGTTGGGTCTGCAGCTGTCTGTGTTTGCAGTGGAGTATTTTCAAGGCTATAGTACCTCCTTCTTCTAGTTTAGCCATTTCAAGCAACTATGAACAGCTAAAAAACACATTTTATGAGGCAATACAAAAAGTCCATAACAACAGGCCTGTAGCTTATATAGTCATTTATTTTGTTTTATTTATTTGAGCTTTTACAGCAGGAAATGTTTAACTCTGTTTGGTTTTCATGACAACCTAAGCTTCATATTTACCTTGTAAAACTACTATCTTTAAAAAGAATAGAAAATAAAATACATTTATTAGCTAAGGTAGCAGTTCTGCTGATGAAAAATTTAAGTTAAAAGTGTAAAACATTTTTTTAGTTGGGAAACAGCTGAGTTTAAAGGGTGAGCATACTGCAGGGAACAAGGCTATTAAAGCTAATTTTAGGCTTAAGTAAAAGGAAGGAAGCTGTAGAGGAGTATTTAACTACTCTATTTACTAAAACTACCACTTTTAGATAGACATTGAAGCTACACTTGAATTCATATTTTAGACTTGAAGGGTTTCTGCATGAATGATTAGGGACCAAGCAGTCACAGGATAAGCTGGTCCAGGTTTACTTTTCAAAAGCTGTAACACCATAAAAACAAAATAAAAAAAATAACTAAATAAAAAACTATGGCTATGAAGCCAGCCGTGGGGATTGATGAAATTGAGACATTTTTTGTGTTATGAACACATTTCACTTATTAAGTGTTCCTGTATTACCTAATTGGCATGTCTTGGTAGGCATGAACCACTGGCACAGCATAGCATTGATTGACTGTGATATACAGTATCTGCTGCCTACCTTTGTGTTAGAAGCCCCTCGGTTTATTGATTTAACAATCGGTCCAGTTTTCCTACAAAATCTGAAAACAATCAGCGTGCAGAGCAACACAATGCTGGGGTATTAATCACAAAAGGCAGCACTTTATTCACACAACCACAGAATTGTTGCAACAGCTGTTAAGCATTCTGGTAAAGCGAATGATTTATGGCTGTGTAGCAATAACGATGAGGCAGAGTCATTACCATATCGACAGCCTCCCAGATGGATTATCTTCATTGATTACTTCATGGCCTGTTGATAGTATTTGTTTGAAAGGCAAGGGGAAGAAAAATGTGCTTGATGGCCCTGCTCTGCAGCTTAAATGGAAGAAGCAATCTATCAGAAATACTTCTAACCATCTACGGGCTTTTCTTACCGCAAACTAGCATCATAGCTGAGGTTATTTTGAGCTTTTCATACTCTGACGCTCTACAGTTGCCAGATCAAACGAGATGGGAGGTAAATAGTGTGGATGATGAGCAACAGCAAGGAGAGAGTTCACATGTGTAAGATTTCACAGCTAATCACGGGCAGCTCTGATTCATAGAGCACCATGTTCCACTTGCCTGTATATCATACGATGCTCCCCCCCCCCCATCTTGCCACCCAAGCCTCACATCCTGTAACCTTGCCAAGGTCAGCTGAAGGAAATGATACCGCTACAACACAAGATTTATTAGAGATTCACTCCCGTTTGTATCTGTGTTTACAGAACACATTGACTCCCACCGAGGAGCTGCTTCCTTCCCCAGTGGTTTACCAAGCAGGAGAGCCCATCTATTGGGTGTCACAGGGTGCATGAGCCCAACACCTTGTCTCCTGTGACAGGTGCTAATTGAGAACCAAACACTGGTTGTATCCAGTTTAAACCTCAAACCTTCCTTTTGCCTTTCTGTTACCGCACAGACGTGGATAACCTTGTACACTGATGTAAACCACTACATCTTATGTCATAAAAATGCACTATGAAGATAAAAATACTAATAAATGTTGTATGCATTACATGTCAGATGTAAATACAACCAATTTAAACACTCCACTGTGGTCACGAAACAACAAAGACCAATAATAAATCTTCTGATAGATCTTGATTTTAGAACTAAATATCTGGTGTATATCTGGTGTAGCCATTATCTGGCTATAGTCAGAATTGCAAAGGTTTTTCGCTAGCACCGGTACTTCCAACAGATAAAAACAAGGTCTATAGGATCAAAAATGTGGGAGTGAAAACCAAACAATGACACCAAAGGGCTCAGAAGAACCAAGAATAACTGCAGAGTGGTAATTCTCTGAGAGTTTGCAATTAAATTGCATCCGTTCACAATAGACTGGACAAGGTCCACATTGATTATTATATGGCTATTTCTTTTTAAATAAAAAAAAGTGAGGTAAGGCAATTTATCTGTAGAGCATCTTTCAACAACAAGCCAACTGACAGTTCTTTTAAAAATATTTAAAGGATTACAGCTAAATGAAATGGAAAATAGAAAAATAGGAGGAAAAAAGAAAACCAAACAGGAGAAAATGCTTCTGTGGTGGAGTTAGAAGTATGAATAAATAATCTCAAATATGATTTAATGATAAGAAGTACAACCTTCAAGCTCTGGTTTAAAACAGCTAAGAACTAAAGTTTTGTTTAGGTCTTAAAGTTTGTTCTCCGTATTTACTTTGACTCTGGGAGCAGAAAGCAAATCTGCTTAATATTCTCTGAGAGGCTGTAAAGCTCACAGAGTATCTGTGGAATAGAAATGCATTGCTAGTCTAAATCTATAGTGTAGACCAATTCAGTGCTTTTAATCCAGAGGCATTATTATTAAGTATTTTAAAGTATTTGGCGCACAAAAAGCCAATGTAAAGATCAGAGAACAGGACTCCTGTGATCTCTTGCTTGCTCTTAGTGAGCACATAAGTATCAGTACTCAGGCTTCAACACTTTTTAGAAAGATCTGTCCCCCTGCAGACAAAGTCACTGATAAGTTTTGATAAATCCCGTTGAGATAAGGACTTTAATCCTTAATATATAATCTTAGTTTGATAATAGTCTGATATATTAGTTTTCTGAAAGTGGTTATTAAACGCTGAATCCATGAGACCAAGATTTATGGATAAATTAATTGTATTTTATTATGACAGAAGCTAAGCAATCTTTTTTAATCATTCTTTGGCCGATCCAAACCTTGGCACATGCAAACACTGATTTTCACAATGTTCTTAGCTGGTGCTTGTATGAGACTAAGACCCCCTGGGGTAACAACTACGCAGATCGTTGCATCATCTGCTTGATTACAAATTATAACATTTATTTTGGGGATCCGTAATCGGGTTTAATAGATGTTGAATAGAAGTGGCCCCAGAGTGGCGCCTTGGGGAACTCCATAGTTCACTTCTATCTACACTGATGTGTTCACTACCCATCGACAAAAACGTAGATTCTATTGTTTTGGAAAGAAATCAAAGCAGGTTAGTAGTATCCCAGAAAGCCTGTTTATTATTTCTGCCTACTAGTCAGATGAATGCTTAAGGAGATAAAAGACTTTTGTACATATTTATTTTCTTAAATGTATCATATTGACCTAAATCTAAAAATGACTGACTCATAAAAACAGATATAAAGTTTAAAAGAATAAATGTAAGTTTTCATCTGGCAAACTGTGAGTGAAAGGTGATCATCCATGAGGAGATAAAGTAATAGTAAGGATACAGGGGTGACTGGCCTTCACATGTCCTTGGCATTGCAATAAAGGGATAGCGAATGGTTGCGAGTGCATCGCCCCTTGTCATTGACAGGGTGCTGCCCTGCCCCTTGCTCGGAGAGGACCGGGGCTTTAAATTGCTTCCATCTCCGAGACTCTGATTAATGAGAATAGTTCTAATCGGAGTTCTTGAGGCCAACAGCATTAGTCTTAATCTTCCAAGCCCCATCCAGCAGCAACACTGACATTTAATGTAGTGCTAGTGCAATGGTAATGAGAATTCATTCCCCAACAAGGGAGCAAACTCTTCTACAGAACGCCCCACACAGGTCTTGGATTCGGGAAGGTTATTGGACCCGAGTTTCAGGGGTTATTAGTTCTCTTCAGGCCATGAGTTACCTAAAATAACTTGTGTTTTACAGTCCACTTTGAGGCAGGACAAATTAAACCATGCATGAGCACACAGAAGATTTAAAGCTCTTATACATGGCCAGGACACAGTCTGGCAAAATGCTGAATTCAACAAAAGGACAACAATATGACAATTTTCCAGGAGGTTTTCTGAGCTAAAATCCCAAATATTTGGTTTCCAGTTTCTCACATATATAAAATTACCCTGCTGAGTTGCCCCTTTTTATTTTTTTTTATTTATTTTACTCATTGCAGAAATGAATGAATTGCAAGGATGATTTTTCACTATTTTTCAGGTAGAGGTTAAAATAAATTAATAACAAGACAAGACAAAAACCACTTATGAGTAAATATGTTAACAATGAATTGATTACTTGAAATATTAACAGCCCTTAAGTCTAAATGTGTCATCAGTACATGTGCATCGTTTTTATGAAAAAGTATATTAAGGTTGGATGTAATATGTAGTGCATATGTGAAAAACAGGCAATCATAGAACAATAGAGTAAAACCAGGCAACCTCTATCAACTGAATAAAAGCCAATCCCGCTGTTGAGTGCTCTTGTACCGATGCAAACAGTCCTCCTGTGCTCAGTTAGCAGTAAGTAAATTGCTCTGGGATTTGTATTGCCGGAATGCTTTAGCAGGTAATTCCTCTCTGTCTTTCATTTTGTTTGTCTGTGTTAAGTTCCCACTCTGGCCCCATCCATTCTCACATCCAGTTCCCGGCTTTGTCCATCCATCAATGGGCACACTTTGTCAGTGCTGACTTCATCCTGGCGGCTGCAATCACATCCGAGCAGGGCCCGACTGCCACTGGGGAGCTTTTTCACCTCCCATCTGCATCTCCCCGATCTGCTGACAGAGCCCCTGACGTGCAGTGTTTTCTATTGCACAGGCAAGCAAAAAAACACTAATGCTGCACCTCATTTCTTCAGACCACTCTTGGCCTCGCATGGCAACAAGAGAGGAGAGGAGAGAGAGGGAATGAGTTGAGATTGAGAGAGGCAGTGAGTTAAAGAGGGGGACCAGTTTTACGAAGGATTGGCTCTCAGCTCAGGCAACGGCTCAATTTGCCTTTTCTTCTCAAACACATCAATAAACATCACAATTGAAAATGTATCACTAATTAAGGCCTGAAAAGCTGCAGGTCATCTGTACTTTGAGGTGGGAGAGAGACAAAGGAGACAATGAGAGAGACAGGGGTGGCACATGGCACAGATGTCAGTGGTCATTGCACTGTTGAAGGTATGTCAAACATAGAGTCGGAACAGGATTGCAATTAGGAAATCTGGAAGTAATATAAAACATGCTTAGCATATTTCAATCTTTTCATTTTTACAGATCTATGTTTGATGTTTGATTTCCAACAATTACTGGTACTCTTATTTTGAGACAAGATTTAAAAACTCTGGAAAGTTATCATGGAAGATGTAAAGTTCACAAGGTGATGCAAAAAAACAAAAACAAAACACAGCACACACAGTACAAACTGTATACACAAGTATACACTGTTGAATCAGTGTACTTGCAATAGTTAACTACAATGAATAGCCAGATTATATCATGCTACGTAGCAAAAACTGGACATGGTTATACTCACTGCCCACTAAACTCTGCATTTTTATGAGCATTCTTGTTGTTACTATAAGCCGGTTAATCGACTAGCAACGGCAACTAAAACACAAATTAGGATTTGGGATTTTAAATCAAAACTTGATGTTTGATTCTTGAAATACCGGTGACTTTGTTTTATCATTTAAACATGGATATTTTGTTCTGATTTTTACTTACGAAAGACTTGATTTGTAAGGCTCAGAGCCCATAACATCAACTTGCAAGAGGATCCGGTTACACTGACTGAACTCTTCAAAGACAATATACAGTGGGGCAAAAAAGTATTTAGTCAGCCACCGATTGTGCAAGTTCCCCCACCTAAAATGATGACAGAGGTCATTAATTTGCACCAGAGGTACACTTCAACTGTGAGAGACAGAATGTGAAAAAAAAATCCATGAATCCACATGGTAGGATTTGTAAATAATTTATTCGTAAATCAGGGTGGAAAATAAGTATTTGGTCAATAACAAAAATACAACTCAATACTTTGTAACATAACCTTTGTTGGCAATAACAGAGGTCAAACGTTTACTATAGGTCTTTACCAGGTTTGCACACACAGTAGCTGGTATTTTGGCCCATTCCTCCATGCAGATCTTCTCGAGAGCAGTGATGTTTTGGGGCTGTCGCCGAGCAACACGGACTTTCAACTCCCGCCACAGATTTTCTATGGGGTTGAGGTCTGGAGACTGGCTAGGCCACTCCAGGACTTTCAAATGCTTCTTATGGAGCCACTCCTTTGTTGCCCGGGCGGTGTGTTTTGGATCATTGTCATGTTGGAAGACCCAGCCTCGTTTCATCTTCAAAGTTCTCACTGATGGAAGGAGGTTTTGGCTCAAAATCTCACGATACATGGCCCCATTCATTCTGTCCTTAACACGGATCAGTCGTCCTGTCCCCTTGGCAGAAAAACAGCCCCATAGCATGATGTTTCCACCCCCATGCTTCACAGTAGGTATGGTGTTCTTGGGATGCAACTCAGTATTCTTCTTCCTCCAAACACGACGAGTTGAGTTTATACCAAAAAGTTCTACTTTGGTTTCATCTGACCACATGACATTCTCCCAATCCTCTGCTGTATCATCCATGTGCTCTCTGGCAAACTTCAGACGGGCCTGGACATGCACTGGCTTCAGCAGCGGAACACGTCTGGCACTGCGGGATTTGATTCCCTGCCGTTGTAGTGTGTTACTGATGGTGACCTTTGTTACTTTGGTCCCAGCTCTCTGCAGGTCATTCACCAGGTCCCCCCGTGTGGTTCTGGGATCTTTGCTCACCGTTCTCATGATCATTTTGACCCCACGGGATGAGATCTTGCGTGGAGCCCCAGATCGAGGGAGATTATCAGTGGTCTTGTATGTCTTCCATTTTCTGATGATTGCTCCCACAGTTGATTTTTTCACACCAAGCTGCTTGCCTATTGTAGATTCACTCTTCCCAGTCTGGTGCAGGTCTACAATACTTTTCCTGGTGTCCTTCGAAAGCTCTTTGGTCTTGGCCATGGCGGAGTTTGGAGTCTGACTGTTTGAGGCTGTGGACAGGTGTCTTTTATACAGATGATGAGTTCAAACAGGTGCCATTCATACAGGTAACGAGTGGGGGACAGAAAAGCTTCTTACAGAAGACGTTACAGGTCTGTGAGAGCCAGAGATTTTCCTTGTTTGAGGTGACCAAATACTTATTTTCCACCCTAATTTACGAATAAATTCTTTACAAATCCTACCATGTGGATTCATGGATTTTTTTTTCACATTCTGTCTCTCACAGTTGAAGTGTACCTTTGGTGCAAATTACTGACCTCTCTCATCATTTTAAGTGGGGGAACTTGCACAATTGGTGGCTGACTAAATACTTTTTTGCCCCACTGTATATATTTAGAGAAATGTATCATGCTTCTTGGGTTAATTTGTTGTCTGCACGTTAGGTTAACAGCTGTAAGGACATGGATAATGCCACTTCAAATGAGTCTGTAATATTAATCCATAATATTGGCTTGTGTGGTTCCGTTGTTTAAAAGAAGCATGGATGACACCAACAATGATCTTTGTGGAATAAATTCACACAGCGCCATAATTCAGACTCGTTTACATCAGGGAACACTAATTAGACTGCAGTAGAGGGTTATTAATAGGCTGGACTTTCCAGAATGATCTTGTTATAAATGGGCCCTGTCAAGACTTTCCTCAACCTCCAAATGAGTATTCTCACTTCACTGCCCCCATCCCAAGCATCAGCACCGGCGCCAAATAACAAATGATTGCTATTAACTGCATTGTCAGTAATGATGCCTCAGAACAAACAAAAGTCCATAAATAACAATTTGCTCGGAAAAAAAATAGCCCTTAAATGAGACAGATATGAAGGTGAGTTGAGGGCCTGGAGAAATAAGGAAGAGGCTCTTATTTGGGCAGAAAAGGGAAAAGAGCACTTGCTGATAATAATGTCTGATCTAGAGAGTGAACATTTGGCTGTTCTGAACCTGCCTGGTCTTTCCTGCATGAGGCTCTAATGTTATTTGCAGATTACAGCTTACTCCACACACACACACCCAAAAAAATCCACCCCACACTCAGCTGAGTGGGCTTAAACAACAAAGCAGCTCCTGCTCAAGTCTTTTACCCGGACACAAAGGCAATTCCTCATATTAATTAAGCCCTGTCACCGACATGCTCGCTCTCTCTCGCCAAGCACATGTCCGCAGCTCTGATATGTGGGCTAAGTGTTTTCCCTGATGCCTCACTCTTAGTCTGCTTTTCGCATAAAGCCTCTAGTGGGAGCCGCTGTTTACAGAGTCAGTTCCACTTACGCAAATCCCCCTGCCGTGTAAACAATATCCACGGCAACTAAACAGAGTGCGGCGCTGGGTGTTTACGGCGTGAAAAATGTTTATCCAATTAAGTGACATTTCAATAACATAATCCTAAAACCATGAAGGCTTTTAACAAGATTACATGACCTGCAGAGAGGCAAGAGAGTCACCCGCTCTGCGACATGTGGCTCAATAACATTAAAAGCAGCAGCAAAATATGGAGTCTCAGTAGCCGGTGCCAGTGGACAACAGTGAAGTGCACTGCATGTCTGCTACAGTGAAATACGACATTGCAAAGCCCATCATTGAAAGAAAATGAGCTTATTTCTCAGTCAAGGGAATTTTTTGTGTGAACAATGTTAATTCAGTTGCTCAAAGTGTGAAAAAAACCCCAAACAAATAAGAATGCAACTAGAAAAATATTTGATTCTCTTCATGTTGAAGTCAATGAAAACGTCAGTTGTTCTATAATAAGTCCAAGGTGTGCAGCTCGGGCTAGTACGTCAAAATAATGGGACACATAAACCCGAGGCCTCACGTTATGCACAGAAAACAAATATAGAGAAGGAGGTATCAAAATAATGAAAGATTGTTTATGTATTGTGGCATGAAATGGGAGGGTGTGTGAGAGAGGCTGCAGCGGGGAGAGGTGATGGTGACGGATGGACAGAACTGACAGTGCGGTATTCATCCTGCACGCTAGAGCGCACGTCCTGCTAGTGGCGGTCGACAGAGCAATAAATCACAGGCCCTCCATCCTGTATCTACAGCTTATTACATCCACCATGACAAATAAATAATAATCCCTGTCAGCACAGCTCTTTGCTCAAGGATTGAGTCTGAAAGCGTTTGCTCATCACTCCTATTCCTGAGTGAAAACAACAAAGTAGGGGAATTGAAAGGTATGGTTTACTGGCCCTCTGAAACTCTGAAAAACACATGGAAAAAAAAAAGGGACCCAGGCGGCCAAAATAGTCGAAGAATGGAAGGATGTGGCTGAGTACAATAGAAACACAAAATCTTGTGCCGCTCCCGATCACCGTGGTATAAACATTATGGTATGATTCTCAATAATGGTTGGGTTTATTTTGGCTACTTCATGAATTATCCGGTTGTTAAGTCTGACGTCACTAGCCATGTCTGGGCTCCATATATCAAACGATCACTATAGCATTACTGAGAGTTGAAAAACTGTCTAAAGTCTTTCATATTTAATAAAGTGATCAGCGTTCTGCTCTACCAGGTGTAACAATTGAGTTTAACATCCAGGCATCCATGAAAACGGAATTTATGACATTTAACAGAGTTAAAGTTAGCAGGAAGTTAGTTCGCTAGCTTCTATCTAAATACAATATAGCATGTCCTGACTGCGGGGTTTTGGAAACAAATTAAAACGTACAGCTCTGCTATCACTTCCAACATAAACGAAGACAGAAAACTAAACAGCAGTGACGTTTGTAGGGTTACGGAAGTTTGGCTAGCTGGTATATAATGATGTGCTACGTGACCGCTAGCGACACAGCTATGTTAGCATAATATAAACAAGCTAACTTTTTTTCCACTCGATAAAAGTTAACGTGAGAGTTCTCGGTGGTCAGGAACAAATGTAATCGCATGGCAGGATGCTGTAAAAGGACCAAACTTCAGCCAGGAGAACAACTGAGATAATCCATCCACAATACGAGGTTAGTCATTCATATACTGCTGCATGGGCTGGGCTGTTTTAAAAACTGAGCTTAAATAAATAATTAGCGGTAATAAAAGCCGAGGGAGGTCAATAGTGATCACTGACTGTTTTAGGAGCTTTTTGAGATTAAATAGAAGAAAATACATAACATTAAACATGTTAACAACACAAAACCCATATTAAACGCAGACTACTTTAGGCCCGGAAGTAGGATTCGTCACGTCATCACTTAACAACCGGATAGTGGTGGAAATCTTTATTTACATCCCAGTGTTGAGTGAAAGCAGCAATACATAAGTGTAGAAGTACTCCACTGGACATAAAAAAAGGTACAAGTAATAAGGATAGTGAATGGATATACAAAAGTTATTGTATTACTGAATCCATTTAACCAAATTATAAACATTCAAATAAGTTTAAATTTTCAGATAAATAAAAAAAAGAAGAAAATATGACCTGTAATGTTTTATTTAATTGGATTTTTAATATTTTGACCAATTGTGGACAAAAAAAATACATCCTATGAAATACAATATACCATCTTTACACTATTATAGTTAAAGTGAAGACAGACAAATTCAGAACTTGGCATTTACCCTTGAAGTAAGGATGAAATAGCTCACTAGGGGACCCACTGTGCAACATTTCTTGTTGGACCCGTGTTGTCACCCAACTAGAGCATTATTTCATTTTATTCTGTTACATTTAATACAAAATGTACTACAAAATCCCCATTAGTTTTCAGGTTGGGTCACTAGTGGACACTTGAGGCTCTGGGGCTCTAATGCACTGTATACAAATGTCAAATGTAAGTCACTGATATTCTTCATTTGGTTGGCTACTTAAGGCTAAAACAGAGACAAAGAACCATTGACATGCACAACCAATTTAACCAATTTAGAATTACAAGTTAATCTAACACGTGTGTCTCTGGACTGAAGAAAGAGTACCAGGTACAGTCCACAAGGAAAATATGCAAAGAACAGGTTCCAGTTGGCCAGTGGGTTTGAACTCAGGACCCTCTTATTGTGAGGTGACAGTGGTAACCACCACACAACTGTGCCATCCATTAGAGAGTGATGCATTTATATTAACAAACTATAGCATGGAGGTCCATCTATCCATCCTAATCACTTATCCAATTCGGGGTCACAAGGAGGCTAAAATAAGCATAGGTACTAACACCATACAAATACACAACACTACATGAAAGCCAGACTAAATAAGTGAGTTCACTATGTACACTCTCTGCTACATCACTTCTAGTCTTTTCCTATGTGTACACCTCCTAAAGGTTCCCCAGTAAAGCAGATTATTGAATATTATATTAGTAGTACCCTCCCAGTATTCAGTAAGGGGTCCTGGCTAGGCCCCCCATGTCAAACACCAAGCCCTGGAATGGCGTGGCTACGTCTGCAGCCTGTCCGCAACTCGGACACGACACATTTCACTGCATGTTGTACTCTGTATGATTGTGTATGTGACCAATAAAGCTTGTTTCAGTTGATTGGTAATCCACTGTTTCCTGCATTTTAGCAGTAATAATGATAGCCAGATAATGTAGTGGAGTGAGACATAAAATATAATGTGGCAAAAAGGCAGATCCATTTACCTGCTCCATCACAGATGGATGAAATGCAATATAAATAAGTGTAAGCCATCATGTCTGACAATAAACGGTAAGGAAAATACTTCTGCATCAGTCCTGGTATGCAATTTGCTTTCACTTTGTTGCACTCCGCATACTGTACAAGGAGGATGAATAAATCATGAGGCTTATAGAAAGGTTTAAGGGCAGAGGACATCAAAGTAAAAACACAAGGCTGTCAGGTTTTAGCTACATCAAATATAATTTTTTATTGGGATACATCTAGGAGTTATCTAATTGTTTAGTCAATGAATGTGCAGAGCTGCTGGCTGTATTGTTGGGATCAATATAAATTGATTTACATGTGTCTGCAGAGAAACACATCCTCCTCCCCGCTCATCTCCCTCTGCGCCTCCTCCTCCTCCTTTCACATTATTTAGAGGACATGTGCTGTAAAGCTCATTTCAGGCCTTTGTCCCTCATGCCCTCGTGTTTCTGTAAATTGTATAAGACCATTTAATCTTCCTTAGATGAGGAACCATTTACTTTGCACCGTCCTTCAATAAAAATTAAAAGCTCTCATAAAAACAGGAATGAGAGTGGAGCGCCCTCGACTAAATCAAAGAGTGTTGTTCTTCCAAAAGGCGAGCCTGAACACTTCCCGGGCCTGTTTTATTTTGACATTTGTAGATTACTTGAAGTGTTAAAAAGAAAATAAAATGCAGATGAGAGCGCGCCGTCGTAAAGGTTAGTGAACTGTAAATGGAGCTCTCCATCTTCCGTCGTAATGGCTGCAAAATTGTAAACATGCTGAGGGATGTGAGAGCATGTCCTGCAGCTCCTTTCGGGATTGCATAAACATTAATCATAGAATCACTCGGCCATGATTAATCACGAGTACTTGATCACGATGATCTCTGAGAGGAAATAAGGACCTCATTATTGCGGTCTCATAACACTGACTATCACTATAAATTGCAGCTGTCACACACACAACTAATTTTAATCTCAGAAAAGTGACTCTATAACTATGTTTCCCATACGACAGGTGAGAGAAGAGATAAAAGTTTAAGGGTTTTGCTGAGGAAGGAAATCCAGTAAACAAAGTAGCTCCTTTACTGTTCTCCATTATCTAAATTAACCAACTGCTTTGGCAACTGACAGAAAACTTCTTATGTCAAGATAATTACCATAATTGCTAATGATTGGCAGCAAATATCAATGTTTCTTATTAGAACATGCAGCTGCTCTGCTGACTACCAGAATCACTACTTCGTGACTTTCAAATCAGGTAAAATGAACAATAGTCGAGCAATTTGCAGTGAATGAAAGAAGAGGAAAAATGATGGATGGCAGAATAGACGAAATGAGACATTTAACAAACACAACACACAATTAAAACGGAACAATAACAATACACACACACTGGGAGAGCAAAGCAGTGAATACATGCATAGATTTTTGCCTTCTTTGGGCTCTTTTGTTTCACTGTGATGCGCAGTATCGAGTATTGCAGAATGACATGATACTGTCGCTGTGTGATCATGCTGTTGTATTATCATATTGTAAGTGACTCATTGTTTATGGTGAGCTTCTGGTGAGCAGGGGTGTGTAAAATCTTCCGAGAATACGTCCAAGGATAGGGACCAATGCAATTAAGAGACCAACACATCAGTATTGCCACCATGTAGCATGACGCAGCTAGCATTGCAAATAAATAAATAAATAGTAACTTCTCTTACACTCCTCAGCTATATGTGTATAGACCAGGGGTCAGCAACCTTTAGCACCCAAAGAGCCATTTGGACGCGATTTCCACGCAAAAGAAAACACTGGGAGCCGCAAATACTTTTTGACATCAAAAATGAAGATAACACTGTACATATATATATATTTTTTTTACCTTTATGCTTTGTGTGAACAACTAAGGTGTGTTGCTTAAATCCATGAAATGCTACAGAGAAAATTACATTTTATTTATGTAATGAACTCATTTTGAACTCTTAAAGAAATATAACAAAAGGAAAGACACCCAGTTGAACTAAAATTAACCATGTAGCAAACAAAAACTGTTGTGAGCCGCCACCCTTATATCGCCTTTGGGCTTTTGGAGCCTTGACGTGACTTTTAAAAAAATAATTGGAAAAAAAGCACTATGCTGCTAAAAAATGAAAAATAGATATTTGCACAATTCTGCCTAAATATGTATTTTACCTGGTTAATGTGTGCGGCGGGGCGTGGTCTGCAGCACCTGAGCGGCATCCGCAATCACGCCTCGCCGCCTTAACGTCTGTGCCATCTATGCTGTTGTGTTGGTGTGTGTCGGGCTGTGAGCTTTAACACCGGCTGTATACGTACAGCAACTGTGTGTGAAAAGTGGTCAATAAAGAGATGCTGAAAAGCGTGTTAATGGAAACATTGTCGGGTCTGCCGTGGTACGTTTACAATGGGACTTCTGCTCCTGAACCTCTGCGCACAGCGTCTGCAAATCGGGGCTGTACGAAGTCACTTTCATCTTTACGCAGGACTGTAAGCTGTCGTCTGTGAGGCGTGAGCGGTGTTTGTTTTTAACATAGTTCACGGTGGAGCTGCTGACATAATGTGGATCCGAAGATCCATAATTAGCCTACCTGGGGTTGAAAGTCTCGCACGGTGTTTGGACGGGTATATCGGCTTCCGCAAGTGTGACGCTTATTTTGAGCGATCAAAAACTAATAGAATATAATTTTATATTTATATTTCAATATCACAATAATCTTCCAATTTAGAACTACAAGTTAAAAAAGAACTAACATAAATAAAATACACTTCAGCTAAATACTTTAAAAAATAATTTATTTTCCCAAACCACGTGGAGCCGCACTAAAAGGACTAAAGAGCCGCAGGCTGCCGACCCCTGGTATAGGGGATTAACAACCTCATTTAAACAGTCATTATAATTCTAAAATGTCCCATTTAAGCATTCCTGAAAAACCTAAGGAATGTTTCCTCTTTAAAGGAAAGTGAAAGTCCATGTTAGGCCTCACAGAAACCTAAAGACTGGTCAGCAACCCTAGTAAACTCTAGTCAGAGAAAAATATGTACTTTTTTAAACACTCCCTGTTTGGTTTAGGTTTAGGCATACATGTTACTTGGTAGCTGTCAGGAGAAAAACAATCAAGGTTTGCATAGACAAGTTAACATGTTAACAAGATGTCCCTTTCCTCCATGTGTCAAAGTGACAACACCAGCGTACATATGACATGCGTGTTTATTTTTTGTTTGTTTGATTTTTTCACAAAGCCTCAAGAAGTCACGAAGTTTTAAAGTCTAGCCATAAGTTCCCTTCTGGTGGTTTTGACGAGGTAGGCAGTCTTGTGATTACACAGTGGTAAATTTAGGCTCAGTTACTAGCTTTTTGTAAAGCTTTCAATCGAATAGCTTACTTTAGTAAATAAACTTCTAGATCTGGATTTGTGGTCGGGCAAAACAGCAGATGGGAAATCTCTGCTTTTACCTTGTTTTCTTTTCTTGCGTTGACTGGTCTGAATCCAAATCTAAGCATATCTGGTGACATAATCCGCCTGCCAGATTTAGTTTCGTGTCAAAATGAACCACGATCGCAGTTGAGCAAATGCTGAGGGCCTGACAACCTCTTAGCGTGTGAGTTAAAACAGTACAGTGCCCAGAAAAACACAAAGCCCAATTAACGTGTTTTTGGGAAACCATCAATCTTTTCCAAGCAAACGTTGTACCTGAACTCTCAGGAAAGAACCAAATTCCACACAGCAAGCGAGTGAATATTTGGCCCAGCAGACCACACGTTAGGTGCGCTTGACACGTTTCTCAGTATGATTCAGCTGCTGTCAAT
Source organism: Maylandia zebra (assembly GCF_041146795.1). NCBI lineage: Eukaryota > Metazoa > Chordata > Actinopteri > Cichliformes > Cichlidae > Maylandia > Maylandia zebra. The sequence continues at coordinate 19,261,965 of NC_135174.1, read as the reverse complement.
CGGTTTATCATTAAATTGGCCACATTATTAAAATCTTACTGGATTATAAATTCCTAAATCCTCTGACTGGAAAAACATGATAGCGCTATGAGGATTTCAGAGACTTTCCATGGCATGGGATGGACAGAGCAGAAAGCTCTTGGGTGGGACAATCCCGATAAGAGCTGCTCACCCTGTTACATTAAGGGGGTCAGGAGTTCACAACCCTCTCTTCAACTCTTCAAGCCAGGCTTTGAACTCCTGACCTGCTCGAAAGGGGGAGGCCCTCCATGCACAGTAGCTGCATTTACGAATGCATGCTGACTCTATGCCAGCACAGCGTAATCGAGAGAAATCTGATAAGATCTCGCTTCAGAAGGAGCTGCTCAGCCAGCCCTTTGTATTTATGGGTAAGTCTCATGGTTACCCCTGACCATAAATCATGTTAATTGGTTTACTGATAAAATGTCTGTCAGGCCCTATTCACATAGTGCTGTGGCACCCCCAGTTACTGTTTAATCTTTGTCCTGCAATAGTTCATCTGTTTAACTGACTGGAGGTGCGGAGGAGTGGAAAAGGGAGTTCTTATCCATAGATGCAAATTTAAGACACTGCTTGGTTGGTTGACCTCACAGATAAATGACACAACTTTCACTGAAACACAACTGACAACACATTGTTAACACATGAGTAGATCATCTTTCCAGGTTATCAGAGGTCTGTATTTTTCCCCAATTAATTCATATACATTACTTGATAAACCTCCTGATGTCTATTTCTTACATAAATCTCCTCAGTATACCTCACTGGTTGCTCTGATCTTTTCAAAGATGGCTATATCTCATTCTACAGGCTGGTGGTGATGAATAAAAATTGTCTGTAAAGATGTCTGCTTTTAGACTTCTCAGTAAATTGTATTGACTTTCTGGCAAGGACATTGAAGCCCACAGGACTAAACTGTCCCTCGTCAACAGATAGACCACACACACAAACGTTCATTTACCTGTCAGATTAACATTAGGAGCGACTCTGCTCCAGGCCATATGGCAAGGTACCAGGAACAATACTTGGAGAAAGAAGTATTTGTCTTCAAAAATGTCAACAATCATCAATTCACGAAAACCAAGACACTTTAAAAAGCAAAGGAGTATTAAGACACTTGTGTCTAATTTATATACTATAAAACAGGAAGACTTGTTCGGTTGTATTGAGCAGTGTTCTGCTTTAAAACTTTCCCTAGCGCTAGTATCTTTAGCGCAACTTAATTCTGATAGTTCATAGCGGCAGATAATTATACACAAGTTTCTTTCCAAGTAGATCATGTGCTTCTATAAGAAGCTGAGGCAATGCAACGCAATCTACTCTTATTTGGCTGGCGTTGATCTTTGCATGATTAATGGTTTGAAAGGATCCAGAAAAAAGGTCAAATGCAGGAGTTGCTATACGGGGTAATTAAGACAAACATGATTAATAACCCCAAGCTGCCACTGTGTTCTGTAAACAAGATGCAGCCAGATGGGATGCATATTTTGAATATCATACATTAGTTTTCCAGAGCATAAGGGCACAAAGCTATTGAAGGCACTCTGAAATAAGCTTTATATTAATGTTGCTGAAACACAGCTAATAGCTTGTGATGTATGGCGAGAGCACATTAATGTAACAAACTTTATACCTCATTGAAACTCTACAATCACTCTAAAAATAGCATTACATCAATGATCGCATTAATGGAATAGAAAAGTCAATGGACTTAATTGCTCCTTAGCTTTATTGTCTCCAGAATATGAGCTGTAGATAACACGAGTACAGTATAATAGCTCCATCATGGAGACTTTCAAAGCGAGCTGTGATAACGGTCCTGACTGAGAGAGGAAAAGTCTCCCACTCTTATTCAGTCCATTATCTTACTTACTCCCCTCTCTTTCTGCCCACCAGTGTGACTGACAGTGTAGAGGGATCAGGTCCAGCTTCCAGGGAAAGCAGGGAGACAGGTGTCAAAATGGTCCAGCAAGCAAATCTAACCCTCGCTAATCAGCCCTGTTGTTCCTCTACAATCCACGTCTAGTCAGCAGCTCTCATTCCGTATGAAAAACAATTACACCGGTTTGAAGTTGAGTGCGCACTAACTCACCTGTCTCTTCTGATAAGTGTGAGGATGGAGCAGTGGGAGGTGAGAGGGAGACGGTGAGGGCAGTGGGAGAGAAGAGAAGCAGGAATCGGAGGCAGAGATGAGTCTGACGTGAAATGTGTTTGGATGTATCGCTTCTCAGGCTTCCCCAAAACAGCAGGGCTACATCTAAAGATATGTCAGACACTTGATTAACAACTCAAGTGTAGAAAGTCAACTAGAAAACACAAACAGCCTACAATATTAAACGATGGGAGAAAAGATGAAACCAGAAGGATCAGAAGTGCTATTTTGATAAAAGAGAGGTGCTGTCTTCTTTCATGAGACTGTTTGCTAGTTAGATTAATATTTCAAAACCTTAACAGATTTCAATGAAATCTACCCCAAAGTTGGGAAGATCCAGTGAGGGGTTCAAAAAAGATTTATAAACAACTAAACATGCGGTAAGTTAAAGAAAATTTGGATATTAAAAACATATTATCTTGTAATTTTTTAGTAAAGTCAAACAATGTTCCTAGTCTATGTTCTGATATTTCACCCTGTATGTCAACCAAATATTTCAACCTCATGTCACTTGACCCGGAAAAGTGGAAGATGGATGGATGGATTTGTTAAAACTTTAGCAAACATACATTTAAATACATTATATAAGGCAAAATTATGTGTGTGTTTGGGATCATTGTTATGCTGATGAATTAATCTGTTGCCCAAATACGATGGACCCAAATCTGACTGGACATGTCTGTGTTCATAATTTCATCAATCTGGACAAGATCTCCAACACTGCAGTCCAAACAATGGCAGAGCCTCCACCATGATTTACAAATGACTGAAGACAATCAATGTTATACCTCTCCTGATCTCAGGGAGCTCCTTGCAAATTACCTTGCTGATGCAAAAAATACTATAAACAAAATCTCTGTCAAACTGTGTCCTCTTTGGCATGTTTCGCAATTTCAACTAAGGAAACATAGAGTGGCTAAAGATATGACGATACAATTTAAAATTGGTTCTTTGCTAAATTGTGTGCTATGTGTTGACACATGTTTTGCACAGTACATTAAAATTAAACTGTCAAAATGTCTTCTTTCCTTCAAACCACCATAAAATCTAAAAAGTCATCTGCTGTCTGTTATCGCACATTAACAGGCCTACAGCGTTGGTGGACATGTAGCCAGAGACAACAGGCATTAACACATTCATTAAAACGCGCATGAAAAGATGGGGTTAATTAACTGACAATATACAAGAGATTATTCCCTTACTTCAAAGGAGAATTGCTCCAAGAAGGAGGAGGATACGCGAGCTGGGATGGACGAGGCACCACACAGTCATGTATTGAAATAATAGCTGACAAAGATCCTCAACATTTGTGTCAGTGTAATGCTCAGTGGCACCAAAAGCAGCGCCACTACCAGAGCCTCCGGTTTAATTCGTGGTGATGGGCCTGGGACTCTCCGCGGGCCGAGGAGGCCCACTGATGCGGTCGGCAGTCGGCCCTAATGCACCGGCTTGATGGGAGATGAGCGGGGAGGGGGAGCGGTCGCAGCCAATGGGCACTTGCTGAAGTAAGACCACAGTGACAGTAAGCAGCTGTGAGAACTTTCATTCTCGCTCAACAGGAGTCGGCGCTAAGTAAAAGCGTTTCAGAGGTTTGACAGAGGGGTGTTGCAGAGCTGTGATTAAATGGCAACTATGTGCAGACCTCTGCAAGTAGCTGCAGGTGGACAATAGAGTTTGACCAGTCAGATGAATGCTGAGGTCATTTACGGGACTCTTTTATCCACCATTCCCGTCTTTGCTTTGCATCCAGCTAAGATGATTACTTTTCTTTGACTACGAGGCGTGAATGGAGGAAAATGTCAGCTGCGATTCTTTTAATTATTTATTTGACTACATGAAGTTGCAAGTTTACACATTTCAGTGTGAACCAGTTTATCCTGCAATATTAAACATAGAAAAACAGCAAAACAGCAGATTTAAGAGGCAGGAAGCAGAATATGTAAATGAAGTTAGCCAGCCTTCTTCTAATCCTCTAGAAAATTGGTGGACTAAATGTTTCAGGTTTTTAGGGCTACGTTATCAATTGATATAATTAAAGTGCAAGGATGCGGTCTAACAGGGGGCGTCGTAATTTTACTATGTCCAATTCCATCATGCGGTCTAAGCATTGAATATACAACTACCATTAATATTTACCATCATGCAGTTATGAACCTCTGCCTGCTGGTTAAGATGCTGTTTACATCATATCTGTATAAAGATAAAGGTATGGTCTATTTGTTATTGTATTTTCATAGAACAACAACAGTCACCTGAAGCTTAAAATCAGCTAAACCAATGAGCTTCTGCTACCAAAAGAAGAGGAGGTCCTATGTCCATCTGTCATCCAGGGACAGGAAGTGAGGACAGTGGATCAATAAAAAAGAAAAAAACTAAACTGGGCTCAGAACACTGCAGCTGTCTTCAGGAGGGAGAAGAGCAGACTCCTACTCCTCGGCTCCTGCTCAGTTATGTAGTTATGTAATTAATAATGGCCAGAAAATTGTTTTTGCTAAACATTCTGATGTCATACTGAAGTTGAACTTTGACTTTTAAATATGAAATGTCATCTATTTATTTTCATTATCACAATTTGCTCATGTATTCTTTAGTTATAGCCAAAAAAAGTGTTTTGCGAGGTCACAGAGACCCAAGATTCAAAAACTAGAATGAAAACTTTCCAAAGTGAGGGTATGGGGCAATTTTAGCTAATAATCTCAACCTGAAAATCAGAGACAGTAAAACTCATATGTGTTAAGGGTGCTAGCTTATTCTGTAAGATTTAATTATAACCTCACTGTAGAAACCTGAAGACTGTAGAATGACAACACCATGAGATTATGAATTACAATATAAATTTACAGTCGACATCTATGATGACGATGCTAAATTGCTGTCTAACTTTACTCAGCAGAACTACTTACAATATATTATTAAGAAAAGGTAACAATTTGCAGTTGACTGCACTTCAGTGCGTGCAATCTGACCCTCTCAGGAAAACGAGCAATAAAAAAGAGCCACAACTCCCTGCGTGGGATGGTTTCACTTTCAGGGTCAGTAGACTTTCCAAAGTAACAAGCCGAGCATATGCCGCAGCAGTTCCCCTTATGTCCCAAGAAAGACCCAATTAATTCATCAATCTGTACACCTCTGTCACTGCCTAGTGCATTTTAGCCCCTTGCCAGCAGAGCTCTATCCATTACCGGCCAGGTTGTTGAGCTCTCTCCTCAGCCTGCCTGCCAAACAGCCATCCAGGGTGGCTGCTGGGTAATTACACATTGCCTTGACAACACACGATTGTTTTCCTAGCAGTATATTACTTCATTAGTACTTTCCAACATGCTGTATTTCTTTTTAAATGTCACATTTTTTTCGCCCAACTCAGTCCAATCTCAACTCGTCTGTATATCATAACAATCATTAATAACTGTCAGTCGGCAGCATCAGTTCAGCACACGGGCTGCCTCATTAGCATGGCCCAGCATTTGTTCTGTGGAGAGGCTGATTATTTTCTACAACAGGCCAGGCCAATTACTTTGGTGAAATGGTATCACATAAATCAAAACTTAACAAGGTGGCAAATTTGAAGTTATCTGATTCCAAGAGATACTGTAACTAATATGTCACTGTCACAAGTGCTCTCTGCAGGTATGCCGCCGCCATACCAAATATATCATCCCACAGGATCTCAGAGGCTTTCTGGAGGAAATTACCATATTCGGAAAAGTGGGTATGGAAATGGGAGGGTTCAAGCAAGCTGGCTTTGGGCAGTGCAGAGGGTGAAGTGGATGGAGAAAGACTGATTCACGCTCTAATGTCTTTTCAGGCCATCCCGAGCAATATAACATTTCGGCTTTTCTTGGAGCTCAGACGTCTCCTTTTACTCTTTACATGATGATGCTCATCCATCACGTCATGACAGCTACATCAAACCAACAACAAACACGCAAACCCAGCAATCTAAAATATGCTGACACCACATGCAGACACGCAAATACTGAACACTTAAGCTCTGCTCTGAGTGGCCTTTTTGTCTGTTTAAACTATATTTTCATTCTGCTGGGAATTCCCACAACCCAGAATGTGTGATAAAGTACACTTCTGTCCGCTAGGCACTGACACGAGAGCGATTGCAGAAGCTGTGTAAATGGGTTTCTGTTTGTTTGCCCTTGTTTCTTCTCCCTCCACCAACAGAAGCTGCAGTATGCGCTGCACAATGACTGGTTTTTACTCGCTGTTAGTTAAAGAGAGATTACCTCTCACTAAAACATTCACCTCATCTTGATGTCATTTGCTCCATTTGTTTTCCACTGTCTGCAGCACTGCCTCTGCTCATTTCTCATTTTTAAGTGAGGATTGAGGACAGATGGATGCGAACTCAAAGTTTCTGATCTTTAGCAGAAGTTATGGAGGGTTATCTTTGGCTGTATATCTCTGCTCTGGCAGCGCTCCCCTGGTGATGAAGGATTAACCACCGCAGCTGTCTCTTCCCCAGGATGATGCAGTGCACTGCTCCCCGACACGACAGCATCACTTAATCTTAATGTCCGCTTCTCCAGAGCGGCCGCACAGGACAAAGCCAATCAGCATCACATGCCATGAGGATGGACCTACAGCTTGGCCCTGGAGTTTCCCACCCTTGCAGGCCTATTCATCAACTTCAGCCACACCAATCCCAGAGTTCTCCCCTCGCAAACCACAGCTGAGCCGCCCAGTGATGTATAGGACACTCAGGGAGGGGGGCCCAGGCCTGCCGTGCGCAAGAGAACACTTATCAGATTGCACATTATGCACTGCTTTGTGTTACTGAATGGAAAAAAGAGGAAAGAGAAGTAATGAATGTACTCAGCCTTCCTTCAGCCCAGACCACCTATTTGCTGTGTTTAAAGAGATATCTGTTCAATAGTGCTCTAGCATTAAGGATGAGGTAGATCCAGAATAATGATCACTGTTCATTTAGATAAATTGCACTCAGAGAATCCATTTGTAAAGATCTGAATTCAGCTGGAAGCAAAGAGAAGGGGATATTTGCTCCACATCCTCTCCAAACTATTACCGGTAATACAGGATGCGCATGCCTCACAGTATGGGGGAAGCTATCTCATAATCTCACGCAGGTTGCAGTCTTTATGATATGAAAACGCACACAGCAACGTATGCAAGACACATGTTACGCATCGACTTGAAAGCAAGAACCAGATTCATTTTCTGGCCATGCGATGTTTAACATGTAATACTGCTGGAAGGGGGAGGGTTGGGGGGCATGCAAAGCGAAGCACATGTAAAGCATTCGGAGCTGATCACTGAGAAGAGCGCGCTGCATTGGTGCAATATCAAAGAACAAAGTACGAACACATACAGCTAATCCTTTAAAGTCAAAGACGTTTGATCGAGGGATAACCATGCCCTATCGTGACCCATCCTGATAATATAAAACTACGCTAAACAATATTATGATAGCCTTCCTGTAGCAATGAGAGCACTTTGCCAACACCAGCCATCAACCCCCATTGTGAACCTGATAATAAAGAGATGACACTTTTATGATACCATAATTAACAGTGCTCTAGGATGAAATTAAATCAATATGCCCATCTAATATCATTTTCCCTAGTTATGCAAATCAAACATTCAAAGCCCTTGGAAAGTGATATGAATTGCTTTCACATTTCAGTTCACACATATTATCATATCAGACCTCTTGGGTTTGATGACATGGAGGAGGCGGGGGGGAGACTTAACGATGTGAAGACTGCGCTGGGGAGATGAGAGCGACCCTGACTGCTGATTAGCTCGACGAGACAACAGGATGATAATGTCAGCGCTAAGATTAAAACAGTTCTACTTATTTCTAAGATAAAACGGTAAATCACGCCGTAGTGAGGATCAGAGTGGAAAAAAGAAATCTGGAGAATGTTACACATCAGATTTAAGCACCTCTGCTGCAGAGTAACAAAACGTCTACCGTGCCATAATGAGATAAATTATAACTTTTAATTCCCCAGAACACATGCTAGCACCCTTTTTAGAAACGCTGTATCTCTGCAGTGGGAGGTGAGGTGAAAGTATACGGCCTTTCCCTTTATGGATATGAGACAAAAGGGAGGCTGTGATGGCTGGGTGCAGACAACGCTAGCAGCGGCGGAGGGGGTGGCTAATGGCCGTGATTAATGACAATGGGCCAGAGGAGAGCTGGGACACCGGCGCTACATATATCATCCCTTCTCATCAGTCTATGCACCTCTGTGGCCTCTTCTCTGCAAACCGGCACACTACAGCAAGAAAAAAAGAAAACACATCATCTACTCCCAGTCAGCATACCACCGAGAAGGTTCCAGCGCGAGTCTTTATGGGCGTCGTAGAGGATAGCTAAGCAGGGAAATGACATGTAGAATAAGATACAATGAGTAAAGGGGAGGTGGCCGCGTGTGTGATCACTCATGTTTTTCATGAACTGAATACTTCCTGTGCTTAAGTCGGATTTCCAAGGTCTAATCTTCCATATGGAGAGAGATGAGTTATTGGCTATTTATGAATAGAAGTGATGATGAATGGTGCTGCATTTATCTGCATAAGTAACTCCAAGGGCTGGCACAGAAGTTCAGGCAGCTATAATAAACATAGTTTGCACTCAGGGGCAGCTCTTTATTTATGAGGCTCTGCGAATAGATATTATGTGGCCATCATAGTTCCCTTCATTCCCTTGAGGACAGGACAGGAAATAGCTCCTATATATGGAATAGATTTAGAGTTTAAACTACTCTGACCAAGCTCAGCACCATCACTGTAATAAACTCTACTAAGGGTTTAGTTATGGCCATTTAATGAACTGCATTCTTATGGGAATTATAACACACTGTGGGACTTGTGGTTTTAATTAGGAGGCACCTTGTTGGATCCTAGTTAATACCTCTGACTTACTGAAAACATGGCAAATTAATCCCCAATTAATACTACAGACAGATTTAGCCATTATGAAACTGCTTTCATATAAAGGGATGAAAATATCCCATATTTTAATAGTTTAATCTTTTTTTCTGTGATGAGAAAACCATCCCCGCAGAAAACAAGTTCCGCTAACTCTTGACCTCCACTTTGCCTCCTTTAGTACGCAACAAAGTGACAAAACCACTTCCTACCTGTACTGGAGACTAACTTAGTGGATTTATAGTGTGAAACAAAGACATTTATGCTTTTACTTTAATTCAATGCATTTCAGTGGAGTTTCAACAAATGGTTATTGCAGTGCTAAGATAATTCAAGTCATGTAATAAGCAGATTAATTAAGCTAACCAGCAGTATATACAGGAGCTGCAATTAGTTATAACTTTAGCCAAATACGCATCTTCTACAAAACTGCATTAATACTACTGCTGCTACTACTACAACTTCCACCACCAATAATCTTAGCATAATGATCATAGTATATGTATACACTACTGTTCCCTAACTCCTCCTACATCCGCTAATTAAATTGGACAAAATGTACTATGTAAACTGCCTAGCGTAACAGGATCATCATACATAGCTTTTGGGAAATATTTTTACAACTCAAATTCTTTCAAAAATTATATATTTTATGTGTAGCAGCTGATTACAAAATGAACAGCGACATTATGATACATACACGTAACATACACACGTACACGTAATGTTGTTGACAGTACTCTGAGGTCATCAAACAGTGATCCTAATAGTGCCTGTAACTGATCATGTCTTCAAAAATGAATATACAGCTTGCAAAGTAGAATAACAATAAATATGTGCATTTATTATTCATTTGTTTGTTGTTTACGAACAGGCGTTTTTGCCACCATACTATATAAAGTGATATATTATGAACATAAAAAGAAGAGTTAACATACACGTCTGTGTTTTTATACGTGAGCAAGGGAACAAGCGTCACAGGTCTGGAAATAAATGAACATAGCAAGGATTTTTGCATTTGTGGAAAATGTATGAAAAAATACCTCTATTTCTTAACTAAATGAACATTTTTCAGACTGAACCACTAAAAATATCAAGTTTTTCCAACTTTTACAAAATGTCCTGGAATTTTCTATAATCTATATGTGAATGTATATGCAATCAAACATAGATATCCATATATTTAGCTATTGTTTTACTGACAACTGTTATTTGGTCTTACATTTGGCATTTTGGCTATTTTCACAACACAAGACATTAGACTAGAGGCTTGTCAGGTAATGCTACAGTTTTAGCATTTTTAAAGCAAAATTGACTAATTTAGGCCAACTCCTTAAGGTGTTGTCCATGCTAAAAACAGATAACTTTAAGTCTTCATAGGAAAGAGTGAAATAACAGCTATAGAAGTCCAAGACGATTTAAAAAATATCCCAATTTCATTGTACAAATTACAGCACATTTATATTTTCTTGCATATCTTTCTTCTAATTATTTCTGAAAGCTCTCTACTCTAGGACATTCAAACATTACAGTGAATTTAAATTCTTGCACTCGAACAGCATCGGGCTCCTCTTTCTTTTCCTGAGGGCAATTTGTTCAAGAGAATGTTGCCTTTAAACTATTCCCCTCAGGAATAATTTCTGTCCTTCACACTCAATTCTTGTTTAATTTTAGAAAACAAGCTGATAGGTCATTAATCCAGTCTTCTGTGTTTCAAAATTGCTTGCTACTGGCAATAGTTAGAATTTAGCTCTTTCCTTTTGCTCTTTATTGCTTATTAAATGCACAAACAAGGCATCTTGGGAGAAAACAAGGCATCTTTTGTCTCACCAACTGTTCTCTCCTATTTTCCATGGGTGCTACGTATAATTAATATCTCAGCCGTGCCGGAGGTTGTCATTTTTCAAATGGTTTCCCTGGAAATGTTCTACACCTCTTAATGGCCCTGCTAATGCTGTAGCTGTCATGTCTTGGACAGCTGCACTTTTACAAGACAAACTCAGCTGTGCCACGGGCTTCTCTGTGGACTTACTCACTCAAAGGTTTAGAGGCTGGTGCTGCCAGCTGGCAACAGAACACATAACACTTGATTAATCTTTACCTTGTGTCTATGAATGGCAAGTCACCTTCCAGTAGTGTCCCTGGTGTGCAAAATATTTTTACAATTTTCTGATGGATGATGGGTTGGACAAACAGCCACAAATTCAATTGAAACCAGATGACCACTTACTGATGGCCTCCAGTGTGTTAAGAGCTGAGAAGATCTGTAAAACATACTCAAAGCATTAAAAGTGCAAAATCAAAGAAATTGTAGGACTAATATATTCAGTTGTGAATAAAATACTCCAGTTCAAACATTTATACACTTGTAGAGAATCAGATGTGTAGAAGCTGTTTTGAACAATCTGTGGGTCAGCATCTACTAAACACCCGTAAAATGTTCTAAATTGTCACATATCATCAATCAATACAGAGCATTTTTAAAAAAAAAAAAAAAAATTACAAACTATTTTTTATGAATGATCTATTTAGGAGGAATAGGTACAACTGAAGCAATGTAACTACATGCCAGTAGAAGGAAATTAGCAGACAACTAATTGAGTAATTATTGTCGATGTATATTATAAAGAAAAATAACTAGTGCTGTCGGGGTTAATCTCGTTAAAATGACGTTAACGCCATAACCGCATTAACGCGGCAAATCTCCGTTAGCAAGTTAGCACGGATCAACCCGTGCATGGGACTGCACGGCGCTAACGTCAACGAGCTAGCTGCGCTAAAACTAACATGGCTTGCAGGAACAATCACACAAGGATACTAACCTTGGTAACCACAGGTTACTAGGTAAAAATGTATATTCCCCAGCTAGTTAAAGAATAATTACTGACAGTTACTATGGAAAATCGGTCACAAAGACAATGCTGGACCAAGAAAACCTCCTTGAATGCTTTGGTCGCTAGCATAATGCTGTAGATGCTTGTGGAAAACTTATCTGGAAACACATGCCAACTGCTCACTGAGAGGTGGTGAAAAATTGAAAAGGTGCAACCAGATGCAGAAATGGACAATGTTCGCTTTAAAGTAAAAGTTGTGACTTATTCCTGCATTGTTCAAATGGTGCAAATTTTACTTTATTAAAGGAAACAGTTCTCTGTTTACAGTTCAGTCAACAGTCTTTGCAGTTTTGCTACCACTTGGTGGGTAGTAAGCAAGTGTTTGGAGACAAGTCCATGTCTGCTACGCAAACTATGGGAGACTGCAGCAATCTTCTAGCAAGAAAAAAAAATCCCAAGAGGTCTTCAGTGCAGCACCATATAGCTCTTTCTGTGCAATTTCACCTACCAAAAGCCAGCAACCTCCTGAAACCACTTTCAAATTGGCCTGAGAATACATGTTTTCCCAGTCACTTCTGGTTGATCACTGTTGGTCACTGGCAGGGTCTATCTGTCTCTGAGTTTTAGCGGTCAAATTTCACAGCAACTGCCTGGGACCTCTCTCAACTAGTCTTGTATTATGCATTTTTTCCTACTGACTTTTTGTTGCTGGAGGGTTACTGACCTGTCTCTAGGCCTGTGCAACTGGGGCGTTAATGGTTGTAGCTTATGTCAGAAAAAAATCTTATTAGAAAACATTCCCTAATGATTGCTGGCAAAAATCCTAGCTTAAAGATGAGTAAAAATAATAAAAGCAATGTTGTGTGCGATTCACAGGTAACTGGCTAGCTAGCTCTGAGGATACCTATGTTCACACATTAAAGTCTTATGAAAGTATAACACATTATGAATGAGGTGAAAAAATCAGTTTTGAATTTAACTTAAGGCCCAAACAGCATTTATTCTGCTTTGTGAAGAAAGGATGTGCTCATACTCGTGCTCTGTGAGCTTTCTAACTGTCCTCTTTGAAGACATTTTAAGTAATATATTTAGTGTTTTTCATGCAAACACAAAAAGAAAGTTCAGTTAAAATTCCTCCATCACAAAAACAAAAGATCCACTGAAGTAAAGATGTGCCAGTCGTGATAAGTAAATCAACATGATGTGTGATATAATCACTGGCTAAGCACAAGTGCTGCTGTTTTCTTCATTTCAAACACTGTCTCTTTATTCCTTTCCTGAGAACACATATTGTTGACTGTGAGATGGTTATCATAATTCATCAGAGTTCAGCTCGAGTTCAAGACAAACACTTTATATGCTTGTTACTTCCTAATAAAACAACACCGACAAAGCTGCTGTTTGCACATGTGCGTCATGCATGCGCTGTGTGTATTGATCAGTGGGGAAAACAAAGACCACATACAACCACCAGGTGTTGCTTGAAGTGAGAACACCACGAAAAAGCATTCATCAAGAAACAAGAAGTGTGTGGTCACAGGACATATGATACTGCACAAAAACAAGCTTGCCTAAAGGACAACAAATGTAAAAAAGAATTTAAAAAGACAAAAACTGCAAGCCCCAGTTGGTTTACATCTCTATCTTTGTTGGAAGCACAGCATGACGGTGGCCCTTCAACCCCCATTTTCCAGAAGCTTAGACCTGGTTGTTTGATGAGGGCTTATCCCTCAGCTGACATATTATCGTTGGACAGGCCTCTGGCTGCGCCAAAAGAACAAGCTACGCAAAGGATTAGCCTCCACACTCGTGCTAATGCAGTCAAACTGTCAGAGAGATCAAAGCTGCTCACTCCAGATTAAGACCAATTAAAGTAGGTGGCCCTACACAAATTAATAGCTGGAGCGCTCACCTGTTAAAAGGAGGAAAAAACAGTAAGAGGCTTTGTTCTCTCGGCTGAAGTGAAAAAATGCCGAGCTTTCCTGTTGTCAGTCAGTTATGTGTTATGGCAGGCAGTCAGCAAACAAAATCATTTGTTTCATGAGGTTATGAAAAACTGCACGTGTTTATTGCATGGCAGTTACACCCACACGATCTCAAACCACCAGACGAGAGCAGTTACGTCCCAATGCTAACATGGCAGTTGTGATTGCTTCCTTTAATGGAGCAATTTAAAATAATTGGCACTTTGCTTTGAAGGCCACCTTCTCATTATTAGACTTTGATTTGGCTTTTACGGGGTTGTACATTTTGTTACATAGTGCACATACTGTGTAGAGTTTAGAGCAGCCGCCAAATCCATTAAGCTAGGCTACCGAGAGGACTTCTTGCCTCCCTTTTAAAAGGTTGGAATGACTTAAAAAAAGACACTTTGTCATTTGTCAACAGCGCTGGTAGCAAACCCCGCACACAGACCTGGATTTCAGTGCCAAGGTTTTAAACTGTGGTACATCATTTTTGAAAATTTAGGATTATTTAGGGCAACAAGTATGACTTATTATAATCATATTTCTTCATATATTATTAGACTACAGTAAGTTTGTATAATTCACCGTTCATTTACATTCACTGTCTGAAACTCCTCTTTACTTTAAAGTCAACTTTCTTCTGATTGGCTACCCCTTTCAAACAAAATCAATAGCAGGTGGGTGGAGCTTCTGTGCTCACCTGCATATAGTAAAAATATACAGTGCTGTGAAAAAGTATTTTTTACATTTATCACACTTACATGTTTCAGATTGTCACATTTTTCACAATTTGTAATATTAGATAACCAGAGTAAACACAAAAAGCTGTTTTTAAATGAGAAAAAGGTGGTAAAGCAGCCTCAGTTCGCCAAACTACCACCACCATGCTTGACTGTTGGTACGATGTTCTTTTTATTGCGGCACTCAAACCTTACAAAACTTAAACTTTTGTCTCATCTGTCAACAGAATATTTTCCCAAATGTTTTGGGGGATCATAAAAGTGTTTTTGGCAAATGTGAGATAAGTTTTTGTTTTCTTTTTGGTCACCAGTGGTTTGCATCTTGGAATCCCATGTCTCCTTTTCTTTGTTGAGTCATGAACACTGACCTTAACTGAGGCAAGTGAGGCCTGCAGTCCTTTGGATGTTGTTCTGGGTTCTTTTGTGACATCCTGGATGAGTCTTCAAAGCACTGTTGGAGTCATTTTGGTAGGCTGGCCTCTCCTGGAAAGGTTCACCGCTGCTCCAAGATTGATCTATTTGTAGATAAAATCTCTCACGGTGGTTCACTGGAGTCCTGAAGCCTTAGAAATGGGTTTGGATGATGTGTTACTTTGTTTCCTTTAGTCAGACAGTTTCTGTTTAAGTGATTTTTTTTAATTCAGCGTGTCTGGCAATAATCCAGCTTGGGTGTGGTTAGTCAAACTGACTACATCTTTCCAAAGAAATGTATCTTGGGGATCAGCACATGATGATTTAAGAAGGGGGACCCTTTAAACAAAGGTTTGGATAGGTTTGAACTTTATCTGTTAAAATTGAACTTGAACATCTATCATTGTAGTATATATATGAGAAAAAGCCTAAGTGATAACCTTTAGAGTTTATTCCAAATATCCAGACCTCAAAAGCATTTGCTTTTAGAACTGAAATAAGAAACAAAAAGAATACAGAAGGGGTTAATGGCCTCAGTTATTACAGCAAGGCGAACATCTGAGACTGAGGCATCTGAACCACAGCTGGCCAGATAGGCTGCAGGTCATCTGAGGGCCAACGGAGGCTCTGCTGATCAAGGCCTCTGCTCCTGACAGGGGGATGAATGATGACTACAGAGTAAATGCCAAAACTATAAATTTAGTCCCACACTGACCCAGAGCTCCTCTAAAGTTTATTTACATTTTCACGTAGCGTCTAAGCTTGAACGTCAGTGTCAAAGGATCTCAAGGCCGGATGAATTAGCGATTGCAGTGCGAATGCTCTAAAGCACGCATTGCAGGGAAAGTTCATTTCACTCCGACATGTCCATTGCGAGCGCTGCTGAGGAGCAGACTGAAAGAATCTTTCATTAACTTGTCTTTTCTTGTTACTTGCTCTGAATCTTGCTTTTGACTCGATCCAGCCGAGCTGAGTAGAACCGGGTGTAGTGTCAAAACCGCTCTTGAAATACGGTTTTGTCCCGTCAATTACAAACACTAATGAGTGAATTTTGCTTCCAAAAAAAATAAAAAGAATCTGAAGCCAGACACATTTTTATATGTGGAAAATAAATAAATAAGCTCAGCACCCCATGGTTAACTTTCCAATAGGCTTCGCAGAGAGCTCTGTTTGATGTGGATGCCTAGAGTTGACTGTGTTTGGACAGTCATGGGGTGGAGCTGCCAGGCTTTTAACTGCTCCAGAGAACACAACCCACCACAGAGCAGCACATAGGAGTCCCTCTGTCCCGAGGCTGGACACAAACTATCAACTGAGAGAATGAGAGCGAGAACCACAGTGGGATTCATTCCCGCACAGTCCTGGAGGCTAACGCAGCGGCAGTGAAACACCTTGAAGACCTTTGTAGTGCGATTCTCAAAAAGCATTTCATCTGCTCCACATTGCAGCGCTAAAAGAGATTAATATTAAATCTTCTATTCAAAACATTTTATTTCTCAACACTTGACAGCTACAGGTGAAGAGACGGGGCAGGCAAAAGCTTACTTTGTGAATTAAATCGTATTTAACTCACATCTGTCAAGGCAGGCAAGTATAAGACATACATTCAAAGGAGGTGGAAAGAAGTCATTGCTCCTATTTTGTGGTGTGGGAGGCATGCAATGCCTAATTTGAGAGAACGAACGTGCTTAAGTTATTACTGCAGGAAGGCAATCTGTCAAAGGCAGGCTGTTTTGGCATGTTGCATACCGCTGCTGAGATCATAGAGTCAGATTCTGCTTGCAATTACTGCTGAAGGACCTTGGATGCAGGCAGACGGCCATTAATCCTACTTCTGGCCCTGCACACTACGACATATCAAAATTCCCACTGTCCTGCATGCCACAGCTCTGGGAAAATGTACCAAAGCAGCCAAACCGCACCAGTGGAGTAATTGATGCCATCATTAATGTAATTAGGTACATTTAAATCAGCAGTACGCTATGGCTTACTTTGATCTGCAATGTATGGGCATTTACAGGGGAGAGGAGACCACTCAAATGTACTCTATTAACAGAACGTTACTAGAGCCGAGGATGAAAAATGAGTTAGCAGGCCGGTAGCTTCTTAAGCGATCAGAGAAGCAGAATTGAAGTGTAAAAATTCAAATGCCCTGCATTTACAGCGTTCCTCAAATCCAGACAGTTGAGCGTTTGAGAAGAAACAATGGAGTCTTCCGTTTAAAGACAGAAACGCTTCATTTACAAGTAATGAAGTCAGCTATGCTATGTTCGTGCTTATGGTGCTCAGCGCTAGCTAATTTCACTTTAGCTGTGTCAGTCTGCTGACTTTATTAGCCCATTCTACCAAGTTCACTAAACGTTATCCTATAATTTCTATTGGGGATTGTAATTGTAGCCACTGTTCAAGAAACATTATGTTATCTCTTGTTTTAGGTAACAGGGAAAAAAGTATTATAGAAAAACACCAATATATATGTAGCAGCGTTGTACATGGATTGGATTTTAAATACTTAGATACATAGTTATACATGGTATATGTGTATAACTATGCTATATTTATAGATTTTATATTATATTTTTGACTTTCTAATACATCATGTGTTATTTGAATAAATGTGTTATTTCAAATCTTTGAATTACTGATGTATTAATTGTTGTCTTTGAATATATTTGAAATTAAGTTGAGCAAACAGTAGAAAATATATGTCTGAAATGAAGAGGAGTTTAAAAATAAAGTAGCATAAAATTAATTACAAGTATGACCAAGCATGAATTCATTTACATGCTGTTAACCACTGTTGAAAGCATGATAAAGTATGAGGGTCTTTGGGAAACAAAGTGCATTAGTAAAGCAGTAACACATGGAAAAACCCAGTATACAGTTCTTACCACTAGATTACACAGCTTAGTAAACACACGGGATTCTGAGTGTGTTCAGTTTCTTTTCCACTGACATCCATATGTACAATGAAAACAGGCTCCCTTAAAAAGTCTGCTGCCTCTTTGTTGTCATCACCAAACCATGTTGTTTGCTATACAAAGGCTGTGGTTTCATCTGAGTGAAAGCAGCACACACACTGAAGAGAAAAGGGCTTCAAAGAGAGAGATTCATCATCGTGCCTCGCCCCTCCCACTCACAATACACCTACGCATCTCTGTGATCAGGTCATTGGGCTGTTTAATGTGGTATGACATTTTATCCCCACCTTAACTGTCTTAAAGCAGTGGGTTATGCATGGAGTCACTTCAGTATCGGCGAATGCCTGAGTTTCTTTAACCCACTGATAGGTTTAGTTGGGAAAAAAAGGAAGTTAATGTCCCCATCAAAGGAAAACGTTGACACTGCCATAACTATAGCTGTAAATGGCTTAAAAAGAGAAACTCAGAAGAGGATAAAGGTAATTTCATGAAAAGAAAAAGGAAACTTGGACTTTGTGTCCAAAAAGCAACCCACAATGAACCTGAAGAAAATGCTAGCACGGGAGAATCCAGTTCCACAAACTGCAGCGGAAGATTTTGTCACGCGTCCAAATATCTGCATAGAGTGTCATGTTATGCCCGTGCATCTGCGTGTTCTGAATAACTAGCATGACTTCCGTGCAGATGGTCACAGGATGTGACCACCTCATATCGCCTGTTCCCATCCATCTACCACTAAATAGCTCCTTTGACACCCCGTGCCCGCGTCTCGCCTCACATGATAGCCACCATTTTGAAAATAACACAAAGAAGAGATGAGCAGAAGTCTTTCTTTCTTTTACTTCCAAAACATCGCTTCACATGCACAGTGCACCCCACAAGAACTTTTGACCTGTTTGTGGCAGGCTGTGAGTCACGAGTTAGTTCTCTTGATATCACTCCTTTGAAATCTTAATGTCCAACTGCCCTTCTTCATGGCCCCCGCTCAACAGCTAAATCAGATTTATAACTACTGTCAAAGGCAGGGATGACAGATAAATTAATCTTCCCTTCACGAGTTTACATCTTGGGCATCTGGACTGCTGATCTTGCCCTAACAAGCGTAGAGGTCTTGGTGAGCTGTCTTTTAATGTTGATGTGTTCATGGCTGGAGATGAATGGCTCTGTCATAGGAATCTATTTATACAGCAGTTATATAGCAGTGCCACCAGATCCAGGACATTGCACTTGCCTAAGACGAGCAACAGCATCTGTTAGAGGAAGTCAGCAAATGACACTTTCTTTGGTTTTGGAGCACTGGTCAGTGTAATGTGTGCCTGTTACTGTCAGATTAAGCAATAAAAACCAAAACAAAACAGGATAGCCAGCAATGATGGAAAAATGTTCTTTTCTTCATCAAACAAAGCACTCTGAGAGTTTATAATGTTTTTTGTAGAATCAAATATTTAGAAAAAGATGTATCTGGATATGAAATTGAATCAAAATATATCGTTTTTTAGCTGATGACTGTCATGATCTTTTGTTATTCATTTGCACAAAAATGAAAGGTGACACATTTTCAGAATTAATGCATCACAATAACTCACAATATTTTCAAGTGGACACAAATAACAGAAACCAACAACAAATCAACTGAATGGAGTCGAAGAAAAGATTCTTACATTTACTTTATGGACCATAATCTATTAGGACAGGCTAACATTTTGGTGTAAGGAAGATATTATTGAACAAAAAATGAAAAACAATGCTCTTCACACAATCGTCCTGTAACATAACGTACTTCACAGTCTATGAATTCCAGGGAAACTGGAAATTGTAGCTTTCGACACTGGATCAAACTGAAGATATCTGGCGTTTAATAACTGAGCACTATGTCAGGTTCTAAACACAGACTTTACCAACAGGATTTGCTGACCATAGCAGCAAATCTGCATTTTTGTACCAATAGGAATCATCATACCAAACAGACACAAACAACAACACACAATCGATAATGAAAACAGACTTCGTGATGATTCCACAGGAGGTGGACCCAAACACAGGGCACAAGGAAGTGGATTATAAAGCCAAAATCTTTTAATCCAAAAACAAGCGATGGTCACAGACGTAAAGGCGGTCAGTCAAGGCAAATGATGAAAGCAGGAGGGACGCAAAAGGCACATGGAACTATATAAAAAATAAAATAAAAAACTACTAGAAATCCTACAAGCTTGACTACAAAAAGTACATGAGCAGAATAATCAATTTTAAAGAAAAAACTAACAAAGACAGGAAGTGTCAAGAAATAACCAAACTACAACAGGGAAGGACTTCTCTGTAGAATAAATAGGAAAAAAATCAGACACCATGACATAATGTGCTGGTGAAGTAAAACAAAGTAGACTGCTAAAGGTTGCTAAAGAAGTGACAGCTCAATCTAAAGAGCTGGCTCGCTTCCTCGCTTAGCTAGTTCACTTCTGAAATTCTGCAGCATACAAGAGTTTTCAAAATGTGCTGTCCAATTGTCGGTAAAGTGCCAGTCCATTGTTGGCAAATGGACTGGCTCTTATATAGCACTTTTCTACTGTCTTCACGCACACACTCACACTGATGGATGCATCAAGGGAAACTGGGACTTCAGTAGCTTGCACAAGAATTGTTTAGCAAGCCTGGGATTGATCGACCAACATTCAGACTGGTAGATGACCCGACCTTTCAAAAAAGGATGATTATCGTTGGAATGCTTATTATCAAAAGATCTGTAAATGACAACTCAACTCAGTATTTTTCCTGTTAAAAGGAAGTTTTTCCTCCCCACTGTCACCAAGTGCTTGTTCATAGGGGTTCATCTGATTGTTAAACCGCCGTGTTATGATTTGATGATATATAATAAATACAGGGATGGGTGACTTTTAAAAGCAGTGGTCAGCCAAGCGAACTGGGTGCAACGGACAAGAGACGCAACCAGTTGGACTGATGTTCAGCAGCACCATTAGCTTGGAATAATAAACTAGGCATCTTCCAAATTTCAATCATTAAAATATAAGTCAAACGAAAAAAAAAACAACATAGTGTGAGATTAACATGGTACTATCATATAATTGGTGGCGAATTGTAGCCAGCTGAAAAACAGGACCACCGGGACTGCAGAACTCAAGCTTGTCATTGTCAGCCCACCCTCCTCAGTGCCTAACACACCTCCTCACCCCATCACATGAATCCCAGTCACCACCCTCCCCTGCATCTGCAACAAAAGATACTTTGAGGTCATGCTTCTCTTCTTTGTGCCCACCACAGCGTGAGAACAGAACCACTCAAGACAAGGATGACTTAAGTGGCACTAATAATGAATAAAGTCCATCATATAAGGGAAAACCAGTAGTGCTCCAGAAGAAGCTCCAAAGCGATGCGCAAACAAATCAAAAGTGAAGAATTTAATATTTTGTATAATTTTCCCGGCCTTTAAACTGAAATTATTTGACTTCCCTCATCAAACTGCGTAACGGACTTCATTGATGATAATATGTCTGAGCTTTAAGCCGCACCCCTCTCTATATTCATCGCCCCGAGAATCCTCTGTGGGGGTTTAAAACTTCAAACAGTTCCTCATGAAAAAGTCAGAAGGTGTCAGACATGTGTTCCCCCTCCTCGCACCCCTACCCTGCCGGCTTGCCAACACCAAAGGCCAGAATTGATTTTGTGTGAAGCAAGACCAGCTCCACCCCCATCAGGGATCACCTGCCTTACTCCCTGACTGTGCCTCTCACACAGCACTAACAATCAGGGGAAAACATCAAAATACTGACAAGATATCTGTGGTTATCAGAGTATATTTTGCTAATCAAGCATCACATAGTGTAGAAGAATTGCAGAGCCCGTTTTGTACAAAGTGATTTCCTGTCAGAACATCTGACGGACGTTAAATTGTTACATTTAATTTCTTTCTACTCTAATTCCACATGGATGATCCTTGTGTATGAGCTAATAAAGTGAGGTTTATGTTAGATTCACGGCAGATTATGTGAGATAAGAGCATTGTCCTTCGACTCAGAAGGCTATAAAGCTAATCTAGCTGTAAATAAAAAAAATGCAGTATGAAAGGTCAGTCAAGAGCCAACAGAGATAAAAGTCTGAGATGGCTTTTCATGTAGGGTGATCCATTCACGATCCCCTTTAAATTAAACATTCCTTCCTGTTTGTCTGCATGTGCTCATCCTGGAAGGCACCGGCAACATGGAGTGGGTCAGTTTCTGATTTGTTTTGTGTTTTGAGTTCCTAAATTTGTTGTGATCCATCATCACAACATCAAAATCTAATCTGATAAGTTGTTTAAGGAGAATTCAAAAGGCTAATCCAGTTTAAGTAAGCTATTTTTTTCCTATAGAAGACATTTTGACTTGTCAGAGCAGGTGTAGCACAGCTGTAGCTAACGCCATTGTGTATTTAATAACATTACTAATGGCTCGGTTTGTTGTGCGTTCCAGTAAGCCAAGCCAGCAAGTGTGTTTAATAACAGGACCGGAACAGCTAAATACAATGCAGCTATCATTAATGTAATGGCTTGCACCTGCTTTCTTCCTACTGTGACAAGTTAGCTTCCACCAATAGCAAAAAATGTTGTGTTGAGCTGATTGCTCAGATTGCTTTCGTTTACTGACCGATTCAATAAATGAGTTGAAAGTAAATAGAAATGTAGTAAATATACAGTTTTTACTCAAAATGATAGTTTTGTCCGTCAATGGCAGCCATGAATTCCAGTTGACTGTTTGTTGACATTATCTGATAAATGTTCACTCCATGTCTCGTGAACTTCCTCTCACAAGTTGGATAACAGACATTTCATTGAAGGCACTGAGCTCCAGTGGCTACTATCACCACTCCATCATAGACAGAATTACAGCTAACAGCTTCTTCTCTAAATATTTCTCGTCTGGCTGTGCTTTGGGTCATTGTTCTGCTGCAGGAGGAAATTGGCTTCAATTATTTGATAATGTTCCTCATTCCTAGATCTGAAATCAACTTACCATAAGCTAAAATGTTTCAGTGGTTTACGGTATAAAAATGCATGTGCTAATGTAATGCCTGCACCTCATTAGCAGGCTACTCGTGAACCATGCTAACATTTCTGTCTTTCAACAAAATACAATGTTGATATTTAAGGACATAGGAGAATCTCTTTGGGTTCCTTTGTTGCGGTGTAAAACTGGATATTTAAAATCGTGTGATTCTACTGGTACAGATACTTGTTTCTAAATTTCTGGCACTGTGGCATCCCTAACCTGTACTAGTTTTTTCTTAGCTTTCTCTCTCTACAGTTGAAATTGTTGAACTTCCATCAAGAAGACCCGCACCCAGGTGTCACCTCTTCACTGTTGCTGTTAGCTCGTGTTTCGTGCCTACTTTTTAATGAACCTGCCAGCTGAGGATCAGTGAGGATCCCTTTCTTAAGCGCTTGTTAGTTATCCACCGGGGTCTTCCTCTTGTCTTTATATTCTAATCAGAGCCACTTTGAGTTGTTTCATGAAGGGAGTAGTACACGCCTTTGCATGAAATTGTTTTCATGTTTTTAGCCAGTTGAAAAAAGTTCTCATTTTGTTCTTTTCTAATAACCTTGTAGTATTTTAACATGCTAAATTTGCAATAGGTGGCACGATGTGAAATCTGTACACCTACATAGATTCCACTAAAAATATTTACTGTTATATATAAACTTAATTCATCATTTCTGATCATTTTAACAAGCAAGTCCAATTTCGTAAGTCATCTAGAAATTATCCTAAACTTCGAAGCAGTAAGGTTTTACTACCTTACTGCTTTGAAGTTATTATTACTGGTTGATATTTTAGAGAAAACTACAAGAACACAGTTTGAAATAAACCCAAACACTCACAGAAGTTTAAGTTCTAGCATTGTCACAGATAACGCTTACCTCAGCACCAGCAATCAATGAAACTGCGAGCGAGTTGTGCAGTACTTTACTAAAAGGATACCTAAACACATTACAAAACCAAAGCTGAACATAAAATCCTAATGGCAAGCTAACATTTAATGACGTGTTTAAGTGCTAGGGAAGTTTATGCATTATGATAGAGCATCCATAAAAACTCAGTTTAACACAGCTGACTTCACTCATTAAATATTAATGCATTTTAACAGATTTGACATAATGTTATTTTCCTACCTACTAACAACATGTGTCATTCATGCTATGTAATAGCTTAATAAAAGCATCTATAAAGCAGAAGGGAAGCATATGAAAGGCCCAGAACAGGCAGGGAAACAAGCAGCCATGAATGTGTTTTGGAATGGAGGTTTTAGGAGCCTGGCGTCAATGTGTGAGACGCGACTTCCTTATTTTTAACACTGGGCACTTCAACCACTGGCTTGATGTCAACCTCTCATTCTAATGGACAGCCACAAAGCTGACAGGGCTGTAAATCAGAGGAACTATAGAAAGCCATTAGTCCTGGGATACACAATAAAAAGCGGTAATGGTCTCATAAAGCCTGCAACACCACAGCAGACATTCTGATTCTGTCTATTAAGGGCTGCACAGAGCCTCGGATGAGTGAAAATAAGGAAGCCATTTTTCTTTTGTGCATTGTTGCCTGGGGTCTCGTGCTCATGATCAATGTACAGCAAGATGCACTGCGCTGAGAGCTATTTATTTACACTGTACTCCAGCTGAGTGAATGTTAGAGGAGAACATTGTGATTATGAAGTGCTTCTGTTGAGCCTCTATACTACAGATGCCTCATTGATTTACTGTGAGTTGGTTATAAATGCCATGTGTGCTCAGAGTGCTGGTTATGGAACCAAGAACAACAGTTTACATTAGTTTTTATAATGAGCGCGATGTCATACTCAAATTGTAAACAACAACATGCTTACCTTTAGTGCTCTCCTTTAGTCTTCTATGATGGGTGGGAGTGGAACTTCGTGTCTACTGTTAATAGCAGCAGTAGTAGTACTCCTCTAGGAAATATGAACAGCTTTACCAGATTCATGGTAATCTATCCAATAATGTTGAAATATTTCAGTCTGGGACTAGATCTACAGACCACAAACAAACGGGCATTATCATCCCCATACAGCCATGACTAAAAATGACACTATATAACAGCAACATCTCGTTCTAGTGATCTTCAGTCTTTATCTTTCTAAAGCTTGCTTTTGTTATTCGGTGTCAGACAGAGATATCACCATGAAAAGAATTCTTTGAAACTGCTTTCTACTGATAAAACGTCCCATTTAACTTTTCCACTGTTTAAACTATGACTAACGCATTTCTACAGGACGTCACGGACTGTAACTCCAAAACCTCGGCAGAAGTAATCGAAACTTTGGGGATGGTTGTGTAAGACTTAAGGTTTGTGTTTTGTTTTACATTTACTTTAACTATATCTGCTTTCCCTATTTTTGGGAAAGCTATTCCAGAAGTTTAAAGTTAGACTGCTTTAGCCATTACAATACCAGTTTTGATGTGTACTGGGTGTCAATGTCATGCTGGAACAAATAATTGTGTCCAAGTTTCAGGTTTTGACAGTTGTTACACTGTTCTTAGGTTTGAAAGTCTCGCCTTTACTCCTTTAAAGATATCTTATGTCCTTGAGGCCAAATAGCTCAGTTTATGTCTTATCTGACCATAAAAGGTTTCTCCAGAAGGTCTTTGGTTTGTTCCTGTGGGCAGCTGTTAGTGTCACTAAAGTTTGAAGGTGTAGTTTTTGGAGGAGGGACATCTTTCTCGTGGACAGTTAATGGCAGGCTAGAGTCTTGGTGGTTCATGGGTTGTAGGTTTCCTTCGAATGGAGCCTTAGCTTGACGCTCCGCTTAGTCCCTCTTTCCATATCCAAAAAACCAAAAAACAAAACAACAGTCCTTGATAGTTTCTCAATATTTACTTTGAAAGTCCAAACAGGTACACAGCAACAGAATTCCAAATTACGAAAACTTATAAAGTTCAATTCAAAATGGATGAAGAGAGATTGCGAGGTCAAAAAACCATGTGGCTCCACTCTCCTCTCGCCCAACTTCCTGTTTTTTCTGCACTATCAAAATAAAAGCATACATTTCAAATTAAACTGCATGTAGGCTTCTACATGGGTTGTTCCTGAACATCCTTACCAAATTCCTGTCATCTGAGGGTGACAACCTGGGTCTTCTTTCAGACACTGAAAAAGTGGCAACATATCTGCCTAACTTAGACTTATGATGATTAACAGTTCTTTGAAATGATCTTTGAATCTGCAGTTGTTTAGAAGTGACTCCAAGAGACCTTCCCGACTCATGTAAATCTACAAGTCTCCTTCTTAGATCTTTACTGAGTTCCTTTGACTTGTTCTCAGTATTGGTCAATCCAATGACTTCTGTCAAACAAATCTTTTTTTACCCAGCAAAGCTGTAGTCAATCAAGTTAACTAATGAGAAGTTAATAGGCCTCGGCCTTGTCAAGATAAAAGCCACTGTAGAAACTCTAAAGTCATTAAAGATATGTGCTGTACAATGATTCCACCTGAAAAAAGAGCAGTTCAAAGAAATTGTTCAAACCCAAAAGCTTGACATGCCCATGATGGATGTATGTAAACCTCTAACCACAACTGTACAAAGTCAGTGTAGTTTAATTGAGTTCATATACACTCAACAAAAATATAAACGCAACACCTTTGTTACTGCTCCCATTCCCCATGGGATGGACGTAGAGACCTAAAATTCATTCCAGATACACAATATAACCATCCCTCCCAAACAGTGGTCACAAATCAGTCCAAATGTGTGGTAGTGGGCACATCTGCTATATTGAGATAATCCATCCCACCTCACAGGTGTGCCACATCAGGATGCTGATCTGACATCATGAGTAGTGCACAGGTGTACTTCAGACTGCCCACAACAAAAGGCCACCCTGGAATGTGCAGTTTTTTGTGCTATTGGGTGTCTGGGGACCCAGAACCGGTCAGTATCTGGTGTGACCACCATTTGCCTCATGCAGTGCAACACATCGTCGCATGGAGTCTATCAGATTGTCAATTGTGGCCTGTGGAATGTTGGTCCACTCCACTTCAATGGCTGTGCGAGGTTGTTGGATATTCGTGGGAACTGGTACACGCTGTCGTATACGCCGGTCAAGCACATCCCGAACATGCTCAATGGGTGACATGTCCGGTGAGTATGCTGGCCATGC
Organism: Maylandia zebra; assembly: GCF_041146795.1. Classification (NCBI taxonomy): domain Eukaryota; kingdom Metazoa; phylum Chordata; class Actinopteri; order Cichliformes; family Cichlidae; genus Maylandia; species Maylandia zebra. The sequence goes on along the minus strand of NC_135174.1, from coordinate 19,234,853 downwards.
AAGAACTGGGACATTCTCAGCTGCCATCTGCCCTGAACAATGTGAACCATGATTCATCCGTGAAGCGCACACCTCTCCAACGTGCCAGACGCCATCAAATGTGAGCAGTTGCCCACACAAGTCTGTTACGGCGACGAGCTGGAGTCAGCTCAAGACCCCGATGAGGACGACGGGCATGCAGTTGAGCGTTCCTGAGACGGTTTCTGACAGTTTGTGCAGAAATTGTTTGGTTGTGCAAACCAATTGTTCCAGCAGCTGTCTGGGTGGCTGGTCTCAGACGATCTTGGAGGTGAACCTGCTGGATGTGGAGGTCCTGGGCTGGTGTGGTTACACGAGGTCTGCGGTTGTGAGGCCGGTTGGATGTGCTGCCATATTCTCTGAAACGCCTGTGGAGACGGCTTATGGTTGAGAAATGAACATTCAATGCACGGGCGACAGATCTGGTTGACATTCCTGCTGTCAGCATGCCAATTGCACGCTCCCTCATTGCTTGTGGCATCTGTGGCATTTTGCTGTGAGACAAAACTGCACATTCCAGGGTGGCCTTTTGTTGTGGGCAGTCTGAGGTACACCTGTGCACTACTCATGATGTCAGATCAGCATCCTGATGTGGCACACCTGTGAGGTGGGATGGATTATCTCAATATGGCAGATGTGCCCACTACCACACATTTGGACTGATTTGTGACCACTGTTTGGGAGGGATGGTTATATTGTGTATCTGGAATGAATTTTAGGTCTCTACGTCCATCCCATGGGGAATGGGAGCAGTAACAAAGGTGTTGCGTTTATATTTTTGTTGAGTGTAGAAATATAGCAGATATTTGTCTGTGAATCCAGTATGCTCAAACTAGACTCGAACTCTCGATGCAAGCGTTTCCAGTTTATGTTGCATTTGAGAAAGTGTAATGTTGTACATAACTGGTAAAAACGGCTCTGAATAGTCGCCTTCCAGAAAAATTTCAAGAATAAATACAATGTGGAGAAACAAAATGCCAAAATTTTAGACTGATGATTTTAAATAAGCTTCAAATGAAGGCTGGTGGCTCATGATAGGTTTCGATGTTCAACATAACAAATCTAATTTACCAGAAAGCATCTTTTTGAAACCACGCCAACCTTATTTAGCTATTCCAAAACCCGATGCCAGATGTCTAAATAATTTCACCAGATCAACCCAAATTTCCCCTCTCAAAAGATAAGAAAGTGTTCTGAGTGACATTTCAACAGGCTGTTCCCAACTTCCAGCAAGATTGAACTTGCCTGAAGACAATGACAAGCTCCTCTCTGTCTGATGTCACTTCCCATTTCCAGGCCGACTGCTATCTGCTACTGGCTTCTGCCAATAATAGCTCATCAAAACAACACAACCCTTCTTGGCACCAAAATAAAGGCTGCGGTCCGCGTCTGTGCCACTCAGTTGTCAATTAAGACTCCTCTTCACACTGACACTTGTGACTTAAAAGAAACAGTCGAGAATGTGATGAATTTGAGCCGACAGATGAGAAGGCAGTGCGCTGCGTTGCAGTACCATAGTGCGCTTGAGATATGGATAACAACTGACACAACTGGCAGGTCTTATGAAGTTTGATTTCATTTGTCAGGCTTGCTTGCTCCCTCACTTTTCAATCATCGTGGTAATAGCTCATTCTGATCGCCTGAAGACACTCACTCTCACTTCCATTTAAAATGCAAAGACATAAATATAGTAGGTGCCGCTATGGGCTGCACATCAAGATGGCATTTGTTGTATCCGAGATTCTGTAAATTCATATGTTTAAATGCGTGTAATATAGGTATCAGCGAGGATACTGAACCAGGTTTTGGGTGGTTACAAAGGTGTCGTGATCTCTAGAAGTGACAAGGTTTTGCAAAAGAAATAAATAAAAATGAAAATACATATCACATAAACCATAAATGACAAGGAAATAACCATCAACCTTGGTATTTGATCGCTAAGTAGACAAATGGAGCAGTAAGTGTCCAAGCCTGTCTCGGCGAATACCTTGCATGCTTGTCTCCAGCCGACCACATGACGCTAATTCCTGACTGAAGCGCTCCTCCTGTGCAGCCCTAATCCTGCCTGTGAAATGTGACAAGATCATTCTTAAGGCCTACTTTAGTCTGAATAATCTGCCCATCACAGACATTCATCCCAACCTGCACAGTGCCTCCAGCATCATAACACGCTACCTGTATGTTTTCACCATGACTTAGGCGCCATAAATTAAATCTACACGAGCAAAATGTCGGTGTATGTCCATGTGGACATTTTACATTGATTGCACTGCAAACATTATGAACAGTGTCCAGAAGATTTACTGCAAATGATCAATTAATTGCGTCAAAACACAACAGGAATTCTTAAGTCATGATAAACAATTCATTAAGCTCTTTTTTGGTTTGTTTGTTTGTTTTATATCCTTGCAAATGCATTAATATCTTGATTTTTGGAAATGGTGATCCGACAAACAAGAAATTCGTCAAAATAAATAAGCCCGACCAAGTTGCGTGCCATAATCTCACGAGTGCTTTCCTTGTTTTCTTACAGCTAATAAAGTACAGTACAGTGGATCTCACAGGCGCTTCTTGAAGTTTCCACAAAGTTCTGTACCAATAATATGGCAGCTGTCAGATTGAATTGAGCGACTGGTTCCCGACGCTAACGTGAAGGTTAGGTGAAGTTAACTCTTCTTTACAGCATGACTACAAGCTGCCAGGAGCCTCACCTTCCCGATGGCAAGTGGACGACAGCATATAATCTCCACGGGCTTTACTTTCTACTCCTGACCAGCTTTAACTAATTGAGAAGACAAAGTGAAAAAGACCCTTCACTGCCACGATCTTGGCTGCACCTCAACTTTTCTAACTCTCTCAGTCATGCTGCGCTCCTGTCATCTGACTTCCGGCGAGACGGCATAAGTTCTTCGTGTCAGCTCCGAGTTGAGAGCTTGCAAATGAAGTCAACGCTGCAGTATTTGACACTCAGATTGGGGCGTGTGTGTGGGTGGGTGGGGGCGAGGAAAATATCTTGGGTGTAGTCAAGGGGAATGGGTATGACTTCTAAGTATCTGAAATGTCCTGTCTTAAACACATAATATCCGTAATACTTCCTGACACATTCGCCTATAACCTCTTATTCTGTGCCAGCTTCTGTGGGTCCCTTTTTTCTCTCTCTGAGCATAGAAGAAAAGCAGTCTATTTTCTTGTCATATTTGCTTGAAAGGGGACTCTCAACTTGGAGTCTAATTTCCTGCACTTTAAAGACAGTCCACATGCAAGGTGCATTACCATGCTATCAAGGTGATGGGAGCAATTTCAAACTGTCAGTCAGTCATGGAAATATCAGAGAGACTTAATGTCTAGTGCAACCTGTCAAAGGCTCCTGTGAAGAGGTGGAGAGCATAATCTGAGTTTTATTCACTCAGTACCATTTACTTGTCAGTGTGGCTCTCTGTTTCACTCTAGATGGTAGCTCATAAGGAGATGGGGATATAATATGCCCATATGTATAGAAATATATATGTATAGAAAGTGGGAGAGAGCTACTTAAATGAAGAGGTCACTATGGCAGGTTTAAAAATGTATAAGAAGACCAAAGACAAAGAAGGAAAATGTAGAGCTGCTGCATATCAACAGAGAGCACTTATGTACCAAGTACCATAGCTTCAGCCCGAGTATAAAACTGCTCCATCTCGTATGATCTTACAGCGCTTGCTTCGCAGACAGCAGTTAGTTAAGGCTGTTAATTTCCCGATAGACGCACCACTCTGGGTGACACACTGGGGCTGTACTTAACCATTATTAATGTGACAGGCCTCACTGCAAAGCAAATCAATTAAACAGGAGCAATCACCATAGTCTGGATAACGGCCCTTTTAAGGCTGTTTTCATGTGACAAGGAGGTCCTCGATCCAGGCCTCTGCGCCGAGACCTGACAGGTCAAGAAAGCGGCATGAAACAATAGCACCTTCTAACCATCATCTCCCCTTTTTACCTGTCAGATCCAGTCGGCCTGTCTGGCTGCTGACGCGGCGTGCCCTGCGCTGCCTGCCACAAGGTGAATTTTCATGTCATGTCGGGGGAATTTCTTATTCCATTTGCTCGACATTATAATGCCGCATTTATCGACCATATCCTCTTTTTGAAAGCTATATGTCAGGGCGCCTGAGTTTTTGTCATTTTTTTCCAACAGATTCAGTTACTTGTCCCTCGTAATTAGCTCAATGTACACGTGCAAGCATAAAGGGAGCGTAATACCAAAAGTGGAGCACGCACTTACTTTAGCGCTTTTCGGGCGATTCTTTCGCTTGTGATCTCTGAAGTGTCTGAAAGGGTGGAAGGAAAGCTGCTTTCAAAAAAACACCACTTTTTACACTTCCTCACGATGTTGGTTGTCATTCCATTTTTTTTTATAAAAAGACAAAAAATTATATAAAACCAGCTGAAATATATTACAAGCATGCTTTTGTCTAATCAACCCTGTTGTGGAGACTATCCATCAGCCCGCAAAACTGAATTATGCAATACCCATTATATAATTATACATTATACAATACAGTCATGATAGAAGCTCCTGACAGGGTGACCCTAATTGCCATTGTTTTCCATTTTTAATAATCCCCAGAGATAAATTGTCAAGTCGTCTCCAGTGCTTCAGCACAGAAAAACCACCACCTGAAAATAAAACGAAGACTAAAAGCTAAACTAAAAACACAAAAAGTGCCACAAAGAGGACAGAGGAAAGTCTTCACCTCTGATCTCGCTTATTTTACTTCCACATGAATCCTCAATAAAAAATATTTTGATGGGCAAAATGTAGAACCGAATAAAAATTGTCAAAGCGATGTGAAAGATGCATTTCTTTGTATTTTCTTTGCCCATTAAGGCAAAAGATAAGCGTGGTTAACAGAACAGAACTCAGAAAAATAGAAAAGCTGTTTCTAAGGATCATTACTGAATGTGTGTTTTTAAAACACATGGATTAAATATCTAATTTCAGATGATAAATTAGGGCTATGTTTTTGGATATTTTTAATAAAGGCCAGAGAAGATGCTTTAATGAAGAAATGGATGCAAAAAGAACTGGGTGAATTAAACCTGATTTCTTTCTTTTTTTTATTTGCAGAACTTAAAGTTCAGACATTTTTGCTGAATTCATTATTAAATGTGAGCTGGAGGGAACTTTTGTAGAAGAAAACGTGAATTAATCCTTTAAAAAAATAAACAAACCCTTAATATTTAATAGTAAAGCCCAGAGATGTGCTTTCTTTCGGTGTAATCACCAACTAGAGGTACCCAGCCCTGCTTGTAAACGTTTGTATTTGCATGGATTCCGGGTGATTCATAAATGTGTCCTTGTGTGAAATACTAGCGGGAGATTTCAAGCTTTCTGTTTCAAAGTAATGAATTGCGGCGACGGAAAAAAAAGTGAAGCCATTTAAGGATAAAGCCGAGAATTTGGTGTCTGCCGCTGCGAGCCATCCATCACGTCCACAATAAAGGAGCTTTTGCCTGACGTTCGAAATTTATGGTCGCCCTTCTCTGCCCTAATAACTCAAAGCGCTGTGTCAGAGCCTGACAGCCGTTGCCGAAAACAGCACCCCTTTTATCAATCAAAAAACACTTGCATATGTTTAACTTTCGCCTGATCAGCAAGACATTTATAGGCTATTGAGTAATAAGATAAGTGGGTCTATTTCGATGGGAAGAAATGTGGACGCTTTAATGATTAATGGCAGCCACAAGAGAGTTTTTTAAGCGCTCTTGGAACAAAAAAGAAGGATTTTTGGCATGAGTGCGGAGGAAATGTGGAGGTGTATTTTTTAATTTCCTACACCCAGAAAAAAATATATAATAATGATAATCACTTGGAAAAATTACATGCTATTAAATCAGTGTCTGTAGCAGAATTACAGCGCCATATAAAAATACCTTGGAGCTTATCTCCAATTAAACAAATTGCTGTTTTTAGTTTGACCAGACCAGGCGGTGTAAAGCGGCCCTGTGCGGTGATGGAGCGGTTAGGGGAGATAATACAACACGTATTATCTGCCCTTCTCGTGGATTCACTTTACAGCTTTTGACCTGAGCATGGCTGAGAAGAGGCAAAAAATAAATAAATAAATAAAATAAATCTGCAGACAGTTGACTGGCAGGACAGGGAACTGACAGATGACAGGCTGTGATTGAGGGAGAAAGTTGCCGAACATGTGAAACATGGCGATAGATGTCGCACACTGTAGGCAGGGGATGTGACCTTACAAGTCCCTCGCTTGATTACTTTTTATTGTTTTGAGTAACTGGGTCCAAAGACCGTCTCCTTTATTAACTGCAGTCTAGTTATGCAAAGAAGATGCAGATTTTAGCCGCAGGCGATAGTTTGTCCACTCCTACTCTCTTCTTTTAGGGGAAATAAATGTCGGCTGTACAAACGTTTCAAAACAAATCTTTTCATAATCTTTGTCATCTTTATTCCCTGGTTTCCCCCCCCCCCCCCCCCCCAAAAAAAACCCCCACACAGGATGCAGGTGCAGCGCATGCGTCAAAGTGCCAATTACGCAAAAGGCGCGTGTAAAGTCTGGAAATTAAAAGCGCTCGGAGTGGGTGAAATATGAAACAGACACCCGTGTGAGCAGGAAACGTCACATTACCTCGACCCTCTGATCACATCGGCATCTCTTTTTGATTGGGGGGCTGCACGGGCAGCAATCCGCGGACTGATTCAGATGCTGCTAGTGAGGAGGCGGAGTGATCCCTCCTGCCCGCAACCCACGTAAACCGTGCCCGCTCTCGGACCCACAGCCACAGTGTTAGAGCGACGCCGGAGATGAAGCAACGAGGCTGAGAAGCGCACGGATTCTGCTCACACACTCCGCGTCTCTTCCGAGGATTTAACTGTGATTTTCTTTTATTTCTGGCAGCGGCTCCAACCGTCAGACGTTTTGAGTGCTGGCTTGCTTAACCCTACCCATGGCATTTTTCAACCATTTATAGGAGAATTGGGTCATGATCACATCGCCCACGGTCTCTGTCCTGAGAAATAGCACAAATCTAGCGTGGGAGAGCGGCTCCTCGGGGGAGAAGGGAGCAGTGAAGATAAGCCAACTATCCGTCCACAACTCCGTCTCTCCCGCAGACCCTACTCGACAAGCCAGTCGTCTTCCCATAAAGGTTTTGAAAATGCTTACGGCACGGGCAGGACACATTTTACACCCGGAGTACCTACAGCCGTTACCGTCCACTCCTGTCAGTCCCATCGAGGTAAGCGCTACAGCGGTTAAAATAAAACACGTTGTTTTTATTCGCTTATTCTCAAACTACTGCGTGTTCACTCCGAAATTGCAGGACACCAGAGCTCCCGACACGACACGAGTGGACAAACTGTGGTCAAGATTTGTATTTAGGCTATGTGTTGAAATACAGTAATAAACTGTACTCTCGATGTTCTACTCACTTCAGACTTTAACGACCCTTTTATGCAAACTGATGCCAATATTTTGAATGTCATTCCGTCGTGTTGTACAATCTTATCTTCCACCTAATGTAGATCAGCTACGTGTGTGCGCCTTCCTCCTTTACATACCTATTATGCTGAGTTGTTTTGAGTTTCATCCCGAGATAACTTTATGCGCAGTGCGTAAAATGCGCGAAACGGACATATGTGACTATTTATCGCAAAATATTACATGTACGTGTGAGTGTTTTCCTGAATTTTTTAACGTTGTGTTTGTTTCAAATTCTCAGCTGGATGCCAAGAAGAGTCCGCTGGCCCTTCTGGCCCAAACGTGCTCTCAGATCGGCAAACCGGATCCGCCGTCCTCCTCCAAGCTGTCCTCTGTAACCTCCAATGGATCTAGCGACAAGGAGGCCAAATCCGGCCCGCTGAAGATGAGCGACATCGGAGCCGACGACAAATCGAGCTTCAAACCTTACTCAAAATCATCAGAGAAGAAGGACTCGAGCAGCAGCCTCAGTGGAGATAAAAACAGTTTCCGAGTGCCTAGCGCCACCTGCCAGCCGTTCACCCCCAGGACAGGCAGCCCCGGCTCCTGCACCTCCGTTTCTCCTCTGCCATCTGAAGGCAAAGCGGGGGACAAGGAGGAAAAGAAGGAGTCTGATAGCAATAAAAGCACTATGACGGAGAGCAACGGCAGCCACGGGATAAGTGGGATTACCTCTGACGGCAACCAGCAACAAGAAAACACATCTGGATCCAAGGCTGTTACATCAGACTCCATATCTGTAACCTCGTCATCATCATCCGTCCTCGGCTCCGGGCTGGTGGCCCCTGTCTCCCCCTATAAGCCCGGTCATACAGTTTTTCCTTTACCACCTGCTGGTATTTCCTATCCTGGAAGTTTAGCCGGTGCATATGCGGGTTATCCGCAGCCGTTTCTCCCTCATGGAATGACCCTTGACCCCACCAAATCCAGCAGCCAGCTTTTAAGCGCACAGTTTGCTGCTGCCAGCTCGCTGGGATGCAGCAAAGCGGGAACGAGCCCCTTAGCTGGAGCATCCCCACCGTCTCTAATGTCTGCTAGTCTGTGTCGAGACCCCTACTGCCTGAGTTACCACTGCACGAGCCATTTGTCCGGCGCAGCCAGCGCTAACTGCGCACATGACTCTGCGGCAGCTGCGGCAGCTGCCTCGGCGCTCAAGTCTGGATACCCGCTCATGTACCCGACGCACCCGTTACACGGCGTGCATTCCACGACCCCTTCTTTCAGCGGACATCCCTTATATCCTTACGGGTTTATGCTGCCCAACGACCCCCTGCCGCACGTGTGCAACTGGGTGTCGGCGAACGGACCTTGCGATAAGCGCTTTTCATCCTCCGAGGAGCTCCTCAGCCACTTGCGGACTCACACGGCCTTTGCCGGCACGGAGAAGTTGATATCTGGGTACCCGGGGTCGTCTTCTCTTGCTAACGCTGCTGCTGCTGCTGCTATGGCTTGTCACATGCACATGCCTCCAAACGGAAGCCCGAGCAGCCCGAGCACGCTGGCCCTCAGGGGCCCTCACCACCCCCTCGGACTCAGCAGTCGCTACCACCCGTATTCAAAGAGCCCCCTGCCCACTCCCGGGGCCCCGGTGCCCGTGCCCGCGGCTACCGGACCATATTACTCCCCGTACGCCTTGTATGGACAAAGACTGACGACAGCATCGGCCTTAGGATATCAGTAGTGACAGAGAATTACACATTTATAAAGGAGATTTAGGCCCAATGAGTTTTATATTGTACTTAATGCAGGGATTGGATCCAGGTGGGGATCAGTGTATTTATTTGCGATAGCTTCAAGCGTGACTAAAATAAAAAATAATTATAATATAAAATTTCAAAAGACTCAATGTGCATTATTTTTACACAGGAGAAAAGCGTCTTTGCAAGTTAAATAAAGTTAGGACCCTTTTTCTTTCTTTTGAGTAATGTGGAGTTTATTGTTTATTTGATTTATTGTGACTGGTGGGGTTTTGTAAAGCAAAAAGTTATTTTAAAATGTGCCTTACTCAGAGGGATTAGGGGGCTGCCAGAGCTGAGTGCGTGACGGAGTGATGGACGTGGAAAATCAATCAGAGCAGTTTCTTACAGAACTGCCATCGATTTATTTTATTTTATTTATTTATTTTTGGGGGGGAGAGATAAACGTTTCATGAGGGTGTTTGATTTACCTGAAGAGTATAAGACAGCTGTTTGAGGGTTTTTTTTATTATTATTATTTATTTATTTTATTTTAAGGCTCCCTTTTTATTTTTAAGTATAGGGCAGGGTCAAATCAGGTCAACAGTTTTAATTTACAATAAGAGGATTTTCTCCCTCCAGTAACATCTTGTTTTGTTTTTGCTGTGTTAGTTTGACTATATATATATATAATTAATTATTTAACTTCCCCAACTTTATTTTATTCCTAAAGTTGGGGAAGATGTTTAATATCTCACTGACATTTATGGCAGAATTTTGAAGATACTCCCTTTTATTCACAACTGTGTTTTTGCTTCTGGTCTCACCATGAGGCTCATAATGGGGTTTTTAAAAGGGCCCAAGGATAGAGAAGCAATAACTGCAAAACCTTTGAAATTACAGAGGCTTCTATGAGCATCTGCTGTTTTTATTTTATTAAGTTTTAGTAACAAGAAGCAAGAGAAAAAAAAGAACAAGAAAAAAACACCACTTGGTGCTGCAGCTACAGTACGTGTGTGTGTGTGTGCAAATGTGTGCTCAGATACAAAATCTTTTGGGCTCATCAAAACATGCTGAATCTTCTCAATCACACGGTCATGGATTATTGTTTCATTAACGAAGACAAATGAGCTGCTGATACCAGCGAGGCGCTCGCTAAACAAAGATTTACGATGACACCAGATGTGGGACGTTTCCACAGCTTTTGTGATTGCTGTAATGAAGCAGAGAGCATGAAATAAAGTGAGGCCTAACTATTTAATCAGCCCCCTTAAAACAAATCAACTAAATCAAGCCAGCAGTGTCATTATCCATCCTCAGTAAATCAGGCTGTTCTCCAGCAATAAAATCACCATCATTAATGGTCAGATGTCATATTCATCAAATCCAGCCATCCTTCATGTAGATGAGGCCTAAACATAGCTCAGTGATAGATGGTAATAAAGCTGCTAACCTATATTTCAGCACTGCGACCAGTCAGCCACCGAGTCGGCATAGATCATATGTGATGCATCTTTTTTCATTTACAAACAGCACATTAATATGATGTGAACAAATTGGGTCACGATCTCTGAACTTATTGCTCGAAGGCTGATTGATGTTTGACTCTGCTGAAGAAATTCACACATCTTCACAAGCAGATAAACCCGCTAATAAATGATTCAGTTTCAGTTCAATTTTATTAGCAGTGGTTAATGAGCTAGTTTAAATTTAAGGATGGGCCTAAAAGTCTGTGCGTGTGACTAGATTAAAGGTAGACGTGCTCATTTGCTTTGCGTTGTTAAGTTGTTTTTCCTAACTAAAAAAAAAAAAAAAAGGTGGCTTAGTGGTGTAGTGATTAGCCCTCTCCCCTCACAGTATGAAGGCCCTAGGTTTGAATCCACTGGCCAGCTGGGAAGTGTGCCTGTTGTTGTCCCTCCTGATATTTGTGCTTCCTCCCACAGACATGTTTCTCAGTTTAACTGATGATTCTAAATCGGCTGTAGGTGTGAATGGTTGTCTCTCTATGCTTGCAACCTGTCAAGGGTGCACCACACTTTCATCCAGTGATAGCTGGAACAGGATCCAGCCCTTGACCTGCCACCCTGAACTGTACAAATGGATGGACTTTCAAATAATCCTGAACCCAATGAAGTGAACAGCATTTTGTTGCTATCAGAAATGATACTCTAATTTGCCGTCTTTAGTTTTGAATTCAAATTAAAGGACAAAAAAGAAAAACAAAACATACATTAATATGTTGTCAACGCAAACAGCAAAACCCTGGAGGTGTGTGAATGGTCCGCAGTGCTAATTCACTAACAATACTGTAGATTTTCTTTCTGTTTTAAGAGGAAGAAACAAGCTAATATCTAAAGTAGCGATTCCTTTTAAGCTATCTGCATTATGAGTGTTGTAGCATGATCTCCAGCCTTTGTGGTCTCATACAGCATCAGTGTAATATAGTAGTGTAGTGTGCAATATAACAATTGCAAATTAAGTAAGCCCGATCAAAACTGATATTTTCCTTTTTCAGCAGAAATGAAGAAGCAAACATTTGATCCTATTTGAAAGAGTGCTTATTAATAAAAGGTATGAAACAAATAGCTAATCTTCCATATTTAATTTTTTATTTTTTTTTAAAGCATGTCAGTCACATGGAGAAGTACACTCCTGCATTCAACAAACCTTCAAAATCCATAAAATTAGAATCAGGGGTTCCAGGTCTGTGCCAATGGTAATAACGTCTTTTGGGAGTGACAGGCAGAACCTGCCTTATTTAAACCTCAGACATGTGGTGTTCTTGCTATTGAAGTGTGTGGTGTCATCATGCCAAAGTCTAAAGAGGTTGCTTCAGAATTCTGAGTCTGGGAAAGGATTTAAAAGGATCTTCAAATTATTTGCAATAAATCACTGAATTGCCAAAGACAAATTCATCCCAAAAACAGACTCTTTGCAAAAAAACCAAAAAAATCCAAAAAGTCTCCAAGAACTTCCTAATCTGCTGAGTTTGCAGGTATCTCTCACAGCTGTTGGTGTCTGCGATCAGAAACAGAAAGCACAAATCTGACCTGCATGGAAGGCGCACCAGGAGAACAAGGAACGTTAGAGGAAGACTACAATTTGACAGCGAACAATTAAGCAAAGATCAGGGTTTTTGGAGTAGTGTGCTCCAGACAAATGCATTAAAGATGGAGTTCTCTGGCTGCAGTAACAGCAAAGACATTTGGCACAGATCGAAGACAGCCTCTCAGGAGAAGAACCTCATACCACCTGCAAAGCATGTTATGATTCGAGGTTCTTTCACTGCCTTGAGGTGCAGGCAGCTTGCAGTCACTGATTCAACTAAAACAAGTGTTTAAGATCACGTGGGGCCAATCAGTCCTGAAGCTGAACTGAAAACTGACTTTTCAGCAGGGTAATGATTCTTAACAAATCCCCAAAGAACATGAGGAACGACATGCAAGAAAAAAAAATTTGCAACTAGGAATCTTGCCATTTTGCAAGGAAGAGTGAGCAAAAAATTTACCCGACAGATGCCAAAGACTGGAAGACAAGTATGCAAAATTTCTACAAGTAGTTATTTCTGTTAAATGGCAAAATGATTACTTCTGATGCCAAGATGTAGCTGCTTTTTCAAAGATGAACATTATCTCTATTTAGATATCTTCGGTCCAAAATTTAATAAAGTTGCAAAATGAGGAGGCTGTGGGTCGTCAACCAATTGGCATGTTGATGTTTCAATCCCTGGCTCCATCAGTCTGTATTTTTAAGTATCCTCAGGCAAGACAGCGAACCCTAAGATGTGCCTGATGCATCCACTGAACTGTGAGTATTTGTGTGAATACGGTTTGAAAATCACTATAAGTACCAGTCCGGCTATTATACGAACTCAGTGATGGAATCGGCTAATTTTGTGGTTGTGCTGAAAATTTCCATTGGATGTACTTATTTTTTTTCACATAACTTTCTATCCCACCATGATGAAGTCTACCCATCTGTTTCCATGTGACAGATGATGTCTTTTCCACGTGTCTGAAAGAAAAATGCAGCCAGGAGACTCTGGCTTAGTGACTCCATGCTGAATCACGGGGAAGGCCCCACCTGTTCTGCTTTGAACCACACCAAAATCAAGAGCCACAGCCTATCACCTAAGGAGGAACAGGCCGGCACAGTACACCCTGGGAGAGACGCATGCCAACGTTGAAAAAAATGGTCACCTCAGCACAGCTGCGCGCCATGTGTTGCACTTTCCGTGGCAAGTTCTGGTTGAAGGCAGTGGACGCCATCGCTGCTACGCCGAGCTGACGTTCCCTCACAAAACGCCCACAGTCATGCATGAAAATGTCTTTTTTTCCAAATCAGCTCACGCAGATACATAAATCAACCAGCCCTCAAACACGTGTTGCCGTCACATAATGAATTTAACACCCTTTTGTCAGCAATATTAATGATCCAATCAAGGGATTTCCCCATCGCTACATAAACATTTACTGCTTTGAATAAACCTTCCTCGGTGCTCTGGAAAAGCAAGCAGGACTCTGTTTACAGGCACGAAAGGAAAAACCAATGACCTTTGCGTGTTCAGCCAGCTGAGAAGTGTGTCTTCCATCTTTCAGAGAAACATGGTGGTTTATTTTTGCAGGAGAAAGGCTTTTGCCTCTCCAAACAAGCCCCATATTTATCATCACTCCATCATTTCCTGCCTTTGACAAGCAAAGTAAACGGTAGAAGCACAAAGTTAAAGCTGAGTCTTTGTGAGCCTTTGACCTTTGGAGCTTGTCTTCTATTATTAACCCTCCAGCGACATCATAAAATAAAGGAAATGAGTTGGTACGCTGAGATTATCTTAATGTGGAAGGCTTGGCATGTGTGTGTTCTATACTCACTCACACACACACAGACAAAAACAAAAAAAGTGTGCCTTTTTGAGCTAGAAGCCAGCCAATGGGAAAGGGAGAAAAGGGGAATTTTCCCTTGAAGAGTCTGTCAACACACAAAGCAAAGGAAAGAGCAACAGTGAGTTAAACAGTGGGCTCTTGTCTTTCAGCACTCAACATGCTCTATAATTTACACACCACTGACAGGGGCCATTTTGAAGTCTGTCATAGACGGCAAACTTTTTGTCTCCAAACGTCTTGCTCACAGTGAGTCGACTTCTGCCGGGGTCCGGGTGATTAATCACTTATGGCCTTATTGTGTGGAGGTGGCTAATTAACTGCAGGCTGACTGAAGAGACACGCTATAAAAACCCGCCTCTGATAACCCCAACTTTTCCCCTCCTCTTTCGTCTTGGCATGTGGAAGCTCTTACTGACAAATTTGCAAGAACCAGACTAACATTGAGTAAGATGAATGGCCTCTGCGCACAGTAAACAGCCTTTAATTTAACCATGTTTAAATGTATGACACACTGGCATTGTGCTTCCTCGCTGTTCGTGCTCTTTGGTTGGGAAACGCAGCCAAAGTTCCCCTGCTGTTGGCTTAAAATTAGGCTCGGCGTATTCACGGAGGGAGTTTCTGGGTGCTCGGCCTGGCAAACATGTGTTCGTTGTCTCTTTTGGTTTTCGGCCTTTTCTTCAAAGTGACGTTCTGAGACAAAAACAATCAGTTTCTTCTTCTTTTTCTTTCCTAAACACATTAATCGGGAAGATCTGGCATTAACTTTTATTTATTTTTTTTAACTTATTTGTCGAGCAAACAGAGGAAGACAAGAAAGAAAGCATTAAGTTGTGCATTAGCAATAAACTGGAGCTGTTCCTTAAGGTCAGCAGCTCGTATCAGACACGTGGCCGGCCAAAAATTGTGCAGCCATGCCTTCCACTCCATCTCCCCCCTTCCACATTATTAGGTTTGTTAACATACTGTATTGCAGTGTTTGCAGTCATGTCGACAGGCTAACTTAATCAAGTTACTATTGAACTTGTGCGCCTTGCCCAGCATGACAGTTTTAGTGCCAGAATTATTGCCGTGACCTATGAGAGGAAATTAGCAGCGGACACAACACGGAGACTTTTCTTCCTGGTGGAAAAAAATAAATCTATCCTATATATTTACAAGAACAGTGACAATGATAGAAAGTAGGGAGCAAAAATGTTTGCTCGATAACGCCGCAAATGAAAAATGCCGCGTGGACCCAAAGTGGTGCAAAATGCATAATGCCAGCTGGCAGACCATTACAGGTGATGGACATTTCACTTACCTAAGTCAAATATAACAGACTGCTGTTCATTAATATACAGGCAGGCCTGCAGAATCGAGTCTGCCATCTGGTTAAATCGACAGAGTAATCTACAGCTCGTAATTAGGGCTGAGGAGCAGAGTTTCTCTTTAATCTTTTTTCGGCTTTCAACAAAATTTCCATCTGCACCATGTGGCACATCATTTTTCTTTAAGACAAATCGGTTGTTTTCGTATGATCCAAAATTAGATCAGCAGAAAACAATCAATCTTGTAAAGGGCCTGGGAAAAGAATTGTGATTTCGAATACTGTTTTCCCTCCTCCTGTCTTTAGCATCTCAATTCTCACTTTCCCTGCATGACTGACTTTGCAGCCATCAGCATCCCTCCCATGATGCTCTCTGCTCAGTGCCGTCACATGGCATATAATGGGGACCCGGGCTAACGATGAATATGAAATTGTGCCTTAATATAGCGATCTCTCCTCAGCTGCTTTCCCTGTGGCGTTCCACAACAGATGGTGACCTGTAAGAGTCTGTGACACCAGAACTAAAATCCACACTGAGGTAAGAAAGAATACTTCGTGTCACCCTGTCTGCAAATTAGTGAGATGACACAACTGTCAGGTGCCAGCCTCCCGTGGCAGTCGTCTCCCCCATTACAGGAGCAGCGATGCTTTCCCTGCACGACAAAAGGGAAATGAGTGGATGTTTTTTTTTATAGGAGACCTGTCTGTCAGCTGGCTCTCAGGTCATAACAAATCACCAGCACTCAGCTGAGGCTGAACATTCAGGACGTCGGGAAGAAGACGAATGACCTGCAGGCCTTTGAAGTGCTCTGGCAGTTCAGATGGCTCAGCGGCGCTGACAGAGAAATATACACAACAGAGCAACCAATAATGAGAACATTAAACATTCCAGCCACCTGACAGGCTGACAAAAACAGCCTGGCCCCACATCAATCATTCACTGAGTCATAACCTTGACAATTAGTCCCCTCTGATACCGCCCGTAACCCCTGGGCCCCGCACTGCGGTGTGACTCCACTTAAAGAAGAGAAAACCAAAGGGCTTAATCTAATTTCTTAATTCTGATTGATAAAGACGTAGCAGCGACAGAGACCGCAATATATCGGTTCAGCACATGATGGATTCGGAATCGTTTGGCAGGCTCTTTGCAAAGTAATGACTCTCCAAAGATGGATGTGAAAATAGAAAAATGCACATACTGTAGTTCAATTACTTTTGCTGGCTGCCTCTGAAGATGTTTCGGCTAAGACCACAGAAATGTATTCAGCACATGTTTACGGCCCTGCCTGCGCAAATATGTGTTTTAATGACACCCCGCAGGCATTTGGAAGCTATAGTTGCAGGGGAGCCAACACTTATATTTCAATATAACTCGAGCCATAAGATCACTAACACGAGCAGTTCTTTAATGCGTGCCTAACGAGGTTACATATCCTACATCTGTATTAGTGTAAACATGTGCTAAATGTCAAGCCTGCTTTTAAGAAGCTCCATAAATTTTGCTCACTAAAAGACTTAATATCATTAATGTTCTCTGAAAAAAGATGAGGTTCAGCCCATTTTTCTTCTGCACACACTCCCACATTAGCATTTTTTACAACAGAGCTCAGTGTTAAGTCTCCAGTCTTCGCTCTGAATCCAAAGCAGTTGACCCTTTGAAAATAGCGAGGGGGCCATGTTGTCATCACTCCATTCACTCCAACTCTGCAGTTGCCATATGACAAATGAGCCACGTGACATGACATTTCCCTTTTGCCTTCACACCTGTAGAGTTAAAGCAAAGCGTCTGACAGAGGAATTGATGGCAGCACCTCAAAACTACTGTATCTCCTTTTCATTTGGCGAAATGGAAAGAACCGGGCCAGTGGCTGTTTACAAAAACTACCTGAGACGGAGCTGCACAGCTCCAAGCCCCGAGGATGATAAATGGCTCTGCTAACCCTGTGGGACTGCAGACCCAAATGAGGACGGAGCTAATTGCCGTGCGAAATACTTTGGCATGAATGGAAAGAAAATGCAGGCGAGCCACAGCCAAAAAAGGGCCCAGTTGCTGCTGTGAACTCGGAGCTGGCTTTTGCTTACAAGAGTTCACTTGGTGTCCATAAATCATGGACTGCTTACAGCTGAAACTGCCCTTAGTCATCAACATGCAATAGACTGAGTGACAGATTCCATCCTGACTACATTAGCCGCCGGTTCAAACGAGGCTCCTTTTTTAAAATCTCCTACCATCTTGAACCTCGCAGGAAATGAAAACCAGATGGGTAAGGATTGCTGTGTATAACATAAAGCTGAGCTTGTATGAGAGAAAAAGACACAAGAGTCTAAAAAAAGAAAAAAAAAGTGTATACATTGTTGAAGGAAATGACAGGGGTCAATTTGAGGTATCCTGGGTTTTTGATATCCTTCAAGTACAGCTTTAGATATGGCTTTACCCCGAGGCTGTGATCTGCATCACATTACTCATTTTCAGCTGACAGGAGAATTGAAATGTGGTTTCAGTCTGTGTTACACCCACACAGGTGAACACAAGTGCAGACTCCACAGTCAGTCTGAGTGATTTGAAATATAAATCCCTATCTTGGGCTTGCTCAAAGACTCAAAGAGTTATCCTCACTAGAAAAAAATGTTTTTTTATTGCGCCAGGACCGCAATCTGTTTGGGCATAATAGCAGTAAAAAGACAATAATGAGATATTTAAATAAAAGAAAAATATCTGGCACATGTGAGAGGAGAAATCAGGATGAAGTAGATGAATAGGTGCGAGGATTAAAAAGGAGATTATTTTGCAATGCTATAAAATCGTCTTCTTTCTTTTTTTTAAATCCGTGGATATGCAGCAGTAGTGTAACCGCAAACTTGACAATTTTATTGAAATCAGTTTTGTTTTCTTAGCAGGTTTGATGGGTTGAAGTACTGACTTAAAGTCTTTCATCAAGAGAAATTAAAGGATAAAGCCAGCGATATTCTATATTTTTGTTATTGTCCAGAAATCCCAAAGAAAAGACCAACACTAACAATGACTCGCTCGGTCTCATTCTCAGACACTCGCCACTGAGGAGAAAGGTTCCCACTGAAGATGTAAATATTTAACAACAGGACAGGAAAACATACTTTTATTTTTAAAAAGGCTAAATTATTTCGTAAAACAGCAGGTCGGCGTGGTTTGTAGCAAATTTTATTCAAAGATGAGTGCATAGAGCATTACTGGATTTCATTTTTAGTCAAAGTTTTCAGTTTGTTCACTTCAGAGTATTTCTGACAGTGGAATCAGGTATGTGGGGATGATCCACAACTAAAAGTTGAACTGAAATTTAATTATATTTACTTGCAATTGCTTATCAGTGGATACACTAGAATAAAAGGGTAATTCAGGTTTTCACAGAATGAAGAAATAATTATACTGTAAGTAATTTTAAGTAGTGTGCATCTTTATGATATAGAAGATACAGTGTTTTCCTATTTAATAGTGTTAGATGGGCAAATTGTGTTGTGTTGTGAAGCTACACACTATCTAAAGTTACTCAAAGTATAATAATTTCTTTTTAATTATTATTTTGTTCTTTCCTGTAAAAAGCTGAATCTACCAGTAAGGATTTGTAGGTAAATATAATTAGATCACAATTTCACCGTATTATAAAGTGCTACCAAAATGCAATAGATCATTTAATAAATTAAAACCTCAGTCGTCATCAGTGGATAGCTGGTGGTTTTGAGGTTGCATTTTGCCAATGACTGCAATTTAAATGGAACCTAAGCTTGGTCAAGCATGACTGGAAAATATCATTCAGACCACAAATTGAAACCACAGACATTCAAGCATGAAACATCTCTCATTCTATATCTGTTTAAAAAGACAAGGATCTCATAGTTTTGTAGACAGTCTTAAGAGTCTTAACCCCCAAGAGCGTTTGATGTGTCATCATCAGAAACTTTAATTTTGTATTACAGGCCTGACAATCCATTAACCCATCCATGCATCCATCTTCGGCACCAAGAGGGGACAGCAGCCGAAGCAGACACACCCACACCTTTTCCCCCAACAATCTCCTTCTTTCAGCTCTTCCAGGAGAACAACAAGACGCTGTCTCCAGTGAGTCCTGCTCCACCTCCAGGTCTCCTCCTGGTAGAACATGTCTGGAGCACCTCACCTAGAAGAGCCTGTCAGAAGCCTCAAAGAAACCTCAACTGCTTCCTTTCAATGTGGAGGAGAAACAGCCTTATCCCGAGCTTCTCACGCCATCTCTGAGGAAGGCCTTGTGTAGGTCCAGAGCTACCCAGAGCTAATAAGTCAAACAAATCAGTATTACACACCATTCTTACTCGATAATAAAACACTGAAATGTCTATATAATGATCATATTTTTACCTCAGTGGTCAAAGCTTCACCCTTTAATTCATTACCAAGAATGCAACCAACATCTTTCACATAACCGCATTTATTTATGATGTGTTTTGTTGGGTCGAACTCGGCACTCTGGAAATTCTTCCAGTAAATACTTAATTTATGAGAGGTAGCTCTCGTAGCTCTAAATATTTGGTGTTAAATGTTTGCTTATGTGCTTAAGTACCAGCATCATTAGACCTCTAAAGCGTTCCATTTGTTGATCTCTAATGTAAAGGCCATGACGCACAAGCTCAGATGATTAAGTAAACATCAAAGAAACACTACAAAGGCAGAAAGCTGAAGTAGAGAAACGGATGGATGCTAAGACAAATTCCTATACATTTAATCCGGTAATCTTTACAGTCAGTTGTAGTTTCTTTATTGTTGTTTTCTTGCCACCCTAAAGCAGAGCTATGAAATACTCCCCCCTGCCCTTCACGTTAGAACATTAATTGTGTTTTTTACTTTATGAGAAAAGCTGCTTGTGACTCATTTTAATTCAACTGCATGAACCAGAGGCACAATCTGGTTTTCATGTTCTCTGGCTGAAAACACCTGCCCTGTTCTCACAGCTAATATATTAAGTAGTAAGTGCCTGAGCAGATGTTGTGAGGTCAGCAGGGAGCCCGGGGCCTATAGAGCACGCAATATTTATTGGACTGGATCAGAAGGCAATGACATGGGCCGTCTTCCCTCTTGACAAATCACATTTTGCATACAGGTTGAAGCCAGAGCCTGTTTCCTTCCTAGAAACACCTTTTCCAATTTGTCAGACTTCTTAGAGAGGCCCGATTGGGTCTTTCTACTTTTAAATGCGTGCTGCCAATCACAGAGAACGCCTTTTGGAAAATATTCGTAAAACAGTCAAACTTTCTTACTGGAAACCGTAACACGCCCGAATCTTTTATTTGTGTTTGCTTTGCAATCATCCACGGAGATCAAAGGCCGTGCTTAGGGCCTCAGTGTCAGCGCGAGACATCAATGACATCTCCCATTCACACCGCATCTTCTCCTCACATCTCGCATGCACTCAGTCGTCACATCCCACAACAAAGAGAGACGCCCCGAGTTACCATCCATCAAACCAAGCCTTTTATGGCCCATCAAAAGACAATGAACTGCCAGAGTGAAAGGAGTGTTTGCAACATGAAGTGACAGCGAATACTCCAGACACAGATTAAACAGTGGGAGAAATGAGAGAACTACATAATGTTTGGGTAATTTGTGAGAATTAGACGCTATGATTCATCTTTATGAAGGAAACTAAGCTCAGATATAAGCTCAGCGCAGCTCCGCGCTCTGATAGTTCAGGCATCTCAATTTACTTTGGTTTTGAAGTATAGGCTTCTTACGGTTACAGACTGGAGCAGTTTGTTTTCAAACATTGCCACACATCTCACGCCTTGGTCGTGAGGTATGAGCTACATGTTAAGATATAAAACAGACCTTCAAGGCTTATTTTCCCTCAAAGGGATCCCATTTATTCCGTCTACTGTCAAAGCACGGAAGGTTTGAGAATTAAGGGAGCTACTGGCAACACAGTACATCATTGTGTACAATAAAAGACTTGCAACGTAAACCATCAGCAGCCCTTTGTGTGTTATCTCCCATGGATTATTCCTCTCAAGTCAACCATCAAGCATTGTGGGTATGGCAGCCTATGCGGGGTGCAGCATGCACCATAGAGTTTGCTAAAGTGTTCAACAGAGGTTGAGTGAAACGGGACACTGGCATGATTATACTGTATCCTGTCTGTTGCTGATTTATTGTGACAGCAGTAACTCCCTGCAGAACCATGTCGTCAGGTGCCACGACTGGTGCTGTGTCAGATACTTGATAGGCTTCGGGCTTTCAGTAAAGATCTTGTGAGAAAGTCTCCAGAGACGCTGCTGAGAACACACAAAATCTTTGTTTCTAAATATACAAGCGCATATCCACTAATGGTGAAGGGAAACAGACGCTCACGTTTGGCCTGCTAAGAAACAGCTGCAGTGTTTTCAGGAAAACAACCTCAGTAAAATGTGGTAAAGTCACAGACCGAGAAATGATATTACTGTATATTACAACACTTAATATCTCCATTACTGCTGTGCAAAAGTCTACAGCCACCCTCTCATTTCTGTATATTTTGCAAGGAAAAAGGGAAAATGCTGCAGTTATTTACTAAAACATAAACATGGAAATACAGTATAAAGCAAAAACAGAGCAGGTCAAACCAATTACAGTACGCATCCATAATCTGGACCCTGATCAACTGAATTCACAACAGTCACCCCAAGGTGCTTTATATTGTCAGATAAAGGTCTGACGAATATTATAGAGGAAAACCCTGACAATCAGACAAGCATGTATGAGCAATTACTTGGCGACAGTGGGAAGGAAGAACTCCCTATTAACAGGAAAAGACATCCAGGCTATGGGAGAAACTGCCGCCTGCTGTGGCTGGTTGGGAAGTGAGAGGAAAGAGAAGAGGAAGCAGGAAATAAAAATAGGGAAGTGGAAAAGTATCACATCATGGGAATACCTCCAGCAGCCTATAGCTGCATAACAAACGGAGGGTTCAGGTTCACCTAATACAGCCCTAACTATGAGCCAGCAGCCTAACTTGCAACCATCACTGTCATTGTGTACAACACGAAATGTCTGTCTGCTATGGAAAGCAAAGTACCCTAACTCTTCCTACTAACATTAAGTAAAAATACTCAAAAGCTAATGCATACTATGGGGTCAAGTGAGGGCAGACTGTGGGTCTTGTCTTCCTGTTTAAATCTTATCAACTCCCAGAGGTGCAGCTGGTGGATTGACGGTGCAGGAGCTTGGAGAGAGAGACTACGTTCCACAGCAATCGTCTCTCTGTGTTATTCACTGGAACTACTTAATCATTGCTGACCGCTCCACACTGCTGTCCCACATCACATGATGTCATTCATATCCCTTTAAGCTATTTCAGAGACGCCAGATCACCTTTTTTCCCCCTTTTCTTTTCTATTTTTTTACATACGTTGCTCCTATGTTTCAGTAACACTCTACCCTCTGCTGTGAAAATGACACTAAAGTGTTTTAATTAGACGCTCTGCAGCAAATTATTCATGATAAATCTCAGTCTGTGATCCCCTTGAGGAATAATTGAAAATATACTTAATTAATGCTTTCATTATAAGCTTCCCTGAATATTGTGTGATTGTTGCTTTTCTTCTGTCGCTTACAACACGATTTCGTTCAATATGTGTTCGTCTGAGGGGGGGAAGGGACTTAGAAACAGTTTATAGCGGTATCACCTGACCGCAGCACTTTGAGCATGAAGACAGACATTATTCAGAATAAATGGATTATCAGGGAAACCAGCATAAATGACTCAATAAAACTGTTAAGCAGCCAGCCAGCAGTGGCCAACGTGATTAATCGCAGGCGTTCCAAGATTGGATTTATTTTGTCTTTTATTTCTCCTTTAATGACTAGCTGCGAACACCACTCTTAATACATCGCCCATGTTTCTAGATTACCGGTGACTAATGAGGATTCAAAATGGCTGTTATCTACATTAATGTCTTTTTATTTGAAAAGTCAATACTGCCCGCGTGTGTGAGGAATATTATTAAGCGAGGGCGACTTGCAGTGATCTGTCTAAGCCTCCCAATTAGAAGGGTTTCGGGAAGCATTAAGGTACGCTGGCATTTATATGAATACACAGGTGCGTCATTACATTTATAATTTTCTACCGCTCTAAGACTTTGCTTCTCCAATTATAGCTATATTTACTATGCCTCCACATACGTCTGAATTATTAAAAGGCTCCAAGAATGCGTTGTCACCCACTCTCCCCGCAGAGGATCAATGTCCTGCATTCGAGGGATAAATGAAGCTATATTTTACATGTTGCTGTTTTCAAAGCACATAGAGACACAGTTTATTCTCTTGGCGGAGGGCTCTTTGAAACCCTTGTGTTTAAGCAGGAGGCATTGTTCACTTTAATGAAAGAGTCCAGAGCAGTTATGACCCCGGTGATTCATATATTCATAAAAGAAATCAATCCTACATCAGCTAAACGCAGAAACAGAAACGTTCTGCAGCCTTAAATCTTAGCATTTTGTAATATGCAATAAACTGAGTTTAAACTGGAGCGTGTCATTGATGTGCACAATAAGACAGATGAAGTTTATTACAGAGCTAAAAACAGGTATGAAGGAAAAACACTGACTGCAATAACGGGCTTTGAAGAGAATGTAAAATGCAGGCCCAAGGCGGTGCTTTGTCAGACTGGACTGTTGTGGCACCAGACTGTTGTTCTTTCTATCTATGATTTAGCACAGCTGAGCCTGACTAGATGGCACCCAGGAGAGAGCTTGATTTTCATGTTTGCCAATCTCCCTTTATACCTGCCCGTGGTGACCATAAATACAGTTTTGTGCCTCCCGGAGAAATGCTTAAAGAAGCACTTTGTCCAAGTCCTGTATGGACCCGCGTGGTAATATTCTTGATTGATGACAGCAGCAAAGTTTAGAGGACGCTCCGGAGAGTTTTCCAATCTCATTTGTTTGGGAGTTTTACATTTTGAACATAAGTCCCGCTTGGCTGTATTTATGTGGTTCTGAGGCCTCTGCATTCAGCCTTTTGTTTCCACAGTTCATTAATGAGGGGCAGAAACACTAGTGGCCAAAGTCATCTCATTCTGGGGCACTTTGTGGGGGCACATGGAGACTTGGTCACCCCTAAACAGAACACTAATCTCCAGAAACCCATTTATATGCCTGGCTGACCCCTAATAGATAAAAATAGCTTGTGGTCTATTCAGAGCCGCTGGTCTTTACTCAGATTTTTAATGACTTCCATTCCTTCGTATTGTATTTTGGGTGAATATTGTCAAAAATCTATTTAGTAACATGACTGGTATGATGAGAAATGTCAAAAAGAGGGAAAGCGTTCGTGTTTGAAAAGTTAACCATGAATTATTTGATGCATTTAAATCATATGAAGTCACTAAACTAGCTTTTATAAAAATCATCCAGTGTTTGTGTCCTCGTATCAGCTGAAAGCTTCCAGATGTTTAATTATCTTGTAAAAGCTGTTTTTGTGAATATTTTTAATTGCTGCATGTTTACTTTTGCACAGCCTCTGGAACAACACTGCTATGTCAAATTATCATCAGGACAGTCTTATCGTCATATTCTACACCTGCGTCGACGCCCAATCAGTGCTCTATAGTGCCGCTGCTGGTCAAAAAGCAGACAGAGAATGGCTATAACTAACACAAAGTGTAATTCTCCTGATTGAAACACTAATATCGAGTTTTTGTCATATATTCTTTCCTCAGAGTGACAGCTGTTTAATGCAGGCGTATTTTGATAACACAGCAGAGTTTGCCTCGACCATCTCGTCCTGACAAACTGGAAGGACTTTGTACCAAATTAAAGTACATGAAACTACACATAGGGAAGTGATGCTTTAGCCTTTTCCTGCAGATGATATGTCAGAGAATGACAGAGAGAAGCTACTGTCATAAATAATCACTGAGTGAGTGCTGGCTTTGGTTGATAAAGTTTTATACAAGCATCGTGACATTATACACTGTAAAAAAAGCAGCTATATGTGTTATCTGCTTACTTTTCCCAACTTTGTGATACATGCTCAAATAAAGGATAAATAATATGTTCTAACAGTTGCCGGATGACGAGTTGTTGGAAATTAATATATTGAAATCTAATGCCAGAATAAAAACAACAAACAAAAGTGTCACTGGCTGAAAGAAAGTCATTCTTTTTTTAGATGCTGATGTTTCCACGTCTCAGAAACAAATAACAAACTTTCTGGGTGTTAACCTAAGGGTTTAATTGACCTATAATTAGGCGTGGGCTGCATTATAAAGTGTAACCAAATCCTAAAACCAAATCCTGACTGAGTTTATTAGAGAAGGAAAAAATGCTGATTAACATTCCCCTTAGTGTGTTTGATGCTCAGAAGGTTAGGGCTGAGGTATCAACTTTCACATGCCAACAAATCAGGAAAAATAGGTCTTGGGATGCAAAGTAGAATTAGGATAAACTCACCCAACACCCAACACTCATTATTTTCTTTTAGCTGATGTTTGAACAATACAAAAAAACATCACAGTGTTATTAGTTTTTCATGTTTTCAGATCCACTGAGATAAGAAGAAAAAGATCCCCGCCAGTGATACTTGCATGGACCCCAAGTGTAGCTACTTTAAGACTCAGAGCAGGAAATAGGACATGAGACAATTTAAACAAAACAAAAAAGGGGGGAAGAAATGATGGCAAAAAAAATTTTCTGGATTCGGCAAACACTTGCAATTACTTCTTGCAATCACAAGGTCACTACATAGGTCGCTTCTCACCAGGCAACTGGTGCAGTGACCTGTCCAACCTGTTTTCAAACGATCGCAAACCCACTCAGAGAGACTGCAATCGCTCTCAGACAGATTGCAAAGGATTGCAAATGTTTGCTGTCTAATTTATAAATGCAGACAAAATGCCAACAATCTGAGACCATTTGTGCCAATTAGAGCAACTAATCTATGATGCATTTCTCTGAGGACCCCTCAATAGGGAACTCCACTCAGCTGTTTGCCAACTAGTTGTATTCTGTTCATATTAGTATATAAAATGTGTGATTTTGCAGAATTTCTGAATTTCAGTTTTAAATCTATGAGTTTCTGGCTGGACTCTGAATGTAATAAGTTTCCTTTTAATGTGAATATCTGTGTATGTAAACAGCATTAATCAGTTAATTGCCAGTTTGACCTCTCATAGGAGACGGATGCCGTCTTATCATCATCTTATCGCCATTTTGACGCATCAGTCACTTTGCAGAGGGTCACAGACCTGGTCAATGTCTTGAAAGCATCCATTTCAAAGGCAACAAAAAGAAATCACCGTTCTCCATAGTGTGACTGTAAAAATGCAAACAGGACAGCAGTTTTGTGGGAGGTTAAATCTATAATACTCATATAATAAGCAGTAGATTACTAAATATGATCAGCCTAAATCAGAAAACACACCCTGACAAGTCTGATCAACCCAAAAACTGCTGCTGGGATTTTTGTAAGACATAGTAAAGCAATTAAGCAGGGAAGTCAGTAGCACTTTATAATAATGCCGCAAAATTAAGGTATTAAGTGTTTAATTCACCATTTATATGTCACTGCTCCTACTTATTATGTCAGTTATAAATACAGACATGTTTATCCATCTTTTACACCAGGTACAGCCATCACTGCTGTACATGGTGTAACTATGTGCATCTATCACTGCTACTATAACACTGAATGATCATAATCATATTAATATATCTAGATTTATAACTGACATACTAAAGAGGAGTAATTCTATATAAATGATGAATTAAGCACTAGCTAATACCTTAATAGTGTGACATTAATATGAAGTGCTACCAGGAAGTCAGATAGATATTGAAAGGTAATCTGCCCAAATACCAACTTATGCAAAGCTTCTGTGGAAAGCTCACTAAGCATAAACAAACAAAAATTCAGGTCAGAGGGATTTTACAGTATCAAATTTTCCTTTATAATCTGTTCTTCATACCACAACTTCTTTTTTAGAGCCATGCTAGTTTAGAAAAACTATGTTAACATTTATGTAATAATTATTCACAGTGTCGAATAAGCTCCAGTTTACAATACGGGGAAACAGATTTGGGACTGTGTTAAGTTCATTCGGCAGGTCTGTTTGAGAACCCACTGACCTTAAGCTAATTCCAAAAAAGTAACGGCCATTTCTAAGCCCTGTTATTTCCATGACTAATAAAACCATTGACACAGTCTGAGAACTGCCCAGACGCCTGTTGTGTGATCCGGTCTAGAAATGCTCTGAGCAAAATGGAAGAAAGGAAAAAAACTGAATTCCTCTGAATAACTGAACCACATGGTTACACAGATAAATACACTGCAATGTAGCATTTAGAGTCACATTACAGCTTTCCCAGTCAATAACAAGATGATTGGTTGGCAGTGGCAGGTCTAGTTAGCGGTACAATGTCGCGTTTGACATTTATCATAGCTCCAGGGTCGTGAACTTGAAGCCAAACAGCAGCTGAATCATTAGATGTGAACGGCTGCAGCTTTGCCATCTCTGAGGCACTGACATAAGTGTTTTCATGCTGAAATGTGACTAACTTCCGCTAAGCTAAACGCGTCTTTGTTCAAACTGGGACATTATGCGCCAAGAGGGACATATACTTCAGGATTGGTCCAACAATGGCTGCTTTAACAAGCAGATTATTTGCTGCATTAGATATTAATACCGATTACTGTTACAGAAGGATGTCATCCTGTGATTCAGTTCATGTGTTTTGTCTGGAAAGGCGAAAAAACCCCTCCGATCATCTCCACTCACAAAAATAATGCAGAAAAGCATAGTAATCGTAGTATACCATAGAGAAATAATGGCAGAAAAACTGATCAATACACAGCAACACAAAACAAATGTGCCACTGGCCTCTGCAGGAGGTCATTTACCCCTGCATGGAAACATCGTAGTTTTTTTTCGTGACTCAACGTATGAAAACATTTCCAATACAGATAAAATTAAACAAGCAAGAGGGCTTAGCCATTAGATAAATTAATTCAGCGCAGATTCTGTAGCTCAATAAAACAAACCAAATAGCTCCATTTCTACTCTTAAGCTCAAAGCAAATAGGATGCTCAATAAAAACACTGTACTGGCCCTCTCGGCTAAAGAAATCAATAGCTAGAGGACAAAGAACCTATAGCTATCACTTAATTCTCTTATCAGTGTGATTTAAGGGACACGGATGATGTTAAATAACTGTAAATCCTTATCTTTGACTTTGTGGGTGGTTTATGGCAGTTTCAACAGCAGTTCAGAGACAGAATGTCCATACCTTCTGCCGCATAGACGATTTATAGCTTTATTACTCTTTGTCTAAAAGAGCAGAGAAACATATAATTGAAAGGAAGAGATAGCAGCTAGTGAGTAGAGGAGCTGGAGAGGGGGCAGGCAGGAACTGAGAATCATCACTGCTAGAGACATATCACAGCGACAGCTTTATGGCAAAGGAGCAGCCCTCTTTGTTTTTGGAGGAGGGAGGGGGCTCGTAACGAGCAAGATCCAATTTTCTGATTCATCTGCAAACGGTTCGGGTTGAGTTTAGTATTCTGACGCCAGGCTTCAACCTGGCCCGCATGGGCGTAGAGGTCACCGAGAGGGCTGAGTGAGCTGAAGTCATGAGTTTGTGCTCACACTGTCACAGGCCTGCTCATATTTTTGCCCTCAGTGACAACGGGCCTATTGTTCTCCCTGATAAGGCTTCAGTGTGCACAGTAATGGGAATTAAGCAGGGCATAAGTCATGGAGAAATTGGGTGACAGCAGATCAATAGATAGTGGTGAAGCCTCAGGGACCATTAGTGAAGAGGGCCCCTTTGTTTGTCCGCTGGTGGGGAGATTCTGTGGATGTTTGGGCCTGAATTAAGTGTCGAAGCCAAGAATATGCCGAGTTCACCAGAGAGGAGGGAAAGGTGCTTGGCGACACAAGCCTGACACGTGTGTTTTTGCAAATAATAGGATGTCTTTATCAGGTCACATCAACCTCTTCTTGCAAAGTCAACAGCAGCAACTGCGTCTAGTAACAATTTCCCAGTCACTCTCAGCAGTCCCCATAAACACGCTGTGATTTCATTTACAGGGACCATTATGTTATTATTCAATCTATGGATTATCAAGCTTTATTAGGACACTAACGCTCAAAAGAAATGCAGCTTTTGTTTTTATTTTTCCTCACTATAAAAAAAATCCCATGTACCTCCTCAGAGGCTGACACTTTAAAGCACATGGGCATTTTCTCTTTTCTAGCATTTTATGTGTTTATGTATAATTTGTTTTACCCTTTTACTATAATCCTTTGGCACATTAAGGTAGATTTAAACCTTTTTTAGATTTTTCATACAGTGGCAATACTGTTGATCCTACTTAACCTGAAGCTGACTTTTTAAACAATTGTGTATTTAAAAAAAGAAAGAAAAAGTCAGTGAATATAAAAAAAACAGAAGTCTTACACTGCAGATCCCAGAAACCAAGCCAATAATTCTGACTAAATATTGTCATGCTGCAATCAATTTAGCAATGGGTCAAGAAATCTATTTGAAATCCGTGCTAACAATGCGGCTCTCAGTATGAGTGTGTTACCGAGAGCATGCGTGGCATACAGTTACTTATAACGGACAGTGGAAACAGTGCAAATAAAGACGCCCTGCAGCCCTACTTTGGAGCTGGAGGATGAAAATGCATTAGCCCTGCGCTTGACGTGTTTAAAATGATTAGCCACAACATGTGACAACTCTGATAAGGAAGAGTCTCCCATTAAGTTCTTCAGGCAAATGCATATTGTGGCCATCACTCCGGGACATTCCCACTTAAATGCACAGATAATTTGTTGTTGCGATGCATTATTCCTGCCCCATAACCAACCCCGGCCCAGTGAGCAACGTGCCACTGATAACTAAAGATATTAATTAGTATATCACCATCGTGGCACATCCACTTTCACTATTAATAAATTCCATGCCATCAGGTTGTGATTTAATTATAAATTATGTAAATGGTTGCCATGAATGATTTAAGCCTGTGAATTTTATTGGCTAAATGGGAGAGCAGAATTTAGGCGTATCACATGATCACAGTGATGAGGATTTACACACTCGAGTGATGACAGCACAAGTACAGGAAGGATTATTGTGACTAGATTACGATTCCACGTAGCCCCGCCCCCCAGTTAATGGCAGGAAACAAGTCAGATTCCTGAATTATTGAAAAACGATACAACTTAATGGCTATTAAGGGACGTTTGTTAGCGTGTATATTAAAATTAGCCTAATATGATGCTTTTCTTAATTTGTGCATGATTACAATGGAGGATATCCATACTAACCAAAATGAAGTAGGTCGCTGTTTGTTTAAAGTAATCCCTGTAAGCCAAACGCTTTGACTTCATACTGCTTTAAACACTCAATTTGTATTTGTTTTACCTAGGGTCCGGTATACCATGCAGTCACTGTCCACTTCATTAGGTACATCAGATCAACTGCTGCTTTACACAAATGTGTAATCAGCCAATCACATGGCAGAAACAAACAGCATTTAGCCATGCAAACACGGCCAAGACAAGTTCAATCGAAGCATCAGAATGGAGAAAAAAGGTAATTTAAGTGACTTTAAATAATCAAGGTATGCAGAAGAGCATCTTAGATGTACAAGAAGCAGCAGAAGGCCACACAGGGTGACACTCAGCCAAGAGCAGGAAACTGAGGCTACAGTACACAGGGCTACACAGGCAATGTGAAATCAATGTGATATCATGTCGCTATCCACCAAACCAAAACTGAAGAATGTTTCAGGCACCTTATTGAATCAATGCTATGAAGAAATAAGGCAATTTTGAAGGCAAAGGGGAGTCCAAACCAGTACTAGGTATACCTAAAAAAGTGTCCAGTGAGTGTAACATCAAGCTGCTAATGTATAACTATGTAATACTGTTTCATTATTAACATTTTCTTTTTGTTTGTAGTTTTTTTGTTTTTGTGGTTTCTTTAAGACTTGTTGTTCACAAATCACAAATTAATTTTTGGTTCCATTTCTTTTGGAAGGTTTAAATTGTGACGTGTAAGTCAAGCAGTTGGATTAATCAGCTAATTGCTTCACAGCCACAGTTGCTAACTTGGTCGGCAATTTAAATCATTCTGATCTGCAGGTCACTGCTTGCTGTATTTCCTGTTTGGAGAATTTTGCTGTAATTAAAAATGAGGACATCATCTTCCCTAGGCAAAGCTAGAAATATAGTAACATAAAAATGTCCACAACAATGGTGACTAGCATGAGAAAGGCTTGTGCTAGACTGACTTACAGAAATAACACCTGATGGACACATTTCTGCATTAAAAACATTACGTTAGTCACTCATTGGAATGATTTTGGTAGGATGGGCTCAAGCACAAAACGCCCTCCTACCAAAATCAAAATGGACACGATGTCAGGCGGCACGAATGACGTGAAACTAAAATGGCAAATCAGTCTGACTGTCAGGTGATTTCTTATCTGTTTTTGACATTTTACAGTCTCATAATCAGCGGTCTGACAGGCATAAGTATTGTGTAACAGTCTATAAAGGCTAGAAGCACAAAGGGAACCTTTTTTCTGTCCTTTTACAGTGAAATGGATAGCCGAGTAGAGAGCCAAATCTTTTTCTTTTCTTATTTCTTTAAACCACTTTTCTTCCTGTCAAGTTGATGTAGTGCCAGGAACAAGGAGTATATTTGGTCTGAAGATGGCTGTCAAATCAGACTGTCAGGCTGCACTTTTTGATGGAGTTGTATCACTCGCTCATCTGTCAGTCAAAAAGAAAGACTGCTGCCAAAGTCAAATTCAAGAGTTGAGACGAGCAGACTTACGTGGCATTTCATTGTCTGGAAGGCAGAGAAATCTGAGGAGCCGAGTTCAGCTCTGGTTTAAAATTTGTGGGGCACGTTTGCTAAGTAAAGGAGTGACAAGGTGGACGGCTGATATGGCATGACACTTAAATCTTCAAGTTCTCTGAAATGCTGTGCGCAGACAGATAATTGACTCAAACGTTCCCGGTAATCAGTGATAAAAACAGAATATTGCCTCATCACACTTACAGAGAAAGCCTACACACTTCGCAGAACATTATTCATTGTGGCATGAGACACCATAAAAACACTTCTTTTCAGCACACTTGAGTCAGGCCAGACTATAAAATTCAATCATCACAACAGTGTCAGACATTGTTCTTGCATACCAGAAAAATCCCCGACCCAGGAAGCGTGCAACTCTGCCTGATTGTTATGGTGTTTACTCACACAAGAGGCTTACCCCGAGGCAAGCTCCACGCCTCGGCCGCCCAGCTGCAAGTGTCCCAACCTCCTGCAGAAATACACGATGCTCTCCAGCTGTTCGGGCTCCGTCAGCGTCCAGCAGCGGCCGGTCAGCATCGAGTTCTGCCTTGGTACAGCAGATCAGAAAGTGCAGAGATAGCAAGTTATCTGTCAGGTACAACCGGTGTGGGAAAGTTTCATTTAGGAGCAGCAATTGATCTATTTGCACTCTGAGAATGAATCCAGCCCAGTGTGGCTGACTCAGACAGACAGTGTTGTATTACTGGCCTCCAAATGCACAGGACTTACAAAGCTCCTCATTCAGTGTAATATGAGTGTTTTCTCCAATCTCCATTCCCAAAAAATTATAGACATAAAAGATTCAGCAGCCAGAGTTGCTAAAAGATTTTTTTTTAAAGACACAAATAATTAACCTTAAAAGCATCTTAACTTTTATATACACAGGAAATATGTATAGAGGGCAGATATAAAACAAAAACACATCTAATTGTTGTTGTAATACTCATTAGTCGGCTTTCATGGTAACAATTCTGGGTTTTAATTGCTAATTTTCAGCTAAATTAGTTGTTAATTGTTGGAGGGTTTGTACCATACAATATGAAGGATGCTGTTGTTCTGACCTGTCAGTATTTGCTCACCATGTTACTGTATATTAGAGTTATGTATTTAACAGCATTTTAAATTATTGTTACTTAGCCTCATTTTTAGATGATCACAATCTTCTAATTTGAGGTTTCTGTAAACAACTGAAAATTCATTTCTCATCACTAACACGCATCCCCACAAATGCTCCTCTAAAATCTTTATTCCCCTCTTTTATTAATCAATTTCTTCTTTTACTTTGTGTGACAAGATTTAAAGCTCAAACCAATTTTTTTTGTGTTTTTGAAACAAGATGAAGATTAATAATAGCTGTTTAAAAGGTTCGAGTCTACACTTACAGCAGCTTTTCTCCCCTGTTATCCTGAGTGGCATATGAGTCATAGAAGTTATTAGAATGAGGTGTTAATCAAAGCTGTGGCTTTTAAATGGCTCTCGACAGCAGTTTGTTGAACAAAAGCTCAACTGTAATAATCTTAACGCTTACCCTGCTTTTAATCAAAATGGCCCAGTGTGACAGAATAAAAATGTTCCAGCACGCCACAATAAATAAAGGCCGTCTGTGCTCTGCTTGGTTTATTAGCAAACTATGTCAGATAAAACTACAGGCCACTGTTCTTGTTTAGTGGGCGGTAAACCAAAACCTCACATTGAAATAGCTGGATTTCATTAGTATGAGGATGCTGCCCCCTTGTGTAAGAACTCTTGTATTACATGTCTTCTCATTTAACTTTCTGTTTAGCAAATACAATGTAAGAAAAAAAACAATAAAATAATCTAATCTTGATCACATTATATACAGTATTACTTATGATTAGCTAATAATTTATGTCATGGATGATTTTATTTATAATATGTGAATAAAGTTCAAATGAGTACTAAACTTAAATATTAACAATGTGAAGACTGACGGATACTCAAGGAATAAAAGGAGTTATATAAGGAGGAGTAATATTAGGACAGAGATGTTGAAAATTGACTGCAAAAGACAAAAACATATTGTCTCAGTGCTCACATGGAGTTAACAAACATTAGAACATGTAAAAGACAACTGGGAATTTGGGGTCAAATTTGAAACCAGAAAGTGAGACAGTTGGGTAGTGTACACTGTTCTGCTAAAGGGACAAGTACACGCTAATTTGTGAAACTTCGGATTATTTGGTAATTTTCCACATGGAATAACTCATTCCTTAGAGCAAGAATACACTGATAAGCTTCATAAGAACATGGTTGTTGTTGTTGCCTTTACGCTTTAACCAAAGCAATGAAGGCTGGTAACGACTAACTAATCGAAATGCATTTCAATTGAATTGGTTTTCACAGATTCAAGTGTTTTTACTGGGTCATTCCAGCACATGAATTTACATGAGGTGAAATTCATGTCACAGCAAAGGCCCAAAAGAATAACACACACTGAGAGCAATTTATAGAAAAACAAGAAAGGTATTTACAGTGTAACAGTGTAACCAGGAATATATTTAAAGTGGATTTTCAATAAGAAAATAAAAATACAAATAAATATAAATGAATTTCAAAGTCTCAGAGCTGTGTGTGTTGGATAGTACAACATTTATCTTATTTTGGAGAATCAGAGGCTACAGAGCACCATCATAGTCCAACAGCCTTACAGACCTTTCAGCCTTTGTCTCCAATACAATACAATAAAATCCAACAGACAGAAAAAGTAGTTGACAATGAGAAAGCCGACCAATGGCTGGACATAGCAGCACAGGAGGCTGGGGTCTGCCACACCAGACAAGACCCCATGTGCAGGCTGTGCAAAGATGCCCCTGAGACAATCCAGCACATAACAGCAGGGTGCAAGATACTAGCAGACAAAGCATACAGTACCTGGCCAACAATGCCATAACCAAGTGGCTAGCATAGTACACAGGAGCATCTAGGCCAAGTATGGCCTTAAAGTCCCAAGGTCAAAATGGTCAAAATGTTGAGAATGACCGAGCTAAAATCCTGTGGGACTTCCAGAAATAGATGGACAAACTGGCTAAACAACTGGACATAGTAGTGGTGGGCAAGCAGAGGAAGAAGCCCATAATGTGAGATGTAACTATACCAGATGATAGCAACATCAGGAAGAAGTGACACAAACACAAACAAAAAAAGCCCAAGGTGGAGGGTGAAGGCAACAGTGGCCCCCGTGATAATCACAGTACTTGGGGCAGTGAGCCCCAATCTGGGCGAGTAACTCAAACAGATCCCAGAAACAACATCCGACATCTCTGTCCAGAATAGCACACAGCTAGGGACAACAAAGATACTGTATAGGCCCCTAAAGCTCCCAGGCCTCTGGTAGAGGACTTGAGATTGGAGGATAAAGGATGTGGATAAAGGGAATCTGCAAAGTACTATTATTAGCATTATTACTGCAGTAAACTATCATAAATATAGTATTTGCCTCCACACTTTAATAAAATGGAAACTTTGGCTTTATTAAAGTGTATAAAGTTCCATAGAAATAAAAATATTGATTATGGGACACAACATGCCACTGTGCCAAAGAAAAGTTCATTCCTGAGTGGCAGTAAAGTTTAGAGTTTATGCTATCACTAGTAGGGCTGGGAAAATTATTTACATATATTATTTTCCTTATATCCTATAAAATCACTAGAAAAACCATCTTAAGCCCTAACTAAAATACCCTGAACCAACTGAATCATACTTAAGTCTGTGACAGTGTATGGAAAATAAAAACTACAGCCTAAAAAAATTAAATAAATCAGCAGATATTCATTCGGTTCTTAAAAACAAACGATTCAGTTTTCTTCCATTTTAGATTTTCCTACTAATTCTTTATCAGTAAATAAATCAAAGTCCTGACCTACACTTGACTGATGTAATATCAGGTGTTGTTATATTGCTCTTTCCCACAGAATAAAGTACACTGTACATTTAATGTCACTGAATTGTTGCTGTTTATTAACTAAATTGTATTTGATTATTTGTTACATTTGTTTCTTTAATCTGAGTGAAACACTCACTGATTCTACAGCCTACTTTACAGTTTTCAGTCTACGGTTTCAGACGTAAAAATACGTGCTTTTGACACTGCATTTCATGGGAAGGGATCTCAAAACTGGATTATCTCTGCCATCTATAATCCAGTTTTGAGATCCCTTCCCAGACGCCTTAACGCCCACTCACATCCTGGGCCATCTGATCTCAGGAATTCGCATGATAAGGTGGGGCCAGGTTTCACAATGAACTCACCCGAAACTCTGGCTGATTGGGACCCACACCCAGTTTCACACCTTGGCTCAGGCGATTAGAGGATCATCAGGGGGTCCTTTTGTCCCTCTGGTTTATATCTGGGACTCTCCACCATTTGACCTTAGAACTGAAGAAGCTTCTCGGATAAGAGGTGAAACGTCTTCAAGTAACTTAAAGAAGTCCAGACGCTTTTCTTTGCAAGCTCCTTTGAATAAAACCTTATACTTCCATATTGCATTTTTTAAATTTTTACTTTACTACAATAACAGCTGTATTTACTTTGCAGATTTAGACTGCATATAAAACCTGAGTAGACTTTACAGTAAACCATGTTTCTCAGAAATAAATTAACCAAATAAATGATGAGTCACAGTGAGTCGGCTGCACCACTAGAACAATAACCAGTGGAAGGATAACCAGGGGATTATGCAATGGCATCCAACTTTAACCCCATCAATGCTCTACACGAAGAAACATGAAATATATAACATCATAAAATTAGTAACAAAAGTAACAAAAAGTATACTTACAATGACGTTTTATAGTGCAGAACTATAGAAATGAAAACTTAACTTTCTGCATGAAACGTACTTCTAGTTCAGGTACTTGTTGATCATTAGAAATACACATTAATCTGTTTAAAATTTATTTAATCTGCGAATGTGCGTGTTTTATTAGAATCAGAATCAGAATCAGAATCAGAATGGGTTTATTGCCAGATGTTGAGGTTTACAACATTAGGAAATTGCTGCGGTGCTTCAGTGCAGACAATAAGAATTAAAGTGCTATGTAGAAAGAAAGATATGTGCATGAGATATACATGAGATATATACATGAGAATAAGAATTATGAGTGCTACGTAGAAAGATATATACATGAGTGCAGGTGGTGATCAGTGCCAGACATGAAATGATGCAGTGACACAGCGTAGGGTCATGTGTTAGTGGCGGGGACAGTCATGTGGTTATTGTTCATGTGTCCCACAGCAGAGGGGAAGATTACAGTTACACTTTCTGATATTTGTCTCCTCGCATCTTTAAATCATAGCGATCCATTTTCTTTCTGCCGTTAGGTTTCTGTTTTACAGTCCTATCAGGAGAGCTGAAGCAGGTCACATGATCGCCACTATGAATACATGAATGGCCGTATTTTTAAGGTTGGTTAAGCAGGAATTGAGTTATTCGCGTTTCTGTCGCGCCTCCAGACCAACCACACCAGACCCGTCTCTACTTTGCGGTGAGTTCTCGTTTTCGTGTAGTCGATTGCAGCTACAGTATACAGTTTATTTAAAACCCTGAGTGGGTATGCAACATGTTTTTCCCTTTAGTTAAAATGATT
Organism: Maylandia zebra; assembly: GCF_041146795.1. Classification (NCBI taxonomy): domain Eukaryota; kingdom Metazoa; phylum Chordata; class Actinopteri; order Cichliformes; family Cichlidae; genus Maylandia; species Maylandia zebra. Next base: position 19,197,031 of record NC_135174.1, on the reverse strand, counting down.
CCGCCACTGTAATTATTATGTTTATCAAAACACACATTCCCTTCTTGTGACCCTTTCTTTCTGAATTGCCTCTCTTGTTTGTTTTGATTTTACATTTTAATCGTGGTGTTTTGTGCCAAGCAGAACACAAAACAGTAGGAGACGCAGACTTGTAGAATTGTAATCGCCTTTCACCCACCCCGGAGCGGCGCCTTTACGCGTAGTATTACGGTACAGTGGCGAGGAAACCCGGAAGAGCTCAAACAGCGCTGAATTTGTGAAAGAAATGTCATTTCGTATCGTTTCTAAAGAAGCGCTGGTGGGCTCCGTCACGCTTGGTGTTGTTTTTGTTGCCGGCTATTTTATCGGTAAGTTCAAAGGCGGACAATGCTACAAAAAGTAATCCTTATGACGTGACGTCGTCGCTAAAGCAAGAAAGCCTGTCTGTAACAAGGTGTGCGCAAGGTGACTTAAAGCCGAACCATTGTGTTTGTTTTTTATGTTTATCATTAATGAGTGGAATACAGGAGAATTGTGTGTGACTCAGACTTCTATGGTATTTTTTTTAATTGTATTTATTTATTACCGCAAGTTAAAAGCTTCAGGGTTATAGTGGTTTTATTATTGGAAGTTATGTTTAGGCTTCGCCTGTATTTGTTGCGTTGTTTTGAACGGGGAAATTTTCAAAAAAATCATATCTCAGGATCTGTTTATCGTATTTTTTTTCTTCCTGTTAATACAGACAATTAAACAAAAAAATATTCCACTTCATGTTTTGTCGCTGTAAACACTTCGAGTTTGTGTTTATGCCGTTTATCTAAGAGGTAAGAGCTTCGATGCTGATTTGGGGTCTATTGAAATAAATATGCGGTTTCCAGTGATCTGGCTTTTAGTTAAGTTGTAAATTGTGTGAATTACCTTGGTACAACACAAGATGAAGAATATGTTGGTGCACTAATGAACTTATGAGAAGCTGAATCTGAAAAAAAAAAAACACAGCCTCCATGATCACATCAATCTTATTTTTAGATTCAGATTCTATTATGTAATGCATAAAGTTTGTATAAGACTGAGTGAACACCTAGTGTAAGGCTTTGCAGTACAAAGTCCTCTTCTAATCATATATTTGCTTCACTTTCTAGCTACTGTTGAGCTTGATAGACTTACAAAAAAAAACCCAACAGCTTCTGAAGTGACATTTACAATACAAATTGCATGGTTCACGTGCAAATAATAATTGTTTGTAATGTAATAAATGATTTATTCTCGACTTCAGTCTTAGAATCATCCCATACAGTTTGCTCAGTTTAAATTATAAAAGTTTATGAGTGTAGAAATGTTAGAAAAACTCCTTCTCCTTCCTCCTTAAGTCATATTTTTACAGCTGATTAAATGCCATTTTACAGTAAATTAGGCCCCATATTTATACAAATTTACAGATGCCACATGGATATGTTCTATGTCTACCAAATTATATTTAACAAAAGATGTCAGGTTATCTTATCTTACAGTATTCAATATTAATTTTTTGTCTTTGCTGCTGCTGCAATAATTTAATTTCCCTGTTGAAATCGTTTGGGTTTGAACTTAATCAAATAACTTCTACTTATTAACTAGATCTTAGGTTTCCTGAAATATATTTAAGCTGGCTAGGAGTCCTCTGACATCATTGTGCTCTTAAGATCCTTATGTCTTTTTTATGGTTTGTTTGTGCCCTCAGGAAGAAAGAAATCTTCCAGAATGAGCATCTCCAAAAGTCACTGCGGGGGGAAAGAAAATCCACTGTTACAGTATGTTGTCAATCACTCCGTGAGGGAGCATCCGGTGCTGAAAAAACTCAAATTGGTAAGGAGGTCTTGCCGCTTGTGCTCTGGCAAATCTATTGTAATAAATCTAATCAGGTTTCATATGGCATTATGAAATTTTATGTAACTGGCTTCCGCTCCGCTTGCTTTCAGAGAACAATGGAAGACTCCTGGAACGGGATGATGGTTGCCTCTGAAGAGTCACAGTTGTTGGCCAATTTGGCCAAACTAATAAAAGCTAAGAAAGCGATAGAGATTGGTAAGGGTGACGAATTTGACATCACACGAACATCCAAACTGATAAAAACATGCGCAGCTTTTATGACTAAGCTTTCCCTTTTTTTCACCTGTTCAAACACAGTAACATTGCACAATATGAACACAAAACACTGGCTACTTGGAGTGCACAGGAAATTGCATAGAGAGCAGGACATAGAGCAGGCAAGTCTTCAAAGTGGACTGAACCTTTTTTTTGGCATGTTTAGCAATCAATCAATCAAGGAGCTGTGGAAGCTGCTTTAGTTCTTTAGGACCAAAGTAAACTCGATTTTAATGATTGAATCCATTTTCTAATATGTGCTTTAGTAGTTGCAGTTGGCAGCAGATTAGAATCAAGGATAAAAATATTTTACTTTCTCCATCACCACCAAACGCATGCAAACTTCAGTAGCAATGTGACATGCAGTTTGAGATGCTTTCCAGTTACAGCGAGATTTAAATCAATCACTAATCTGTTCCTGTTCTCACACACACACACACACACACACTCTTCTGTGAGGTGTGAGCGCTGTTTGTTTTTAACATAGGTGGAGAATGGCTGCTGACATAATGTGGATCCGAAGATCAATAATTGGCCTTACTGGGGTTGAAAGTCTCGATAAATGCATTCCCACCCATGTAATTGAGCTTTGCTTGGCACATCCGACATACTGTTTTACTTTTGTTTATGATGCGCTTATCTTCAGGGTCATACTCCACATGAAGACCAAAATAGTTCCAAAGGCCAGATCTGAATGAGGGTGGGGGAGGTTCAATTTGCCATGTTGCAACGAGCTTAGCTTCTGTCTTGCTAGCTTGCGCTGCGCTCAGTGGATCTGCGCTTGACAGTGCAGCTTAGGCGGACTAGTCGAACGCAGATCCACTGAGCTCTCAACACAGACAGCATCGTCAGAAGAAAAGTTGATAAAATAAATTAAAAATTTTGTATTGTTCGATACATATGCGTACTGAACCGAAAGCACTGTATCGAACGGTTCAATATCGATAGGAGTATCGTTGCACCCCTAATATATATATATATATATATATATATATATATATATCCTGTACATGGATGACATCAAGCTGTATGCCAAGAGTGAACGAGACATCGATTCACTGATCCACACTACCAGGCTATACAGCAATGACATTGGAATGTCGTTCGGACTGGAGAAGTGTAGTCGGATGGTAACAAAGAGAGGGAAGGTAGTCAGAACTGAGGGGATTGAACTACCAGAAGGCAACATTGCAGACATAGAGGACAGTTACAAGTACCTGGGGATCCCGCAGGCAAATGGGAACCATGAAGAGGCCGCTAGAAAGGCTGCAACCACCAAGTACCTGCAGAGGGTCAGGCAAGTCCTGAGGAGTCAGCTGAATGGTAAGAACAAGATCCGGGCCATCAACACCTACGCCCTGCCCGTGATCAGGTACCCTGCTGGGGTAATAGGCTGGCCAAAGGAGGAGATAGAAGCCACTGACATAAAGACAAGAAAGCTCCTTACCATGCATGGAGGGTTTCACCCCAAGTCCAGCACCCTGAGGCTGTACGCTAAGCGGAAGGAAGGGGGCCGGGGACTGGTGAATGTCAGCACCACAGTCCAGGATGAGACAACGAACATCCAAGAATACATTGGGAAGATGGCCCCAACTGACCGAGTGCTCAGTGAATACCTCAGGCAGCAGAAACCCAAGAAAGAGGGGGAAGGCGAGGAACCATCATGGAAGGACAGGCCCCTGCACGGTATGTACCACCAGCAGATAGAGGAGGTGGCTGATATCCAGAAATCCTACCAGTGGCTGGACAAAGCTGGACTGAAAGACAGCACAGAGGAACTAATCATGGCAGCACAAGAACAAGCTCTGAGTACAAGATCCATAGAGGCTGGGGTCTATCACACCAGGCAAGACCCCAGGTGCAGGCTGTGTAAAGATGCCCCAGAGACAATCCAGCACATAACAGCAGGGTGCAAGATGCTAGCAGGCAAGGCATACATGGAACGCCATAACCAAGTGGCCGGCATAGTGTACAGGAACATCTGTGCTGAGTATAACCTGGAAGTCCCGAGGTCAAAATGGGAGATGCCCCCAAGGGTGGTGGAGAATGACCGAGCTAAGATCCTGTGGGACTCCCAGATACAGACGGACAAAATGGTGGTGGCTAACCAACCGGACATAGTGGTGGTAGACAAACAGAAGAAGACGGCCGTAGTGATCGATGTAGCGGTTCCGAATGACAGCAATAACAGGAAGAAGGAACACGAGAAGCTGGAGAAATACCAAGGGCTCAGAGAAGAGCTCGAGAGGATGTGGAGGGTGAAGGTAACGGTGGTCCCCGTGGTAATCGGAGCACTAGGTGCGGTGACTCCCAAAGCTAGGCGAGTGGCTCCAGCAGATCCCGGGAACAACATCGGAGATCTCTGTCCAGAAGAGCGCAGTCCTGGGAACAGCTAAGATACTGCGCAGGACCCTCAAGCTCCCAGGCCTCTGGTAGAGGACCCGAGCTTGAAGGATAAACCGCCCGCAGGGGCGTGCTGGGTGGTTTTTTTTTTTATATATACACACACATATACACACACACACATACAGTATAGATATATTTTTTTGATGGATCAGTACTATATAGATGTCTTTTTAGGGATGTTTGTGGCTTAATAGGCTATTGACTTATCTGTTTAATAATTTTAAGCATGAGAAAGCACAAGTTTGACTGTATTTGTTGCTCCTTAAAATAAAAAAATTTTTTACTTTAAATTATTTTGAAGACAAAGACACATCCTTACTCTTAAAATTCTTTCATTTCATTTCATCAGTGAGGTGCTCCCGTCCTGCATATCCACACATGTAAAAAGCTAGAATCCTAGGAATGTGCAGATGTGGTCAGGAAATCAATTTCTATAGCAAATTGGCTAAAAAAAAATAGAGAAAACTGTATTAAAGTATGCAGTATATCACACCCCCTTTCTGTTGTCATGCACAATGATGATTTCTTCTTGCGTCTATAGGAGTTTATACAGGTTACAACACACTGAACATGGCACTGGCCTTGCCTGAAGATGGAGTTGTGATAGCATGCGATATCAGTGAAGAGTACACCAACATTGGTAAACCCTTCTGGAAAGAGGTATGCTTCAAATCTGTGTTTTATTGTTTTATTAAATGTAATAATGCTTATAACAAAGTACCGAACAGTGCAGAGGATGATCAGTCATCACAGGGGAAGTATACAGCTCTGTCTGACATCTTTGCACATAGTTGAGTAAAAGAAAAGTAACTATAATCAGTAACTACTGTAACTGATTATAGATATCACATAAAGATATCACTTTATTAAACAAAAATGATTTAGCAGGTTTTTATTTTTTAAATGACTGATATATAAGAAATATTCAGATGATTCGTCTATGATAAGTTGACTATGGCAGTGTAATTATGAAATCTAAAATCAAGCAAGAAAATATTTGTCGAAAGACAAATCTCTTAGCAGTGATTTGTGTCAACAGAATCTGAAGAGCTTAAATGGTCTGATTCTTATATAGCGCTTTAAACATAATAATCTAGGTAAGAACAAGTGTTACACAATACATCTATGTAACGGACTCTGAAAGGTAACTGAATAATCATGCAGATAAATGTATCAGCAACAGGCTTCCTGATATTTTGTGACACACCCTTCACTTCTTTTACTCTTTAAAACATTGTTTCTTTCCATTAACAGGCTGGAGTCGAGAAAAAAATTGATCTGCGCATTCAGCCAGCACTGAAAACTTTAGGTATGGTAATGTTTCTCTTTATTTGCTCTCATACATTTAACTGGAGATTTGCATTTTACTGATAAAAATGTTCAAAAATGTCTTTCCCAAAGGTCTGAGGATGCATTCAATTTCCTTTAGTAGGACAGAGCAGTTTGTGGTAATCTGCGTCCAACAACTGATTTAATTACTCTGGGGGTGTTGCTCTGTTAGTACTTCAGCTGGGGTAAAGGTTTTTGACAAGTTCAACTTGTTGAAAAAGATAATACTTGTTGCAGATGCAGTTTAACGGAGGTTTGAGTCAGAGAGTTTGGTACCAGGGTAGCATGGATCGTTAAAATAACTTTCTGGAATCTTTCACCATGTATGATTTAATAAATACTAAATAACTATTTAAGTAACATTGCAAGTAAAGCAGTACTTTATAGTCTTACATTCAGATGTTAAAGTGGGATTTGGGAGGTGGTAGATCCGGTGAGCCTACTTAGAAATAAGTCATGTAAGGGTCATTCCACATCCACTGAACAATCATTTCCAGGCTGATGACCTGCAATTTCTCTAAATATGCGTCTTAATAGAAAATTGCCAAATTTGAGCTTTTTACTGTTGTAAGTTAAATTAAAAAAAAAAAAAACATTTTCTTTTTAATTATGATGAAGTAATAAAGCCTTCAAAGCTCGTGTGCAGCTGTCAAATTTGAAATAAAATCCAGCACTGAAGGCACACAGAGTGGTTGCATATGAATTCACCATTAATGATGAGCAGCACCAATGTTGGCTCTTGGTATTATATATATTGTTTCATAGACCTTTCTTTATAGATTTCTATCACACATTCTTCTGATAAGGTATCTGACTGAAGTAAATGGCACTTGGTTGATCCATCTATCCTTTTATGTGAGCGTGCACAGAGCCTGAAGCAGAAAGCCTGGGTTAACAAAGAGAGACGATAATCACCACTGTGTTAGCCACTATCTCTGCTGAGGGTTTGCAGTTGATGCAAATTAAGCCAAGCTGTGTCAAAGTTGCTTTGTAGTACACCAGCTGTGTGACAGCTACAATACCCTGAGATGGACATTTTACCCCTCGGTTTCATTGTTTCTTTCAGATGATCTCCTGTCTTCTGGCCAAGCAGAAACATTTGACTTCATCTTCATCGATGCTGACAAAGTTAACTATGACAACTACTACGAGAAGTCTCTGCAGCTGTTGAGAAAAGGAGGTGTCATTGCTATCGACAATGTAAGCGCTACAACCAAAATAAGCACGAAACACACAAATTCTTGCACCGTGCCAGTTCAAGCGGCAAAACCTCTATAAAAATGTGTCTGGTGCTGCAGGTGCTGTGGGGTGGGAAGGTGCTGAATCCGTCCCCAGATGACGCCGACACTGTGGCCATTGACAAGCTGAACAGGAAGCTGTACAGAGATGCCCGAATTAATCTGAACATGCTGACAGTGGGAGATGGAGTCACCCTGGCCATCAAATTATAGTGCATATCTGAGAAGTGCTGCTAGTGCGCAGTACTGAAGTTATACAACAGGATTTGATTAAAAAAATTAAAAAAAACTCCATGTGTTTTGTTTTTGCATTATTTCACTAAACTGACTTCATATAATATCCTCTAATTGGCATCAAGCTAGACATGAGAATAATGTTGATTTCAGTGCTTTATTGTGAAGGACACACAAACAGCTCCGATTAGTGTCGCAGTCCAAAAATGGGAAGTGTTTAATTCACTCAGTCTGACTCAAGCCACAGTGAGGAAAATGAGAATGCATTTAGCATTGACTTGCAACTTAGCAGCTATTGAAGGTAGCAGAGGTCCTGAACTCTTAACTGAGCACAATCAAGCCTCTCTAGGAAACAAGTCCAAACCAAGAGGCTGGGTTCAGTCTTCAGAACATATTTTGTTAGTGACCCTTCCACAGGTAGCACAGTACTAACAAAACACAAAAGTAGAAAGGGTTTAAATAAGGGCAAATTCTACTGTGTGCAAAGTTCCTCTTAGTCATCTTGGATTCAGCTGTGTCAAAGGTCATCTGGTAGCCTGCCAACCACCAATTTGTTTTATTGTTCAGATTTTTGGGGGGGGGTTACTGTGAAAAAATACAAGCATTTGGCAAAATTTTACAATAATAAAAAGGTTATGAGAATACTAAGAGTATAAGAATAATAATTTCCAATAAATAAAATCCTAATATCTAGAAAGACAGTTTCACTAACCCTGGCTAACAGCACCAAAAACAACAGCTGTTACTTAACAACTCACCTCAAAATTGCTGTCATTGGTCACAAGTGAGCTTCACAGATTCAAAATCTCCTTTGACAAAGTTTTAAAGCCTCTTCTAGAGTAAATAAAGGTGGATGATTCTCACATGGCACTGACAGCTGAGGTAAACAGTGAACTGACCGCTTACGCAATAGGAAAAATCTTTGTGGTTAATCCAGTCCAGAATATGAATGCATTCACTACAGATCAAAGGTTGCCAGTTTTTGAAGTAACTCTGGGATAGAAACAGATTATTCCCTGTTTTTTGCTAAGTGATATTACAAAATGTTTTTATGCAAACAGTAGTAGAAACACGTCAGCAAGCCGACTGTGGAAGTTATGGGGTACAGTCTAAACTTAACTAAAATTTTGTTTTTGAGCTCTCTTGACTGGCTCAAACATGTTTGTCCTATAGGAGCGACTGTAGCTAGGATTATGCACTCAACTGAGAGGCGTAAGAAAACCATCCAGTCGACTGCAATCTACCCTAACCTTCCTTCTGTGTGAGTATTTGATTAAAGTAAATTGCACGTGTTTTGTTATTGCATAATTTAAATAAGCTGACTTTGTATAATATCCTCTAATTGGCATCAAATTAGAGGTGAGAAGAAAGGTTGATTTCAGGACTTTATTGTAAAGGTAGACACACACCAACACACAAACAGCTCCCTGATTAGTGTCACAGTCCTCAAAGGGGAAGTAAGGTGGATAATTCACTCAGTCACTCAAGCCACAGTGAGGGAAATAAAAATGTATTTAGCATAGCCTTGCAACTTAGAAGCAGCTAGCAGAGGTCCTAAACTCTTCAGTCAGAACATTTAAACATCAGTCAAACTGCTCTTTAGTTGTTTTCTCTAAGAAAACAACTAAAGCACAGCCAGGAGGCTGGCTTCAGTCTTCATAGCATAATTTGTTGGAGTAACCCTTCCACAGGCAGTACTACCAAAATATAAATAAAATGTGCAAATAAAACAAAGGAGGAAGAGCTTAATTAAGGGAAAAATCCTACTGTGCAAAATAACACCTCAGGTTTACATTCTATGTGATCACACTTTAGCAAAGGAACAAGTTTTTGTTTTGAAAACCACTCTTTGTCTTCGTCAAACTAAAAAAAAAGCTCATGTTCAACAGCGAGTGGAAGGTTTTTCTATAATTATCATTATGGTAAATTGAAAGGAGTAATAGCTGATTAATAAATACATGTGACTGACTACTTATTGTAACCACAATCAAAGGAAGTAGGTGGAAAGGTTTCCATCTCATCAGTGCTTGTGTCCTGGGGGTTCTACTTTGTTTTGGCTTAGTCGTTAGAATATACGTTGCTGACCACACAGGAAGGCAGAAGGTCAGGTTCTGCCGATAATCCTTCCTCTTCTTATGAAGTAGCAGACATTATCCTTATGCCTCCAATTCTAGGCCTAGACCTAGTTTGTGGCCACCAGCATTGATATTCTTCCCATCAACAAGTGCAGAGAGGGTGAGTTTCATGCCTGAAATATTAAGTGAACTTAATGAAACGAGTTCCTTAAGATATAGAAGTGTTTTTATTGGACATTATTAATGAGGTTGTTCTTACCGGGCCGGAGAGTCTGGGTGTACCCAACTCCTACCAAGCTGGCATTATTCACCTTAGCCTGCAGGGAAAAAACCCCACATGAAATCATTTAAGCACTGAAAGTTACTGTTAGTCTTTTATTCTGGACTACAAACTAGACTTTATAATATCTTTAAAATGTAAGAAAATGTGAGAATATCTTACTGATATGGAGGCACTGGAGTCTAACTGGTATTTAGCAGCGATTCCAAAAGAAGTGCTGTTGTTGCCCGCTGTCCAGGCAAGATTCACAGCGGTCTCCAGGTCATCATTGACCTTCTGATAAATAGAGCCACCAAACTCTGAACCATCATTTCTGAGGGAAATGGGGGGAAACAAATACACATTACACCTTGACTCACGGATCAATAAATTATATTAGAAATCATTAAAATATTGTCTTCAAAAAACATACACATTGGTGTGGAGCTGGAAGTCCCCAGTTTTGTAACCGACAGCAAAGTTGCTCTTGGTCATCTTGGATTTAGCCGTGTCAAAGGTCATCTGGTAACCTGCCAACCATCCCTCATATCCGGCCACTGCTGCTCCATGAATAGTAGGACCAGCAAAGTCTAAATCTACGTCAACACCGGCATTAAGGTACTCCCTTTTATAAGCCGTTTTAACCTTGCCACTCTTCTTGCTGTGAAATTAAAATGAACATTTTACATAAGACTACTGAGTTAGTAACAGGCTGCCAATCACGAATTTCCAATCAGTAAATAACCTACCCAGTATTAGGTGAAAACGTTGTCTCAAATGTAAGTTTCAGGCCTTTGGTGATCTAAAAAACAAAAATTAATTTACTTTCCAATTTCATATTTGGAATGGTCAACACTATAGCCAAGATATAAATTACCTGATCTTCAACACAAATTTCTGTCCCAAGAGTGTTTTCCGTGGTCCACTTCTCCGTGAACGTCAGCCCATATTCAGCCCATTTGTACTTGGTTTCAAGGGTTCCAGTGACCTTGCTGGTATCGACATTGGATGAGCCTGATGTTTTAAATTCCTGAAACAAATAAATGAGGGAAAACGATACTGGTTAGAAAAGTCTGTTATCTGTCATACATACAAATGTTAATAAGTCTGATGTGTATTTTAGTGTATGGTACCACTTGTGCATTGTGCAAATTACTCTTGTATAGTACTTTAACCTTTTTTTTTTTTAAATGTACCTTAGTTTTCTTATTTTTCTGATTTTACTGTTTTCTAAATATAAACCAGTTCACTTTTTCTGACCCTTGTGCTGCTGTCAGAAGTTCACTTCTATCTATTTCAGACTGTCTTTATATATTTTCTAGATTTTACACCAAACATAATAACAGGAGTCAAAACAATTATCCGTTTAATTTATATCTCAGAATTTAAATAAACAGTTAAAACAAAGTTGACTGATTTTTCTTTCACTGTGACAATAAATAACAATTTATAATTAACTGTGATCTTCATTTCACAATTACAAACAAGCACAATCTGATTAAAGTAATAACTCACAAAACAGTTGTACTTCACGATTCTCCTGAAAACACTGAGTATTAACGCACAACACAGCTTTTGTTTTCTTTTTTAAATTGTGTGTTTGGAGTTACAATCTTGTTGGTAAATAGATTTTTATTTTTTTTATTTTTTGGGGGGGGGGGCGCGCAGTTGTGCATCGTTTTCCAGTTACACTTCTATAACAATATAACAATCCTTCTACAGGTCCTGCGAAAGCTGGTGTGTTTTGCAGCAACTAATTCTTCCAGAGAAGAGCAGATTTCCTTTTGTCATCCTCCTTAATGGGAGCACCTGACTCCAAGAAGGTTTTAGAGAAGTCACTAATACAAAGCTTTATATACTTTTTCAAACCTGCACTGCATGCTTAGTGTGTTCACTAAATACATATTTGTGTGCTTAGTTTAGTTAGATTGAATTTATCGTTAAGTTTGACTTGGATCAGTAATTGCAGTAATCGTGGATTAACAAGCTTTTTTTCCTCTTCTTGGATTAGCCAAAGAAAACAAATAAACCGATGGCCACAAGTTTTCTTGCAATTTTATCCATAATGTAGCGCTGGGGGAGCAAACCAGATGTCGTGAGGTTATGCCTGATGTGACGTTTTCAAAGGTGCAACAAAATCAACCTTTTTTTAATGTCTTTAAATGATTAGACTGTAAAGACCACAATGAAGCATCTTAAGTGAAAATCTGTTATATACAGAGATGGGCAGTAACGCGTTACTTGCAACGTGTTACTGTAATCCGATTACTTTTTTCAAGTAACGAGTAAAGTAAGGGATTACTATTGCAAAAATGGTAATTAGATTACTGTTACTTTCCTGTAGGAATGCTGCGTTACTAAAACCGTGATTTTTTTGCGAGAATGTCTCATGACAGTGACGTAAGCGAGGGCGACGTCCGTGACAACATCTGTGTGCAGATCAACAATGGATAATATATCGAGTACGGGAGAGAGTATGAGCGTGCAGCGTTTAAAGCGTGGAAGTACTGACCTTATTTTGAGTTTGATTCCATAAAAAGTGACAAAAACATTAGCGTCGGTTATGCGTGGGAAGAAAACTTCTTTTTACAGCGGAAAAAAACCCCTAAACTTCCAAGCAAGCACCGAGTAGCTACGACGTGATGGGAAACTCACAGAGAAACTCGCGGATTCTTCAACTGACCGCTGCGGCACACCTGCACCAGGGTAAACCTCCGCCTACCCCACTCCTGCTTTACAGGTGAAAATAGAGCAACAGGACCGCTAGTCTTTGATTTTATTTATTTTCTGCTGTGTTTCACTTGCATCTATTTGAAAGAGTGAGTGTAAACACAAAGAAAATATTTTATTTTATGTGCTGGAATGTGCAGAAAATAGGTTTAAATGTAAAACAAATTTCTTCCAGTCAGAGAATGTTGCATATAATTTAATTTTTGCTTGATGCATAAAGTTAAAAGATTAAAACTAACAAAACAAGTTTTAAAAAGAGACTTTTCCATTTGATTACATTTTGTATGATGGATTATGCAGGAAAAAGTAGAATTGGGCTGAAAGATCTATCGCTTTATCACCTACTCAGGTTGTAAATCGTGTTTTTAAAAAGTAACTAAGTAAGTAATTAATTACTTTTGACAATAAGTAATCAGTAAAGTAATGGGATTACTTTTTTGGGTAAGTAATCAGTAATTAGTTACTGATTACTTTTTTCAAGTAACTTGACCAACACTGGTTATATAACGATATGAAACCAAAAAAAAAAAAAAATCTCAAAAATAAACTCACAACTAACTTACTTTTAAAGGACAAACAACACAAGACATAACTTCCTATGAAACATTGACAATTTGTAACACTACTTTACAAAGTTCCATTACTAAACAATATACTCAGTAACACAAACTGTTAGGACCACACAGCACCAGGAAACCGGGCGAGGCAAAGAAAACACATTAACAGGTGTTTTTACATGGAGACAGAATTATTTTACCACCAAACTTGTTAAGACTAACTCCAAACGGAGTTCAAAGCTACATTTTATGGCTTTGCTGTGGAAACATCAACACAAACAAGCCAGATGCTGACTTTATATGGTAACACAAATTGGCATTACAGTTTACTTCATTTCCCTCTTGTTAGCAGAACAGTGGAGCATTTATTTTATTTATGATTTATCTATTTTTATGAGGCTATTAAAATCTCGTACTCCCCAGGCAGAAGAATGAGCCACTGCCAAAATACAGAAAGGCCCATCTATGCAAATAATAATAAAAAATACAATGTTATGGAGCAAGAGTATGAAACATGCAAGAGTATGCAAGAAAAAAAAGTGCCTTGATACAAATGTTTGGTCATGCTGCTCAGCACTAACATGGAATCACATATTTGATAAAATGAAAGAAATGTTTGTTTGTCATTTAGGATCTGCAGGCCCTTTACCCTCTAACCTATGTGTTGATATTTCATATCTATGATAACAATATTAGTATACATTAGCTACATTTCAACATTGGATGTTATATTTACAGTTAAACTCACCACTCCACTTGAAGACTTAGTCTTCACATCAAGCTTGACGAGCCCAAAGCCTGCAAAGACAATGACAGTGAGATACTACTTCCTGTGCTTGGAAAAGGCATTTCCAGCCGCAGACCTGACCTCTTCAGGTCAGCAAATACACACTTATAAAGGTGCCTTTTATCTTTCTTCCAGTTACCATATCCCTTATTGAAGATGTCCTTTGCTGATTTGCCCAGGTCTGCATATGCTGGAGGGACTGCCATTCTGCCTATACACACAAGAGAAAAGTGAATGTAAATGGTGACACAGGAGTATAAAAAGCAGCTTGCTTTTAAACGTTAGTTAATAAAAGAATTAAAACCAAGCATATGTATAGACATGGGCAAAATGTGCGTCTGTAAAGTGTGATAGCTGTGGCTGTCAAATGGAGAGGAAAGTTACAAATTTTACAACTGGAAATATTTTTAAATTCTTGTTCTACTGTCAACTGCTTTAAACTCAATGATGGTGAAACATTATACAGTGAATGCATTAAGCAACCAAAAAAAACTAAGAGAGAAGTAGTAAAATCCCAGCTATTATAACCTTGACTACAATTAATGTTTCTGTCAAGTATTTGTAATTCAGATTTTATTTTAATATTTATTTGTTTAACTGCTGTCACTAGCTATATATAAAGACACGAGTTCAGGTGTCTTTCACCTTATTCTCAAGGTTAGACCGACGTTTTCAAGTAATCAGAGCATGGAGGTTATTGGTTAAGAAGGAAAAACGCTATAACAGATTGCATACAAAAGAGGTTTAAATAGTATGGAAAAAACTAAGTGAGCATCTGGGTCATGGATTCAATAAGTGAACTGAGCTTTACTTTGAAGACGTTATCAAAATTAAAGAGTGTTAGTTGAATATACATTTATTTTCCATGCAAATACTTGCAACCACAGCATAAAATTACATACAGTCTATGGGTAGGGGGCGTTTTCTAGCTAGCAAATAGAATGTCTGACAGCAGTACCCCTGCACTACAACAAATAAAACACGGATAACGTGTGTAAATACTCAGCCTATTACTTACCGAGAGTTTCTTCTCTTTATTATATACCCACTAACTTGACAGATAAGAAAAGCTGCGGAATGAGCGAGTACAGCCGGTGTAGGACGATATGGAGGAGACACCGCAGCAAACAACCTGCTGACCTCGGCTCAGCAGGACCCGAAAATATAGCTGTGCGTTTTGTGCCCGACTGAAATAGGAATCGTGTAGTAATTGTTTAAATCATATGGATATTAATTTATACATAAATTATATTTTACAACAGGAAACTGAATTTTGAAAAAGCGACTTTCACGTTAATAATGCGAGAGGTCTTCCAGGCAAATGGAAGACCTCTAAATCACTATGGCAACCTATATACGACTGAAAGTTACGGGCTTATGCATACAGAGCTGTACAGAAATCAGCTATAGTGCTACATTGGTGCCGCTCACCAAATCTAACGTATCATTCACAGGTTTTACATAATCAGGAGGAAAAGCCTTTGATGACAGGATACACTCGTGGATCACTTTATTAGGTACACTTTACCTGCTCGTTAAGACAATCTTGTAGCAGGCCCTAGCATGACAGAAGAGAGTCTTTAACGGGGCATTCGCTTATTTTCTTCATCAGGAGACGTACGGTAGTTCTGAGGAACTTCTGAACATTTTTGGACATCGTTTGAACGCAGTGAAAGCTACAAAATAAAATATATAGTCCTTTTGTTGTGTCACAACATGGCACAGTCTGTGACTTCAAGCACCAAAGGAGTGCAAATAAAGTGAGAAAAATCCGAAAATAAGTGCTCAAGAGTTATACATTAAGTCATTAATGAATATAAAGTAAAGTATTTAAATACACTTGTATCTAAGTGCTGCACAATGTCATCTCATCGCAAACCTCGATCCGCTTGCAAAGCGTGCAAACACCTGCGAGCGTTAAACATTCGTCTCTTTTTCATGCTAGCTTGAGAAACACGTGTCTGAGCTAAAATTAGCACATAGATGCTAGCAGCATAAGTATAGAAAGAGAAAGATGCGAACATTATAATGTACCTTACACTACAAACATACAGAGAACACTGAAGTTTAATCTTTGTAACTTACACAAAATTGTTTTGTTGAGAGCGCCAGATTTCTCCATACTGTTTAAGGGTTACAAACCTCTCACCGAGTCTGCTATTCATGCTACTGCGAAAACTACAGTGCCAGTAATTTAAGAAAAAGAAAATTTTTGTACTTATCTAATTCGCACATTAATTGCAAGCAAACAGAGTATTCAGAAATTCCTAAGAAAGTCTACTGGGATTTTCCCAAATAACCATATACAGTTTAAAGAGACTGATCGGAAAAAGAAAAGCTGTCCAGTGACTGACAGTTCTCTGGGTGAAAATGCTTTGTTGATGACAAAGTGCAGGAGAAAGGCCATACCGATTTAAGCTTCCCGAAGGGACTCAAATAACCACTTGTTACAACCCAAGAATGAAGAAAAACATCTCTAAGCCCACAGCCCACTGGTGAGCAGCGACTGGTAGTACAGCTTTGCCAGTATAACTTTGAAGCGTGTTGCAAAGCCGGACAGGACAACACTAATGGGGATGGCTCCAAGATTCCATACCAGGAAGAACCTATAAGGGGAGGACACAGATGAGGACATTTTTTCCATGTGCTGAACTTCACATATCAGCACTTGATGAAAGGCGACTTTACCAGCTATTTGATTACCTTAGGCTTTATCAGCGTGTGGTATACACACAAAGACTCCATGATGGGGAAGAGATTCAGCAGCTCATTGTCCTAGAACCCTTGCAACATAAGGTATGCAAGAGCCAACATGAAGATGGGGGCATTTCAGTGCAAAGAGCACCCTCAGTCTGTTGAGGAGGACTGGCTCGGCAGTGCAAGCGGTGCACACTGGTTAAAGGTATCCAGTACCTAGTGACATTCAGCAATATTACAACACCACTTGAGGTCCTTGCAGTGGACTATGTGGTGATGGTGAGCCGGATGAACAGGTAGAGACTGCTGAGGCCTCTGAAGCAAGTGATGAGGCTCAAAGCAGCTCTGTGAATAGCCCAGTATCTTTCCCATTGACTTCCACAGAGACATAAAGATATGGTTTCTCCCTTCTTTTTGTTGGACTTTTAACCTGATATTTAATTGGACATTTCAGCTGCTGTGGTTATAACTCTAATGGACTAGGACACATTAAGAAAAAGACTGCGTGTGGGACCATATTCAAGGACTTTTGTTACTCACTACTGATTACAGACTTTAGGAGCATGTTTTTATCAGCATTGTGGGTCTTGTTATATTCGTGACACAGTATTAATCATTCCAGGGCGAGTGAATAAATACCATCTGAAGGCTGTTGGGGTTTAAAGGGGGTTATTTGGTTTTATCCCTGTTCAGTAAGCGCTCAGCATATGCTTTGTTTTTTGCGGGTCTGGGCCCTTCTCGGAGTTTCTTGAATGTTTTTTGTAATTTGCCACTTTGTCATTTGGAGCCCATGGTGGCTCACGGGCCACTGAGTTTTATCTTTACAAATTAAAATGTTGACTGTAACATGACTGTATTGAAAACGATGTTGAACCCAAGTTGCCCTGGAGTAAGGGCACCCTGCCAATCAAGCTTGGTGTAGGAAATTAGAGGAAAATTGTGTTAGGCTAGATTCCTGTCTGTGGGCGCAGTATACTTCAGGTTGCCACCATGTCAACACAAGTCGCTCTTTAATACCTAAAGCAGTGGCCTGTAACAATAAAATACACATTTAACTCAGCCTGTCAATTTTCCAAATGATTGCTCTTAAGCTCTGGCAACAGCGCGCATTCCCCAGGTGGTCGTACAGCAAGTGGGGCAAAATAAATAGATAAATAAAAAAGGAAAGGAAACTCCTGTTTCAGCTCTTTATTGATGGAAATGACTGTTGGGACAAGAAGTTTAATGGCTCTACAGTAGCACATAAACACATCCTACTTCTTCAGTGAAGGGATGTGTTAAGACTGTTAACTCCACTCAGAGTCATGTTTCTAACATGCTGCAATGACGATGATCTTTTACGATTCTCTCAATGAAATGTACAGGACAAGCTGGAATATGTAAATTAAATAACACGTGTTTCCAACGAATACAGAATTTGAAGCAACTGTAAACATAATTCTCTATGTGCACATTGCTGCAACCTTGTACACAGAATATAAAAATACCTATTGACATTTATAAAATGGAATAAATTAATCTAAACAAATACAAATTTCAGCATCTGTTTACTACATATTAACATCAAAGAATTAATATCAAGAAAAGGTTGTTGCACTTGGTCTAAGTCTAGTAGTTTACACTGAATGTGGACTTCTTAAAAAACCTATACATATATTCAACAGTAAACATGAGCAGTTTGGAATAATTCTTCACAGAGAAATGTATCACAGTAACACTCCAGGTAATTGGCAAATGGAACTATGTTTAAGACAGCTGGATAAAACTTTATTCTAACTTTTTTGGCTGATAATGTCATTTCCTTAAATGCATATTTTCTAGGAAATAGCAGGCGATGTCATGAGTAAAGACACAAGATTCGGTGTATGTCGTTTATCTGAAAAGGAGCCATGAATTTCTGTTTCAGTCTTTAGTAATGCTGTCAAAATGTCAGCGTGTTATAAAGGAATGCAGAAAATTGAACAAACATGATGACAAATTATGTTTTTCTATATAACATAATATGAATCTATACATATTGCTTTAACAGTGGTCCATACAGATACATACATACATCGTTTTTTAAAACTCAAATGTGGGATATGAGGAAAAACTCAAGAATCCAGATCCAGATATCTTAATTGCACAGTTTCCTGTAAAGGTTTAGATGCATTTTTAAATGAGAATTTATTTCATAATTTTCTTGCTATCCAAACAGTCTGTAACAGATGTCATTGTATTGTAAAATCAAACTGGGATGGGGCCTTTTAGAAACTCTGCAGGTTTTTTTGTTTAAAAAAAGACAATAAAAGCAGGTTAGGAGCTAAATCCTAAAATGTAAAAGGATATGGCTCTGTGTATTCCATCAGGCTTTGTGCGGCTCATATTAGGCGTCTTTTTCGCACACCGCCTCAGTTGGCAACTTGACAAAGCAGACGAAAGAACACTGTCTGTGTCTAACAGTACTGCTGCAGGCTGCTTATTATCCGATCAGCCTCTTTAGCACAGCAGGTCTAGAAAAAGGCCAGCAGTACTCGTTGGGGACCGGCCCGTTGACATTGCACTCAAAGAAGGAGAACATGGGGAACCAGATGCGAGCTCTCCGGCTCTGCTGGTAGGCCCGAGTGTTAGCTAGGGTGTGGTAGTACAGGAAGAGTCTGGTAGTGATGTAGAAGGCTATGAACACGTCAATGGAGTAGTGTTCATGCGCAGCCAGGATGAAGAAGATGCCGAAGAGGTTGAGCACCCAGGACAAAGTGTGGATAAAATTCCAACTTCTTGGAGTGTCTGTGTAAATCAAAGACGGAAGAGCGTTACTGAGCACTTTATGTGATTCCATTCTAAAATGTGGCACATTGTTAAGTCTGTTAAAGTTATTTTCATTCACATATTTAATGTAAAAATATTTTTTCTGCTTGTGGCTCATCTCAGGCACAAAGCTCTCAGCCACTCCTACCTGCTATTCAAGCTTTTTGTTTAAATCAGAAAGAAAGAAGGGTGGCTCTACAGGAGGAGGAGCTGAAATGGCTTGCTACAGACACTGGAACTGAGGATGAATCATACAAAGTTTCTCTAGCAGAATCAAAGACTAAAAATATTTCAATGGAAACAACTATAATAGGTTTATTATTAATTTTCAAGAAATACTTGCAGTACCAGTAGCGGACACTGGGTGGCAACATAGGGACACCTTCTCCAAATATGGCTAATCTATGTCTGCTTTATCATTTACTACCACTATAGGGTTTATTGTACTGTGTACATAATAATAGTGCTCTTTAGACTTGGATTGAAATTAATAAAGCAACAATAATTTTTTTTAAATCAAGTTTTAATTATATAGGACCAATTCACCCGCCCTATGCATTCCTTGAACATATATGCACATTTAAGGTCATGTCATGGTAAACCTGACTCCCAAGTTTCCACACAGTGTTACTGTTGGCCAAGGTACTGCCACCCAGAGCAAGCATCTAATATGACAGCATGTTTAACAGGATTTATAGAAGGTAAGGGCCAAGTTCAATAACCTCAGTTTTATCTGAATTTAGAAGCAAGAAATTTGAGGTCACCCAGGTCTTTATGTCTGTAAGACATTCCTTAAGTTTAACTAAGTGGTGTGTCATATCTGGCTTTGTGGATAAATAAAGCTGGGCATCAACTGCACAGCAACAAAAATGTATGTTATGCTTCAAATGATACTGCCTAAGGGAAGCATGTATAATGTAAATAGAATTGGCCCCAGCACAAAGCCCTGTGGAACTCCATAATTTACCTTATTGCGTGAAGAAGATTCCCCATTTTACATGAACAAATTGGTGTCTATTAGGTAGATATGAGTCCAACCACTGCAATGCAGCATTTTTAATTCCTCTAGCATGGTGTAATCGCTGTAATAAAATATTGCTGTCGGTAGTATCGAAAACTGCACTGACATTTAGCAGGATAAGCACAGAAATAAGTTCACTGTCAGAAGCCATAAGATGATCATTTGTGACCTTCATTTATGCCTTATTGTGTACTGTGATGAGTTCTGACACCTGACTGAAACTCTTCAAATAAATTAGATCAGTTAGCTGTTGGCTAATGGACTAATATGGTTTGGAATCCATTAACCTGGAAACATACAAATTCTCTCACATGTGTTAGTTAATGTCTAAAATGTTTATTTACTTACAAAATGAGGGGTTTTAGGGATTAGTTTTGAAATCATTGATCATTTTCCAATTATAATTCCAACTTATTCCAAGGCCTTTTCAACTCATCTTAGCACAAGTGTGTTTTCCTCCTCACAGAAAACAGAAACAGAAGCTACTCACATTCTGTGACAAAGAAGTTGAGCATGGTAAGGACCACAGTGTGGCCACTGAACATGTAGTCGCCACATGTGTGAACCCCTGTCAGTGTCATCCCAAAACCGCTCCAGATGGCCACAGCTCGCTGTAGTTTGGCCCACATGTCGCCGTACATCTAGAAGGAAACAGGCAATACTCTAATCTTGCAAAGAGATCTGATACATGAGAAAAAGAGAAAAAAGATGCGTTACCTTTCCTGAACACTGCAGGTGCTGTCCTGGAACAGACAGGGAAGTGACAAACATGGTGATACAGCGCAGCATGAACACCGTCCCCATGAGGCTGCACATCCGCCGCAAGAGAATGGACCTAGAAGTAGTGAAATGTGAGTTTCCTGTGCTACTGACAGGCTCCTGGGATCGTTCAGAGCACCTACTGACCTGTGTTTATGGAGCAGCAGAACCAGCATCCAGATGTTACAGAGGATCACTCCACATGCCTCGGCCATGGCGAATGCCCAGGGTATTCTAGGCACACTGCGGAAAAGGACAACATCAGTGCTGAAATAACAGATTGAAAGTGAGCATTTATAGCTGATGTCGCTTAACATCTTACAACAAACATGACAGAAAAATTAGTTTGGTGTTTTGGTATATTAGTTTTAATAAATCATTTCAATGCATATAGATGTTATCTCCCAAGATATCTCTTTTGGAGATAATTAACTAGCCTGAATAATTTGCCTCAGTGTCTTGCCAAACACACACTGGAAATTCCTTGAAATAATCTCTCCTGGTAAGTTTTCATTTCATGAAAAGCCCAAAGCTGGTCATAAACAAAAGTAGGTCACCTTATAAACAATCCTCGAAGGTCTTTTTGAACCTCAGCGAGCACATCAGGAGTATATGAGGACAATAATAGAAACACGCCATAAGGAATTAGGGCAGTTATAATGTCAGCGATTTGGTGTGATACTCAAACATCATCGTTTGTAATATTTCAGAGGTGATTAACGTTTTGGTTGTAAGAAAATTTAAGAAAGCTCTTGTGAGCGATCACACCCACCTGTCTAGAAAAATATCTGGGAGCGGAGGGTATGTGCGCATGTCAGGGACCCTCTCGTGCACAATGACCATGACGAAGGATGTAAACCCAAACACGAACACCACATAGACAGAGCTAAGCACTGTCTTCCAGTACTCGGGATCGAGGCGCCGCATCTGCTGCTTGTACTTTCCATTAGTGTACTGGTGATACTCCTCTCCCACTGGTGCTGTGTCAGTGCTGTCGCAGTCTCTCCCCGGGTCTCCGTTACACAACCAGTCCAAACTGCCTCCGGAACCGGTGGGAGAGTGGCCATCATAGGGAAGACCCAGCTCCTCCAATAAATCAATGTTCTGTTTCTGAAGTTTCCGAATGGAGACCATTAGCCGCTTGATGTCCCCCAGCACCTTGAGCTCCAGTGGCGGCGAGCGGAGGTCGTACTCACTGAGGGCAAGCAGACTGGTGCCATCCAGCCGGTGTTTGTTGCACAGCAGGTCCACATAGTCGCAGAAGCCCTCTTCCTTCAACCACTTGGCAACGTGCTTAGGTGTCCAACGACGGACACTCAGCTGGGTCATTTCCTCCTGACACCAAAGGCTAAAAAGAAGAACAGCCACATTTAAGTTCAGCAGTATCAGTTCCTTATTGGCTTCCAAAACACCATGCAAAATAATATTCAGGATTAGTTTAAGGCACAGTTTATTTGCTCTGAATCAGCAGTAGTAACTTTAAAGACACTATGCAAGACTGCTGCGCAGACAGAAAATACATCCATTTTGTGACAAAATTATAGGTGATAAACAAATTTAAGACAAATCCTGAGTTACACAGGAAATCTGGGTAATCACAACTTATGCAGTTATATGACGCAAGTACTGGCAAGGATTTCCTATGGCACAATGGAAACCACACCCTACAATGTAAGTGAAGGAGCAGCTACATGTTATCCCAGGCCAAACAGTCAATTAAATCCTAAGGTATTATTGTCCTAGTCACATTAAAAGACATTATGACTATTTCTAACTTCATTATTAACCGAAATAAACGCTGCCTCAACAGTCTGCTCCTTGGACTGACAAGAAAGCAACACATTTCTGTGTTTTTTAATAAAAAATAATTTAAATAAACAGTCCAGCAACTACAGTCGACCTGCAATAACCCATATATTTAACCCATTTAAATATATCACTGGCTAGCATTTAAATCGGGCTTAGAAGCTCTTTGTATACTCCGAAGTTAACTTATCTCAGTATTTTGTCAGGCAACTATCTGGCCTATTAGTATGTAAAGACAAATACGCCAGAGATAAACGTGAAAGCATCCACATGCACCCCTGCCCACGGGGCTAACTCAGCTTAATACTAAAGACTGCTAGCTCACTGGTGCTAGCTCAATCAATGCGTGCGCTTTGCGGTCACTCACCAGCTCTGAGATGTAACAGAAGATGACACAGAATATATCTCTCCGGCTAACTAACGAAGTGACATCTCACAAGAATCAGAAGAAATCTTATTAGCATTTGCTTTAGTGACACGAGTTTGCTGGACATCATTACGCCCAGGCTTTGCGCTAGCTAGGAGTCCTGTTGACAACACAAGGCGGTAATGTCCAGAATAGCGGCGCACGCTAAAAGAAAACGCGGAACAACAGTGAAACAGTGACACTCTATGGTGAACAGGTGGTACTACACCGTTCTTACGTGTGAAATCGTATGACCAAAAACATTAAATAGAGTTGTAGTTATTTGCTAGGAGACATTAAACCAAAATTAGTTGGGGTGTATTTATACCCCAGTTTCTATACATGTGGCACTCTGTGGATTAGATAATATCCAAAATAGATTCAAACATGTGTCCTCAATTCTCGTTTTTTAATTAATTAAAATGCATGCTGTACAATCATTCCACCGTGAAAAAAGAACACTTTAAAGAAATCATTCAAAACCCCAAAGGACAATGACAATAATGAGCATGATGAGTGTAAACTTCTGACCACAACTATATGTATTTTTGCAACTGATAAAATTAGAAATTATGAGTTGACATAAAATGTACTTTAAAAAAAACATTTAGAGATGTACAGCTGGCCTACATTCAGAGTAAGGTAGGTCACTGTTTTAATTTTAGAACAGCAACACCTGTCCTTGTCTGTGGCTGCCAGCGTGGTCTCAGTGAAGGTTTAACAGTTTGAAAATAAATGTTGAGAGAATAAATCATACATAGGGATATGCATGTGGTCAACAATGAACAATCTGCAGGAAAATAGTGCAGCTTCTCCTGCCTCTCCTTCTGTGAAAGACCTTGAGAAGATTTTGTATGGAGGTAAAAGGTTTGGTAATCATGTTGATGAAGTTTGGCCTAACCTGTTCATTGGAGATATGTAAGTCTTTAAAATTGTTCTTGATGGCTTATACAACATAATCAGCCTAGATCAATTACCAGTTAGAAAGACTGATTGCTTTTTTCTTTGTAGGTCAGTGGCTAATGATCGCTACAGTCTGTGGAAGCTGGGAATCACCCATGTTGTAAATGCAGCTCATGGGAAGACGCACTGTCAGGGGAGTCACTACTTCTATGGATCCACCGTGGATTATTATGGAGTGCCTGCAGATGACTCACCGTCTTTTGACCTCTCTCGATATTTCTTTCCCTCTGCTGAGTATATTCATAACGCACTTGACACGACAAGTGGTAAATACCCATCATGTTTAATGTCAGCCTCCGCCGACCTCTCACTCGTCTCATCCCTTATCGACCACATGCTTTATGCTCACCGTGATATTTTTCTTCTCCTTCCTCTCCAGGTCGAGTTCTCGTCCACTGTGCTGTTGGCGTGAGCAGGTCTGCCTCCATCGTCCTGGCCTACCTAATGATCCACCACAATTACACGCTCCTAGATGCAATCAATAAGGTCAAAGAGCGCAGGTGGATCTTCCCAAACAGAGGATTCCTTAAACAGCTTCGTGCTTTGGATATGAAACTGCAAAAGACTTCATGACCGCTTCAAAAAATAAAGATCTTCAAATGCACATAACCTCAAAACAGCTTTTTCTCCAGACAAATGAGAGACTTGATGACTGTGTCAGTTGAAGGAAATGCTGTGCTTTGACTTTAATCAGTTTGTTTCAGGAATGGAATCTAATCAAATGTATTTCCCCCACAACTCTGGCGCTGTGTTTGATGTGAATTATGCGGCATCTCTATATAATATCGACCCGCGTCTTAATAGGAGATCAATGTAATGAACTCTCCTCTGGGCAGAATCAATTTAAGGGACTGAATATGAGATATTGTTTTTATTTAACCTTAGTGTTGTGTTGAAGAAGCTTTTATCCAATGTGCTGCAGGTGAAATTAATCTGCAGTGTGTTTTCATTTTAAACCTATTCATTTTTTATTTTTTTTTTTGGGGGGGGGGGGGGGGGGGTTTCTTGGTAAGTACAAAAACTTACATAAAACTTTTATTTTGAAACAACATAACCAGTACACCATGGAAGCCTTTTTTTTATCAGTATATTAGCAGTTCTCTTGCAGATGTCCTAAATTTTATTTTGTTACCACAATTGTGATTTGGGGTAAAATGTCTCCAAAAATTATTGGATGAATTGAACCGAAATTTGTCCAGACACTGTGATCCCCTCAGGAACTTTTTATTGTTGACTCTCATGAACTAATGTCATCAGGTCAAATCCACAGTTCTTCTCAAGTGGTGCTTCATGACTAAGTACCTGTAAACAACAGATTAACATTATCATCTGTTATCTACAGATGAGACATTCGTGACTGTAGCAATGCTTACATATTGGACCAAGGTGATGAACTTGATCATCATGAGGCTCTTTGATCCTGTCTATACTCTATCTTTGAATGTGTTCTTCATTTAAAGTTGTTGCTTCTGTCTTCAAATCTCCAGCTGATTGTTTTAATCAGTTCCACTAATAATAATACTAATAAATTAAATCATAATCATTATTTGTTGGCACAAATGGAATACTATAAAAGTAAAACATTATATAAGATGGTCATGGTGATTTTTTAATAATATAAAAGTCACTCCTGAATCAAATGGTAAGCCGTCCAAGTGTTTAATTTATATAATATATGTATAGATATATATGTTTCCCGGCAAATTTAGGTTACTCATGTTGGTTTGCTAGCAACATTTTTTAACAGCATTAGCTAACTTCTTCGCTAATGATGTTAAAATGCTAACTGAATGCTCAGTCTGGGCGATACAAGACCTATCTAGACCTGACAATCATCTATAGAAACAACAACAGGTTTTATTTTAGAAAGTGAAACCTTTCAGCTAATAAGGGTAACTTTGCTTTCGGTTACTCATGTTGGTTTGCTAGTAACAGTTTTTAACAGCATTAGCAACTTCTTGGCTTATGCTAACTGAATGTGCAGACAATGTTGATCCTTAACCAACACTGTTATGATAATGTAGAAACAACACCAACATGAGGATTCAGCTAATAAGGATAGCTTCACTTTTATTGCCACTAGAAGGTCAAAGAGCCACTGCACAGACATTATGTTGGTCTGTTGCCACACTCCTGACTTGCTAAGCTAGCTAAGGAATGATAAATAAACAAAAACACTGTTAAGATTAGCAAGTCAAAGTGATGCAAAATGTCAAAGGACAAGACAAAAAAGGAACACTAAATCCTTTGCTAATGGCACATTTTCCTACATGGCATCCCTGTCAAGGGCATATGTGGACACATGATGAAAGGACCCTGGTTAAATGCATCCTGGAAAACCTCACAAGAGATTTTAGCAGATGAATTTCCATTGTTATCACATTAAAAAAAACACACACACACATCTTAAAATCAAGTGTTAGCAGGATCAAGGTTTTATTTTCTGGCATTTCCAGCAAGTGGTGGCGGTTTCATTATCTTATTAACGAGACAAAACACAGCAGCCTTCCCGTGTCTCTTCAGCATGTATCACATTCCTTGCAGCTGATAATGGGGAAATCTGTTCAGAATTTTGCACACCTAACTTTTTTGCACATTAGAAGAAAGAAAAAAATAAATAAAGATTCAACCTTGCCTCCGAGTCTCAGGTATAATGGGCTCCCTCCATCCCCGCTGGTGATGGCTGTGTGCATCAAAACCTAGCAGGCTGGGGAACTTTTTCAGATAACACAGGTCTTTGGAATGTGACAATGTGCTTTGGGTTTCCTCCGACGAAAGTGACTATGCAGCCTGACAGTCTTTTGATTTCAATGGTCTCTTAGCAAGAAGAATCCTCTTCACAGATATCCTGAATCACCAACGGCTCAGAAACATCTCCCTCTACATTACCGCTGTTCTCGAGAACAAAAGCTAATTTTTAGTGTCTGGTAAATTGTCTGGAGCTCATTCTTAAGTGTCTCTTGTAGAGAATAACTATTCTTAAAATGGTTGTAAAAGAGCTTCTCAACCAGAAAGCTCAAAGGGGAACAAACGCACAATCGCACCATGCTTGTCAAACTACTCTTTCTCTAGCATTTATGGATCACATTCTTAAAGTTTCACATACATATTCAGCTGGATTCCCCCCCACATTTTCACACCACTCTAGAGTCTTCAACAAGGAGAAGCAGCACTTTGAATTATCAATCAATAACCGTCTCCAGGTTAAAAATGACCCGGAGACATTTATTGACTGATTCTGCATCCAACATTGGTACTGGTATTCAACAACACGCCACTGCACCCACATTTTACATACACATTCATGACTCCGAATGAAGAAAAGTCATTACATTTCATGGTGCGAGGGAGAAGTTAATTAGTTTTTTAAAGCTAAAATGGGTGAAATTGACCTGCAACATAATAGAGGAGTTAAAATAGACATTTGCACAGTATGAGAGGCTGTTTAATGTCATGAACAGCCCACAGCAAAGCTCTTTTCTCTCTCTTTTTTTTTTTAAATTTCCATTTTGCTTTCACATGATATTTGTGTCAGAGCGTAAACTAGCTGCATGAAGCTGTTACCCTCTTTCTCTTCTATAACTGCCAAATTACACTGGACTTTCTGTCACACAGCATAATCACTTCACTCAAACATTTTGCCCATAATTACATTTAGTTATTGCTCGTTTATGGCATGATTCATCTGTTTGAGGCTTATTAAATCTCAGTCCCGCCGTGGTGTGAAAAGTACAAGCCCCGGCTGCAGTGTTTGTTGTTCTGCCCTCTGCACGAGTAAGACTACACGCTAGGTTATGTACTAAATTGGGTAACTGTCCAGTGATAGCAGATAAACACCTGCTCGTACACATCATCTTGAGCCGGAGAAAGACGGGGAACCGCTTTAAAACAACAAACATTTGGACCAGTGATCGATCCAAGACAAGGGATTTGGATTTTAAAATGTCAGCGCTGAGAAGCAAGAGAAAAGAATATCTAAGTGTGAAGGATTTGCAGAAGCTTTTGGACTCTTGCAAGCTGCACCTCAATCAAATTGACGAAGTGTGGCCGAACATATACATAGGAAATGTGTAAGTATGTACTTTTATTTCAGATGATTCGGTTGCCTTGCAAAGGCTGTTTTCTTTGACATAACTGCTTCCACGTATTGTTTCATTCTGGCATAAAAATCATTGTGCTGTGATGCGTAGAGTTCCCATAAGTCTTGAACCTCTTTCTGTCTCTTTGTCTTGCTAGGGCAGTAGCCCAAAACAAGGCTGCCTTGCTGAAATTAGGTATAACTCATGTATTAAACGCTGCTCACTCCAAGCGAGGCAGCATAGGGAACCAAAGCTTTTATGGCAACGACTTTGTGTATTGTGGCATTCCAGCAGATGACTCGACACACTTTGATCTGGATGTTTACTTTCAGCCTGCAGCCGATTTCATTCACAAAGCTCTGAAGTCACCTGATGGTAAGACTCCTTGAGGCTTTTAATATAGTATTACAAGTGCTACAGTTTTCCTTTCTCAAATCCCTGTATATCACATCTTTTATTTAACTCTGCAAATCCTTATTACAGTAAAGCCACTCATTCCACTCAAATTCTCCCACCACGCTGTCCTTTCAATGTCACCTGTCAGCACAATGTAAGACAGCTTTAAGTGTATTTTCAGCCAGCTGTAATAATAAGAGTCTTACCTTGCAGAATTTAGGTATATAATGTGACCATGGCTCTTTTCAAAGAAGCTATCAAGCAGCGGACAGGTTGGGATTAAGGAGACAGTTGGGCCCAGTCTGCAAAGGGACCTTAAATGAACAAAGAGTGAATTGTAGGCACTATTTTTAGCTCGCAGCAGGGAAAAAGAAAGACCACAGCGTGAGACGGGCAGTCATGTATGATATTAATAAGTCTGAGGCTTCTCGCTAATCCTTTCTTCACATCCCTCCTTTCATCTTGCCTGTTCTTCAGGGAAAGTTCTGGTGCACTGCATCATGGGAATGAGCCGGTCATCGACCTTGGTTTTGGCATACCTCATGATCTACCATCATCTCCCACTCAAACAGGCTCTGCAGAAGCTGATCCAGAAAAGAGCCATCTACCCCAACAGAAATTTCCTGGCTTTGCTGTTGGATCTGGATCTTCAACTGACAAAGAAAAAGAAAACATGTCGGATCCTGTAGTGAAAAGAGGCATTTACATCTTCAGCCACAAAGCCACGAGGTGGTTTCTGGGAATAACGATGCCAGCCAGTCTGTCGGTGCAACCGTCCAGACTGAAACGTTTAGACACATCATCGTGAAATTTGGTTCGACTGAGTGAATTTCTGTCGACTCAGCTGTCCACATCACTAACAGAGATCAAAGTTGCACAAATCACACAGAATAAACTATCAGTGCTTATATGTTACTGAAATGCCAAACGTTAATGGCAGGAGACAAACTCTGTACACTCATTAGTCTTTACTTTTATTATGATGAGGTTCACCATTCTAAACAAGCTCAGATATATAGATAGATAGATAGATAGATAGATAGATAGATAGATAGATAGATAGATAGATAGATAGATAGATAGATAGATAGATAGATAGATAGATAGATAGATAGATAGATAGATAGATAGCAAAGTTTCATATTAAAGGAGATTTTCAAATGTTAACATAGGCCTATACAGGCTCATAAAGATTACATGCTACATGATTACAAGCTAAAGAGTAGCAAATAAACATGCTAATGTTAGCATACCGACATCGTATTGTATATGCCCGCGGTCCCCAACCCGTGAGTTGTTTGGTACCGGGCCGTGAGAGTTGAGGCTCAGGTGTGAAATTTATGGTTCTCAGGGTTTTTATCAGTTTTTATCGTTAACTCAGTTTCCCTGGATCTTTTCCCGTGTGTTATGAATAAATATTCTTTTTTTGGTATCGGTACTGGTTTTATTTTGTTGTATTTATCCGCGACACCTTAAAGGCCGGTCCGTGAAAATATTGTCGGACATAAACCGGTCTTAGGCATAAAAAAAGGTTGGGGACCGCTGGTATATGGTAGATCCTAATAGCGTGCTAGCTGTTGTCAATAAGCGTGAAACTTTAGGTCTGATAGTAATATGATAATACTTGAATACTACAGCATGTTAGCGTTGAACTACCTCACATTTTTTATATTCTGGATCAAACAATCATTCTCCAGGCTTTCTGAAGAGAGAGGGCATTGGCTGCTTTTTCATTCATTTTCAGTCACTGAACCTGACCATTTTCAGAAGAAAGTATTTTTGGGGGGGGTTAGGCACTGTGTTACTAGCAGCCTGTTGCAAAACTAAACAGCCAGTTCCCATTTCTTTAGTTGATTCTGGCACATTTTGACAGATATAAAAGTTTTGCACCAACAAGGTGTCTCCCAGGGGACTGTTAGCCAAAAACTTGACAAATCTGAGCACTGTGTGCAGTGTGTGCTTAAAAATGTGATTAAGTGAGGTGAAAAAAGTGGCAGGCACGTATCTACATGAGATGAACAGTATCTGAAAGCCATGTCTCAGGTCTTAGTTGAAGGGTGGCTGTCAAGAAACTATTCTTAAGAGATGAAAACAAGCAGAAAAGACTTGGTTATGCCAAATTACACAAGAACTGGACTGATATGAGCTGCAACAGGTCTAATGGAGTGATTATTATTTAATCATCAGTATTTATAGAGGAGGTCAGGAGAGAACAACAACAGTGAGTGTCTGCATTTCAGCCAATATTATCAATATTACCATCAGCATGTCACTGATCCTAAAAACACTACCTCCGATGTAAAAGCATAGCTGGATAGAAAAAAGACACAATATAAGTCACGGATCTGCCTCTTCAGAGCCTGGACCTCAAGCAGAGCGGGATCATCTTGACAGAGAACAGAATAAAGGGCAGCCAACATCCAAAGAAGAGCTTCAAATGTCCTTGAAGCAGCTGGAGAACTATTCCTGAAGACTACTTAAAGAAAATATTAAAAGAAAGTTTATCTGACTTAGGTTGCGTTAAAGAAGAAAATGATGGTGATAGCAAATACATTTCTCGTTAGAATTGTACAAACTCTCTATGTATGTTTATACATGTATCAATAAATTTACCAATTTTGTTTTTCCTATCGAAAAATACAAAATGAGAGGTGGCTCAAGGGTTTCGCACAATATTGTTCATGGACATTTGAGCCCAACGAAAGCAGATGCTGGCACGAAAATAGCTTAATTATCTTTCTCCAAATCCAGTGATCTTCATTTATAATAGACTAAGCTGCATCATCTCCTCATTAGCCTGCTAACTGGGATTTTTAATGCAGCGAGGTTGTTGGTTTTTTTTATGTCTTAACAAAAAGAGAGTCTGGTTGCAGAAATAAATTTAATGTCAAGTAAAATGACAACAGGGCATGTTTACAACACTGAGACAAGTCTTTACTTCTCATTCTTGTAAGACGTTTTTTCTTCTACAACAACAGAGTAGACCAAATGTCTAATGGAACATGTTTTGCAAAGCATAACATTTTAGTAGAGTCTCTAGGTAACTCAGAAAAGAGGGAATCAATCAACAGCATCTGTTCAACACATCGCTGTTCACAGCGTGTGAAATTCATTTGGTGTATTTGTCAAGGCAGTGCAGTTGATCACTGCTGTGCATGAAAAGGTTTCAGGTCTTTTGATTGCCCATGAAATCAACTGTAGAGGCAAAGGTACACACACATTCATCTAGCTTGACACCAATGATTTCGACCTGTTTTGAATTATTATGTTTCTCTGAATCAAACATTCACAGTAAGCAAGAATGTACAGTATTATACACAGAATTATAAGTCATACGTTCAATTTCTAGATATAGACTTTGTCAGTACTTACAAAAACATACAATAAATGTAGACATTTTTACAAAGAAATGTTTGTATTTGCTCATCCATCTATATTTGTGTCATTTTTCTGCAATATAAATATATATTTTTAGCTTTTTAAAACTTCATCAGAGTGTCAATATTGTGGGTTTATTGCAAGTTCCCATTTTTGCTGATATAATTAAGAAAAAAATCTCTGCTATCACTTAATTGCACCAAGAAAAAAACATAATCTATACTTTTTTTTTTACATCGAATGACCGAGTGTTGATTCAAACACAGTTCAAAGTGGAAAAAAAGCTCAGGGAAGTCAGGTTTAAACTCAGCTACAAGCAGCTCTGATCTAATTTTCTTGCTATTGAAAAAGCCGTGTCCTATCCTCCCTCCTGTGCTGGCAGCTCGGGTAACCTTTAAGGAATGCAGAATATGGTGCCAGAATTATTTTGGGCTGAGATTCAGATGTTAAAATAGCAAAAAAGGTTGCAGGGTAGATTACCAAGGAGAACACAGGCAGTTGTGCTGTCGACCTACATGTAGCTGTTGTACAGAGAGGCCATGAAAAGCAACGTTTCCAACCAAGGCAAGTGTCAACCAACAATGTGTGCTTACAAAGTGATTACAGATAAATGTAGGCGATGTATATTCATAAGTGTGTGGATTTATTGCACTGTATAGCTTTATTTGCAAGATAAACATGTTGACAGAGTACTTGTGAAGTAGTATTCACTGTGATACTGCATTGCCTGACGGATTATGATACTTTCTTTTTTTATTAATTGGCCCACAAATCCAGATGAACCACATCTGAAAGGCTAAAGAGGGAAGTGTAATTCATAAAACCACCAAGAAGAGGCCCAGAGGAGGTAAAAAGCCATTTTTATTTGCCCTCCATGTTAACCGCGGGCACTTTCCCATACATAGCATCTTTAATTACACAGAAGTGGAGCAGGAAGGACAGGTTAGCCTAAGGGGAGAGGGTATGAAAGCAGTGCTGCAGCTCAACATGCGCACCAGGGAAATCAGTTCTCTGCCCCTGAGTGTGGGAGGCAGGAAAGGGTTGTGCTTATAGATCAATGAGGAGAAAGAAGAGCCTCCAGGTACGCGAGGCGCATGTTGTACCTGTGCAAAGACACCATTTAGCTCACACAATCGTATGCATGAAGCTTACACTGCGTTAGATGCAGCATTTCCTTCATGCACACGTGTTCTGTGTGACACACACGAATGCACATGCAGGGATGGATAGAGGCAACATGATGTTTGAGTAAACCTCCATATGTCACACCAGCGAAACAAAAGGTCACTAAAACAGATTTGGTCTCAATGACTCATCCCTGTGGACACGACAAAAAGTCTCAAAACCCTGAGAGCAACATTATGTCTCCACACGCGGCGAGAATGCAAATAAGAAGCTCGGCTGCTGTTAGTTTCTTTTCGATAACAATGCCTACACATCGCTTGTACGTCCACAGCCTCAAGCACAGTCACACACCTGCCTAAATGGATGCTAATGCATACAGTTTGCATAGTACGAGTCTCTCTAGAGCTCAGTGTGTAAATTGTAAATGCACAGGTTAGACTTGCCTGCAGCAAATGAAAAGTGGTTTATAGGCATTTTTCTGCATCTCTGGAAATAAATAAATCTATCCAGTGCTGCTATATAGATACAATAATGAGAGCATCATAAGGTCAGCTTACAATCACATGATCCTTTGCTACTGTGGAATGTGTTAATTGTCATAATTGCAGTCTGTATTTAAAGGCTACAGACCTGTATATGAAACCTGCTAATTAACGATCCTTGCTATAATCCCACGCTGCACTTAGCAGTCGTTTCTCGGTGTTTCCTAAGATGATGCGTACATTTCAATTAGGCATTTCAGTGGAGTTAGTTGGTATTCATGGGCAATGCAGATGAACCCCGAAACTCTTTGAGCATCTTTCTTAAAGTTTGAAGTATAGTAAAGGGCAAAGTGCAGTAAAACATACGCTTTTATTGAGTTCTCAGTTTTTATCGCGGTTCAAATTTCAGGGCAACGACCACTTCTTTTCTTAATGAAAGGTTGTAAAAGCAGAAGTGGAGAATTCAGACATGCCCAGAGGCCTCAGCTGCCTGGCGAGCCCTGAGGGGGCAGAAGGCCGGTATGAAACCCCCCCAGCTTCAGAGCTTCAGAGACTGATGTGGACAAAAAAAGGGACCAGTAACCATCTGGATGAGGTTCATCCCGGGATCTACATCGGAGACATGTGAGAGTGACATGTTACTGAAATGATTCACTATGGCTAATGTGTTTAAATATAATTCCACCGGCTTTTGTAATAAAGTAATTAAGTATTCTCTTAATTGGGCTCAGATTGTGAGTGCATGTGTAATTAAAGGCACCATTATGATTTTTACATTATTGAAATTGATCTTTTTTTTATAAAAGCACCTGGTTATCACACTAATGCGCAAAACATTAACAAGCTTTCATCACAACTGTATACACAGTCATCCAAGTGCTAATGCCCATGTGAATAGTGTGTCGTAGCCTTATGCTAACATGCTAACATCCAACTTTACAATAATAAAAGTAGCTGTTTTATGAATACTGTTTTGTAGCATACTGTCTATTTTTATTTTTAGATACATGGGCAGTTTTTTGCCTTCATCATAGAATATTTAGGTACACCTGCTAATTGTTAGCAATTATCTAATCAGCCAATCAAGTGATAGCAACTTAGTGCATTTAGGCATACAGACATAGTCAACAAGACCTGCTAAAGTTCAAGGTGACCATCATAATGGAGATGAAAAGTGATTTAAGTGACTTTGAACATAGCATAGGACATGCCAGATGGGCTGGGCTTGTGATTACAGTACCGTCTCTAGTTTTGACAGAGAAAATATTCTGTGAGCGGCAGTTCGTAGGGAGAAAACGTCTTGTTGATCAAAACAGTTAGAATATAGAATATAATGGCAAGAGCGCTTTTAGCTGATAACAAGGTAACAGTAGCTCATTACAACTAAGGTATGCAGAAGAGCATCTCTGAACACATGACATGTGGAACCCTGAAGGACCACAGCAGCAGAAGACCACACTGGGTGACACTCATGGCTGCTATAAACAGGAAAGCAACCCTTCACACAGACTCACCAATATTGCCTGGTGTGATGAGCATCAATTTCTGCTGCAACATTTGGCTGGTGGGGTCAGAATTGGACATAAAAATCATTAGAAGCATAGATCCATCCTGCCTCGCATCAAAAGTTCAGGTTGTTGGTGGAAGTGTAATGTTATGTCTCCTTAAATACCAAATGAGAATTATTTAAACACCACAGGCTACCTGAGTACTGTTGTTGACTGTGTCCACCCCTTTATGACCACAGTGTACCCATGTTCTGATGGCTGCTTCCAGCAGTTCCCTGCACTCGGATGACCTCCACAGTCACCGGATCTTGATCCAATAGAGCACCTTTGGGATATAGTGAAACATAAGATTCACATCACAACATACTCTTTACTTTTCATATCATGCATGAAGGGATCTTGATTAAACTCTAAGAAGGATAAGGTAGGGCATTTGACAGATATATTATATGCATTACTATATGTGTAACCACAGAGGAAAAAAATACCCCCTTAAAGGGCAAAAAACAGGGACTGCGTCTTGTGCACTGCACTGTGCAGTCTCTCTGTATCATTCATAATAAAATGTAATATTATAACAATTCAGTTAATTAACCTAATGATCTACATTTTCCCCCACTGCCTGCCATCTTCCTTCTTCTCCTCGAGTTAGCTTTCTTTGCATTATCCTCATCATTTGTCTCGTTTGATTGCAGAGATAATTGTAATTTTTCCCTTTAGGTACGCAGCCAAAGACAAAAGGACTCTCCAGGCTCATCGCATCACCCACGTGCTTAATGCAGCTGATGGGAAGTTCAATGTGAACACAGGGCCCAGCTTCTACCGAGACACCGCCATCACTTATCATGGAGTCGAAGCTTTTGACATGCCATCCTTTGACTTGAGTCCCTTCTTTTACCCAGCGGCCAATTTCATCAAGAGCGCTTTGAGCTCTCCCACAGGTGAGGCGCTCTCACAGCGCTCAAGGTATCCTTCATCGTTTTCACACATTAACTCGGGGAAGACGAGCCAAGGCAGAGAAACATTTGTCAGTCAATTCCCATTTACAGCAGACCCCAGTTGTATCAGTCATTAAAATGCAAATCAAACACTAAACATAATATCAAGCTAATATCTTTCCCCCATGGTAATCTTCTCATAAGCTCAGACCTCGGCCAGGAAAATTGGTTTTAAATGGATTGCCCTGGCAATTTGTAAGCAACACTTTTATTGGACATGGAAATTACACAATTATGTTTGTGGCCTGTGCTTTCCTGGCCCGTTATGCAAAGTGAAGTCAGTATCTGACATGACAGTAATAAGATGAGGCCTCCTTCTTCACATGCTGGCTGATCGGGGGCTCCAGTGTGTGGCGGGGCCTACAGTAATCCCCGGCAGAAATACACAGAAGCCAAGACAGTTCAATTACGCGCTCCTCTGCGCCCTAATCCTCAGGCCTGATAAGGAACCAGGGATTACCGTGTGTAGAAACATTTGTTGCAACATTGTTGAAAACTTTTAGTCGGGAGTAAGAAGTACTCCTCCCTGTGATGTGCACGGTTTTTAATCCACAGAGGAGTTACAAATTAGATATTTAGAACAAACTTTACAACAATAATCCACTGATTGCTGTAGGCTGGTGGGCTGCTGCGTTCTGAAATGATCCACAGGAAGTCTGATTTTCTGCCTTCTGACTGGCAGGTAAAGTCTTCGTCCACTGTGCAATGGGCCTCAGCCGCTCATCCACCTTGGTTCTGGCTTACCTGATGATCCATGAGAACATGACTCTGGTGGACGCCATCAAAGCTGTGGGCGCCAACAGGAACATTTCTCCCAATAACGGGTTCTTGGAGCAGCTCCGAGCACTGGACACAAAGCTCCACTGCCAGGGATTATCCAGGAGCTTCAACGGGCGGACGTAAAAATAAAATCCTTCGGCCCATAAATTTGGATAATATTTTTGACCCCTGTCCATATCTGAGTGTTAAAAAGCTATTACAGTGATAATGTTTTTGTAATGAACAGGTACTTCAGCTGTATTTAAAGGGCTTCAAGGTAAGAAAATTTAATAACCTGATGAAGAGTGATTTTTAAACATTAACAATTAAGTTATATGAACAAAACGTGCTTAAATTATCAGCTCAAAATACCCAAAAGTATGACACAAAAGGACGACTGTGAGGTTTTAAGGTTACAAAATCAGAATTAACACAAAACACAAAGAAGATTACATTTGTGTTTAACTGTTGAAATTCTTCCCCATCTGTGCCTGTGTCTCCTGTCTGCAGTCAAAGCCTTTAAAAAGCTTCAAAACAGTTACATTTGTGTTTGAGAAACTACAGAAAAGTTACTGCACTCAGTGAGTTATACAGTCACAGATTACACTACAATGTTTACTTGACAGTGAGTCATACAAATGCTACAGTTCTTGCCCTTTAACAAATACAGTCAAATACAGCCCTTTGACTGGGCCATCGCAGCACTTTCATTCTTTTCTTTTTCAGCCGTTTGAATGTAGATTTGCTCTTGTGCTTGGAATCATTGTCTGGTTTCAGCCAACCTTTAGCCATCAGACAGATGGTCTCATATTTGATTTTAGAATAATTTGGTAGAGGAGTTCAAGCTCAGCTTAATGACTGAAAGGTGTACATGTCCCGAGGCTGCAAGACAAGCCCAAATTATCAGCCCTCCACCACTGTGCTTCACAATAGATATGAAGTTTTGTGCTGATATGCTGTGTTCAGTTTTCTGCTGCAGTGGATTATGGACAAACATCACCAGACATTGTTCCACAGGTTTCCAGACAGAAAAGAGGTTTTCTGCTGACAGCCTTTCTAAACACTTTTGTTCAGCCTTTCTTCAAAATTTGCCTTCATGAAGTTTAACATTTACTTTCCTAACTGAGCCCTGTGGAGTCTGAGACGTAAATCTTGAGTTTCCTGAGGCTTCCCCGAGCATTGTACCGAATTTGCTGAGAAGACTGTGGCATTGTGTTAACACAAGCCTGCCAAAGCCCTGCTTTTACAGAGGCGCTTGCACTGCTGATGATCAGTTAATCAAATCCATTTGATTAGCAGCACCTGGCTGCTGCCCTGACCTCGTAATTCCTATGAAAACAGTCAGTGTGTACAGAGTTTTGTAAATAGTTTCTTCTTTCTTCTTTTTTTTCTGCCCGTCCAATATTTACTACTGCACCTGTAAAACATCTATTATTTTGTTTAGTCTATATAATATGGAATGCACACACAGAAACGTGAGGAATTTATTTTGTATTTTCATGAACTTTCTTTAAAACTTTTTTAAAGTCAGACTTTACCATCAGAAAACTCAGTTTTCTAATGAAGTTCATGAAATATGATGGAGAGTTTAAAAGCAGCTGCTAAATGTACGCTTTCCTAAAGATTGTCTTGTCAACAGCACAGTGTGGTTCGCTTCTCTCAGCAGTTTAAATTATCCTTAACATACTGACTCAGACCTTCACTCCAGAAATTCAACTCTCAGTATAGCTTATATAATCTTTGTGTTCTTCATAATGACAGGAGCAACCTATGCAATCAAAGACGGGACTTTAATAGTTTGTTGACGACGACATCAGGCAAAATAGGAAGTCATTCATTTATTCTCGTCAGATGATTTAAAATAAAGAGACACAGCAACACCATCTGCAATAGCTCAAACTGTGGTTTGAGCTCAAACTGTGGTTTGAGCTCAAACTGTGGTTTGAGCTCGTTCAGCGTGGCAACCTGACATTAATTCCCCACCATGTTTTGGATCACTTGCACTATTACAACCATTAAAACTGCAACGGCTCAGTAGTCGAATTTATCACAGCACAAGCAGCCTGGCTTCTGTCACAGTCATCTGAGGAATAAATAGTCCACACTGCTTGTGCCCAGTCTCTGGTATGTTCAGCTGTCTCGTTCCAGTGGGGCTCAGCCTCAAAACAACACTGATATCCAGCTCAGATGTAAAACAGCGCGAGCCGCACCAGTAAGGTTAGTATTCGCTGTTGGTTTGTCTCAAAAGCCTGCAGCAAGAAACACCAGCAGGACAGCAGTAATAATCAACATTTGCATCCTGGAACATAAAGTATCTTGCAAAGTTATTTATCTATGTACTGAGTTGAGTGAAAGTGATAATTATATAAAAACACTGAGGTGAGAGAGATACAGATATGACCTCAAAGGAGGAGCCAAAGTATCAGACACCACCCACCTGCGATCTGCTCAGCCTTCTGTTGAAGAACAGACGCCCCACTGGAGCTGTCAACGAGGTTTGGCCCAACCTCTACATCGGAGATGCGTAAGTGACATTCTCACTTTGGGGGCCCCTAACTGCAATATGGTGATCTGATTGTGAAACTGTCGCTGCAAACAAGTGTATTTGGCCAACTGATGGGACAAATATAAAATCTGTACATTTGAGTCACCGGTGATGCAT
This sequence comes from Maylandia zebra, assembly GCF_041146795.1. Lineage (NCBI taxonomy): Eukaryota > Metazoa > Chordata > Actinopteri > Cichliformes > Cichlidae > Maylandia > Maylandia zebra. Next base: position 19,157,487 of record NC_135174.1, on the reverse strand, counting down.
TTACACACATATGCTTCCGGAGCTGCACACAGGCGAGAAAAATTGCTAAAAATGACATTTCTCATAGCCTCTCCTGTGTCATTTACAGAGCTGCAGCTCGGGATAAAACCCTGTTAGCAAAACTGGAAATAACACACGTGGTGAATGCTGCAGATGGCCCCCAGCACATTGACACCGGGCCAGGTTTCTACGCAGACGCCAGCATACTGTATCACGGAGTAGAAGCACCAGACTGTAAAGATTTTGACTTGAGCCCTTTCTTCAGTGAGACTGCTGATTTTATTCATGGTGCTCTGAGCCAAAAAGGTACCAGTCTATTTTAGCAACACATGACAAAATAAACACATAAGGATTGAGCTTTAATAATATGTTACAGTCCAACACATCCTAATATAGAAAAATGATGCATCATCAAGCTGAAAAATGATAAATAATAATGATATTTTATGTTTTGTTGCACATATTTAAATGCATGAAAACATAAATAATTGCCTTTGCTTCTGGGTCGTGTGCGGAGACTCCAGCTGCTCTCTATAATCTAAAATAATTTCACAATGTTTTATTATTTTTAACTTTTATTTTAAAAATGTAAGGCTTCTATTTTTCCCCATTGCACAAACATTTAGAAGAACAATAATTTGAAATAAAATCAATTTAAAATGGTAAAGAGAGTTAAAGTTGTGAGCAGTTACTACAGGGACACGTAAACACTATTAATGCTATGACAGCACCTGTGTGTGTGCCATCATATGTCATCATTTCTGCTGTGAAAAGAACCTTTTGTGACTGTTACACCGTGAGCTGAGCCCACAGTTGTAATTAATCCCTTTGTTGTTTGTGTTTAACCCAACGAGCCGCAGAATTCGCAGCTTATTTTAGAGTCTGCCTTTTGTCCGTGCAGGGAAGGTGCTCGTCCACTGCGCTCGGGGAATCAGCCGCTCGGCAGCTCTTACGCTGGCCTTCCTCATGATCAAAGAAAGGCTCACACTGGTGGAGGCTGTGGAGGTTGTGTGCCGGCACAGAAACATCCTCCCAAATGTTGGATTTCTGAAACAGCTCCGCGAGCTGGACTCATCCCTATTCACGTAGTAGAGCACATAACGCCAAAAAGGGGACAGTTTCATAGTTGGCATTATCTGTGCAGATGAAATCGTCCTGGTGGCTCCATTTGGGTGGCTTCGGGCACTCGCATCTTAAGTGAATTAAAGCACCATGTAATCCAACTTGGCTTGATGGGATTTTGCTTAGCTTAGTCAAGCGATACATCAGCATTCATAATAGCACACTTAAACACACAACATGCAGAGCACAAAGTAGAACTGACAGACAAATGTTTTGTCAGGTGAGCGATCAGCACAGACAGTCTGCCTGTCAGAAAGGGTTTGTCAACACTAAAATAAAGTTAGCTGAAAGTTAAAAAGACTTCAATCCTGTCATGTTCGGTTCATTTTTGACACAAACGGAACCTCATTGTATTTGAGACAAGACTATTTCAAGCCTTATTTTTTAATCTCTTTGTGTTTTTCACACTACAATTCTCCATTTTACAAACCAGAATCCATCACTCCAGATTTCTGGGTGATTTCTTTTTTTCTCAGTTTTCCATAATTGAAACGTATGAAAGTCAATTAGCCCACTCATGCATGAGCTGTGTAATTGATTGCTTCAAAAGCTCATATTGTAATATAATGCTGTTTATGATTAGACTAAATTTTAAAATATTATATAATTTTAATAAAAATGAATGCACAATTACTGCTCACTATGGCGGACTACACAGCTCAAACAGTGCCATACACGTCACAAAAAGTGATGGTTCTTTGCTATTATTGTTATTAATAATAAACTACTCTTTATTTATTAACAATAGTGTTTTATATTGCAAGATAAACACCCTTCAAAATGACACACATTAACCCGATGAGCCACAGATCTCTGTGCAAGCACTTGGAGAAAGAAACCTCCTTTTTAAGAGGAAATCATGGACAAAACCAGTTTGTGGAGAGCAGCCATCTGCTGTGACCAGTCAGGATGAGGGAAAAGTAGTAAAATGTAGCAAAAGCATATCCGTAGAGAAAAATACAGTCATGACATTGGTCCTCCCCAGACCTCAACATTATTGAAGCAGTGTGGGATCATCTTGACAGAGAACAGACTAAATAGCAGCCAGAATCCAAAGAAGAGCTTTGAATGTCCTTCAAGAGGCCTGGAGACGATTTGACAAGAAGACTTTCTTAGATTGTTCAGACTGTGTCAAAGACTAAATACCAAATACTTTGACTTTGAAGCTCATTGGAATTCCGTTTTTGCCTTAAATACTATATTTCCATGTATGTTTGCACGTTTCAGTGTGCAAATGTTTCACTGCACGCAGTTCCCATTTTCAATTTTCAAGTTAAAAAAGGAAGGCATGGCTCAAGACTTTTGCACAGTACTATATAACATTCCTTTATATTTCGATAACCCTTGATTAATTAAAAACAAAAAAAAAAGCTGTTGTTTATTGTAGGAACAACAACAGAAGACAAATCATTTTGCAAAAAGTGTGTGTTGTGTTTGGGGTAGCCAGACTTTTCTGTGACCTGCAAACTCTGTGGGGGCCAGGGCCACCCTTGGCCACCTCTTATCTCTGCTCCTGATCACTGGCACAAAGTGCTACAGACTTTAGATCTCAACAGACTAGGGCAAATTACAAAAAAAAGCAAATATTTGTGTTATATTAATCTGTATTATATTCAGATTTTAAATCTGAACATCTTCCTCTCCACTTCTTCATACTTGACCTGTTCACCGGTAAGGCAAAGCACGCAAGGAGCTAAATGTGCAAAAAACAGCGGCATGGGCCTTTAGGCTCACGTCTTAAGCGCAGCACAATCAAGATCAAGACCCCTGCTGTACTGGAACAACACACAGACAGTGCATGCTTATAAATAAACAATGCTCCACTTACTTATTCACATTTCTCAAAATACTGCGTCCTAACTGCTACAATCCAGTGACGTACAGTTAAAACTGTGATGTGTCTAAAGAGTCGTGATACAAGATGACAAAAATATGCCAGCGTGCTTTCTGAGCATGTATACAGATTCAGGTCAGACTTTGAAAAGAGATGAAACACTGAAGCCATCTTAATAAGAGATGCTCTCCAGAGCTCGCTGGGAGACAGATGCTGTCAAAATAAAAGGAATTGGATATCACAGGTTTAATGATTTCACTGTCAGAATGAATGATGGCAGAGTAGGAAGATATGAGGGAAAAATAAAGGAGTTTGATGGTGTGAAAACTCTGTCTGACATGTTAGCAGCTTCATCTAGCCATCCTGCAATACAGCCATCATCACACTCTCACTTTGGGGGCTTGCATTTAGATCACTGAATGGACTGTGCATATCATATAATGGGGAATCAAAGACGTGTGCCATCTTGCGAAAAACCTCATCTGTCTAACAGTCTGACACATTTCAGTTCTCTTTTGGCCCCCCGAGAGGCTCCAGAAGATGCTGAACATCCTTAACGGGTGTTGTGAGGCTTCGCTTACACAGCTTCTCCCAGCGTCTGAAGATATGCAGAAAGGCTAAGAGAGACTGACACAATTTCAAGGACTCGCTCGTACGGTTGAGCAAAAGCTCAGAGTGCCCTGTTTACTCCAGTGAATATGGGTATCCTTTGGCAAGTGCAAAGTTTGGATAAGCACAGCTTCCTGCCAGCAGCAGAGATTAAAGTTGTGTGTTCAGAAGTGGATGGCAGGGACTGGCTGGGTGGAAGTTTTCCCCACAGGCAGAGAACGTGGCAGCAAAGGTCAGAGGCCCGCCACATCACAGCCCTAAAAATATCCTCTGCATTTGATGCCCGTCACAGAGCGGTTATACAATCTGTGCCCTGACTTGAGCCTGCCAGAACTAAAACCTTACCATGTTCTGCCTTCAAGGGCTGCTTCACAACCAGCTGCCAGAATGATGAAAACCGAATTCCCGGGAAGAAAAACGAAGGACTTCAATCTCCGGGTGAGTGCTGCTGAAGATGCATGTGAAAAACAAAAAAAGCAAAAACTGTGCTTTTTTTATGACAGTAGTTTGAGGGGTGGAGGAATATAAGAAAAAATAAAGAAGCAAGTGTGGCATTTCTTTTTCTCCTTAAGCAAATAAATCATGTGTGAGAGGAAGCCACGGTAAGAAAATGGCTTCTCGCGAGTCGAAGACTGGCACAAAGATAAATGTTACTCGGGCAGCTGAAGAATCCAGTCCAGTGGATGATTATTCCACACCTGGGGGCTATGAGTTGGAGAAAATCCTCAACCGAGGGAGTGTGGCTTACACTCATGTCAACGAGGTTTGGCCTAATGTCTTTATTGGCGATGAGTAAGTAAGAAAAAGGTTTTATAAAAGCATAAAATGTCTAAACTGAATAAAAATAACAGGATTAAAATGATACTGACACTGGCTTCTTGTAGGGACACTGCAAAGGACAAGTACACACTGAAGAAGCTGGGAATTACGCACATCCTGAATGCAGCAGAGGGGACATGGAACAACGTGGACACTGGAGCTGGCTACTACAGTGACATGGACATTGTATACTATGGTGTAGTAGCAGAAGACGTCGCAACCTTTGACCTCAGCCAGTATTTTTTCTCCGCTGCCCAGTTTATTGAGAAGACACTGAGCAATCCTCAGAGTAAGACAGCTGCACAGGAAAAAACTAATATTTTGGCTGAAAATTGCCTAAAACATGCCGTGAATCTGTTCTCCGATTCGTCTGCAGATAAACTGCTGGTGCACTGCGTGATGGGAAGGAGTCGGTCCGCCACACTTTTCCTCGCCTATCTCATGATCTGTGAGAACATGACGGTGGTCGACGCCATAGAGCACGTAAAAAAACGCAGGCGTATCATCCCTAACTGGGGCTTTTTGAAGCAGCTGCGAGAGCTGGATCAGCACCTCTTGGAGAAAAGGGGGGAATCTGCAGGGGAAAGCTGATTGTGTGGCTGATCAGTCTGAGACTAAAGTCAGCGGAGACTAAGTCATATCCCAGCCATTAAGACTTCGTCATGCTAGGAGTTACAGCCATGTGAAAAAAATAAAGTCCTATTAAAACTAAGTACAGCTTTACTGCTTCCATAGGAATAAAAGTAAAGTCAGGGGTAAGTAGCAACCAGGTGCTGCTAATCATCAGCAATTTGAGCACCTCTATAAAAACAGAAGTATGGGCGGTTTGTTGGTCTGGAGGCATTCAGCTGTGCGTTAACACAATGCCAAGGAGGAACGACATCAGCAACTGTTGCTGCCCATCAATCTCAGAACAGTTATGAGGCTTTTTTCCATGCAACCTAAGAGTCCATCATTGTACAGTGAGAAGTATTGTTCACAACATCTTCCTGGGAGCTGATGTCCTGGTAAATTCACAGACATGTCAGAGAAATTGCAAACAAAAACCTCGAAGAGCTAGATCTCAGACTCTGCAGGAATCCATTAGCATGTTAAATGTCAAAGGTCTTGACAGTTTAGTTAGAAAAAGACTAAAACTTTCTAAAAACACTGGAACAGACAAGAGCAAAGTGGGGATGTTTGGTCATAATGCACAGAAACATATTTGGAGAAAACCAAACACAGCATATCAGCACAAACACCTCATGTTAAATGTGAAGCACGGCGGTGGAGAGGTCATGATTTGGGCTGTTTCTGTAGCCACAGGACCGGGACACCTTGCAACCATTGATTCAACTATGTATGAACTGTGTATATCAAAATGTTCTCAAGTCAAATATGAGGCCATCAGGTCAGCCACTAAAGCTTGGCCCAAAACATATCATGCAATAGGGCAATGATCCAGAACACAGCAGCAAGTCTCCAAAAGAATGACTAAGAAGGAAAATAATTAAGGTGTTGCAATGTTCAAGTCAAAGTCCAGACCTCAACCTGATTGAAATGCTGTGATGGGAGTTTAAGACAGCTGCAAACCTCAGTGAACTGAAGAACAGTGGGCCAAAAGTCCCTCACAAAGATGTGAGCGACTGATAAAGTCAAATAGAGAATGATTACGTCACGTTATTGCTGCTGAAGGTGGTTGTACAAGCAAATGAATCACGCGGTGCACTTGAGTTTTTCACATGACTATATATCAGGGACAGTCTCAAACCAAACTGCAAATCATAGTGAGAAATCCAAGTTGGCTCTCAGATCACTGAATAAATGTCCTACTCGAGGATCAGGTCTATTAAAGCCCGACTCATAAGTATTTTGAGTGCAAATCAAGTTAAGCCTCAGCCTCGTCCTAGCAAATCTCCAGGAAAAAACACCTGCCTGGATTATCACAACCCTTCAAAATCTACCGCTGGGTTCTGCGACACGCATGTTTTGAAATTAAAAGGGGAACAGTGAAGTACATGGTCAATCATAATTTATTCTTATGCTAAAATGTACAGCATTTTAAGTGACTGACAAAAAGGAGAAAAGTCATAAATACAAGAATGTCATTCTGTCCGATTTGTGTGCACATAGCCAGGTATTTCCCCCCGTTCTTACCAGCAACTCTGTACAGGTAGAAAGATTACAAAAGAGCAATATAAACAAAAACACAAGTACAAGTTGCGTTTTACATGCAATCCATTAGCTTAGTTTGGTCTATTCACAGGATCTATTCTTCTACACTTCGGTAAAATATAAATCCAACATTTTATAAAGATAGAAAACAAATCTACAGATGGAATGAAAACGTAGCTTTAAAGGCATTATGTAAAATATCGACTTTGGACTAAATTTATATTTTCTTTACTGTTATTCATCATTATAATCATTTAGTTCTTTTTTTTTTTAAATTCTGCCACACTTCTGGACATTTCGAAATGTTTTAGAATTTTTCAGGGTAAAAACACTGAGATATGCTTTGTTACTTTGACAGAAATCAGTCTGCTTTATTAAACAGAAAGCTGCCTCAAGGAGATCTGTTACAAAAGACTTCAGAATTATACATACATAGCAATAAAACCTCTCAAACCAAACAGAAAACAAGACTAAGTTTACATATTTTTTTTTTTACATTATTAGAATTAACAAAATATAGTTTTTCATCTTTCTCCCCATAGAGGGAAACCTAGTAAAGGCCAGATATTTTTAAAATGGCTTGCTATTAAGCACAACACTTGTACAGTACTACTCAATGCACTGTCACTAACAGAGACTGAAGCATGCTAGTTGTCACTTTACAAAATAAGTACAATAATTTAAATATACAAAGGCATGAGTATAGTACAAACTAACTGTCAGCACTGTTAGACAGGTACACTGAACAGGTTCAAACAGCCACTATCTCCACCTGTAGCAGGCACGTTAAATGGCTTCATTTGAGGCTGCTACACAAGACCACTGATGAAATCTCTACCTGTGAGCTCTGAACCCGCCTGGTCTAAAGACACATCAGAGACACTAACACTAATTAAATAGATTTTCATCATAATGATGTAAGGCTTCCCATCTGGAGGAACAAAAAATACTTTTCAAACATTAACTTCAAAGTTTACTCACTGATGAAATTTTTTGCATTCTTTCCAAGTGCTGCTGCTTCTGCTGGTTTTTCTAATAAGTCATTAACAATAACAACAAGAAGAAAAAAAAAAAAAAAAAAAAAAAAAAGGAAAAATGAAGACACACACACACACACACACACACACACACACACACACACACACAAAAAGAAATAAAGAAAAAAGGGAAAAGGCCAAATCAGTGCATCTTTTAACAGCAAAATGCACACGAGGAGAAGCAGCTCAGTCCTGCGGACAGTTACCGCCTGATGAAAGGCCCTTTCAGGGACTGCTTGGATATGCCTGTGTCCATGTAGCCATGGTGCCCAGCTGGAGTGTACACCATGTTGCCATGTGGTGGAGCCTGCATGGGCTGCTGGGGGTATGGCTGTGTTCCCATCATGCCCATCTGCATAGAGTACTGGGGTGACTGGTTCATATAGGCATGGTTGCCATGGTAGCCACTGTTCATCATGGGCTGGCTCATGCTGTAGCCGTTCATGGCGTTGAGGGAGGGCATGTTCATGGAGTTGACGTTGTAGGCTGGTGCCGGCATGATGTTCATGCTCATGTTCATGCGTGGCATGGCGGTCAGCGTCCTGGATGGCGCCTGCATGGCGACAGCCTGTGGCGGCCGGGGGTACATCTGCTGCTGGTGGTGCGACAGCGAGGCCGACTTGGAGCGTGCAGAGATGTGATTTTTGGAGGCCATCTGAGGCTGGATCCGCTGCGAGTGCGGGATGCCCATGTTGCGCTGTAGCATCATGGGTGGCGGTGAGCTGAGATTCGGGGACGGGGTCACGGTGGCCTGCACCTGTGGGTTGGGGACTCGATGTGGCGTCTGGGACAAGGATACCAGGCTAGAGTGCTGCGATGATAATGAGGGGGTGTTGGCGTATGATGTGATGGGGTGTGAGGCCGAGTGGTTGAAAGGCAGCGAGTGAGGGTGCTCTATGAATGTGTTGGTAAATTGTTGCAATTTGGCGAGACTAAGGCCAGAGGACTGAGAATAGTGCCCGCTGCCATACTCCCCCTGGTGGTTGATCCTCTCATAGAGGGTAAAGTTTGGGTTGCCAGATTCAGGGATGTCTGCCAGCTGCATGGTGGTGGCGAAATTGGTGGGTATGGCGCACTGAGTCATAGACTGCTGCTGGCTGTGCTGACCGTGCTGATTGTGAAGGCTATGCTGAGCATGCGGATTGTGCTGGCTGAGCTGATTGTGCTGCAGGTGATGATTGTGGTGGTGGCTATGCTGGTTGTGGGGATTGTGTTGAGTGTGCTGGGTAAGCTGATTGTGTGGACCGTGCTGATTGTGTTGGGTGTGCTGATTGTGTGGGCCGTGCCTGCTGTGGGAGGTGTGTTGATTGTGTTGGCTGCGCTGGCTGTGTTGACTGTGCTGGTTGTGCTGGCTGTTGCTCGGAGGCCTCTCAACCACGACGCAGCCCTGCGGTGACTTGACGTTGCAGTGCGGCGGTGAGCTCAGGCTGTTCTGCTGGATCATCCCGCAGCTGCCAGGGTTAACGGCAGCCATTTGTTGGCTCACGGCGCAGCTGCTCTGGGGCAGGCCGCTAGGGGGGATGCTGCCGTATGAGCAGCTGTTCTGGCCCATGGTGGAGTCGTAGCTGCTGGGGTTCTCGTAGTTCTCTGTCGTACTCTCAATGCTGCCCAGATCGCTGAAGCCACTGTCCACCACCTGCTGCGAGTGATCCGACACCGACGGTACATCCATCATGGGACTTGTCTCCATATTATGGAGCGACGGCACTGAGATGGCACTGTGGTCAGGGCTGATCTGCGTGTAGCCACTGTCCAGGATGGAGACAGCTGGGCTGTTAACTGAGCGTACTGATTGGCTGGGATGGGAGTGCGCAGAGGAAAGGGGGCTGCTGTGATCTGACTGAGGACAGTCGTCCAGCGAGGTGATCTGGGGGCTCTGGCTCACATGGGCATACGTTTGCAGGTTCCTGCAGGGCTCCTGGCTCTCCACGCAGTCCTGGAAAACATTCTCCCGCTCGGTCTCCTGCGTCAGGGACTGAACAGCTTGGGCTGTCTCTGAGTCAATCTCTGTGCAGACTGGGGGATCCTCCCTCAGCATGGGATTGAGTATTGGCCTCTCTGCAGGCGGAAGAGGCAGGTGGTGTTCTGGACAAGGACTATGCAAACTCTCTTCCTCTGACTCAGAGTCTGCAGGATTATCAGAGTCTACAGCTGCTTTTGAAGTGACTGCTGCTGCTTCAGGTGCTTCTGATGGTTCTGCCGGCGCACTATCCTGGATGCTTTCTGTAGCAGTAGCTGGTTCCGCTTCACTACAGAGTACTGTAGAAACCTGCTGACTCAACTCAGAGTCATTGTCTTCTTTTGCATCTAAAAAAGTTGGCATGCATTTGGGTAAGTCTTTTGAACTCTCTTCCAGGTCTTCTGTATTATTCTCTGGCCCTGCTGTCTTGCTGTGGCGGTCATCTTCATCATCTGCATCCTGATCCTCTATTTGGGCTCTTTGCTCGCCCTCCTCATTTTCCTCATTCTCATTCTCTAGCGATACAGCACCCTCTGTGCTGTGCACTACATCTTTGGCTGGGGATTTCTGCTCATGTTGGACCTCCTGCTGGTCATCTTCAGGTGGTTCTGGTGAATCAGCTGCATCAACTTGCCTTGGGGACACTGCGCCAGGAGAGGCAGCTGGGGAGCACACCAGAGAAGCTACCGGTGATGCTTCTGGAGAGCTCGACTTGTGGGAGCCATGGTCAGCAGGACTTGGGGGCTCAGAGGGGAACCTGTCCAGCATTATATTGGGACTTGCCGAGCCTCTGCCTGCCTTGCTGCCCTCATCGACATGGACGCCATCCTGGTGCGGCCCATCCTTTGCTTCCTCAGTATGAATGTGGTGCTGCTCTGCCTCCATTGGAGTTTCAGGGGGTGTGTAGAGGTTCAGCTTAAAGCCCATCTTTCTTTCGTTCTTTAGCTTCCATTTAGGAGGTCCACGTTTCACTCCTTTGGGCCAGCCTTTCTTCCGTTTCACTGGACGGGGTTTGCTGGGTCTCTTAGAGAGAAGATCAGCTCCTACAGATCAAAACAATGCAACACTTTACTGGTTTGCCATGACATAGGCATAGAAGTGTAGAGAAATAACATAAGAAATATAAAGTTTAGTTGTTTTTTGGTTTTTTGTAAACAGCAGTCATAGCTCAAGTACCTTCATTCCAGTGTTCGAGATTGTCTTTTTGCACATTTTTCTCCAGCCTTGGGCGACCTCTTCGTCGTTTTATCGGTGCAGCTGGTGTCTTGTCCTTGTGTGCCTCCTCCTCATCTTCTTCATCCATCTCACCGACTCTAAAAGTGCGCTCCAGAAGGGGCATGGGACGCTCATCCTCCGAGTTGTCGAATGGCTCGTTCAGCACCTCTGTCGTCTCTGAGATGGTTTCTGTCGTTACGCTGCTGTTTATCCGCTTTCTTTTACGCCCTCTCTTCTTCAGAACCAGGGTTCTCTGAAATACAAACATGAGAAGAACCAATGAAAACAAACCTCAATCAAAGCAGATTGGTTTTTGTTAATGCTGGAAAGTGGGGCAGTAGTGGATGACCTCCATGATGGTACAGCTTTTAAACCCATACAGGATTCTGTGCTAAATGCAAAATGTTAAAACCACAGCTCAAGACTAAATGTTTGAGCAATGCAGGCTGGTGTGGAAACCCACAAATGAGAAAGGCAGAGTAAGCAGAAACCACAGTCTATATTTTACATTCTCCAGTTGTTTCCCACCGACTGCCTCAGACTGTAACCGCTCTTCCCTCCGAAATCCTTCATAAGAAAAATGCGAAATGAATACAGTAACTAATGCACCAAATAAACCCCATCAACCACTGTCATTCTTTTCTGGTTTCCATAGTGTTTTAGTTGAAAAGGTCTCCCCTGACATCATGCAGCCAGTTGTAATATTATCTCCAGCACAAGGGGGCAGTGCCATATAGACGGAACAGATGTGAGGAGCACAGTGGAGGGCAGTAAATTAACCATGACCACTGACAATAGTACAAGGTTTAGCCTGCACAGTCTCGACACCAGCAGTGAAAACACAATCTATTATCTACAGCTGCAGGCACACAGGGAGGCTCGAGATGACAGGAGGAAGCCACTGAACCCTACACTGAATTCATGAATATTTATCAAACCTTTCCATCTCAACCACAACATGCTCTTTAATGAAGGAAAACATCTAGACATACACTCAATCCCACTTTGTCCTAGAAGCAAACTCCACAGTGGCACACACAAACACTGACAGTCACCTTTCTCTTGGCTGCAAGCATTGCATGGGCTTTTGTCAAGATGGGTGGTGAGCCATCTGAGTCGTCGTCATCGTCGTCAGCTTCCTCATCGCTCACTTCCTCAGTCAGCTGGATGCGCCTGGTCCAGGGCGGTGCGGGCCTTCGTTCGTAGGTCCTGTAGGGAACCTTACAGTGGACCTTCGTGAGAGGTTGCCTACTACTGTGAGTCATCATGTAGCCCTCTCTCTCCTCCTTCTCCCAGCAACTGGCCTGCTCCTTCAGCCGCTCAGCCTGGTAATTAAAAAGACAAGATGCATTATCTCTGGGAAAGGCGCACGCACGGATCCAACATCTGAGCAACGACGCTAATGGGAAAGCAAGAGATTGGAATTAACATCATGACAAATGAATCACTGCAGGTTTCTCCTGATAATAAGAGCAGCGTCATGATTGGATGTCTGCCCGTCATGAAGGAAACGTTCCTGTTAAGCGACCGTGGAAAGATTGCATTTCATGGAATATTCAGTACTATCAATTATGCAGTGAACTGATTTAGAGCAATTTTGCACAACATTAGATGCCTGCTGACAGTGAGAATGCCTTTCCCATTAATGGCCTCTATTTGAACTCCCAAGCTAATCAAACAAACATTTACTAACAGCATTGCAGGCAAGCAGAAACAAATAACTAGTGTTTCTTGAACAAAGGAACCTACATCCATCTCTGCTTCCCTCTCCTCCTCAGACAGGACAGCGTTCAGAGTGGTGGAAGGTGTCCAACGCAGGGCGTCTGGATCCACCTCGATCTGACGTGGGTTCGCCCTGAGCTTCTCCATGTGTCGCTGAATCAGTCGTTCCCTTCTGATCAGCACGATCCTATTTCGCGAAGAGGAAAGCACATTACTCTACATCCATAACAAAAGGTAACAGAGGGTGAAGTGTGGTTAAATACGAGCGTTAAAGTAGCGCTCATTGGGGCAGCAGGTGCTTCGTGTCCTTGGGGGTGCTTAACCTGACTTACTTCTGTCAATATTCGGCGGCATTAATGGATATGCTGTTAAAAATACCCGCTGGCCTGGATAAGTCAGACAGCAGAAGCAGCAGCGGCAGCGCAAGTTGAAGGAGACTGTGGCTCTGAAACTGACCTGCCATCCTGTCTGTCAATCATGCCAAGCTGCTGGAGAGTAGCGGCGATGTCATGTGGACACATCCCAGTGGCCCTGCTTATTCCTTTAACACTGATGTGTTTATCTGGGTGCTTATAAAGGTGCTCCAGTATGACACTTTTCCAATATGCCAGGTAGGATAAGCGACCCAGATCTGACAGCGGCTTCTCTGGGGATCCAGCTTGTCCTTCTTGCCTGGTGAGAAGGTAACCTAAAAAGACACGATTCAAACAAAAACAAAATGCTTTAGTCGAGCTGCAGGCAGCGGCTGGGTTATTTCGGATTGTAATCCAATCCCTGCGCCTCCCCCCTTCCCTCTGTATTCATGTAAAGATGTGACGCCAAACCCTAGTTGGGATTCACCTTCAAATAGTGCAAAAGGGAGAGAAGCTTTCCACTCCTTCAACCTCCGTCAGAAGGTATGACACATGCCAGCAAGGGCAACAAAGGAGGTTGAAAGAGGAAACAAAGCGACAGAGCGAAACAGAGAAGCAGCTGGATGTCATTGCTCACAGGAGACTGCACTTAGGAGAGATAACGCACAAGGAAAAAATACTAATATGGATCTGTGTGTAATTAGTTTTATAGCAGCCCTGTCAAGGGTCATCCATTATGAGCGGCATGAAATTAATTAATGCCTTTTAATGTGCACCCACTACTGAGAACCAAACAAGCTAACCTAATCACAAAACAGGGAACACATAATATTCCAGTAATCATGACAATATTCATTACTAAAGCTAAGAACAGCAGCTTGTGATAAATACACTTAGAGATGAATATTCCAATAAGTTAATTGAAAAAGTCGTTTTTCATTTTGTGTCATTTCACAAGTATATTATCATTAATAAAGCAAAACAAAAGCGCTACTCTGAGACCTGTGAAGTATGATTTGAAAGAGAACGCTTTACACACACTAATGCTCTGCTGTGAGAGCTACCTGAGACAAAGTGTTCCTCTAATACAATCCAATATAACAGAAAATCTTAATCTAAACAACTTCCAGCTCCAAAGCTACATTTTCCAATAAAGCCTTCAAAGAGCTCAGAACTCAGCTGTGTTCAATCTCCCTTAATCCCTGTCTTTGTTATCAGCACACTCTCAATATCACAGATCCTCTCGCATCTCTGTCTCAATGGTTCCCAAAGTGAACAGGAAATCAAATGCTCCATTACCGCCTGCCCACCCCTGCACTCGCTCCTTTTTTTCCTTGTCTTCCACGGTCGGCACGGAGACAACCCTTGAAAAATAATAAAATGCCTATAATGACAAAAAAATGCCTGCCTAAACACAAAAATCCACTCAAGGCAGCAACTGTTTTCATAAGTGGACTGTGGGCTTTAAATATTGTATGTGTTGCATTTACTAGACTTAAAACAAAAAACCAGCATCCACGGCTCATCAGAAGTCAAGGAGAGAGAATTTGGTGTGTGTGTGTGTGTGTCTGTGTGGGGGGGGGGGGCTCTTCAGGCAATGCTTAGGTGAAAACTACTGGCCATCAAATTAATACTGCAGCCAGAATGTTATGTTTCCCACTCCTAATCTTCTGTGATTGCCTAAGCACTGTACATGAATGCTCTTGATTAGACACCCTTGAAAAGCCTTAACAAAATAACAGCACCTTGCCATAAGCTACAAAACTCTGCCTTTAATCTGAAACTGTTTGTAAAGACCAATAATAAAAACCAAGTGTGGTGGTCTAAAAAGGCATTAAGGAACTTACTGAAATCAATAAGGAACCTTCCAAATCCTTGCCTTTGGTACTGAGGCATGATCATTATGCAGGAGACATTGTACTTCTGCTGGCAAAGCTTTTCCTGGGGGAAGGAGAAACAGATCAAGTATGTCAGAGCTCTGCTGAAGCTGGCAATTTACTGCACCTGCCATTGTCCTTGTCTAAAGCTGTGCACATGCACATGCACATCAAATACACAAACCGAGATGTTTCACTAAAAAGTATCGCCGTGTGAGAATTACGGCTGCAACTGACATTTGAATTTTTATAACATTAGATATTCCAAGATGATCAATTTACGGTCATCTAAAACTGAGAAAGCAGAAAATTTCCCCACATTTGAACCACTGTGAGGAAGTTAAATCCACATCACTAAATAGACAAACTACTGTGAGGTCTCAGTATCAGCATTCACAAATGATGTGCGGTATTCCTTCATTTCCCATAAAATCACTCCGTAATTCTTACCTTGGAGAAATAGCCCACAAGATGACAGCCTTTCTCATCATTCTTTGTAAGTATGTAGAAGAGGAAAGGCTCCACATCATAATACAAGGTCTTGTGATCCAGGAAAAGCTTGGCTAACAGGCAGAGGTTTTGGCAGAATAGTTTGCTGACATTTCCATCAACCTAAACACGGAATAAAAAGAGCAAGAGGACACTGTTCAAACAGTTCCCATTCCCCCACCCTCCCAGAGCCCATTCAGTGGGATCTCATGCAGCATACAGTTATTGCTTTATTGCTGTAAAGGGAAGCTGACCTCAAATACGGAGAGGTTGTCCTTTCTGTAGATTTCATTGGCTGGCGGGTGGAACCAGCCACACTTCTTTGTGTGTCTCTGGAGGATGTTTTTGCTTCTCATGTACTTCAGACAGAACTCGCATATATAAAGCTTTTGTAATCTGGTGAAGACAAAAACGAGAGCTGAGGTTTGTACTTCAGCATGAGAGGCTTTATAACAGGACACTGAAATAAACTCGGCACCAGCAACAAAAGAAATTGGCATTATCTGGTGCAAAAAATATTACTTACCTTGAATATTCAGGTGGGTAAGGTGATGAGTACCAGGTCTGGATCTCATACTTCCCAAATTCAATGACAGCGGGGCATCGAACGGAGTCTGTGTTCATCAGTGATGAACGAGATCCGGTTCTCTGTAAAAAGATTTAACAAAGACACACTGATAAATATAGTGACCCAGATAATTCAGCATTACAGTTCCTCGTGTCAAGAACTCTGTCGAGACGAGATTGTGGTTCATGGTTCTCGTGAGAAATGAAAGATACATCTGCCCAAAATCAGTCGCACAAATAAGATAAGCTTTACCATGCTGACACCCCAGTTACCGATTGAGCCAGTGGTTTCCGTTTCTTTTTTTTTTCTTTCAAATGACTATTTTTACTCAGCATTTCTGATGTCTATATGGTTTTCTGAGTCTATAAACAAACTATGTTATATTTGAGCCCTTGATCTTTTTAACCAAAGTTAGTACCTTTTAAATTTGTAAGTATTAGTGAAATAAGCTTTTTTGCTTATTAAGACCCATGCATTCCAGACGTATAGTATATCTATCTGTTTAAATTAAGAGTGAAACTCCAGAGTCATGCTTCAGGGTCTTAGAAAAACAAAATGTTCTGTGGAAAGACAAACAGTTTGACTGAGGCCAAATTGTACCCTCAGTCAAAGATAAACAGTCTGAAGAAGGCGGAGAATTTAACCTATACGAATGTTTTGTTAGCCTGCTCAGTTATGCCCTGCTGCACGGGCCTACAGACCGGACAGTGGTGTTTTACTGTTACAGCCAACACATTTCAAAAGGTGCAGTTTTTAGGGTGAACGTTCTCCAGTTAGCATTGCACAAGTTTCCTTACAGCTCGGAAAGTGAAGGGTAGACAAGTCACTTTCTTCCATGCAAACTATGGGCAACCTGCTAGCAACCAAAACATGCAAGGAGCCTTTGGTGCAGCACCCTCTTTGCAACCGATTTCATATGGACACTGCCAGCAACCTTAATTAATAACTCCCAAACCGGTCAGGAAATACACTTTTCCGGAGGGTCTCTAGGCTTGTATGTCTGAAGTGTTAGTCTAAAAATGCTGACAAATGTTCACCTCCAAGAAGTGCAAAATGACACAAAAAAGTCAAAAAGAAGACTTTCTTTTACATGGGTTATTGTTTCATGTATTCTTGGCTTGTATTTAGCTTTTTTATTGGCAAGAGTTTACCAATTAGGCAATGAACACAATTGGATTAGAAGTTGGCTCCTTTTATATTACAATATACTCAAGAGAGCTGAATAAAACTGACATGACATATTATCACTGAAAGACCTTCTTTGTGTATATAATCCCACTTTGGTTCTCCTTTCAGTTTTCTTGCAAGCACGTAAAATGAGCAAAAGATTTATAGCGTTTTCCTACCTGAGCAGCGAGTTCCTGGATTCGTGTGAAGGTCTCGATGTCCTCCTCTGTGACGTGGTCTCTGGACATGGCCGCAAAGTCTGCCTGGGTCTCCTGCTTCACGTGCAGCTCCCCGTTGTGGCCTGTTAGAGGAACAATAGCGCGACATCAACACATCAGGCGGCACATCAACAGCGCCCCGTTTGAAGCAGCCGTGGAATAATCTCATAAATGCATTCTATGCAAATGTGCTTATACTGTGAGCACTGCTGCTGAGCCTGTCTGAGGCTGTGTCTCAGAGGAATTTCATAATGTATCATCTTTGCATGTTTATATGAAAATCCCTAATGTAATGAAGTGAAACTAAATCACTCTAATTGCGTAACCGCTTTCATGTGCTTAGTCATCCACCAAGACAGTTTCCCATGAATTAAGAAGCAGATGCAGTGAAGGGAGCGAGTGTCGACATGAAAAGCAACTGATGCTGGAAAGCAGGCAGTAATTTTATGAAAGACAGCAACACCATGACTTAACCACCAAAACAAAAACCCATTACAAGTGGAAGTGATGCATCATTAACATATTTATGGAAATGTGCTGGAGGAGTAACGAGTGTTTGTGCGGGATATTGTTTAGAACTTCTTGAAACATACATCCGTTTGGTTTTTTTCCCCCTACATGTCTTTCTTTTTTTTTTAAGCTGTGACTTCACTCCTGAAGACAGTGAAATGTAAGGGTTACTGCACTTAGGCCATAATCATCATGTCAGCTCTGAGTCAGCTTGGGTGGGTGAATCACTGGTTCGTAATGACCGCTGGAAGTGAGGTTGAGAGGAGACAGTGATTTCAAGAGTGAGGGTGGGATGAGGAAGAGGGCGATGGGACTACAGTCTCTACTAGGTAGTGATCACAATGGGCGCACTACTGCAGACGGTCGAAGACAGAGCAAGGAGCAACATGAGGGAGTTAGTGGGCCATGCACTATGACAAAAGCCAACGGGCGAGAGGATGGAAGCCACGTATACTCCGCAGTCAAGTCAAAACGCAACGAAATTGTGTTAATAAACTAAAAGAATTTAAATTAGGAGGAAGATTAGTAGTCTGTTAGAGTGCTGAGGGTGCCTTCTCAAAGAAAAGATAAGCTCTAGTCTGGAAAAAAATAACTGCGAGTGTCAAGCTTTTAAAAAATGAAAGTAAAAAATAAAGAAGAAGCTTAGAGGTGTGGAGACGCAGGTCTTGGTTGGAATTTCGAGCCTTGCTTACCATGATTATTCTCAGGCTTAATTCTTCCGTCAGTCAAGTCTCCCTTTCCTGGTGAGAGGGCTCCCTTCTGAGGGCTCCCTTTATACCTCAGCCTGCCTAGTGTCCTGCGCTTTTTAAAGAAAGGGTTACGTTTGAAATGACTGACCATCTTAAACGGGTGTCCTCTGGGTCGGCCTGGCCCAGCAGTTGTGGAGTCTAACCTATTTTTATTAAACTCGCTCTTTCCAAGGCGCTGGGGCCCCGTTTTGGACGTATGGGGGGAGTACTGCTTATGGGGCAGGGGCTTAGGTGGCGCATAGGAAGGTAGTCGCTTTTTCCGTGACTGTCCCTGAGTAGTAAAAATGTGAGAGAGTCCGTCAAAAAGTCCCTTAAGTTGGCTGCTATTGCAGAGACTACTCAGGGAAGGAACACTAGACTGGCTGGAAGAGCTCTGGGGAGAGTTAGCAGAAGTGGAGCTGCTGGACACCTGCGAGGGGGGGCTAAGTCCGGGCAATGTGGAAGCAGGAGGAAGTGCAGAGGATGAGGGGGTTATCTTTTGAGAGGCATCAGCAGCAAAGGCAAACAGCTCTGGTGGCTTGGACAGTTTGGGTGGACCCTTTTCTCTAGAGCTTAACTGTTTGGCGGGCGACTCTATGGCTACAGCTCGCATGTGACGGCCCACGGGGGAAGGAGTAAAGAATTTCGAAAGCCCATCGATAAGCCCTTTAATTTTCTTGTTAACAGTGAGTGTAGCTGGGGTGGAGGTGGGCGTGAGGAGGGGAGTGGTGGAGGGAGTGGAAGTGGTGAATTGGGTGGCGTCGACCGCACAACAAGGGTCTGCAACAGCAAATCTGTCTCGGGCGTCCTTCACAGATGCAGCATGACCAGATGAAGGTGTGGAACAGACGGTAATCTTTTGACCCCTACCAGGTGACCCCCTTCCTCCCAGTGCTACCATGGAGCCGTCACCACTGGTTACAGACCTGCCGGGACAAGAACAGCAAAGTAAATGTAGATCTCACTGCTGACACATGAATGTAACCAAAAACATCAACTCAGACGTGTAATTATGTCATTAACGTTTTGAGGCACAAATCATTCTCAGAAATGTAATGTCGTTAACAGTAATATTTATACAAAGCCTAAAGTCTTGCTTCATATTTCCTGTTCAGAGTTATCTGCGAGATTCTTAGTTAGACACAATAATTTTTGTTTTCTCTACCCTGACACCAGGAGCTCATATTCCCAGGCACAGGATGAATAAAATGCTCACAGCATGATGTAAGTTGTGGACATCTATTCATTTTCACACATAAAAATGTCTGTTTATATAATTATAACCTGTATAACCATCTATATAATTTAACTGTTACTGTTGTTGCTGTAACATACAGCAGAAATGCCCCCACGCGGCATCAATAAAGGGCATTCAAACTATTATTAGCACTGCTACTGACTGAAAATAGCATTTAAATAGAAATATTGTAATGATAGAGGGGCTGCACAAATCATCTTACATTCACTTTTTTAAACATTTTTATATCAAGATATATTTTCAAATCAAGATATAAAATACATCTGCACATCTTGCCTGAATACACAAGAGAGTGAAAATACTAAACCTTCTGTAGTTTTAAGGGGCTTGCTACAGCCCAGAGCGAACACACCGTCCAGCTATAGACTGTTTAAAAAGATGGAAGTAGCCACACACATGTCAGCCATCACTGTGAGCAGACGCTCATAGGGGAAGTGAGCCATCAGTTCTAAGGTAGCCCTACCTTAAAGCATACTCAGGTTTGTTCTCCTTTTTGACACTAATCACGAGCATTATTTACAAAAATAACTTCAACTATGTTGTACTTAGTATGACAGAAACCACAAATTCATTAGGAAAGTGGTTCCAGAGGTCACAGAACAAGGGTGCAGAAAGGTCATTTTTGAGTAGATGAGTCTCCTCCCGCTGGCTATTAGAAAAACAAGACTTGGTAGCAACGACCATCTTTTATAAAGGCTATATATATATATATATATATATAAAGTCTACGGATCTCCTTTATCCAATAACAACACTTAAGTGCTGTTTACACGTGAATTTACCAATATTAATTCTATGTAATGCATAGAAGTGATCTGTATTTGTTTTCCATTTTTGGGTGTTCTTATTCTCTGTGGAGGCTAAATGTATTATAGCTTATGTTTAAATTTATAGTTAATCAGGTCAGGAACTTAAACCAGAGTCAAGCTATAAACTGTAATGCATGCATGTTTGCAAAGGACCATGGATCGTTTACTATAAAAATGGCAATTTGACTTCTCTACAGAAATGTTGCCATGTATTGAGATCTTACCAGCAGATGCACTATTATTACACCAAACAATTAACCTTGAGTATAATGTAACTGCTGTTAGTTAGATTACAGCACACTTACATTCTTTGTTTGAGCTTATTTCTGGGCCTTCCGATTGGCTTTGCATATCGACGTTTGATCTGATCGGCTTTCTTGTGCAGCAGTTTCTTCCCGTTCTCCTTCGGCCTGCAGACTTGGCAGATCCAGGTTCCTGGAGGGTGTCCAAACAGAGAGAGTACCGTTTGGGTGGGTTCATCAATTCAGAGGACATACAGTACATTCATTTGAAACATTTCCTTTAATAGGAAGAGCTGGCGAGATTCCCACCAGCTCACAATGACAATCAATTACTCAGCACAAAGCGAAAATCCATAAGAAAAACATTGGGTCAGTTCTCCGTTTGGAAAAATAGACTTTGCGTCAGCTTGTTGAGCTCAGCTATGTGACTCGTATGAATTGCCTGCCAAATATCCTACTACAGTACGTGCACCATCATTACAAGCCTCAATGTAGGGTCAGTACTGTAATCCAGAGATAGCAAATCTCCCCAGGGAAGCTGGAATAATTTGATATGCATGCAAAGCTCCTAATAAGCCACCGCTGCTTCTCTGTGTGCTGAGTGACAGCCCCAAACGGCCTTCTGTGAAGAAAAGGCTTTGAATTGACAGCAGAGGGGGGAAAACAGAGAAGCCAGACAGTATAAACACCTCACCTTTTGGCATTCTTGAAAGCGGCGGATCGCAGCATTCCATGTGAAAGCCCCGATCACATGAATCGCAGAACAGCATCTCATCCTGAAAGGGAACAGCAGGCATGTGTAAAGGATGTCCCAGTTGCATACATGTAACACCCCCGTCATTTAAAGTCTTTCTTTTTTTGAAAAATAAGCCCAATTGTGCACAAGAGAGGCTTTACAAATCTCAACAAATCCTCAGGGATGCACAAAATGGGATCTACCTTCAAGCCAACAACACTGAAAATGGTGTGTGTTAAGATGCATGTGTAATACTCACAGCGTTTTTCCCCTGTATTCGACAGGAGCTGCAGGTTTTGCATTCAATACACTGCCACCGTAATCTCTTCACATTTGAGGTTAATTCAGTGGAAAACTTCAGACATGATGGATGTCCTTTAGGAGCAATAAAAAATGCATATTAGCACAGGACATTTTACCACCGCTGGCGCTGTCACCGAGCCAGAGACAAGGTTTTTCATTTGTCAACACAGTCAGGTTAAACATTAACATATTACATCACTAAAAAACAATGCTGGGCCTGTGCCTGTATGTCCACAACACTTTTCCTCCTGGCACAAGTTGTGTCTAAAAACAGTATGATCAAACATCTGAGCCACTAATTACAGATAATTTGATCTTAATGAGGCAGAAACAGTAGCAGCACTCATTCTAATGGAAGCTGATCCATGAAAGTCATGTAAAAGCTTGCCTCTTCTCTCACCCGGCTCCCTCTCATGGTTGTAAAACAGCTGTTTTACAGTGAGAGCACAATTTGTGTACACTACGAGTGGTTAATGAAAACCACCTCGACGCTACTTAGTCAAATTTGAGCTATAAAAATGTCACCAGGAGAACAATTCCTTACGGCATTTAAAATAATTGTTCAAACATAAATGACTCCTAGGCAGAGGTAATTTTATGGGGGGTTAGCAGTTTTGTCTGGAACAAAAGAACACTAAAGGAAATGCCAACAATCTGCAGCGGGGAAAGGTTGATCTTTGATCTGCTATAACTGGAGTGGCTCTATAAAATAATTTGAAGTGAGCGAAAATGACTTGGGTGATTTCAGATTGTAATGGTCACTTGGAGCATCTGCCCTTCTGAGGCTTGCAAGTAATTTGGATCCCTCCAGCCACTCAATTTGCAGATTGTTCTTCCAATAAATCCCTTAAAGGGACGAGAAAAATATGGTGAAAGAATATGAAATCTGCCTAACCGATGCAGAAAACTGCTACCGCCAAGGTTGGATGACTTGAATATATACTGAACACTGTGAGATGACAGAAATTTGTTGGCATTTCTTTAATACTGCTGATGTAATTAGTTTATATCAGGCAATGTGTCTGCTTAATGCCCCACTCTACCCCCGAATAATCTATTTATGTCTATATATTCACACTCTTGGAGCGTGACTTCTACCCATTAGGTTTTGACTGCTCAACAGTTGTTCTGTGTATCAGGTACAACATGGTAGGAGGGTTAGCCCTTTAAAGCTGAGTACACAGTGTGTGTGTGTCTTTTTTTATTGATCTTGTACAATGTGTTAACTTGCTTTACACATTTTAATTGGCCTTCCTCCACGGCCAGAACCTGCTCGCACGCTATGGGTCAATCAACCTGCCACAATGTAAAAGCTCACTGTAAGCGCAAACACCCAGGTAATAAAGTTTATTCAAATAGGATTGGCTGTGTATTCAGTGTTGACAAGAAAGAAGGAGAAAGAGTCACTCACACACACAGACAGAAAGTGGTAATTCTGCACTATTCTGCAGCCAAAACTGACACCGCTGCCTTTAAATGGTAAATTTAGGTCAAGTAGGATTTATTATACTTGAGAAATAAACAAGTTAATGTATCACAAAGGAGCGTTACTGAAAAGAAGATGTTTATGTTTTTGTTGGGATACTGATAATATGCCAAAATAATGCAAGAACATGTTTTTGAAAACATCGAGCACTACTGAGTCGTGATACGAAAACACAGGCACATACTAAACTGTGAATTTTAACACCATTAAATGTGCAAAATGTTTGACTGATGATAGAAATCTAGCTTAGTTTGCACAACATTTCAAACACAACATTTCATACATATAGCATAAATATGACATCATGTTATACGCCAGTGCAGAGATTTTAACCACATTTCTGACCTATGTCCACATATACGCTGACACTGTTGCTTCTGAGCTAACATACCAGCAGTTTAGTCTTGTTTACAGTATGTTATGGCTCGTGGGAACATGCAGTAAAGTGAAGCGTTACACAAGGTGACTTACCACTGCTCCCACAGTCTGCACAGGACAGCAGCTCTTCTGGCTGCTTGTCCCGATTTGACTCTTTCGTTCCGAGACAGAAACTGCATATTGGGATGGGGTCGACCCGGAGCTGGTGTGGGAACACAAGCAAAGACAAACTGATTAAGGGACAGAATGACAGACTGTGTGTGCAGCGCTGAAATCTTTGATCCAGATTTTGAGATAACTATTCATGTATTGCTGGTTAACATGAAAAGTGCGGATTCAATGAAACTCCCATGAAAATATCAGCGGGAAGAAGCAGCTTAGAGAATGGGAAAAAAATAAAAGAGTGGAGTTCTCACAGACTAGAAATGAATAATAAATGAATCTTATCCTCAGAGATATGCTGCATCTGAGATCCACCTCTTTTATCCATTACATCTGAATGGGTAAGTGATCTTAGTAATCATAGTTTAAGGGCTTAATCCAATTCTTAAAGCTTGCACTCCAGTCTGAAAGGATTAACCAGCATGTAATCAAATTACCTCAATAATAAAACATGCTCTCATTGTTACTGCCATGATCCACAGTAAATGTTGCAAGTCTCAGAACAAACGCTCATTTAAGGGCTTACGGTTAAGTTCAGAAGAAGTAAAATATGAGCTCAAGGTTTAAGAGGATTTCCCCATTGATCACTCAGAATGAAGAGAGGCCGACTTCAGAGAGAGCGCGAGAGCTGGGAAGACTTTGTGTCATTACTTCATACAAAGCCAGTCAAAGTCTAATGAATCTTAGGCTGAAATCAAGACCAGACTTAACTGAGATGGCTGCAGTATGGCTTTCACAAGTCTCCCTTTAAATGTGAGATCATACATAAAAGCCTCTTACAGAAGCAACAAACAAACTGCGGTTTCCTTCTCAGCTCGAGAGGAAGTTCTTAACGGAAAATAACACTCGCAGGGTGTGACCGTAAATAACCCACCTCATCATCAGTTTACACACTAAGGCCTCACCAATTGACTGGAGCCTTGGAGGGCCCTCTAGGGATGGCCATAATTAGTTCCTGGTTTCTATGACGCAGATCATCATCCTGACCATAACCCAATTTGCATCTTTCAAATTTCTGCTGGCACTGACCTCCCTCTGACCCTCATTTGAATCGGGGGAGGTGTTGTTTTTCCTTTTCCATTCGTCAACAAAACACAAAAACAGCAGCATCCCTTCAACCCGTCACTCCACTCCAAATGAACCCCAGAGGGAAAGTGAAGCAAGGATGCAATGGCAATCTGGTCATTGTTCCTGGCTGTATCAATTACTTGCTACGGCGAGGGGAAGCAGTTTACTGCCACATCAATGATTACTCTATTTTCCAACCTGCCAGGTCAATATTTGAAAGCGGGCTGGCATTAGAAGCAGACTGCTGCTCACACAGCTGTGATTATGGACATAAAACCACAAAAAAATCTATGTGATGAGCTTTGTGATGACTCTACACCTGTATGATTTAACACTGTGGCTCGGAGGTAACTGGTGATTTTTGATATATGTGATGATAACTCACAATAAAACACATCTCACCCAGACAAAAGGCAGCAAGTTCAAGAAGGGCAGACAACATTGCCTTCACAGTCCAAATGCACATAATGATCTCAATGATTTTTGTACGCAAAAGGGACAAAATAACAATAAGATCAACAAACAATCAGGAGCAGAGTCACAGAGGGTGGATAACCTTATATGCTGTTCAAACCTTCTGCTTCTGACGGGCAACCAATCAGAAAAAAGCTGGTGTGAAGGGGGCAAAAGACAGATAGAAAATGGCTTATTAGAGTCGATATAATATAAATAAAGATTATTATCAACGCATAAACAACGCAAAACTACTGTAGTACAGTCCAAGAATTAAAATATAGAGCTGAAATTACCATTACAGGTCACCTATAAGAACAAAATGTTATAATGAATATCTCTGGTGTAAAGGCAAAAGCTGAATTTTTAGAACTTGTTGTGGACGTTTTGCTTAATTTTCTGTCATTTCCAAAATGTTGTTGCTTTTAAAGCCCTGTGTTTTGTTAACTCAACTGTGCAAAATCTGCCAGCTAAGGCTTCATCAAAGTTGAATTGAGACTTGCTTCAAGCAGACAAAAGGGGAAAAACATTAGCAGTCGTCCTTGATCACCGATCAACAAAGTCTGTATTATCACTGCTAACAGATGCAGACAACAGGATTTGAGAACAGAGCCTTGGTGTTAGGAATACTTTGGGTTATGCCTTGTTGTTTAGGTACACGAAGTGCACTGTGTGACACTTTCATTATAGGTTAACAGACAACTATAAATATGATTTCCGCTAAAGCGATAAAGACTGATAATGACAGTGCTAATGTGCAACCTGTGTACGCCGCTGATGAAATGCTCCAAGCACAGTGATGTGAAGTTGTTTAAAATAATAAGTCTTAATAAGGCTCCATAACACAGTCTCCACTGACTCAGCTATGAAGGCTGGATTAATTTCCATTAGGAATATTCTTGTGTCTGGTGATTAAAAACCAATAGCAATTTGAAATCTGTACAAGAGAAAAATGCAAAATAAAGAAAGAAAGAAAGAAACGCAGCTGAAGAGATGCTGATGATTTACTTGGGGATTCTAAATTAAGTACATTACAGGAAATTATGCTGCTTCAAAAGAGCAGGCTGTCCTGAGTGAGGGGGTGGGGTCCTATTAGAACAGTGCTGGTAGAGAGAAAGAGAGAGAGAGCTCAAGTGGTTGCATAACACAGCAGGAAAAAAACTCTCATTCCTTGCCTTTGTTCCTGCCAGAGTCTCTTCAGAATCTAATAAACTCTAAACCAAGACTGCTCTTTTTTACCTCAAAGTATCTCTTATTCTCAGCACACACACTCAACTACTGAGCAGGCAGAGCTGTCTCATCCTTTGAAGTGAACAGCAAACCTGGACCCGGCGAGGTGATGTCATCAGGCCGCGAGCAATAGGTTGAAATGTTCCAAATGGAAAACAGCAGGCCTTCCTCAGCTATGAGAACCACTGCAGGACACTGTGTCTCTAAACACTTCTCAGTTTCACTTTTGGCCTCACCACAGACACAGTCACAGTTGTGGCTGCAGTATCAAGGTGTCGCTTCCTGATTATTCACTGTGAAACTGGTGAAGAGCAGAGTGACATCTCTATAGCCTGATGCTGCTTGCTACTTCAGCTGCATAACTTGTGCATAAACTAGACCGCATTTCATCTTGATAAGCCTCAACACATGATATGCAAAAAGCCTTGACAACACACTAACTAGATGACTACACACTGCACTTTAGGTCACGCAGTGAAAACCATTTTCCATCAAGCACTCTTCCCACTCTTTGACAGTGTCTTAAAATTGCAAAGCAAGAACAAAAGTGCTGTCATCTTGCAGACATTTGTCAGCAGCGTGTGTTATTGTTAAACACCAGTAACAAAGACACAATCTCTGCAAACTATAAACCACCCTGTGGATGTCGAAAGTTTGTTTATATGGTGTTATTTCCTCTCTGGGGCATCTCAGTTTGCACCAAGTTCATAACAGCTGCATGCAGTCGGGAGAATATTCAGTCTTACTTTCTCAACACATGCTCATTCACGTGCAAATTACCAATAATCTATCATAATTTTGTTCACCAACTCACAAGAACGCCAGCCACATCCTTTAAGGTCATTAGGCTAGAGTTACATAACCTGTGGGAAGCCTACAGCAGACTGCCTACCACACAGTCAGCATGACTTTCTGATTATCCAAGCTCTCTTATTATGGAGACCAACAGCAACACAATCCCAAAGGGACGCACTCTAGATGGCGTTGTTTCAGACCTGCCCAGCTTTAAGTCCCAAAGATTAAGACAACAATCATAAAAGTCCTACTCTTAAGTGGCCTGAACTTTCAACCTTCCCAACTGCTGAAGGTTTCAAATAAATGCCACTGCTGAAGAACCCAAAAAAAGCTGTGGCACATGTCAGAGCTTGACAAGAAGATCAAAAACAATAAGACATCAACAACAGCAGGAATATGTTTCTACTTTTAGGAATGTCTCCTTTTGGGTTAACAGCAGCATTAGGCAAAGAAAAGCTCAGAATGACACATGAATCAACACGACTGAAGTAAGATCAAGAAGGAGTAACAATGCAGAGGCCGAGGAGTGTGTACCTGGTCTCGCTCGTGGGGGAGGAGTGTCACAGATGACAGGACCAAGGTGGAAGCACTTGGACACCTGGAGCTCCTTCCCTCTACGCTTCCATGGCTGAGCTTATACCTCGGACCATTTTTTGACAACCTGCCAGTGTTAACTGCTCGCTTAGCAGCCAGCCGCAACCTCTGCCGGAAAGCGGGGTTATCAACAATGTCTGAGAGGTCATCCTGGTTCCTCAGATACCTCTCGATGTTCTTTAGCGAGGAGCCATGGGTATCATCCAGGCCTTCGATGGCCCTCCTAAGCATTTTATTCCAATCAATATGGCGCAGATCGCTCGAATTCCATATAGATTCCTTCGATGGCACAGGTGCATTTGCAGGCAAGATTGATCCAACTCTTCCGGGATGTCCTGGGTCCTTGTAGGAGGCGCTTCCTTTATTTGTAACCTTGAGGATAGAGCCATCGTGAACACTTAATTCCAACTGCTCAAGGACGGTCTTCTTGTCCAGTCCATGTGACGTTGCCACCGCATGGCAAATTCTCTCCTCTGAGGGCCTCTGCTTTTGCCTTTTGATTTTCTGTATTGCTTCAAGAATCCACTCAGTGTAAAGAGGGTTTGCAAGTTTTACCATGGTTGAACAATTAGCCTCACAAAAATGAGATCCATAAAGATTCCCCCTTTCTGCTGCTGAAAACTGGGTACATCCACATCCTTAGTAAGATCAAGAAGTTATGTTCCACAACCGCATCCGCTCACTATTTCTTCTCAATCCTGGGTATCTCACATTGAACTTCAACAAAAGTTGGCACTAGTAAATTCCACAATGGTAGTCACCAGCTGACCAGGAGCTGAGTTTATTAAAATTCCAGATTAAATCTAAAAGAAAAACAGAAAAAAGAAAAAACAACAAATAGTCAGATCACCTTTTATTTCTCCTTATTCACATTCTGTAAACTATCTGATGGCACATCGGGTATGAAAGCTAAGCCAGAGGAATGCAGGACTTTTTAAGATGTGCTAAAACATGAGAAACAGATGGATAAAAACAGATGCAGGCGCTGTCATGGCTGCTAAAGAAATCAGAGTGACTTAATCCATAGTCTGACACTATAATCCACACACCAAACCAGATGTCCATTTCAAAAGAGACTCTTTTTTTCCCTTCTTCTAAAAGTAGTAAGTTTTCACACTATGACAGGCAGCTAGAAACTTCTACCGACTTCTGGGAAAGTGTACACAGTCACCTCGAAAGAAACACATTTTCGGTTTCAGAGTCCCTTTCGCATTTGGAAAAAAACAGAGGCAACCTTAGGAGTTAACATTTATTTCTGCTGCACGTAAATATCACACACAAACTGGCTAAAAACACACATATTACAGTCAAAAAGAGGAAATCATACGTAAAAGTTTAACCGTTAGTTGTCCGCACGAGACTTTTTTTGACAGCTCCACGTCCGCGGCGACGAAACTGATCAGCGCGAGCTTTAATGACACACGTAATAATCAATGCTCACTTCCTGACAGCTGCTGACAGGCGCTTCGGGGCACGTCCGCAGTCGCCACCGAGCCGTTTGACGACGGAAGAAAGCGGTGGTAAGACAAAAAAAACTACGTTAACACACCGAAGAGTTTGCGCTCCGCCGAGTTGAGCAGATAAATGACAGCGTTGCCAGCATTACTGATGTCACCTAAACAGTCGCCATTTTGTTACAATGTTGTAGTTTACATGAATCCGACATGACGCTGATTACAATCCAATGGAGTCTCATTAAAGCTTACCTACACTAATGTGCCCTCCCTAGCAACTTCAATATTGGCTGTAAAGACAAGATCCGATTTCTGGTTTGATAAAGCACATGTCAATCTTTATGTATGAGCTCACTCTAAGAGGCACGGCACTGGCTGTATGATCTGTCACTTCACTCAATTGACCCGCCTCTTAAGGTGCCTACAGTGACGAATTGATATCATTCACCTCCAGCACGCGTTACATCTGAACTTGCGGCTCCATACGTAGCGAAGGGTTATTATTAAGTTATAAATACACTATATCAGGCATTAAATAGTAAGTTGCAATTAAATGAGACGAATATTTAACCTCATTTACAAAGCGTTTAACACCGGCCCACCTTTACTCCGATTCCCTCCTTGAAACAGTTGGTTACACTTGAAAGTGATTTGGATCGTTTTAGACTTTAATTGGCTGTTTGTTAAATCTATCATTTGTTTGCATAAAACCTGCAAAGGCCCTCACTACTGGTTTAAAGTGGCACACATATCTCTATTTATTTATTTATTTATTTTTAAATAATTCCAGGTAGCATATGCAAGACTCCTGCAGGCATAAATGCATGCTATCGCCTTCTCCCCTCCTCCGTCCCTGCCTCCTTCTCTCTTTATCTTCCTCCCCTTTTTTATAATTTCCCCGAGAGGAGCCGTCATTCTCCCGATATTTAACATTTAAACTATTAAATTGAGAGGGGGGAAGATAAATATATATTCCGTTACGCGTTATGTTAAAAAAAAAAAAGTAGGTTTTGCGCTCGCTCCACATCCGCCAGCAAAATTATATTAACGTCCCGTGTTGCGCCGTGCAACGATGGCATGACCTCTTTATCACCATTAACTATCAAATATCTCCAATGAGGACAAATAGTGAGCCCTGGAGGCGGGAGAGAGGGATGTGAGGGGGGAGTAAAGATGTTCAGTAGGGAATACAAGTTAACACGGCTGCCGGGAGAGTGGCTCCTTCATCACCGCTTCTCAATTATGTATCGCTAGTTCTTTCGCTTCAAGTAGTGCTCCCCATCTCTCAGCTTCACCTCACATTTCACACCTAAGCTATACACATATATATATTAGAAATGATACACAAGCCTCCTTTTTGATTTTTCGCAGTATTTTTCTTTCTCCACCCCCCCTTACACACTCACCACCACCACTGTTAAGATGTTATAGGCTGCACAGAACCGATCTCTAATCAGACGCCGCCGTGGGCGAGAAGGCACAACAAATTAACGGCAAGTTTCATGCAAGGATGAACATATAACTAGTAGGAAAGAGGTAAAAAAAGAAAAGAAAGAGGGAGCGAGAGAGGGAGAGCGTGAGGGAGAGAGGGAGAGAGAGAGGGCACAGGCTACCGTAAATATTTGCTGGTAGTTTTACCTCTTCAAGTTTTTCCCCCCCTCGGATAGTCCTCTTCATTATCGGGGAAAACGTCGAAGGATAAAATGCGACGCGACATATCCGAGCGATTTTGCGGGATTTGATGTCCTGAAACGAAGGCTGAAAAGCTTGCGCCGAGACATGGAGAGGACCTGATAACAACTAATTGAAAGGTTAATCTACATAGCAGCCTGTGACAAAGTGGTACCCTCCCCCTTCTTCTTCTTCCACTGTAGACATCCCTACTTCAGTGTAGTGGAGCGGACCGTCGCCCCTTTAGTGCGCTCCTACAATGATATTGTCAATTTCACTTTTTTTTTTCCTCCCCTCTCACCACCACCACCTCACCATCAACACGTCCAGCGATGAGCCAAGAGGAACATTTTTACACTTCCATGTTTTTTTTTGTTTTGTTTGTGTGTGTGTGTGTGTGTGTGTGTGTGTGTGTGTGTGTGTGTGTGTGTGTGTGTATTAGCCACGACTTGCTACGTGACATTTTGATGTCGTAACAGCCCCATTAACGCCAGCACCTCGTGGGCAT
This sequence comes from Maylandia zebra, assembly GCF_041146795.1. Taxonomy (NCBI): domain Eukaryota; kingdom Metazoa; phylum Chordata; class Actinopteri; order Cichliformes; family Cichlidae; genus Maylandia; species Maylandia zebra. Next base: position 19,125,958 of record NC_135174.1, on the reverse strand, counting down.
TTAAAACTTCCAGTTGATGCGCTCTGATGTGGCTCATTTCAACACAAACACATAAATCCAGACTTTTTTTTATTATCATTATTCTAAATATACATATATACATATTACACATTTCTTGCATTGGCCAATACTATCCAGCGCCGCAAGGGATATCACACACTACCCCCCCCCCCCCCCCCCATCCTAATCTGTTAATTAACTTCACCAAGCCCAAGGAAGAGCAATAGTTGTAAGCAATAATGTAGATCATTAAATTTTCAGTTTTGTTTTTTTTTTTTTTAAGATTTGCGCTCGCCTCTCTCATTCACCAACTCTTTAGCAGCATTAGAAATGCCAGAAAGCTCATTTTTCAAGCAGTAAGACGGATGTAATTAGGGAGAGATAATTGGTAACTTCCCATCAGATTATGAACACATACAGTACTGTACAAGAAGCCTTTAAAAAGACTTTAACCAAGGAGGTGGTGGTGGTGGTGGGGGAGAAGAGCCACATTTGATGTGTAATTTGATTTGCATTCATTTAACACTTGTCTTGTCATTTTTGCCATTATGCTGCATCTTCATCAGACACGCTCTCCTCATTACCTCCATGACCTTGATGTTTTCTGTTGACCTGCAGATCACTCACCATCTTCCTCCCCGTGCAGTCCTTGACATTTGCTTGCATCTCCTTAATGATAATTTGTGGCAAAACGTGCGCAAATAAAAATGCACATTTCCTTTTAGGTGCAGTCGTAAAACCGCAAAGAGTCCAGATTTGATGCTTTCGGGACTCGCGTCACGATGGAGGCGCTGACCAAAACCTGCCTGTGTCTGGTTATAATGAATGCCACCCTGGGCCCCAGCAGGTCCTCCACTGCTGCATGGGTCCAGGGATAATTTGAATTGGAGCATGTGCCATTGCAATCTGCCCATCCCTCCCCCACCACCACCACACACACACACACACACACACACACACACACAGACACACACCCCGCCACCTCCTCCTCAATCCCTGCCAACTGCCGCACTGGTGTTCACAAACACTGCTGCCCATCTGCGGGGCAAAACACTGGCCAGGGCCCCAGTTACTCTTTTGCCTGCAATTAAAATGATGCTCAATTAAAAAAAAAAAAAAAAAGTAGGCAAATGTCACAAAATTAAGACATTCTTCTCCCTGCTTCAAAGCTCACAGTGTGTTTAACTCAAACCTGTAAATCTTGTAGACTGGTAAGCAGAAATGGAGCAGCAAACACACAGCACAGAATCGTAAAAATGTAAATCAGATGTACAGTTTTCCATGTCTGCTTTCTTGCCTTTTGCTTTCATAAAGCAAGGCAAAAGTTAACCAGCAAAAAGTGGGGGGAAAAAGTATGTTTGGTAGTTTCCTTATTGTGGCAGGCATTCTCATTACTTAATCATGGCTCCCTCTTTTTGTGTTTGTGTTTTGCCATCTGTCATCTTGAGAAGCAAATGAACCAGCTGCCATGGAGTGTGATCTTGCCCAATCAGAAATGTGGTCCTTTTCAAAGCGCATCTGTGTGAAACCTTTAAAAAAAAATGCTGATTGAAAAAAAAAGTGTCTCAAAGTTGTTAATAACATTTTGGCTGGAGAATATTTTCACCTAGATGGCCCCAATTAGCATAAATGCATAAACGATGCCTCATTATGAAAGCGGGGCTGCGTGTGCGGGGAGTGTAAATACTGGATTCCTTCTGATGTGCTCAAAGAAAATAAAACGACAATATGATGTAACAGGTTGTGCGAGGGGAACCGAAAAAAGAAAAGAAAAAAAATCTCAATCACACTTCTTTGTAGAACAGATAAGTGTTGAATTATTTTCCACAAAACACTCGAGACACTGCCCGACACTTCTGCTGGCCCTCAGTGAATAGGACAGGAGGAGGGAGGCAGGGAGGGGGTGGTGGTGGTTGGAAAGGGCCTCCCTCTGATCCCCTTCTCCAACCCCCAGCGACAGCACAGCTGGGTACGAAGGATCAGCCTAATTTTCAGGTCCCTCTAATGACTCCAGCGAAGAGCGACCGCTAATCCCTTAAACTGAGAAAAATGATCTCCTGCAGCCCTGCAGTGCAGCTCCAGACCACAAGAGTCCAGTTAGGACCCAATAAGCATGATGAGGGGTAGGGTGGAGCAGCAGCTGAGCAGAGCCAGGACACCAGGCCCGTAATGGAGGGTGCAGAGCCATCCAAAAGTGATTAGCATGAGAGTGTGTGCCTCTGGCTGATTAAATAATGAGGAAATTCACAAACTCTGTGGGTTATAACATTGTTTTCATATCCTCTTTCTTTTTTGTATCTCCTAAAATAAACATCACCTCTGGGTTAAACAGCTCTTAGATGTCAAAATTCTCCAGGAGTCTCATGGTGGGATCAGTTGATTTATTTCAATAGTACCAAAAAAACATGTTTCACTTTTATCTCATTATCTATTAAGATTGTCAGTACCCAATCCCTGATTGCTGCAGCACGGCAGCTAAATATTAAAGGAATACTCTGAAGTGGAAATGTGGTATTGTTTCTATTTTACAGCTCCCCCCCCAAAACAGATTACGCTGACAACTTTGTACCTTACAGCTTTGCGCTTATAGTTTTCACTGCTAATTACACCACTTCAGTGTCACTATCGTCTCTTCAGAGTGCACAAGCTCCAGTTAAATAAGCGTAATTAGCGATTTACAGGCAAAGCAGTTATTGTTTGAAAAGTAATAAATATTACGATAATTAGTAAAACTGAGAAGTGGCTTCTGTGGCAGGAATGGCTTGAGAAGTTTCTGTAAATATATCTTTATTTTTTTGGCTGTGATTCAGGGTCTATGAAGAAGTCACCAGAACCCGGAGAAACCTTTCAAACCACTCTTTCGGGATAATGCACTTCTCTGCTACTGATCAGCTTATTATTAGCTTTTATCAAGTTTCCTATAAATCACTAAAATACAAAACCCCCAGCTACGAGGAGGAGCTATTGGGACATAGTGTTTGCTCTGTAGTGGGGAAAAAATATGGATCAATGTTAGTGAAGTTTGGCAGATTATGTTGATTTGTTTCTTGAGATGTGCTTACACATTTGACACTTTCCCACAGCCTTCTCAGGCTTGCAGGTATTCAGTTTTTTACATCCAATAGACAGATTTTAGCGGAATAAGCCTTTAAACATACACATATTTTTCCAGTATTTGACTTATATTAAAACATCAGAGCTGCTATTTTTCCTTTTTTTAACAGTTTGATAAAATAGTCAAGCTGAGGTAATTAGTCCCATGCAGTCTGTCACTGTGAATAGAAAATAAGTATACGTAAAATCCCGAAACATACAAATACAAGTATTTCTGTGGAAAAGACACGTGCGCAGCATTTTCGGGTGCATCAGTGATAATCTGGCTTCTCCGGGAAGGTGCATCCGACCCGCCTGATGATGACATTGGCCGCGTAGTGTCCGGCCCGGATGCACTCCTCCAACGCGTGCTCTTGGACCAACGCCGAGAGGAATCCTGGGTAGACAGAAGAGCAGAGGTCAACCTGTAGCCATCAATCACTTCCGAGAATAGTTTGGGGGAGCAGTTAGGGTTAAAATGAGCAAAGTACTAATTGCTTCTAGAAAAAGGGACTGCTTCTTCCTCAACAGGACATAAATGTTGGCTGTTTTATATGGCGCTATGATCAGAGTGGGGAAAAAAACAGCAGGGTAAAAGTCACACTCATATAATCTGGAGATTTTACTACATTGCATAGTTGGCCAGTACCAAAGGTTAATTGGATTGTACACAGATATGAAGATATGCACTTAATAATGCCATACCTCCAACGAAGGCATCTCCGGCTCCGTTAGTGTCCACAATATCATTCTGGTCTATGTCCAAAACAGGGAACATAGTCACCCTATCACCTACAGAGGGGACACAAGAAGACTCGGTAATTAAAGTTCAACTTCAGCGTTATTCTCTCTCTTTGTGTCTCAAGTTGTAGGCTATTATTTCTCGCACTTCGTGGGGTCATTGCACACTGTAGGGCTTTCTTAAAATAAAAAATAATTGGCTATTTTATTTTAGCACTTCTGCACGGGGGTTTTTCCTCTAATTATTAAGTACACAGCTAAAGATTATGTGCAGTTAATCGTTTTTGCTTTCGCAGGACTAGTAAATCTTCACTCTGAATCATCGTTGTCAACAAAGGTGAATATCGCAAGGTGAATATTTGCTAACACTTTTTAAAATCCATGAACTACCCAAGGAGTAAATCTGAAAACAGGAACGGCAAACAGGAGACGTGAATAATAAATGTGGCTTCTGGTCGAGCCTGGATGAACACGTTGCCGTTCGTTTTGGATGATTAGAGTAACTTCGGTTGATCTGTGACCAAATATCTAAAAAGCCAAACAACAAGCCAAGACGGAAACAGCGCTCAGTGCTGTTGGGTTCAGGTTACATTATTTACAACCACTGGTAGATTTTGTCTGCAGTGAGTGACTCATTCAGCCTCGGATAAACACTTTCAAAAACACAGACAGCAGGTGAGCGTAATACAACATACCGAAGAAATAAATAACGGAGACGTCACAGTCTATGTGAGCGTTGGAACAAAACTGTTTTTTAAACCTTGTTGTTCTCCACTGTGGGACCAGGAAGAAACTAAAGCTCTTTGCAATGGATGCCAGTCCTCATCAAACCAGCCAATCGCTGTAACTGTTTAGTGGACGGGGAAGCTGGGCTCAGCTGTGACTCACCAATTGCCCTTTTAGACCATTTAACAATTTAAGTGAGTTTCCAACCCATGACACCAAAGACAAAGATTAAAAAAAGACTCAGTAAAGGCAAGATAAGATCAAATCAGTGATAGAGTTTCATCAAACAGGACGCTGGTGCCAAGTTTTATGCACACGGCTTCACAGGTTTCCTCAAAGTTCGGTTTTGAATCAATAATTGTTCCAAGATAAGACTGAACACATTACCCCGTCTGACCCTTAATGGACTTGACCTCGTGTGCATGAGTGCGTTTTCTGAAATCAACGATCACGTCTTTTGTCTTGGATGAGTTTAATTGAGGAGAGGAGACTCATCACACCATTTAACAAAATCATCAAGGACCGGGCCGGGACCCGTCTCATTATTCTGGAGAAACTAACAATAACAGAGTCATTTACACGCGTTGTAATGGTTCAGTTTTCATACCTGCTGTGATACATATTTGTGTACAGGAAAATAATAACTGTCCTCAGTCTGCGTGCTCTGTTCTTTGCTGTCTGCTGTCACCTGTTGCTACCTGCTGCTACAAGTATCTCTTCCTGTACCTGCAAGTGCGCCTTATTGAGGCTTTATTGTGCCAGAGTGATTTCAATATTTTATGTAATGTGATTTTAATGTCTCTGCTGCTGCTCAGCATGTTTTAATTAGTGACAAATAACACAGCACAGTGTTGTCTTTAGGGTTGTGCAGTGTGATAACATATATCTGGTGATGAAATCAAAACCTCTTTTGTTTATTTTTTGACCTTGCAGCAGTATTTTCCGTCATTTTAATGCAATTTTGCAATCTTACAACACGCGGATGCAGGTGAGAACATGAATACCAGCATGAAAGGAGTTGCTAACGCTGTAGCGCGGATGTCATTTGCTCTTGCATGACCCAGTAAGCTGTCCTGTGTAAATTATGCCGCACACCGTCCTCCACAAGGGGCTCAAACAGCACAAATCTCTCCCGTTGCTTATGCAAGAACCATGTGATGCAGTATGGCGAGAGTTTACGGACTGTCAGGTGCTCAAAATAAATCCCAGAGTTAAACTGTTTAAACTTGAAAATACAATGTTTGGGTTTTGTATTTTACATAGCAATATTTTATGTAATCATTTGCTTATATACAGTAAAGTAACAACCTTAGAATGTGGACATCATATAAACTTTAATAAACAGAATTTACTGTGTGATATATATCATTATCCGCATATGAGATTCTGGTCATATCCCAGAGGGAATACTTAATCCGCATGAAACGTTTACCTCCTGGATATTATGGCTAAAATAATTCTCAATTACAATTTACTTATTGTGTTTTGTCTCCATTCTGGCAAATGACAACTGTAAAAAAAGTTTCTAACTCTAACTATGCAAAAGCACAAACACCAGGTGTTATATTAATTACCATGTTATCACAGGGGTAATCCATTTTATTGCTTGCAGGTCTCATATATTGTGCTTCTTTGCCTTGTGCTTTAAATTGAAAAGGAACTATAATAGTATCTTGTAAAATGCTCTTCATTATGTCATTTTACGACTGCTTTACATGCTCAGAAATAATTAATAATCACAAAAACACTTTCATACCACAGCTTAGCTTTGCATTGGGTGCTAATAGCCAAGTAATAAAAAGTTAGCAAAATTCAGTGCAGGTACACGGTTGCATGCAGCAAATCATATTCATAAGCTACAATCAGTAAACATTTGGCTTTAAGTATTATATATATAAGAAAACTATGAGAACTGTTCTATTAGGTTCATTAGCAAATTAAATAATTAAGTATTATCTTAGCGTGGATGACAAGGTAAATATGATGTTAGATTAATGGACAAATTTGCAACATCCCTCATCCAAGAGCAGCAGATCCTCCAACGCTCTAATAAATTAAAAACAATCATAGAGCAGTTGTGGCTGTGACTCGTTTTAGTTCAGAACAGAATCCATTAAATGAGGCTCTCTTTATTATCTTCAGTGAATTATATTGCTTCAATTATCAGTAGCATATGCACTTCAAAGAGACTTCCAGTTTAAAGGAGAGGAAGAAGGAAAAAAAAGAAACAAAATTCTACCAGATGACAAAGTCTCGAGGTGTAGAGTGACATTAAATCAGCAACTTATGTCAGAACAATCTAAACCACACACACAATCTTCAAACAATCCAAGGGCTCTGGTGCCGACGTGAACCTTCAAAAAGGTGCAGGAGACAAAAGACTGACATGTGGATAAAAGGAACAAGAGGAGTCTGACAGACCTCTTATTGAGAAAAAGAGGTTTGGAGTTTAAAGAGAACACGAGGAAAAAAAACTACAAAAAAAACTTGTTTAATGAGGCTCCCTGCTAATCCAACAAGAGCTTATGGAATATCTGCACTGCAGATGAGACTTTGCACATTATAATATTTTTGAATACCTTTCTTTTCTCATCCTAAAGGGCAAAAGATACACAACCTGGAGCTGAGCACATGCTCAACACCCGATGTAAAGAAATTACTGCACTACGCTAGCTGAAAGACACACGTGGTCAGGTTGTGCTTGAAAAAGACATCTTTCAAGAGCAGCTTGGGAGCGTGTCACAGGTCAGGAGCTGAAGACGTATCAGATTAAGAGTTATTGTGTATTCCTAACAACACAATCTCTTTGTAAAAGGAACCAGCCGATTGTCACTTTGATAACAAATTAAAATAATACAACAATCCTTTCAGGATCAGCTAATTACTAGCGTAACGACTTTGCTTAATTAAAGCCACAGATGAAGCTCGAGCATCCTCCTCCCTGTTCAAATGATTAACTGCACATAAATGTGCTAATAATAAATTACAGTTTGTCATCTACTCTACGCTTAAGAATCTGAAGTCGTTAGATGTGGTCGCCTTTAAGGGATGCACTTTGCGGATATAAATTCGGGCGCGTTAAAATGTGAAGCCGCTGCACTTGTTCTGCATGAAACTGGTGTTCATTAGACGACAAAAAATGCCTCTTAACAGGGAATATGTGGGTGTAAATATGTCTACGGGAGTTAAATATTGAAGCAGCAGAAGGAGGAGTCAGGTCTCATTAGGAAAACAGATCAAAAACGAGGTAACGTCTCAGAAGAAGTGGCGCTCATCTCTGTGATAACACCACCCAAAGGTGACAGAATTCATTAAAAAGGGCTCGGATCTATTAGACCTACTGCTGTTAGATGGGTCTTTTTTTTAATTCCGTGTCTTACTGGCTCCTTGTTTGTCTCAATATCAATTTTATCCATCATGTAACGGGGCGATCGTGGCTCAAGAGTTAGGAGTTTGCCTTGTAATCGGAAGGTTGCCGGTTCGAGCCCCGGCTCCGACAGTCTTGGTCGTTGTGTCCTTGGGCAAGACACTTCACCCGTTGCCTCTAACCTGTCACATTTCCTGAATGTTCCTTTTAAATTGGCGCACTTCTTTCTGTAAACCAAACAGAAAGAAGTGAAACAGAAACCTCTGGTGGTCAGAGGGCCCGGTGGCGCCAGTGTCCGGCAGCCTCGCCTCTGTCAGTGCGCCCCAGGGTGGCTGTGGCTACAATGTAGCTTGCCATCACCAGTGTGTGAATGTGTGTGTCAATGGGTGGATGACTGGATATGTAAAGCGCTTTGGGGTCCTTAGGGACTATTAAAAGCGCTATATAAATACAGGCCATTTAGTTAAATACATATCTGCATAAAAATAAGTAAATATCTGTAGGCAGGGTTTCCATTTGTCTTTAGTATTTGGTTGCACGCAGGTGAGCAGATGATTCACTGAAATGCAGTTGTAAAGATTTGGTTTTTCATTAGATCTTTCGTAAACGCTGATTGGCAGGTGGAACAGGAAATTTGGACCGCTTTAGACTAGATATCCGCTGGCTACAGGAAGCCCTGAAAAATTCCCCCCAGTCATGCCACAAAATCATAATCAATATCAATCAAGAGTCATCAGCCCTGAATGTAAATAACACCCTCATTTGACCAAAATCCAATTTTCCAAACATCTGCGGTTTGCAAGATGAAACAGTCAAATGCAGCCTCAGAAGGCTGTCAACTAACATCCTTGCAAAGTCGGGATTATGCGTTCTGAGTCCGCAAGTCTGCTCAGGTCCCAATGACATAAACTTCGTCATCAGGCTGCAAGAGTGAAGGTCAGCGCAGATGTCCACATGCCTGTCTGTTATTTGTGACCGTGCAGCCTCGTCTGCCGCAGATTTACATTACAATCCATCAACTATGCATCTGCTCCAGGCAGTGGACTTCAAAGAAGTCGAACAGGAATAACTGCTCGGCTATTCATGCCCATGTTTGTAATATAATTGAGGGCAAATGCTGGAAGGTGGGTGTTCCTGATACTTGGCTGATCACGCTTTACTGGAGCGAGCTAGCCAAGCTAGTTGCCTCTCAGTAACTTTGTCCATATACAGCAGGCTGATTAATCACTGCAATGATCACATTCTCCTACATTTTTAACTGCCATGTCTGGATTTGTGCTTAAAGCAATTTCATCCACTAACATTAGAGGAGTTGAATAAATGTTATTTGTTTGGCTGATGCCTGCTCTGGTAAAGCAATAGAACCATCATTCAGTGACATCACCCTCCGTCCTGGGTCTTGACTCTGGGTTTTAAGCATTCTGTTTAATTCTTAGTTCTCTTATTACTTTGATTTATCTTATATTTTGCTATTTAGTCTTAAGTTTTTAGCTTAGTTCCAGCTTGTATTTCATTAGTTTCATCCTCAGTGTCTCCCTTCATCTCTTTGTCCTGTGTTAAGTTCACTTGTGTTCAGTCCCTCTACTCATTTCACATTTTACTTTTGTTTACTTTAATTCCTTTCAACTAACTGTTTCGTTTCTGAAACACATCCATGTAAATCTTGTAAAAAAAAAAGATATAAAAAACATTTGTGTTACTATCCATATATTGTTTTTCTGTCATCTTTTTCATCTCACGCTCTCTCTCTGTGGTTCCTCCCTGATGCTGATTGGCTGCAGAGGCTCACCTGGAGGTGGAGGAGGAGGAGCATGGCTTCTCTCTTACATCAGCACCAGTCTGTCTCCTCAGTTACTTTTAGCAGTTTTGTTTATTATCAGGCATAAGCTGAAAGTTTGCAGTTATAAACAGTCTAGTTTTAATTAGTTAAGTTCTATTATCAGTAATATTAGGTTAGAAGCGAATATGTTTAGTTTAAGGCCCTCTTCCTATTTGTTTCAAGAAATATCAAGTCTTATTTATGTTAGTAAGTAATTATTATGAAAAGCTCTACAACCAACAGCAAAGTGGTAGCATGTAATATTCCACTTACTGGAACATATTTGGGGGTTTGTCCGGGCTTAATTTTTACCCAAACCTCAAAAACAATAATCTCTGATCGTTCTAGGGATTGCTCAACAAAATAGTGTAACTTTCTGTTCTATCTTTTAGTCTTTTTAAATCTGATGCATTTGTAATGATAAAAAGTAATGATCATAAAACATTGTGACTGCTCAGCTCAGTGTTGGCAGCACAGTGCTTTCAATGCCATTTCCAGATCCAAGAAAGCACATAAGACATCCTACATTTAAAGCCTTTATTCATGGGCAAAGTTTTTATACTCCTGCTAGGCCAGAGTTCATATAACCTCAGCGATGCAAATGATCGAATCTGACTGACATATTACCTCGAGTTACACTCCAAGAATTCTCCAGCCGTCTGCAGCAAAGATCTCACTGGCAAAAATCAGCCATGAAAATCACAATAAATAATAAAAAAAAGAAAAGATCCTGCCAAAATACTCTGTTGTTTCTGGCTTGTCGAACATCTGAACTCATTTCACAGTAAGGAGGTCGGCAACATTATTTCCAATCAGCATAACTCAGCTATACTTATTTTTAAACACTACCATATTCCCGTTCCTAGAATTGAGTCTGACAAAAATGAGTGAAGCAGCAGATTGGCGGTGAATACGTGGGAGTTGTAGTATGGCTGTGCTTTGACAGGTAACCTGCACCAGAGAGGAGAAAAAAATGAGGAAAAAAAACCTCAAAGGAATTCAAATACTTCCTTCCAGTAAGCTATAATTGTGTGCTTTTGTTAATTCACTCTTCATAATTCCCTCATTACAACTCTTGAATGGTGGTGATTAAACTTAAGAAATTCTTTCAACAGGCGTCTCTTTGAAATGAGTATCAATTAAGTCCTTTATTATCGGCTATTCTTTCTAACAATGACAATTCACTGCACAACAGTGACTGAAAAAGGCTTTCCTTTAAAATAAGTGACTATACGTGCAAATAAGACGACCTCCGTATAAGATGAAAATGAGCATATGGAGCTTTTTCTTTTCTTTCTTTTTGACTCTGAGATTATTACATGCTATACTTGGTGATGTTCCAAACCTCAATAATGTTGCTTTGACAAGTTGATCAAATAGCTGGCAGGTCATTAAAATTAACTTTGATTCTGTGGCACTTTATCATCTACACAAGTAAAACAATTAATACATCATTTTAAATCCTGAGGTACCCGGCGACTGGGAATTACACATGAATATTCAGCTAGAATTCATGAGCTAAAGTGCTCGACAGAGTGAAACATCTTTATGCGAGAAACTTCCCTGAGAATACTATTTCCTCTTCTGGAATGATTCCTGTTGCGTTTCAGCCAAAAAAATTCGGAGCCTAGAGAGGAAAACAACATTACCGCTTTCTTGGCAAATGTGACAGGTTAGAAGCAAGTTGACATTCAATCTGTTTCCCCGTCATAACCAGCATCTTTGTTCACAACTGAGTTAAGGAAGAAGAAGAAGAGAAAAAAAAAGAAAAGAAGGACATATGCCTGTAATTACTGTAACCGCAGGCAAAAGATCATCGCCAACCAATATCCTTTCAGGGAGTCATGAAAGAAAACACTTCAATGTGAGACGCCAAGGAAAAAGAGAGGAGGTCTTTCTCATAGCGCAGGCGGTTAATTGATTTTGCCTATTGTGGGGATGAACAAAAAGTATTTGACCAGCATAATATAATCTGCAGTATGATCATTGCTTTAACAATGTAACAGATAGCTTTAAGATGGCCTTAAGATGTTATGCATATAGTTATTATGTTGACCTTGTATTTCAGGTGCAGTTATGACTATTTTATACACAATGCATATCTGTGCTTATTAAAGAGTTGGAGCTCGGTCAATTAATTGGGGGTTGGAAGCTTTGTTCGGCGCGATGTTCGGACAATCTATTGTGCAAGTGACTTGGAGCCATAGAAGGAATTGCAATACATGCTTACAAAACACTTATATATCAGATCATTTTATATTAAGGTTTTAGTAGAGGTTCTTGGTTAAAACATTTATTTAGTAGAAGACATACACATAGTCTCAGTGAGCTTCTGGTCTAGTGAAAGGTCAGAAGTGCAACAGGTGAATTGAGAAAGAGCATTTGAGGACGAGACACAGCAGGTTGGAGGTGAAGAGGTGACACAAAGAGCATGTGAGGTCAACACATACACACACATTAGTTAGATTTATTTAGAGGAGAGATTAGTTATGTCTCGACAAGAAAGAGGAACAATTCACTTTAAGACAAGAACGGAAAGTACCAGCCATGAAAATAGAAGATGATCTTCTGGGTTAAAAGTCATTGTGGTGTTGATCTGATCTATGTATAAAATGTACCTGTGACGCATGAAGGGGCGTCAGTAAACAAACCCTGATGTTATAAAATAATTGTTTGTGCTTTAGTAAGTCGGAGATCACTTGCTGTCGGCGTACAGAGTGTTCTTCCCACACGTGTGTATTCATTAAAATCATTGTTTGACCAAGAGCTTCTGGACCAAGGGTGGTTTGTACTCTCCCTCCTCAATTGTGAACCTTAACACTATTATGAAGTAAGCAACATAAATATCCTCCTCTTTAAACCGACTACTGAGACGTGCTCAAGCAGGGCTTCAAATAATGCTACGACGTTTAATTTGGGGCACTTCTTTAACAAACTACTGCAAAAAACGATGTTATTTGGAGGTGTGTGTGAGTGTGTGCATGTGTTGTAGTCAATATTGTTTCTCCATCTGATGCAATTACCATGTATAGAGGAGTTTTTTTGAAATTTGCCTGCCTTGCCCCCCCGAGAGCCCTAAAACTCGCAGAGGAGCCGAGTCAGGCTTTATCAAGTCCTTATCAGCGATTAGAGCAGCAACCCCTGCTGAATGATCATTTATTAGATCTCCTCACCGTTTAAGGTTCAGGGCACAATGATCTTAATTACTGCTATAATGGGTGTATAAGCAAAAGCCCAGTGTAGTTCCGCAGTGTCAGTGGCAGCTAAATAAAGGGCCATTTTCCCCTGCTCCCAGCTCTTAAAAGGCACGTTTGAAGTGGTGGTGTGATGAAAGGCTCCAAATGAAGGGCAGGGGGGGAGAAAAAAAAAGAACAATAACAAATTGACATCTCTTTTTTGGAGAATTATACCACGGGGGAAGGCATTCTCCCATCCTTAATCACTATAAAATGGTTTAACATGACATGCAGAGGCTGGCAAATGATCAAATCCTGACAGGAGGACAAATTGCAAACAAAATGAGAGATCAAGTTTATTAGAGCGCCGCCTCTGGGAAATGAAAATCTTTAATTCTCTTTTTACATTGACATTTATTTGGCTGGCGTGAACAGTGATGTTCACACACAGACACACCACTACGGATGCACCTACTACTGTAACTGCTCCACTGCAATGATAGCACAGTCAATGACATTTATCATGTTTGCCTTTGTAGCTGACACCTGAAACACATTGTCTTTCATCCAGCCGGCATTCATCATGTATTTTATATAAAGTTCACGGGGGCGCACGGCTGTGTGTTCATGCAGGAGCAATGAGGGAACCAGGCAGGAATTATCCATCACTTCCAGCACAATGGATGGATTCGTGTTGGTTTTTAAATGTCGGGACTCTCTTTAAAGAGTTCCTTTTAAATTCTCATGAAAGGAAAATTCACTTCGAGGAATTTGACTTTGATAATGAAAATTCAAATGAGCCTTTTCGATTAAAATATATGCTTTTAATTAAGCCCGTGCAGTAACGCTGTATTATCGCTTATTAAGTGGAATCATTTTGGGGTAATACTGACACATCACACTGTTAATTTATGAAGTTGTGTGATTAAATTAACAAGAAGAAAATGTTTGAATCTTTGTTGTGGAAAGTTTAAATGAACGCGAAACAGCATATATCAAAGCTGCCGCTGTCCACCCATCAGTCCAGCCATCCTCTTAACCGCTTTTCCAATTCAGGGTCACAGGGAAGATGGAGACCATCATAGTGCAAGAAACTGGGTACACTTTAAACCATTCAAATATATTCTAAAGAGCTTGGAAAGAAAAGCGTCTGGACTTCTTTATGTTGCTTGAAGACGTTTCACCTCTCATCCGAGAAGCTTCTTAAGTTCTAAGGGTCAAATGGTGGAAAGTTCCAGATTTAAGTCCTAGGGGAGTGTCATGAACCCCATTTTGATCCTCTACCTAATCACACGAGCCAAGGTGTGAAAATGAGTGTAGGTCACAATCAGCCAAGGTTTCGGGTGAGCTCATTGCGAAACCTAGCCCCACCCAATCATGTGATTTCCTGAGATTTCCTGAACAGGGGGTTCATGACCCCCTTTTGGGGACACTCCCATAGGGCTTAAATCTGGGACTCTCCACTATTTGACCCTAGAACTTAAGAAGCTTCTCGGATGAGAGGTGAAACGTCTTCAAGCAACTTAAAGAAGTCCAGACGCTTTTCTTTCCAAGCTCTTGACTGAGAACCTTTCCAGATACATTCAAATATATTGTACAACAAAGAGCCACAGGATCAGATGCAAATAAATTTGATTTGCATAATAAAATCACACCTCATCTTGTACTTTTTGTTTCTTGTATTATGCTGGTGTGTTGTAGATTTTCTTTATTTCAGTTTGGATTCAGGTATCAAACAACCTTTTTAAGATTAGGCAAAAAACTTTCTTTTTCAATAAAAAAGGACCCTGAATCCTTCCTTAGTTACGCTGCAATTGGGCTACGCTGCTGGCTTCCCACGATGCACTTAGTGTTTCTTCTTCCTCACCATGTGTTTATGCACCACTCTGCATTTAACCATTACTCATTACTACCCTCTGGCATCCTGTCTCCCTCCCCTCACCCCCGATGGTTGTGGCAGATGTCTGCCCCTCCCTGAGCCTGGTTCTGCTGGAGGTTTCTTCCTCTTAAAAGGGGAGTTTCTTTTTCCCACTGTCGCCAAATGTAACCTGACTGTTGTGGTTTTCAGTGTTATATTGTATGGCCTTTACATTATAATATAAAGTGTTTCGAGGCAACTGTTGTGATTCGGTGCTATATAAATAAAATTGAATTGAATAATTATGATGTGCGTCTTCTTCTCAGTTTGTTAGCAGCAATTATGTTTTCTTATTATTACTATTATTTTTATTGGCCATTGAACTAAGTTAATTCAAGGAATGGCATGATGTGCTGACCGTAATGCAATCCCATTATCATTTAGCCAGAAACATCCCAAAAAGTTGATTACTTTTCATCAATTGTTTAAAATTCCATACACACCAGCTGCATCAGCACATCTTTTATACACCTAAAACTTTCCTATAATTTCAAAACTTCTATATTAACAAGCATATTTTATTTAAGCTGTCAAACTGTGTCTGTTCTTTGAATTGTTGCGGTAACAGACTCATAAATGACTAAACTTGTAATAAGAAGTCCACTAGGTTTACAAGAAACGGTGGATCGATTCCAATCCACACAGTCTTATCGCCACAGGCTAAAGATGGATAAAGGTCGGCAGCATCAGTGAGGGGGCAAATTTCTCCAGCTGACTGGACAGGTCGCACCCCCAGGCGTATGGCTGCGCTGAGCGGGGGGCTTTCCCCTCATGGCCGAGAGGTTTGCTGGACAAGGATTTAGGGTGAAATATCGCGTTTGTTTATTATTTTTATCATTGTTTATGCATCAGAAGTTGTTCAATAAACCATATTTTTCAGCCACAGTGAAGTTAAGAAGAAAAACCACTTGTTCTTGATTGACCGATCACTACATCTCTGCATCTTTACCTGACTTTTTGCAAACTGCGTCACAATTATTGTAAAATCCCATACATATCAGCAGCATACTTGATAATAACAACACCTTTTGTTTTGTTTTTGTGCATACATTTGGCATAGTGCCATTACAGGCACACTGGGACATATAAAAATATTGTGTATTATATTTCGGTTAATATTCATTTAACTACTCAATAATTTTTTTTAAAAACCCATAGAAAACATTTTTAAGCCAGAAAAATGGTTAAAAAATGACATTTTATAACCTAAAAGTTTATTCATTCATTTACAATTATTCTTACATTTACTTAATGCAAAGTCAGTCTTCTTTGAGCTCTTATTTTGGTCTCCGTCTGAAGGAGCACCATCAGGTAACTGTTAATGGACAGGTAGCTTAGCGAGAATTTATTCCAGTGCTATCACTGAAAACTAAAAAAAACCCCACAAAAAATGCTGAGAATGAACCAAATTTAAACTACAGCTTTCCACAACGATACAGTATAGTTGTGAAAAACTGCACAGTCAAGTAAATATTCTGTGAGCTCATCACTTTAAGTGTACACGTTTACGTTAAACATAGCTGATTTATGCACTGTTAACACAAAAATATTCATTACAGCTGCTTTATTCTTTATCAAACCATCATAGTCTTTTGAGAATATGGACAAAAAGGCAGCATGGTTTATAGATGGAAATAAAGGCACCAGTAAATTAAACCGAACGTCAGCTTATAAATACAGTGGGGCAAAAAAGTATTTAGTCAGCCACCGATTGTGCAAGTTCCCCCACCTAAAATGATGACAGAGGTCAGTAATTTGCACCAGAGGTACACTTCAACTGTGAGAGACAGAATGTGAAAAAAAAATCCATGAATCCACATGGTAGGATTTGTAAATAATTTATTCGTAAATCAGGGTGGAAAATAAGTATTTGGTCACCTCAAACAAGGAAAATCTCTGGCTCTCACAGACCTGTAATGTCTTCTGTAAGAAGCTTTTCTGTCCCCCACTCGTTACCTGTATGAATGGCACCTGTTTGAACTCATCATCTGTATAAAAGACACCTGTCCACAGCCTCAAACAGTCAGACTCCAAACTCCGCCATGGCCAAGACCAAAGAGCTTTCGAAGGACACCAGGAAAAGTATTGTAGACCTGCACCAGACTGGGAAGAGTGAATCTATAATAGGCAAGCAGCTTGGTGTGAAAAAATCAACTGTGGGAGCAATCATCAGAAAATGGAAGACATACAAGACCACTGATAATCTCCCTCGATCTGGGGCTCCACGCAAGATCTCATCCCGTGGGGTCAAAATGATGATGAGAACGGTGAGCAAAGATCCCAGAACCACACGGGGGGACCTGGTGAATGACCTGCAGAGAGCTGGGACCAAAGTAACAAAGGTCACCATCAGTAGGTGTCCTGAAGCGGGGGGAGAGCAATCCTGCAGCAGCGTTCTGCTGTACGGATCACTCTTTGGAGAGCTTTTTGGTCCTTCACACAGCTGTTCCCAAACCACGATGTCATGTTCTGTGTGAGGATGCTCTCCACAGCGCCTGTATAGAAAATCCTGAGGATCTTTGGAGAGACCCTGAACTTCCTCAGTTGTCGTAGGTGATACAGGCGCTGCCTAGCCTTTTTGGTCTGGACCTGAATGTAAGCAGCCCATGTCAGGTCTGAGGAGATGTGGACACCAAGATACTTGAAGGACTGCACCCTCTCCACTGGAGCTCCATTGATGATAATGGGCTTGTAGTCTCTGTGCTTCTTCTGAAGTCCACCACCAGCTCCTTGGTCTTGCTGATGTTCAGCTGGACAGAATGGACAGAATGAATGGGGCCATGTATCGTGAGATTTTGAGCCAAAACCTCCTTCCATCAGTGAGAACTTTGAAGATGAAACGAGGCTGGGTCTTCCAACATGACAATGATCCAAAACACACCGCCCGGGCAACAAAGGAGTGGCTCCGTAAGAAGCATTTGAAAGTCCTGGAGTGGCCTAGCCAGTCTCCAGACCTCAACCCCATAGAAAATCTGTGGCGGGAGTTGAAAGTCCGTGTTGCTAAGCGACAGCCTCAAAACATCACTGCTCTCGAGAAGATCTGCATGGAGGAATGGGCCAAAATACCAGCTACTGTGTGTGCAAACCTGGTAAAGACCTATAGTAAACGTTTGACCTCTGTTATTGCCAACAAAGGTTATGTTACAAAGTATTGAGTTGTATTTTTGTTATTGACCAAATACTTATTTTCCACCCTGATTTACGAATAAATTCTTTACAAATCCTACCATGTGGATTCATGGATTTTTTTTTTCACATTCTGTCTCTCACAGTTGAAGTGTACCTCTGGTGCAAATTACTGACCTCTGTCATCATTTTAGGTGGGGGAACTTGCACAATCGGTGGCTGACTAAATACTTTTTTGCCCCACTGTACTCTTTCCAGCAGGATGAAATTGAGAACGCTGGACACATGTGAGGACACTGTCCTGCAGCGCTAACACTCTTGCTGTTGCACTGCCTCTCCGCAGTCCCCAGCGATGAGTGATATGATGGAGTCTTTACCTGAGGCTATCTCTCCCCATGCACAACTAGTCGGAACTGAACTGCAAGGGCAATGAGGAGAGACGCCCCGTGGCTCCAAACAAAGGCAAAGGCTTCCAGCAGTAATCGGAAACTATCGTCTCTCCTCACGCTGCTTAAACCTGCAACCCCTGCTCAGTTATGATGACACTGCCATTTAATGTCCTGTTAACAAATATGCCCTGTATCAAAGGAAACTGGATTGATTTGAGGGGCAGCTCTGTCAACCGCTCCCCAAGGTCACTCTGCCAGCATTTTGCAAAAAAAAAGGAAAGAAAAATAGGGCAGGATGTAAGAGTTGAAGCATTAAAAATTGCTGAGGACTGGCCTGGAGTCTGTCCAAGACAAAGTTAGAAGTACTTCACAAATCAATGCCTGCTCTCTGCATCCCCCACGCTTCTTTTATGCTCTGAAATGACAGAATGTAGTGCAAGCATTCTTTTTTTGAAACATCTGGTGTCAATATTGGAGCTTAACTTCAAAGAAATTACTGATAGCATTCTGCTCCCTTCAGTCAGAGATCTAGCATCTATTTAAGGCTGTGTTCTGCAGCTTCGAGATATGAGGTTTAAGTGAAGGGTAAAGATGTCCAAAAGGGGCCAAAGATGGGATGGCTTCGAGTGGAAAATGTGTGTAGATAAGCAGACAAAAAAAGAACCCTGAAAAGAAAAATGGCATACCGACAGTTGCGACGGTGTCGTCCTTGCCCTGGGTGAAGACCACCACTCGCTGCCTCTTCGTGTTCTCCTTGGGGAGGTTTTGGGTTTTCTTTGCAATCTCTGCGATGTCGTCTGTCTGTGAAAAACACCAGACCACCGGGTGAGAATGTGTTGAGTCGAGCGAATGCAACATGAGGAGCAATTTCTGAAGAGTTAATCAAAGATCACGCGTGTGACTGAGAGAGGTCAGATTTTTCCAATCCAGGCAGACACATCAAAGTGATAATGAAACCAGATGGGCTGTGAACCCATTTTGAAACAGATCAATAGGGACGCTCAATGAGGCTTCCACGCACTTACTGGAGAATTGCGAAAATATTAGAATGTCATATTCCCTAAGTGAGATGAAAATAAGCGTGTTAAGATATGCTGTTGTCAGATAAAGCTACTTCTGCAAGCTGAAGGGATAGGTGGTGCGTGTACTGTATCATTCTCTTCCTGAAGCAGGCCATCTCTCCTCAGCATCTGCACTGAATGGATATTCTCGCCTGGAGACGACAGAACTCTCCAGAGTGCTTGCCTTTGATCATGAGAGGGATAAAAAAACCCACACCTGTCAGTGCTACTTTATTATTAACTCATCATGATGTACTATGAGCAGGTAGAACGTCTTTATCGCCGTCTCGCAGTGGGGTGGACTGCTTTTCTGTAATACAGCACACTGAGGAGCTAGCATTAGGGATACTAGATGCCTCTAGCATCTGTATCAAAGCGAACGCTTGAGCACCTTCAGGGGTGAGCAAATACTGTGATTATGGGAGTAATCAGAAAGATAGGCTCCAGCCCAGTACCACCAGGCTCACTGGCTCACTCAAACCAATGAGCTTTTTACACCTTTAAATGCTTCCCAAACGTCCTTTAATCAGGCCTGAGAGGTCCAGGGAGACCCAGGGCTGAGGAAAAATGGGTGTAACACTCTAAGTAAGTGCTAATGGTGAGGTTAATACAGAGGCCGTTAGCAGACGACGGCGAAAAAAAAGAGCAATTTGTCACTGTGACTGGATGTAACCACAAGCACTCCTCCAGACACTGAATGCAAAACCACACAAGGCTTCGGCACATTGTCACCCTTGGGTTTTATGTTCACTGACATAAAAAAAAAGGGGCTCCACTGAGCTTTTAGGAGCTAAAATGTTCTAAAGGCCAGAGGTGGTAGGGCACACAATAACACAAACACAAGTTTACAAAAAAAGGAAGAAAAGAAGTGCCACATGGCTCTGAAGGCTGATTCAACAGGTGCTCTTCAGTAAAATGATATTTTAAGTTTACTTTTCAAGCAGTTCAGCAGGAAAAGAAACCTCACACGACTCTTCATTAGGATCTGACAAAGACGCAATCAGTCAGCCAACACCCATGACATGGTACGCAACCCATAGAAATAAAAGAAAATATCCAATCCATGTTGAAAAAAATCACAATAAGTGCTTTGCAAAATAAATAAATTAGTGCTTTACACTTTATTAGTGCTGGTTTGATCCCAGAAAAAGCCACCAAACCATCAAGAACTGCCTCAGGAAGGGCGTCCGGCACATCTGCAGATCCAATATATGTAGAGCTACCTGTGTGAATGTGTGAATAATGGAGCAGCTGAAAGTAGCTTTAGTATCAACAAAAGTAAATCTGTAAGGTAAATAAGTTGTGTGCTACATACATAAAATAGTAAAAAGGGTGTAAATGTTTTCTGTAAAGAGTTTTGTTTTACAAGGTGTTTCATTCCTAAGCTTATCACACTAAATGTGTCAAATGGAAACCCAGCATATCCAACTTTATCACATTGGAAGCTATCGTTAAAGCTACGCTAAAGTGCTAGTGTTTAAGTTTTCAAAGTATCTTCCAACTACTAGTCAGAAAATAAACTACCAAAAAAAATTAAAAATGCAGAAAATCTACCTTGTTGTTCAGACTTGAAAGCTTACTGGCCTGCAGTGTTACAATCCACAGTGTTTCTTGTTGAAGGAGGTTTTTTCAGTCTATCACCAGCTCCCATATAGATAACTATCACTTCTAGAGTGAGCACTTTTATAGCAAAGCCACAAAGAGGGGGGTCAAGGGTGCGATCAGCTTCTTTAAACTCGCCCAGTAGCAGTGATGACGAACACGGCAGTCACTGCAGCTCAAGTTTGTGTCTTTTGGAAACAAACCAACAGATGACTAAAAGACAAGACAGGAAGCTGTGAGTCTCGCTACTGGTCCACTTTCGGACACGTGATTTAGAAATAATTTTCTAATTGAATGTTTACTTCCCTACATATTTTGAGATTTCATCCTTTAGTATAAAAAACTTTTGACATGCTACAATTGGATCTCCTGGGTTAGCCTTTACACGTACAAGCACACTTAACTTAACTTCCTCCTTTCTGCCAGGCAGAAACCCTTACCTGACAAGCTCCCGGGGCAAAACGATACAGAAAAATAACGTTCAGCGCGAGTGCAGACAAATGACTTGACAAATGATATGGTCAATTTGGTTTACTACTGACAAATGGCAATATTTACAATTGTGAGGCAATTGATCAGACATAAATCAACAAACCGTGAAATATGAAAGCTCTACAAGGGTGTTAAATTGTGTTTCTGTGTTGAAGCCAGTGAGAAACTGATCGTTTCCACTGCATGCTGCTTGAGAAACACTGCGAGGGAGAGATTCAATTAGAGCTGTGATGCTGAGTTCTTTGAGCATTTAAAGGAAACAGATCACAATCAGGCGACTGTGTTCAGATCTGCTGATTGCTGTTTTGGAGAGGAAAGCTTTTTATCTTGTGTTTAAGCTGAAGAAGGGCTGCTGTCATTTTTGTTAGTCATCCATAATGTGATGATAACAGTGTTTCGGGATACATGTGGCGCTTTAGGGTCATAGAATCCAATTATAGTTCCCGACCTTCCCCAATTAACCTGGACTTTTACTGAACTTCAATCGACCTCAGTGGCCTTCATGTTTCGTTTCAGACAGCAAGTCTAACTTTTTGTCTTCTTTGGAGTCGGCAAATGTTAAAGAACAAATGTTTTTGGCTATAAGACTAAAATAAAAAACTACAAATGATAGAATATAATAATAAAATAATTGTAAGGTAAAAATGATTGTTTGAATATTGATGTTTTCAAGAAAACCTACTCTGCTTTGAACACAAGCCAACTTTATTTTACTTTTTAAAGCAATTCAAACCATTAGAATATGGTTAACAGGTGGTTTTCTATGGCATCAGAGGCTGCCACTGAACTATGAATCGAACAAATGCCTTCTGCTGCTAAAGGCAATCGGATAAGGCTGAAAGCTCTTCAAAATTTCTGGTAAGTGGATCTTGTAAGACTTGTAAGACTTTTTTAATCTAATTACTTGTGGAAGCTTATAAAGGAGTCTTAAAATTAATTTATTTAATTAATATATGACATTTTAAATTATGGAGACCAGAAAAACCTAAAAAAGTAAATAAATAAATACAGTAAGTAGTTTAAAAAAATTTGTTATTAATATCCCAAAATCCATCAAAATATATGATAAAAAATCTTTCTAAAAATAATAATTAAAAAAAGCATAACTATCATGGTATTAAATATATAAAACGAGACTTAAATTATATTTCCGTACTTTAGTACAATATTTGTTCATAACCTATATGCATAGTTTGAATAACGAGTAAGTATAAATGTAAAAACAAAAAATGATAAGATTATTAATTGGGTTTTTTTATTAGCATTTAGTTTAGTTTTTTTTTATAATAGAGTAGAGTAGAGTAGAGTAGCCATTTATTGTCATTGTACATGTACAAGGAAACTGTGAAAATTATGGAGTTTTTCGAAATTTTTTGGGCCGTTTTTGACCTCTATACATTATGTAAAGATGACAAAACATATCCATATGAACTCATACAGGTGTACTGTGTATTTGCAAAAAAACAAATTTCCTCCGCTAACACTGCCTTAACAATTAATCCCCCATCTCCGGGTTGAATCAAAGTTTTACAGGCTAAAACTGTGCATATTCATATTTTTGAGGACTTGCCAGGGTATGACTGGTCTACGGGAGCCGGCCTGTACCAGTAAAGTTTAAAACGGTCACCAGAAAGTGACGAGAGGAGAAAAAAAAAGCGGTGAAGAAAACATCTTTGAACCACAGCCATCTAGAAATGCGCCAAGTACAGTACACACCACCGATGTTATCTGAGAAATCACATTCATCCAATGCAATTTCGCAGAGTGTTCTGCCAAATCAGGTTGACACGGAAAATGTCAAAGAATTGTAACTACTAGGAGAGTCTTCACTTTGCCCTTTGTGGGGGTTTTTTTCCATGTGAGGCCGCTCCATTACTAACACCTCCCCAATTCCACCACCCCCCTACAGCACCACCACCTCCGCCTTCATCCCTTCTCCTCTCTTAAACCTGTCACTGCCATCAGGATTGCATTTCTATTCCAGTCACGTTGATCACACCGTTAGTGATTCTGGATGACAATTACTCACACAGAGCAGAGACATATTCAAGGCAGCGCTACCTCTGAAAGAGAGAAGGCACTTAAAATACCTGAGCCCATGTGAAGGGAAGAAAAAAAAGCCTCGCATATCGGCTATTTGTGTTTTGATTTTTGCATTTAAATAGCAATGGAAGGAATATGCAAAAACACGAGGAAAAAATAGACTAAGGGAACGTTCACTTTACACTTAAGAGGCAGCCCCACGTTAAAACACACCGTGCTTTCTGTAATCTTCATTTCCATAATCCAAAATCACAGGTGGCTGTAATTTGGTTATTAAAAGACGACGGTGCGCGCTCAGTGTAGTGTAATGCTATGGCAGTGAAGAGGAGACATACAGTATGCGATCCCTGAGTGCAATGAAGATAATGAGGAGGCTTTTTAACCAGGCAACCTGATGAGCCCCACGCCTGCAGAGAAAAGCTTGAAACCATGCCCAACTTCTCAGCTTCCCAAGAGGCTTTTCAAAATTCAATAAATAACATCTGTAGGCGATGTTGGGTGCAGACCTAGCAGAGTGCGTCATAACAGAGAGCTGGCTGAACAAAGAAACCATGACGACTGCCAGGTTTCCATAGCAACTGCTGCAAGGCCTGGAGAGTATAATAGCACATCAATCACTGTCCAAAAAGAACTTCATTATCAGCAAAAATAAACCTTTAGGATCTTTTTAGTGTGCAATTGCTGGTCAACTCACCTCAAAGCCCAGCTCTTTGGCAAACGTGGCCGCCTCCTGGAAAAGATAAGACACAGACAAATGAGCAGTTAATTACAGAGTCACAAACAGAGCACAGTGTCGCACACCAGACGTGAAGTAAAGACATCTCGCTTCCCTCCGCTCCTCGCATGTCTGGCCATTTTCACTTGAGAATAAGTAACCTGAGTTAGTGTTGTTCTGCCAACTCCTGATTTAATAGGCGTGCAGCCCACCCATTTAAACTACAGCCTGACATCATCTCATCTTACCAGAGCAGCGTGAGATAACACCCCATCAGCCTCCAGCCTTGAAACCATCACTGAAACCATGAATATGTGCTAGTGTGTGGGAATCCCCAACACTGCAGGCATTCAGCGCCCACTTTATGTTGCTTTAGTCTCCTAACAGGTGCACTTAAACGTTTATGCAGGCTGTAGCGAGTTAATCGCGAAAACCGCTCACTGACGCCGTTTCATAGTTTAATGTAGTCTCCCAGTGGTCGCAGGTACAAGCTGGTGTTAGTAAAAAAAAATCTAAAAATAATACACTTATAGCATTACAGGGCTCACAGAAACATTTAAAGTTTACTTCTATAACAAAGTATATTTAACAGCTAAATACACTGTAAAAAAAACATTTTAATGCATTCTCTGTAAAATTACAAATCTAAAAATATATTTAAATTTAATACATAAAACAATTAAAACCAATGGAAAAATATATACGGGAACAACTTCAAAGTAAAACCTTTTAAGTATCTAAATAATGTTTTATATTATATAAAAGAGATAAATCACCAACTGAATGCCAAATGAACCATATCTGAAATGGGCATCGGCTGGAAAATGAAAATATACATTAAAAAAACCCAAAAAAATTAACCAATAAATGATGCATTTAAATACACTCAGAAAAGCAGTACTAACTACTGCTATAATTGATTCGTCATATTGTGCAGTCGTTAATGTAAAAAAACAATGAAGCTGTCTTCCAAGAACATGAACATTATCTGCAGTGTGGTAAGCTGTGATGTACAACATGTGAGTAATAAATAGGCCGTGTTACGATCCTCTAACTGATGACAGAAGCCGTTGCCTGTCAGCTCCGAACGATGTCACAAATTGTGACAGACAACCTCCTGCACTAAATTCACTTCTGACCCCAGACAGGATAATAAGTTGATGCTATGATTCTAAATAATCCAATTATCTGCAGGAGGAGGGTGTGTATGGGAGGGGGTGTGGTGTTTGTGTGACCTTGGGGAGAGGTTGACAACCTGGTCCTCAAACAGAAGGGGAGGAGATGACATGGAACAATAAGGTTACTGGTCCCTGGAGGAAAGCCTCATGGCTCCCTGGCTTGGATCAACATCACAGCACCAGCAATATGTCAATTCATCACCCCACCCTGCGCCCCTCACACACACAGGCTAGACAATTAGCTGCTGTAGTCGAGAAGCAGTTCTGTAATCAGCAGAAGGTAGTGTTCTCTTTTAACCTCTCTTTGCCTTTTCAATCTATCGAGGGCTTGGGTCTCACATTTATTTTCCTTTATTTACAACCACATATTGACTTTTCTCCTCAGGAACGCTCCATCACCAACTAGCACGAGGCAACGCGCAGGGACAAGAGCAGCCTGGAAAAATGTCTTGTCAAAACAGCAATATTTCATATCAAAGCATTTAAGAGACACACGAGTGAAGGCTGGAATAACTATAGTGCTGCCGAGCAGTGCATGGCTCTGCCTCTCTCTCTCTCTAGTTAGCAGCTATAATATTTGTGAGAAAAGCCTATCGAGAGAGTGTGGGTGTAAGAAGAACAGATAATTGAAGCAATGTCTATGAGCCACATGTGTACAGTGTAATCCCTTTTAGGAATTTATTAATTTCTAGTTGTTATGAATGCCAGCTTCAAAAATATGTTGCGCTGTAAAGCTCGGCTAAAACTAATATACTGCTATGATAAATATTGCATGGCGGTAAATATGCAATTACCGAGACTACCCATACAGCCAATAAAACTGGAGCGATGGGCAATTAAAGCCACTGTTCCTTAAGGAGCTTATAGCGTTAATATTCAAAAATCTTATGTTTCAGGCTGCGCGTGTTGACATGTGCTGTTTTGGGATGTTGTGGTAGACGGTTTTTAAAATGACGGCCCATGTGCTTCTACAGCTGTTGCAGCAATGACAAGTGCTTGGAGTGACATCTGGGCGAAATCCTCTCGTGCTCGAAAGAAAGGAGGGGGAAAAGAAAAGGCATCTCGTTTGTTCGGAGATTGCTGTGATTGCACGCTCGCCTTTCATGATCTCCTTCGAGTCCGATTCCAAAAAAGAGAGACAGAGAGAGAGGACTCTTGCAGATCTCAGGGCTTGCATGTTCTCCTCCTTCTCCTCTTCGGGCAAACAAGGTAAAAGATAACAAAGCAGGCAGAGTGCATGAGCCCTCTGCAGCCATAGTTAGTATAAAGCTATCAGAATGTGTGAGATGTTGCTGCTGTCAGAGGCTTAAACAGTCAAAGGGATATTTTTAGAGAGCTTAAGCTAATAATCCAGAGCCCCGTCGGGGGGGTGGCGGGAGTCTACAATTTCTTTGCCAAGCAAAATGAAAGAGGAAATACACACTTCATGCAAAGGGCAGTTTTCAAAGTTTAACACTTTGTTTTTTATGACACTGTAAGTGACAGGAGCCTAGCGGGCCTTAAACAGTCAGAGCAGAAGCTGTATGTTGCATATTTTCTGTGAAGTTATTTATATCGTATAGACATTTTTCCCCCTCCCTCCTTTTAATGAAGTTAAACTGCTGATTTTGCATTCAATCTGAGAAACCTGCAGTCAACTGCAATTTCTTTTGTCGCCTGGGGGAAGTGAACAAGCTATGAACATATTGTTAGCAAAAAAGTAAGTTATTTACATAGCCCATAGACAGAGGACAATTTCCAGTATTTGGAATCATATATCGGCCACAAGAATGTAATCCTCTGCTTTTAGCTCAGTTTTGGCCTCTACCAGCTTATTGTAGAAATGTCTGGCTCTTGGGATGCTACATTAATTTAATGAAATAGTTGCTGTAAATAGGCTCTGGTGTTATTTTTTTCAGTTGTGGAGCAACGTGTAAAACGTGTAGGTTTGGGTAGATGGTTGGGGAACAAAGATAATAAGTGAAAAAAAAGTGCTGAAGGAAACTGCAAAGTTGAATAATAATTTTCCATTTGTTCACCATTATGAATGAAACCTAAGACTTTATTCTTTCTTTATTCCGTTAGAGTTTCCTGATCAATTTTACCTTTTAGGGTAAAAAAAGAGGCCTAGACAAGCTTTCAGAATCACCACAGTCATCTTTGTTTCTCTGAATAGAACAAAAAAAACTTTTATAAGTGTATTTTTTTTTTTTTTTTTGAAGATTTCTATTTATTTAAAGTTCCTTTTAGTAATGTACACGTCAATAAAAAACCTGGGGGCAAAACAAATTCCACTCTGTAATTTCCCTCCTCCAGTTTATGGATCAAATATGGAATTAATCACGTTTTCTGTATTTGTGTGCGAATGTAACTGATACATATTTCTCTTTTTCTACTCAGTCCATATCTTAATATAAATGTTGTATACAGTATGGTTTATGATGATCCTGATGAAGGCCAAGTTTGTTCACTCACCAAACACTTTATCATGCACACCTTAACAATACCGCATCAATTTTTCAGATGAACTGGTGCTAAAAAGATGCTCTGAGATTTTGGTCATTATTGACATGGTAGCAACACACAGTTGCTGCAGATCCACGATGCCAATCTCTTATTTCACCACAACCAAGAGGTGCTCTATTAGATTGATATCCAGTGAATGTGGAGGCCACTTGAGTATAAAGAACTTATCATCTTCAAGAAATCAGTTTGAGATGATCTGAGCTTTGTGACATGGAAGCAGCCATCAGTAGGTGAATACACTGTGTTCATACAGATGGACATGGTCAGCAACATACTCTTTAAACTGTGCCTACTTTGTACCAATGGGTTCTAACTGAGCCAAGTAAACATCCCCTACATCTTTACACCACCATCTACCTAAACTGTTGATACAAGCCATCCTTTAATGTTGTTTATACCAATTTCTGACCCTACCAACTCAAACTGGGGCTTGTCAGACCAAGCAATGTTACTATTTGCAAATAATTCCCTGTTCCCAGCAAATACGAGATAAACCCATCGTAGTCTTCTGCTGCTTTAGCCCATCAGCTTCAAGGATTGACATGAGATGCTCAGAGATGCTCTTCTGCATGCCCTGGCTGTAACAAGTATTTGCTTGAGTTGCTTTTGCCTTCTTATCAGCTCACTGCGTGTGTGGATATTTTTCTTTGATCATCATAAAGACATTTTCACCCAAAGAACTTTTGCTCCCTGGATATTTTCTCTTTTTCAGATGATTCTCTTTAAGAATGGATGTGTGGAAAAATTGATTTGCATTAACCAGCAGTTGTAACTAATAAACTGGCAGTTAAGCGTGTATACTACAGGTGTTGCTAGACCTCATAATGAATTTGATTCCAAAAGATTGGACAATTTGGAACCGGTTCTCAATTCCTATCCTATCCAAATCATTTAATGCATTGCCAGTTAAAGTACCACTACATATAAGGACACCCAAGAGAAAAGAAATTAATAAAACTGTCTGAGTCGTTAGCTTCCAGGATAAAATATTCCCAGTAGAAAAAAAAACACCAAACAAAAAGCAAGTAGTGAGGTTTTTTTCTCCTCTGTGTAACAAGTTGTCGAGCATATGTCACAGCAGGAGTGCGTCAGGGAAAAAAAAATCCAATTTCAGTGTTTTAAAGAATCTAAATCAAAGAGCAAACCTCAGTGCTAAGGTTAATAAAAGTTGATAAGCTGAAAAGCGAACTCCCCCAGGCTACTCAGAAAATAAGCATTTATTTGACCGTTAGCCCAAGCGATGCAGAGGCAGAAATTGAATTGTATTTGACGTTGTGGTTTTTTATTCCTGGGTGCAGCCCTGACAAGTTTTTCACACCAAAACCTCTGTTTTCTTCTTCCTCTATATAGCGGCTCATTTCAAATACCTTAAGGTTTTAAGGAACCATAAAGAAGACAACAGTTTTCTATATGTAGAAATGATCACGCCTGTAATGATATTTGGAAATGACTGATCTTTAGAAACCATTTAAAATAAAGTGAGCATGACTGGGTTATAACACGTCAAATAATTCAGCCACTTATCACTACTCACAGATATAAGTATATGTATATAACAATGGCATATGGCGTGTTTTTGTCATTCCCTACATGTCAGCGTAAGACATCACTCAGGCGAGTCAGACAGCTTTCATAAATGCCCAGTATAAACAACATCTGGCATTCAACTCAAGTGTTTCCAGTCAGATTACTACAGTATACATTACAGGGCAGTGGGTGGGCGGGTGGGGCGGGGGGGGTTGGAGACTGAATAACTAATCAAGACGATGACATCGGAGGGGAGCATCAGTGTCCTTGACGTGGCCTCGGGGTCACAAACATATCTCCTCCTGGATGTCAGGATGTCAGCCCTCAGCACGAGTCCAGGTGCTGCCGAACAGGAAGCTGCCACCTCAAAGATATGCGGGTGGATAACAACCACAGGTGATTATTAAAACGATCATGCAAGCTGATAGCAACTCACTCATGCTGGGTGGAAAGAAGGCAGCGCCCTGCTACTGTGCGGGACAGATTAGGATGAATAAATCACCTGTACCGAGCCCTCCTGAAGCTCCCAGGAGAATGCAGCAATTCTGCTCAAGCATGACATGCCACAAACATGGGGGTAAACACACGCAGGAACAACACACTCCAGAAAGCCTGGAGTCGCTTTTACTGCCTCTGGGAATTTACTCAACAGCAGCTGATGGTATTTCACTTCAAGTTTTACTGAGCCATTAAGTGGCATGTTTCATCTTCGCCTTGATATTTTCGTACATTCAAGTGCAATCGCTCAGATTTTAATCTGCAAGTCAGTGTATGTTTATAGACAAACTGACATCAACTGCTTTAATCAAATCCACAGAAGAGCTTTCTCAAACTCTGAAATGTGTTTGAGTCACGCCTCATTTCTTTATGTTTTGCTAGCAAAATTGGAAATAGTTAGAGTGATTCATTGAAACATGTAGAAACATCATGGAAAGACACTATAAGAGGCAATATTCAGTCAATATTTGGTAAGACCACATTTACTCTTCAGCACAGCCTGAACTCTCTTAGGCAAGCTTTCTGGTCAATTATTTTAAGTAACCTTAAGGAATAGTTCTCCAGGCTTCCAGAAGGACATTCAAAGCTCTTCTTTGGATGTTGGCTTCCTTTTGTTCCGTTCTCTGTCAAAATGATCCCAC
This sequence comes from Maylandia zebra, assembly GCF_041146795.1. Classification (NCBI taxonomy): domain Eukaryota; kingdom Metazoa; phylum Chordata; class Actinopteri; order Cichliformes; family Cichlidae; genus Maylandia; species Maylandia zebra. The sequence continues at coordinate 19,095,341 of NC_135174.1, read as the reverse complement.
GCTGCTTCAATAATGTTGAAGTCTGGGCCTGGGGAGGTCGGGAATGAAGCCATTTCCAAAATATATATTTTTTACGGTGGATCAAAATTAGACGGTACTTTTCTGCATTCCTAATTTCATCAGTTTTGACAAGATCTCCAACACCGCTGCATGAACTGCAGCACAAAACCATGACTGAACCTCCACCGTGCTTTACAGATGGCTGTACACATTCACTGTTGTACGTCTCTCCTGACCTCAAACTATCATTTTGGAAATCATCACTCCTTCAGACTTGTTACCACTAAACTATAACTATAACTATAACTATAACTATATAACTATAACTCAACCCTTCCTTAAGAATGGCTTCTTGACAGCCACCCTTCCACTGAGACCACTTCTGATGACATTTTAGTGAACAGTAGATGGATTAACTGAACTTTGATGGAGATTTTGTTTATCTGCTGTAGTACAGGTATATAGTATAGTTGTCCAGTTTCCTAAAACTTTTAAAGATATGCTCCTCACCATGACGAGATATGCCAAGTTTTCCGCTAACAGCTCTTTGGGAATCACCTTGTTGGTGTAAAAATGCTATTTTATGCCTGTTAAATGTTATATTTAGCTTTTCTCATAACTTCGACTAAAGAAATGGGAACAACTCGTGTATTTTTGCTACAGCCTGCTTGTAACAAGGTCCCTAAAATTTTAAAAGTGGTGCTCCCATTGAGTTAGGTGCCTTTTTATGCTCATAGAACCAAAAAAAAAAACATTCCACTGAAAACATTTAGCTACAAGGACTGAAATGAAAAGGAGTGAAAAAGTAGCCAATGTCCACATAAAAACTTTGAACTTCAGAAAACCTTGGCAATTATTGCTCAAGACCTCTTAAAATTTACAAGATAGTCTGTCTCTTTGGAAGGGAAACTCTAATAAAGATGCTAGGTTATAAAATTCCTACACTGTACATGTCATGCCATTGTGCTTTGGGTGTATCTAAAGAGAATGTTTCTCATTGTGTAAATATTGCTCAGTGATGGTAAAAAAAAAAAAGTTATCAGAAAGAAATGCTATAGACCAGACCCTCCAAGTCTTAAACAATGGATGGACATTGTGGGGGAAAGGATGATTTTCTCCCTAAAGTATAGGAGAGACACCTTTATCGCCTGTATGTCAACCTTGGGACAAAATTCTGAGAATATCATTTGTAACGATGTTTGCAGTATCCCACCTGTTTGTGTTCTTCTAGAAAAATAACAACTTTTCATTTAGCACGTATATATATATATATATATATATATATATATATATATATATATATACACACACACATACATATATATATATGGCTTAACACTTGCACATTATTTCATCACCTAAAACTGTTTTCTATTATCTTTGTTTTTTATTTATACATATCTTGAAGGACAGTTATTAAAAAACATGACTCACAGAAACACCTGTCAAAACTGATTTTTTTTTAAAAAACCAACCTTTTTCCCATCTGCTGTCTACAAGATTATCTATGGTATGAAGACAGCTAAGTCTCAAATAAACATATGCACCACAGAGCTTATGCTTTTTTTATTGACAAATTTGGCCAAACTGACAAAGACTAGATTTGATTTTTTCCAAGTGTAGCTGATTTTTTACTCCTTGTTTTACTCTACACTGGTGTAATACATATTTTTCTAAAAAAAATATTGTGAAATATGTCTCTCAACAGGTTATGTTGTTTTCTGAGATTTTGCTGGTGTACCCATCAACATAGGTTGGAGTCGGGCAACCGTGCTTAGAAATTTGACTTCTTTTTCTTTCTGGTTTTTGGAAATTAAGCTGACAAAGTTCTGCTAAAGAACAATACAGGGTAAAATTATCATCACTGGTGGCACGATAATAAGCCAATTTATCTGACATTTCTTACGAATAAAATAGCCTGAATAAAGGAAATAACCAAAAATCATTGAGCTGAGGTTTTTTTTTTTTTAAATCTAAAAGCAAGTGCACAGTTAGACTGAAGCTTTCATGTGTCCAATTTCAGCAGTGCCCTCGCCTGTCAGTGCATTATACACCTCTAGCAACAGCATCTGCTCCCATCTTTCTTGGTCTACCTACAAGGGCAGGAGAGCGGTAGTAAGCCTATGGGGATGGAAACAGCACCTACAGCACAGGTCCAAAGGTTAAACAATCAGAAACATGTGCACTACATAAATATCTTCTCTGATAGCAATCACAGCAGGGAAAGCAGGGTTTGCATAAGGAGCTCCGAACATAGGATGTAACCTTAGATAGAGCAGGAGGGACCAGATGGGCATTCAGTGCATCTGCTGGGGCTAATGGAAGCAGTGGCAGCAGCAGTGGTAGCTTTGTGCTGGGGGGAGTTAGTTATCAGCCTGATGGCCTTATCAGCACTGAGGGCCTCTATCACACATCTCACCTCTGGACTCAAACAAGGGGTCAGTACACAACGTCAGACTACCAGAAACCAGTTATCTCTCGAGGAAGCGGATGAAGAAAAAACAGTGGATGAAGTGTTTTAGCTCAGAAAGAGCAGCTATTAAACAACTTCTTTGGTCCTTGTGAGTCTCAAAGAACTCAAATTACAGCACGATTTTTTTTCTGTCCTCTTTTTGTTTTTTTTTCTCTTTGCTGGACCATAGGTTGTCTTGATACTGATCTCTCTGCCTCCTCTAGCTTTCTCTAGCGAATTATTCCAGATGTTTTGGATCTGTATCTTTTTGCTCCATAATCTTTAGTGTGTTTTGCTGTCTTGCTCTCTCCTCTGCATTCATGTATATCCTATATTAGTGTTGCCTCGTATTTTTTCTTTGTCCTTGCAGGCCTCTATACTGGGGAAGATGCTGTTTTTCTTTGGTTCTTTGGTTGCTTCTCTGATAATGCTAAAACTCATAGATCACCATATTCTTCTACATCTGTCCATACTTCTGGTATGCTCATCACTGGTCCCTGCTGTAAATTTAATATGGTGCTCTAAACTTTACATATTTCTACACTAACTTTGTAATACTGTGCTATGTAAAAAAAAAAATATATATATCTTTTAAATAAATAAAGATTCATCTCCGTGCTTACAACGATCTTGGCTCAATAGATATGATGTCTCTTTGACTCTAAAGGTGAGCCAGCAAATTAAATCAGCACCTCCATTCTTGCCTTTATAATGTGAAATCTGCTAACCCAACTCGCTTTTGTCTTCCTAAGTGAAGTTTTTCTTTTGCTCCAGTAACTTTTATTGGTGTACGTTTGTTTGCTCAAGGTCCACTTGATTGAATTTTTCAGGACTTGCAATTTCCACACTTAGAGGATTACCATTTCATACGCATATAAAAGCAACCGAATTTCAATCTTGATTCCTGTTCTTTGGGGCACCTTTTTCAGGGTCAATACATCAATTTATCTTACAATTTAAGTGATAGAAATAATATGCTTGGGCAAAACTGCGAGTTAGGAATTGTTTAGCATTCGTGGAGTTTAAGTTCCCTCTAATTAAATACCTGCTGCCGAAGGCCTTGAAAGCCTATTCTTTTAATCAGTGACGTGATTCTACATGAAGACATAATAATGCTGTTCATTTCATGAGATATTAAGGTATTTGTGCTTTACCTTCGTGCCTCTGCTTTATTATTCCAACTTAAAACAGAATGTGTGTGAGATTTCTTTTTTATGTGGCAAGAATGTAACAACCTAAGAATCTGATGAAAACACACTTGCGTATTTCTTGGAAATATGACTTGGTTGCCTACTGATTTCTACTGAATAGATTTTTCTTTGACTTTCTTTATTGTTTACATCTGCTTTATTAAAAAAACGGAACTTGTGCAAAATGTAAATACAAACCTTACATTTAAGTGACAGCAATACAAAGATAACACCAAATGATTTTACTATTTCTTCTTTTCATAATTCAGAAGAGAAGGAAGTTTAGTTTAACACCTGAACCGTCTCGCTCGTCTCACCCCAACTGAGCCTGGTTCTGCCAGAGGTTTCTTCCTCTTAAAGGTGAGTTTTTCCTTCCCACTGTTGCCAAGTCCTTAATCATAGGGGATAATCTGATTGTTGGGGTTTTCTCTGTATTATTGCAGGGGCTTTACCTAACAATATAAAGTGCCTTGAGGTCACTGACTGGCACTACATTAATAAAACTGCAAAATTACCTAAGATGTCATTTAGACTTGTCTTGACTAACTGGACCTGGTCCTGAGAGTCTTCAGTGACAAGAAATTATACCTGAAATCTGCTATGATAGACCTGACGCTTGACTTGGACTAAATCTGTCTTGGTACTAATTCTCAGTAAGGTTCTGCAATCAACTGGTGCAGCATAAACTTGAGGCTTGATTTGGACTTTTGTCTTGCTGAAATAACCAAAGATGTCATCTGAATGGTTACAAATGTTGCTCAAAAACCTCAAAACCTACTTCTTGGTCCCTGCTAACTGCTTTTATGTTGGAAATTTGCTATCATGTTTGTGCAACCCAGTATGGTTATCCTGGTGTTTTTCCTCTTGCATATTTCATAGTTTTGCCGCTGTCTTATTCTGTGGAAATTTCACTTCAAATAATGACCTTTGAATGGTGGTTATGTTGAATGGTGATTTTTCTGTCTGGATAAATGACTTTTTGTTGAAATGTGTTTTAGGAAAAACTTTTGATGAGGCTGAGACCAACTTCCTTTCAGTCCATCAATTTTTCGCAGCTTATTATCCAGTAAATTCAACAGACATTTGGTTGCAGGCGGTGCAGACAAAGGTCAAGAAAGCAAACAGCTTTTTTTCCCCCTGCAGTGAGCTGTTGAGAACAGTGACCATACCCTCCTGTGTATAATAAACATGCGAGCATTTGGCCTGCTCTATTTACCTCCTAATGAGAAACAAAGATCTGCTCTTGAGGGACTTGCATGCCTCAGACAATGAAAAACCCAGGGAGGAAAAAAACCTCTCAAAATAATTCAAACCATTTGTGCGCACAGGGGACATGAGATCTTTGAATAAACTGGCCATAGAAAAACTGAGACGATATTCAATATGGTATCTGTCAATGTGGCCATATTCCAGATCAAAATCTGCACGGCAGGTACGGCCCCCTTCAACAATAAGGCTACATGTATGCACAGATCCCATGCGATACGTGTTGCAGGGAAAGCAAATGAACCACATGGCTCATCTAGAAGGAAATACTTTGCACGTTGCATGACGACTGTAAATTAGAGAAAACAATCCTTTCATTCACTTCAAGTGGAAACAAATGGACGCTTTCGTTTCTAAAATAAGCTCACAGGTTCATTGTCCATGGAACAACTAATTAATTTGGTAGTACGGGTGAGTAGATTACGCTTGTTGATTCTGCCTTTGTCAGTTTCTTATCCAGAGAATAGGGGAGTCCTCCAAACGACACTGGAAACCATGACAGTATAGTCTGGACTGTCGGAATACAATCATGAGTAGACAAAGGCAAGTCCTCCCGCCAACTCTGTGTGGATAAGAGGATTGGAGATGGCGGGGGGGGGGGGCGCGAAGCAACCAGCCAAACTCCAAGCAGCAGTGATATGGGAGGAGGACGGGCATCGGGATTGTAAGGGCATCTGGGAAGCCCGCCGGTGTTCGAAGTTCTGTGAGTCGCTCTATAGCAACAAGCTGATATCCTGCACTCTCTCCTGCTGCGACAGAAATATACTCACCTCAGCACTAGCAGTACGTGGGCACTATTGATCTGCTCCCAGCGCAATATCTCCTCTTACATCCATAATTATTCTCCTTCAGAGAACTCCAATGTGTGCCCTGGCTGCACGACTGGCTGGCTGGCGGGCTTTCTATCTGCCCCCTTGTTAAAGATGCTCTATGGTCTCACATTTCACATTGCACTGCCAACGACCCCCCTCTTAACCCCGGCATTTTCAAATATTTCATGGTTCAGTCCCAGGGTTGGGGAAGGCGGCTACGGCACGGCACAATTACAGTGGTTAGTCGGACTCCTCTGGTGGAGCCATGCTGGCTCCTAAAGTACCATGACTCGCAAACAGACAGCCAGGAAAAACAGAGGAATGTCAGTGAGACCATTCTTCTTCTTCTTCTCCTGCGCCGAATGGCTCTCTCTGCCTGCGCACACACAGGACGACTGATGGCTTAACAGCAGCAACACTTTCTGTGATTGAGTAAAGTAGTTCCCAACCTCTTCGTCTTACAAATGAAAAGTTAGTTCGCAAACAGTAAAAGACACCTTTGCTCTTGGTTTTCAACTTCACCCTCAGTGCATAAATATTTGTGAACAACTGACATTAGCGATTCATTCTGCTCACGTTGCAATCAAATGGGTTAGAAATGTTTTTATATCTAACGGATAAACATCTGAAATGCTCATCAGTTCATTTTTTCGTGCTTTCATGCTGTTGAACTGGATGACTGTATTCAGGCAGATTGCCTAATGATGATCTAATCCAGAGGTTCCTGGTGTAAAGTTGGCTATACACCTCATGCACGCCTTTGCTGCAGTGTTTGTTATACCACTGAGATTTAAGCTCCAGTTATACTTTTGGCATTTACTTTCGGGCTATTCCATTCAGTTTCTTTTAACTTCCTTTTTTCCCCCTTTTTATTTCGTTCCGTTTATTCCAGAGGACGGTGGATCAATATGATGTAAAATTCCAAAAAAATAGAGCCATGCTTGAATTATTTATGTAGTTAGAGACACTTTTACAGAGGTGGAAGTCAACTTTGCAGTTTTTAACAATCTACATTATAAGATGCAGATAGAGATTTTAGGGTCTGATTACAAATGCCTAACCTTTAAGCCTGTGCACTTGGTCAAGGTTATTATCAGTTTGTTGCATGTAACAGGGAGTTTTGTCATGAGCCCTGGTTTTGTGTTACAGTCTTGTTTAGTGAGCTTTTTCTAAATCTTTAATTTTTGTTATAGGTCAGTGTTAGTTTCAGGAGTGTTTTTCCCTCAGTGTTTCCCGTCTTGAAAACATCATTTGGTCCTCCTGTTTCAGCTCTCTTATGTTAAGTTAATTTATGTTTCTGCATTTTTCCAATTAGTTTTGGTTCTTAGTTCCTGTTTTATTTTGACAGTTTCTTGTCGCAAGTGTCTTGTTTCTAGTTTTACTTCCCCCATCTGCTTGACTGGCTTTGATTATTGTCACCTGTGTCGCGTTACGCTACTGTGTCCACATCTCCTAATTGCGCTCATGTGTATAAATAGTGCTGTCTTCCCTGCTGTCTCATCTTCTTTTAACCTCACTCCTTCTACTTATTCTCTTATTTTGGACTTTTCATCATCTGACATATAATATCAACTTTTATTCAGTCAGTCTCTTGTCTCTACATTTGGGTCCTTATCTAGCAATTCATGACATTTCTAAAAAATGAAACATATCCACACACTTTTACATCTGGAGACTATCCCAGAGGACGAGAGACAGGTTACACCCTGGACTCCAGAGAACACAAAGATTCTCCATTTTTGATGACATCCACAGCGATAATTGATCGAAAATCACCAGTTAACCTAACATGCATGTCTTTGGATGAGTATTATTTATCCTTTTGCTGTAAAACTAATTCGTGTGGGGATATGTGCCCTCTCAAGGCCATCAGTAGTTTAATCTGACAGAAAAAAGTTTGTGACGATGGCCTCAGAATGAGAATGTCAAATTTCACCCAATTTAACAACAAAAATGAACACATACTTTAAAAAAATAAATACATTTCAGCTTCCACAAAGAAATAAATCTTTTTTTATAAATATTTTTTTTACTTTGTCATTTTTCTTTTTTTTTTTCTCCAATAGCTGGATATTGCACAAAATAAATGATTTTTGAACAGTGGAAGCTTAAACTTTAAAATAAATAAAACCTCTCAAAATATGTGAAAAGATTTTTTTTCATCCATATCTGAAGCTACATTCGATATGAAAAAAAGTCAAGGATGTAGGTAGCTCATGCACGAAGCACACATCTGGCTCCATAAGCAAAATACTGTGGCTGTAATTTCATGACTGAACTTCCAATAGTTCCAAAATTTGGTATGTGAGATATATATATATATATATATATATATATATATATATATATATATATATATATATATGTATATATATTAAACAAAAGATCTACTTTAATCCGCTGTCAGTGTGAAATGAACATCTAGCATTTATGTAACCTGATGAAACATGAGACTCAGGAGGAAATGACTGATGCAATTAAAGCAAAGTACACACGACAATTAAGGAAATTCAACAGTGCCAACATATTACATATTTTTTTTTAAATCCAAGAATGTTTAATGTGATTTCTTATCCCCAGCTGCATGTAATAGTGATTATATTAGTGAGAGAAGAAGAAGAAAAAGAAAACAATTGATTTCAATTGTCTTGGGTCTTGGGGAGGGCGGATGTATGAGGTAGTATTCAGGAAAAGAAAAAGAGAAAAGAAATAAGTAAAAAGAGCAAAAATAAAAGCAAGGCAGCCTTTGCATTTAGCCAATCATCACAGCTAATGCGGCTATGACTCATCATACAACTCACTGACTGTACGTCACACTGAGGGTCAATGTACTCTGGCGCTGAACGAAAGGCATGTGACTCATCACAGAAATAGCACATTAAATTAAAATTCAGTTGTGAAAGACACAAAGGAGAGCGGCAGCTAATACTTCATGTCTTTTCCTCCAATGACACATTGTGATTGTTCCGCTTCGCCGGCTTTAGAGATGGTTCTGTGTTCATCCTCCCAGTTGGCCTGTGGGGCCTTGTGAATAAACACATAGAGGTTAATGTCTCATGTTCTCCCCCCACCACCACCACCCTCGTTCTCTGCAGACAGCTCTGACAGGAGAGGAGAGAGAGAAGAGCCTAAAAGGAAAGCTGTTTCAGTAACACGCTAATCTGACTCTCGCATCTCTTTGTTTTAGGCAGTAGACGGCATATTTTCCCCAAGCTACCGTTGAGAAGCACATCTCGAGTCTGCTGTGGGTGAGCTGTCAAGGGGAAACTCTTTTTCCTATTCTTTTTTTTCTTTTTCCTCTTTTTTTGTGCAAAAAAAAACACCCATCAATACCCTAAGGGCCCTTTAGTGAACTTGCCATCACCTACACATACTGACAGCAGAGAGCACGTACTTCCACAGTCCCGCATACGTCACTGAGGTGATAAACAGCCACGGGTCTCACCACAGAGATAAGGCTTCCAAGCAGTCTATCAAACAAACAAAGCCAGATGACGAATCTAGAGAGATGTTAAGAAATGACGCCGTATTGCCCATGTATCTCCTCTGCCACCCTTTTTTTTCCATTCACACATTGACAGACAGACACACACACACACACACACTCACTATATATATATATATATATATATATATATATATATATATATATATATATATATATATATATATACACACACACACACATACACACTTGTACATCTACTTTAGTCTGTCCTGGAAAAATCATTAGAGATCCCCCCTTCCACCCCATGCACACACAAATACGCACAATGCATGTAGATGGAGAAAAATAGGGCTGAGAGCCAAAAGACCTGAGGGGCTTTTCATGACAATAACCTTCTGTGGAGTTGCTTGTATCCCTCCACCTATAGATCACTGAGAGGTGCTGAAGGATGGATGGGAAAATAAGCAAGATAACCATACAAAATATTAGGCGAGGAACATTCGCACAAAGTACAGAGGAGGAAGAAATCCGTGTCATTTTGCTCTCATGGCCTGGAGAGATGGCAGGCTAAATGCTCTTTTAAAACAGCTTGAACATTGAAATGATGATGGCTCCTTTTGCCTCGGCGAAGCACATTAATACATAGCCGAACGCCATTTCCACTTTTGTTAAATGGCTCACCTATTGAGTATTCAATTACAATGGCTGTCTCTCGTTTGGAAGACGGGGCTGGGACCCATATAAATAAGCTCCCTCTGAGTGTGGAGGTGCAGAATGCATTGGACAGCAATGGAAAGCATGCAGAGCTCCTGTATGGGGGTGGTATATAATGTTAATGGCTGAGAAGTGAGGAGGTTGTTCGGTACTGGCTGTGGGGCAAAAAACTAAGCACATCATCTGCAGCACTGTTTTATTAAGGAAGCGCATTTTTAAAACATTCTGACAGGGGAAAGAGAAGCCGAAGCACACGGACTGATCTAAATTGAGAAAGCTGTGAATCCTGGCTAAAAGAAATATCAGTCAGGGTGAATAATTCAGCCTTGATTAATCGTTCCATTTGTCTATGATATGCCTAAAATGCCACAATACAAATCCACCAGTAATGGTCCAGTCCTCCCTCCCCCCCCATTGTGTGGTTTATCTCTCATGCTCAAATAGCAAAAGCAAATTGTGGCTAATTTTATCGGCGAATCCACTGGCATGTGGTTTTTCCAGCGGTAATGATTCCCTCATTCGGGCCTAATTAACTGCGGCCATTAAATGGAGGGAAATGTAATGCCCTGGGTTCCATGTCAGGTAGTCAGAGGAGGACAGCACAGGAGGACTCAATTAGGCCGGTGCTGTTCCCAGGTTATCACACGACATGTTTGCCAATTAAGAGAAGTAGCGTCTGATGTCTATGCGCCTCTGCCGGCACCACCTCCGAGGTCCTGCCAACGCAGAAACCGCACTGCCCCCCTCCTCCTCCTCCTCCACCTCCCCTCAGCAGTGAAGGAACAGACACTACACTATGCCCCAAAAAGGCAGTAATTACAGGATGGATGGGAGACTGTTATATAAGCACGAGGCTGCCGATAGAGCAGGCAGGGCCTGCTGATGCCAGGTTTAAAACAAGTACCAGCAGGATCGAGTTATAGCAGAATTACCCAGGGTAGACTCAAACACAGACACATTTCAACATCAGAAGCTGGCAGGAGAGAAAAAACAAAACAAGAGAAGAAACAGAGGCTATTGACATGTTTTGAAGTCTGCCGTGTTGCAAAACTGTTTGGGAATTTAAAAATGATTAAACGTGAGTTGTGATCTGGCTGAAATAAGTTCCCAGTCGTGGAAAAATAAGGTGGCAATCAAAAACGATCTCGCTCAAATTTATTACATGTCATTTTCAAAACATGAGATCTTACAGCTGCTTTAAACATTTTTTTCCCCAAGTGAGACTAGCTCTGTATCGTGACTCAGTAAGTGTGGGAGAGGAAGGCAGAGACAAGCAGACACATTAGCCTTCCCTTATGGCACATTCTGCAAGGCTATAGGAGTCAGCCTGCATGATCCTGACTGTCACTGACTTGTTATGAAAGCATCGCGGGCTGAGGGTTATCCATCACATTGGGGGGTGGAAGCTGGGGCGAGAGGACGGCCGGGGGGGCTGGAAGGGGCAAGCGTGGGCGAGGCGGCTCTGTTGCCTGTCACTCACCATGCACCACTGCATGACCGGCAACCTTGTCTGGCTTGTGCACAATGGGAGGTCTGGGGCTCGACTGTATGAGCAGTCATTCCCCCCTCCCAGCAGCCAATACAGAGGTGAGGGGGTGGGGGAGCCAAAAGGAGTCAAAACACTCTGGACAGGCATTAGTCCTATACAGACCCTTGAAGATCTCACTGCTTGAGGCGGCTGAGCAGTTAATCAGCCCTCTGTTTCTTTTCACTGAAACTCTTATTTTGGTGTTCTTAGCCAGGTTCAATTTCAGAAAGCGAGCCCTGACAGAGTCTCCGAAAGATAATCTACTTCAACAAACATACATTGCAATTATCCGGAGTCATTAAATCGTAATGACTGGAGGTGTGAGCAAACTTCTTAAACAAACAGTTACAGTACCACCCACTAGAAAATACATAACGCTTGCAAAATGTACAGCACGGTTTAAGGAGACAGAATCGTTCCTCACAGCAATTAGGAAGCAAGAGAGAGAGAGAGAGGTGCATATGTAAAAGGGAGGTCTTATGTTGGGAATGGAAAAGAGGGGAAAAAAGCTGAAGTCAGCAATGGCAATAAATCCTCAAATGCTGAGCAGTTTCTTCCAGCTCTGCAGACCCCATCTCTAACCTGAAGACAGGGCTCTGTTTAGTAACTTTAGCAGTGGGGAGGCAAGTTCAGCCCAGTGAACATCCACTCCACTTCCCTCTGCTTTGCGCCTGCCCCCAAAGGTGCAGTTTGTCCTCAGAGTTAAGCTCGTCTGCTCTGTTAGAGGATACTTCCCAGCAGCAGCACACTCTGTGACCACAGCTTGACCTCAAATCACCTACTCGCTTCCACAAAGCGGAGAAAAATCGATAGATCAACTGGGATGGAATGGTGACGCAAGTGAGATGATTGATTAACGCGCTCGGTTTTATTCATCTCTTAATAGTGAGCGAGAAGTGAGACGTTAAATGGATACTGAGGAGAGCAATAAGTGGAATCAAAGGTCGGACACAGCCCTTTGATTTTACTTTAAACATGGCGACATATGAAGCACTCAGACAGGACGAACCCCCAGCGAGAGAAAACACAGAAGTGCGATAAACAGGTGTTATAGTTCATTGAATAACACTAAACTGTTTAAGCAGAAAAAAAGGCTTAAGTAAATAAATGATTGATATCTCCACACTTTCATATCTGAGTGTTTAAGAACATAGGTAGTTTATGTATAATATCTATATCAAGAGTATTATGCTTCAGTTTTTGTTCATTCAATGCTACTGTACTAAATCTGACACACGCTGTGGTGAGACAAAAAGGCTAAATGCGCAATGTTAGCGTGACTATGCATAAAGCGGAATGATTTCACATTTTATCGACTAAAAAACAAGAAATTGTTGCACAAGGTAAAATTATACATACAGGCTCAAATATATACCCCTACTAATATTTGGTTGAATCTTCCTTAGCAAACTGAACCTCAACCAGATGCTTTTGCTGACCCTCAACAAGCTTCTGGCTTAATTCTGGCTAGATATTTCACTGCTCAAGTTCCTCTAAATTGGTTGGTTTCTTGGTTTGGACCTAAGTTTTAAGCATAGTCCACAAATTTTCAATAGGGTTGAGGTCAAGGCGTGTGGAAGCCAATTCCAGATGGTTAATGTTAGCCTGCTTTATCCATTTCAGTTTGGGATCATTGTCCTTTTGGAAAATCTGATTGCCACCTAGCTGTTGATTTGAGGTCACATTGAAGGATTTGGAGGTAATCCAAGCTGTCATACATACTGTTACAATGGTGACCATATTAAACCTGGCTAAAGTGCCACCTTATGAGGTCAGCATTTATTCAGGTAACGTCTGTGAACCGAAATCTCAGGCTTCAGACTGCTCTACATACTCCCCATGTATGACGTCAAAGAGAAAAGGGACATCCTTACTATGGAAATCTCATTCAGGAGCAGCAGCTGTGCACTTGTAAACCTGCTGTTCACATCTCTTGTTTGCAAAGTGCAGCCAATCAAAAGAAAGGAAGAGGGAAAAGCAGCTAAATCAGCTTGTCTCAAAGCCAAATATAAGAATTTGTCAATTTCAATTGTAAAATTTGCAAAAACAAATATAATAAGCTGGAAATATCTGTCCTAAAGAGGCTTGAATGCACGTCTCGTTTCACTTACCGTCTCGTTGCCGAACAAGATGTCGACATAAGGCATAACCTTCATCAAGGGCTCTTTAAAGAATTGGCTGATGAATGGTGCCGAGAGGTTCATGCAAAAAATTTTGTTCTTATCGGAAGCGTGTCTTGCCACCTTGACGATCGACTCCGGGGACACAGTGAGGAAAAAACCCTGAAACAAGAGAAAATATTTACTACATTATAATTTCGTGGGTTTGACTGACATCAGCTAAATCAAACAAATTAATCTGTACAGTGCCTGCGCACAGGCAGAATTATCAGTGTTTTGACAACGGTACATAGGCCCAGAAATGACTGAACTGTAACGGGCTCCTGTGAACTGAAACACTTCCAACAGCTAATTTGTAGGTTTTGGATTCTGACGAGGTAGTTTTAGGGTGACATGGCTTGATAATCTTGAAATAACATAGCAGCCAAAGGGCAGGAAAAGGAAAAAAAGAAACTGCAGTGCTCAAACACTTATCTGAAATGGTTTCTTAGAACATAAGCGGAGCAACAAAGAAGAGGAAAAAGGACAGGAAAAAATCCATCCAGGACAAAGCCTGTGGCTGAGCTCCAAGGCTTGTACTGGAGGAAGCAACATGCACATATCCGATGATAGGGCGAACAAAAGTCTTGTCTGGACTCTCCTTACTTGGAAAGAAGAGAGGCAGGCCCACTCATTGTGTGAATGAATACAAATCAGGTAAGAAAACACCTTTGTGTTTCAGGTGGAAACCTGAAGCGAGACTCTCCTGCAAGCCACACAAAAACACTCCTCCTTTGATACTGATCTTCTTAACCTTGTTTTTCAGCAACAAGCTGCTCTGTAAAACCACTGTGTCACAATAGGGGCAAAGGGGAGAAGGAGGGGGGGGGGGGCAAGTTTCAGCTCATTGATACATTTAATCTTGCTGAAAAGCTTCCATTGTAGACTACAGTGCAGTTCTCATTAAAGCACTATGACATTTGCAGCAATAGAGGAGCGACCTCTATGAAAAAGAACAGGGTATAATACCAGTGAATAGAGGGAGACTGTGTAGTCAATCAAATGTACAAGGCATTACAATGCAGCCGTGCTGAGGTGAATTTTTTTTATTATGCATTCATGTGTCATTCTGCTCTCTGGCCAGACATTTTTGTTCCTCTGATGAGCTTGTACGTCCTGCGGGCGTTTTTCTCGGGGGAAAAAAGTCTTCAGGTTGAGGCTCAGGTCATCCTGTGGTTGCTGGGTCACAGTACCATCTGTCGAAGACTAAAAAGGTGTTTTCAATGGGTCCGCCGGCACAAAAAGAACTCACTCTGGGCTAATGGCCCATCACTGACCCTGACATTTTTCTTTTGCGGTGTGCCAATGTGTCAGAGGAAGGGGAGATTGTTTTCTGACACAAATGGTCTTTTTTGGTAGTTGAAAATAAACTGTCATGGTTACCGTAATGTTAACGCTGATCAAAGGCCCGTGGCTCGATCAAATATCCCGAGGGGTGGTGAACTTTAAAAGCCAGCTTCTCTAATCACACACTGGCTCTGTGTAATTTACTTCTAACCTCAGTACCACTGCCAGTGCTATTGCATTAAACTGCTCAGAAATGCAGCAGATTAAGTGATGTTTGAGTGGATTATAAGCTTGAAATACTAAAAAAAACAATTTATACTTATTAAACCTTCAAGTCCATTTTGGTGCTTTGGATAAACTTTAACCTCAATGCATTATGTTAATTGTCTAATTAGCACGATATGTTTATTAATATGTTATTAATGCTATACAGTTTTCCTAACAGACATCTGGTTAGGATGTTTCAGAGAAGAGATGTTTCATGGGCTATGAACAGCACCTCAGTATGTGAATGTAAACAAACACATAGGAGGAAGAATAGGTGACAGGGACACATCGAGATGATGACAGCCAGGAGGAGAAAGAAGCCTTCACTAAAGGGTGAAGGGTGACTACTGGTATGAACTTTGTTTAACTGGGTGTCTGCATAGCCATTTTTATTTCTGAGAAAAAGCTATTAGGAGGAGCGTGTCAGGCTACATTTCACTGTGTGTTATACTTGTATAACTATGCATGTGACAAATAATAAAGAACCTTGAACCTTGAACCTATTAGTATACTAGTCTGGTAAAAAGTGTAATGTTTATGTAAATTATTTATTACTTTGGGTAACAGTATATATCTTCAACTCCTCACTGCAGGCATGTCATGTGCCTGCCTGCTTCAAGTCCTCTACCATAATCCCTGTCCCCAAGAAACCTAGGATCACTGGACTAAATGACTACAGACCCGTGGCTCTGACATCTGTGGTCATGAAGTCATTTGAGCGCCTAGTTCTCTCCCATCTCAAGACCCTCACGGCCCCCCTCCTGGACCCCCTGCAGTTTGCATATAGAGCCAACAGGTCTGTAGACGACGCCATCAACATGGCCCTACACTTCATCCTGCAGCATCTGGACTCCCCAGGAACCTACGCCAGGATCCTGTTTGTGGACTTCAGCTCTGCCTTCAACACCATCCTTCCAGACCATCTCCGAGGCAAGCTTTCCCAGATGAATGTGCCTGATCCCATCTGCCGGTGGATCACTGACTTCCTGACGGACAGGAAGCAGCACGTGAGGCTGGGAAAGAATGTCTCGGACTCCCGGACCATCAGCACCGGCTCCCCTCAGGGCTGTGTTCTTTCTCCTCTGCTCTTCTCCCTGTACACCAACTGCTGCACCTCCACCCACCAGTCTGTCAAGCTAATCAAGTTCGCAGATGACACCACCGTCATTGGGCTCATCTCTGACGGGGATGAGTCTGCCTACAGGAGGGAGGTTGAACGTCTGGTGTCTTGGTGCAGCCACAACAACCTGGTGCTGAATGCCCAGAAGACAGTGGAGATTATTGTGGACTTCAGGAAGCACACAGCCCCACTCCCCCCCATCATCCTGACTGACACCCCCATCACCTCTGTGGACTCATTCCGCTTCCTGGGTACCACCATCACCCAAGACCTGAAGTGGGAGCCCACCATCACCTCCGTCATCAAGAAAGCCCAGCAGAGGATGTACTTCCTGAGGCAGCTGAAGAAATTCAACCTGCCAACACGGACGATGATGCAATTCTACACTGCAATCATCGAGTCCATCCTCACCTCCTCCATCACCGTGTGGTACGCTGGAGCCACTATCAGGGACAAACAGAGACTGCAGCGTGTTGTGCGCTCTGCTGAGAAGGTGATTGGCTGCAGACTCCCATCTCTGCAGGACCTGTACACCTCCAGGACACTGCGGCGTGCAGCCCGGATCTCAGCTGACCCTTCTCACCCTGGACACAGTCTGTTTGACCTGCTCCCCTCAGGCAGGAGGCTCCGGTCCATTCGCACCAGAACCTCTCGCCACAAGAACAGTTTCTTCCCCTCTGCTGTTGGACACATGAACAATAACCACATGACTGTCCCCGCCACTAACACATGACCCTACGCTGTGTCACTGCATCATTTCATGTCTGGCACTGATCACCACCTGCACTCATGTATATATCTTTCTATGTAGCACTCATAATTCTTATTCTCATGTATATATCTCATGTATATCTCATGCACATATCTTTCTCTCTACATAGCACCTTAATTCTTATTGTCTGCACTGAAGCACCGCAGCAATTTCCTAATGTTGTAAACCTCAACATCTGGCAATAAACCCATTCTGATTCTGATTCTGATATTACTGTTACATGCACACACAGGTAGATCCTAGGGTCCTTGCAGGTTCTGATCTGCCTAGCCACCACCTAGCAATGGGCGAAAATGACTCACTTTTTTTGCATTTCTGTACCTAAAACGTTCTAAAAACATATAATTTTTCATTTCAATGCAATAACATCTCATTTATACACACAAAAGCTGATATATGCATGCCTTGCAACCATTTAGCAATAGGCTAAAATGACCCCTTTTTGTGATATTTGTTTTATGCATGGGCATGTAAAGCAATCCTTGTGAATTAAAAGCGCAATCTGTGGAGGCTTTATTTTCCACTCTTGACTACCAAACTCACTCTTCAAAGAGCTGTAGCATCCTTAGTCTTAAGCATGCGATTTAGCTTGGAACACAGTAGCCCCTTCCTCCTATTGTTATTCAAACCTCCTATTTACGAGGGGCAGCCAATCAGAAGAAAGATGGCTTAAAGAGAGATTGGCTTTAACAAAGTTAAGCTGAGGATCAGTATAAGATAATTAAGGGTTATTTTAAACTATGGCTCTTAAAAGCTTCTCTAGCTCAAAAATAAGAACAAGTGGCTCTGAAAAGATCAGTCAGATAGAGAGTGAATGGAAAATACATCAGACCACCCTCCTGAAAAAAGGAATTAAATGATAGACACACAGACAGATAGATGATCTAACTCCGCTCCAAACTACAGGAACCCTGCAAAACAGTCCAACATAAACTATAATAAAGTAAAGCAAAGGAAAATAAAGAGTTTTTATGTAGTCTTTTAACATCTGTCAAAAAACTCAGCTTTGAAGAACAAAAATCCACTTAAAATATTATATAGTGTACATTATATTGCAGGAATCCTGCTCATAAAAACCATGTAGGTCGTTTCTTCCAAACGACACACCAATCTTGTGGCTTGCGGGGAGAAAAAGTCAGACTTTGAGGCATGCAAAATTCCAGTTATCATCAGTAGTCTGTGCTGACTACGCAACGGGAGAAGTTAAGTCTTTAACACTGCGACGCAGATCGTGTATCACGAATACCAGATCTAGTTTCCCAGGTGTCAGAGAGCTCTGTGAAGTGGGGTGACGATCACATTTCCAGGTCAAGATGATCAAAGTGCTGGGTACACTTCGTACAAATTCCACCCAGGCACAACATTCAATAAAGCCTTCAGACATGCATTTTCCTGGCAGACAATAATACAGAGCGATGTTTGGCCATGTCAAGTGGTAATTTGAGGGAAGAGCTGGAAAGGCACAGCATCCATTTTCAATGTTTACGCTAAAAAGAGGAATGACTTACACTTTAGGCAGAGAAAGAAAATGTCTAAATGCTACTCTGAGATGAAATTAGTGGTAATCTAACCATAGAGGTCCTAACCAGCAGCAGCAGCAGCACGCTATCACACTTCCTCTGCATTGTATCAGTGTTTTCCCTGGGGCTGCTCACATCTGAAAAGCTGGGTGTGATGGATGGCATGGTGTCACTGGGCTTAAAATAAAAGTGGACATCTGAAGGGTAAAAATGATCTATTTTGGGAAGGGCATTTTCATTTGCGCCAGCAGCAGAGGTGGTCATGGAAAAGAAAAAGCTTCTTTTTTTTTAGGTCTAATTTAATTCTGCAGGAATAAGGGGGAGTGTTCAAAGTAGTGTGTCGTGAAGGTTTTATTTGACACTTCCTATTACTCAAGAATGATGGAAAGAATTTAAACTATCACCACCTCAGTGAAAAAAGTAATTACGTCCATGGCAATTGCGCTAAATTTAATCAAATCTCCAGATCTTAGTTTTATTTATAAAACCACTAATCACAGATTTGTAGAGGATTTTCTCAATATTTCCATATGTATGAAATGAGCATATCCAATGTGTAAAAGGTTTCTTGTAGTGATAAACACAAAGAAATGCTAACATTGCTGTCGCCTGCTGCCCTAGAGATCTTTGTTACATCTTTTATCCCACCACTTCACAGTTTAGCTTCACTTAAAAGGCCAAAGTTAAATTTTCCAGGTACAGCAGGCAGCTGTTATGATATTTTGACTGCCAAGCAACAAATGGCAGAGAAACAATATTAGCAACTAGCTGCTGGTGTAAACACATATGTCCCTCAGGAAGTGGTGGACCAATATTAAATAGAACATACACTGCATTGCCAAGAGTATACGCTCACCCATCCAAATCACTGGATTCAGGTGATTCAATCACTTCAATGGGCCACAACAGTGAGCTGTTAGTTGTACTGTAACTAAGTGGAAGTGACTGGGAACAACAGCAATTCAGCCATGCAGTGGTAGGCCATGTAACATCACAGAGTGGGGTCAGCAGATGCTGAGTTCGCCAGCTTTCTGCAGAGTCAGTCACTACAGACCTCCACACTTCACGTGGTCTTCAGATTAGCTCAAGAACAATGCATAGAGAGCTTCATGGAATGGGCTTCATGGCTGGGCAGCTGCATCCAAGCCTTACATCCCCAAATGCAATTTAAGTGTTGGATGCAGTGGTGCAAAGCATGCTGCCACTGGACTCTAAAGCAGTGGAGAAGTGTTCCCTGGAGTGACGAATAATACCTCTCTATCGGGCAGCCAATGCAATCACAAGGTAGTTTTCAGTGCAGTTCCCTCTGGGAACAGTCATTGTTCTGGCCAACCAGTTGGGCAATATGTATTGTTCCCAAGCAATTGGAAGTTGCCAGGGAATCGCTGACGTGATTGCTCGTTGCACATCTCTTTGGAAGTGGTGGTCACATGGTCCACCCAGGCTATGGCTAGATCTCAAAAGCAGTTGTTTGCAAATACAGTCATCGCATGAACTTCTAGATTTTTTCCCCCACTGCGACCCTTTGTGGCCAACAGAAGAACTTGTGCGCTGTGCTTGAAAATACAAATCATTATTCTAGCTGTGTGCCTTCACCCTGTTTAGCACAATGTCACACTAGCCGACTACAAACCACATCATCGCTCTGATACACTGCTCACAGTTTGTGATCTTGCTGCTCGATTTCTATCTATTACCCAAACACGAGCAGCGGTTTCACATGCTTTTCTTTTTTCCTAGTTTCAGCAGAGGGCAGCCTAATGTGACTTGAGACCCTCAATTCAAGTAAAGAAAAGCTTCAATCACACAAAAAGTCTATCGTGCCATCAGAATAAAAACCTGAGATTCCTCTTTGAGCTGCCAAATGTAAAGAGTAGACAAGAATGGAGTTAAAGTGTAGAGCAGGAGAGACATTTGACAACTAAGAGCAGCTACAAGACTGCAGCATTCGACTAAGACCTGCATGAAATCAGACACAGCAGCACGATTTCAATTTTTAAAAAACATTTTTTGGCATTTACTCTAGCGATACATAACCTTTTTCATAGCAAAGCCCTGCAAGCTAACCTCCAGTGTTTCAAAAGACTCCCAGGCCATGCTATCCCTGTCATTATCATAGACAGCCCCCCCATCACGCTCTCTGGTGCACAGGGTTCATTACACAGAATTAGATGTCACACAGATGAGAGCGCCCGTGATGCCACACAGTGCTCTCCTCCTCTGTTATCTCTGTAAAGCACCGTTGCGAGGTGGATCGATAGCTGAGGTTTGGAGCTTCATTAGCTCAGTATGACTCCATCTCCATCAAGACACCTCTGGCATGCTACGCTAGTGTCGCGAGATATATTTTACTCCCCGATCGTGAAGGTCGTGCTGTTTTACACACAAACACACGGGGGACAAACAAGGCCTTTCACACCTACTGTGCTGTGGGGTAGTGGAGCTGTGGGTGAATCTGTGTTAGGCTCTGGCTCAATAGACAGGAGAAAGAATGATGACAAATAAACAGAGGTAAGTGATTAATGGTGTCACAAAGTGCCTTGAGTGGAGGGGGAAAAAATTACAAGGATGAAAAGAGCTAATTTAAGGCTTTTCATTTCAAAGGAAAATGAGCGCTACAAAACAACTGGGATTTTCACAATGCTAATGATGTTTTGTTTGCATTGAAACGGCCAGTTGGTTTCATTTGGAAACAAGTTCAATTAAACCAACAGAGAAGATAAATGTGTAACAACCTCACAACATGATTGAGCATTCACCGCCCTTTTAGGATGTTTGATCTGACTGCGAGGCAATTCAGGCGCGCTGATAGCATCTGCCTCTTCTTCTTCTCTTCCATTAAGAATCATGTTCTGGTGAAGCTTATCAGACATCTAGGAATTCATTCACTTCTTCTGAGGGAGGCTGGAGGGAGGCCAACTGTACTGGAAACAGAAGGGAGGGCCCGTCTCTCTAAAGGACGCTTGGAGATGAGGAAAAGGGGGCTATCATGTCAGCCGGCATCCCCGGGGCAACATAAATGTGCCACGAATGCTGGTCTTAACAACTGGGCAGAGACATCGCTTACTGACTCCTGCAGGATTTATTCCTAAAACATTTTCTCTGGTTTAAATATTACTCAATTTTTAAACTGGTGGATATTTTTCCCTGATGTTAAACAGGTCTCTTGAGGTATTTGTGAAATATAGAGATGCTAGAAGCTAGAAGGTCAGAACCAAATATACTCGGTCATCTTCATCACACAATAAAGCCAACATCTGACGGGAGGATGTGTCATACCACAAGCCTGTATAACCATCAGAGGCAGCAAAGACTAAGGTAGTAGCTAAAAAAAAGAAGAAAGAGGAGGTTTTAACCTCAAGTTTAGGTTAAGGTTCGCTGGCATCACAACACTGGAACAATTGGTTTGATACAAGCGGTATCTCACTAAAAGTAATTCAAGATCAGCTTCAGGGTCTCTTCAGATGGCTGCCTTTTGCTCTCCCGTTAAGCTCTGCAGTTTCAAAAATGTGTTGGCCAGGGGAAAAGGCCAACTTGAGCAGGGGAGCAGGATGCCAAGGAATGTACTTAAGATCTAAAACAGACAAGATTTAAAGCCAAGAGCATTTAAATGCCAGTACTAATCCACAGAATAATTCACTGCATAGCACAAAATGACTCTCCCTTACAGATACCATATGGCACCTATACGAAGGCAAAAAATATGGCAGGAGAGACGCTTCCCTCTGTTAAAGCTGCGCTGTCTATGTGATGAAAGAGAGAACCGAGCTCCTCTGTCTCTCACTTCCACTTGCATAGCAAGTCTATATATTTTACCCTCTCTGGTTCCCACTGTTGTTCTTGCCTCCATCATTGGGAGATTAGCCCAGAACAAACTGTTTGGTTTGCAGGGAGTTAAAATTTGCTAATGCATACACTCTCAAGTGTCCTTGTCTGCCACACTGCACTTAATTAGCATTTTAGTGTGAACAGTTTCTCTCTCCTCCAGTACCTCTGAAGAGGAAACATCACTCTGGCTCACACAAAAACACACATGAAAGTTGGGCTCCTGTAGTTTCTTTCGCGACTCGAGAACAGGACGGGGAATGGAAAAGAGAGTTAGTGGGGGTCGATGGAAAAATGGGATAAAAGTCTGCCATCTGAAAACAGATGTTGGGGCTCCAGAGTTGTCTCTTCTGAAGGGGCTTGAAAGGACGTATTAATATATGGGTCAGATGTATAAAGCTGAGGTTCAGTGTCTGAGCGTCGGCACTGCGCAGGGGTTTCCAGTTTCAGTGACTCGGAGGTTGTGCACAGACAGAAACTAAATCTCCACAGACATTCCTGCTGCCGGGAAGTGAACATTTCCAAATGTACCACTCTTGTGGATGTAAATGAATTAGTGCACTTAACTCGAACACAAAAAAAACGAAGAACCGAGGAGACAATCTTTCACTGTTCAGAGTCCAGTGAAAGCTAGCGCACCAGGTTGGAAAATTACAGGTAATTGCTGAAGCCATTGAATCCAGTTTGGTTTTGGTTGAAAGACTAAAATAACAAAGCTCTGATTGCTGAAAAGACAAGGGCAGGGAGCTTGGAGGCCCCATTGCTAAGAGTTAATTTGATACATATTTCTCCCTCTTGAAATGTCTGAGGTACTGGCAAGAGACGACGAAAAGAAGAAAAAAAACTGAGTGAGAGAGAGGGTGAGACCCCCGCTCTCCCTGCAAATACTATCCATCTGCCATATTACATTTAACCAGCATGAGAAGCTAAGGGAGCGCCCTTGCACAATATTGTGTGAAGGCTGTCAAACTCAATGCAGGAGCTCAGTGCCCACTGCTCAGAGCTGAGGACACAGGGCCGCTTAAATTCAGTCTAATAATAACTTCTGACTGTGTGCTTAGCACCAGGAGAACATGTGGTGGGGAAAAAAGAGCTTTTAATTATTCATGGCTGCTTAAAAAACTAAAAAAAATGAAGAAAAAAAAACATCTAATTGAAACTGTGATATGATGACCCCGTGAGAAAAACACCAACAGCTTCCAGCCTACCTTTTTGAACAGTTTTTGCCTAATAAACAAATCAGAGTTATTCAAAATGAGCAGAGTAAGTTGGAAGCTGGAGGAGAAGCAAATAAAAATCCTGTCTAGAGAACATATTTCCTAAAGCGTCAAATTTTAGATGATTTCCAGTAATTTTATTGACATTTCAAAAAATATTTCAACATTTATTCTTTAAACTCAAGTGATTTCTGCACTTTTTGCACTTTTATTAAGACTTTAAGCAAGTGGCCAACTTCAGGGCTGATGTGGAAAAGCCAAAACCTGTGACTCTTCTAATGGCTCAGTCACACTGTGGTAAACAACAGGACAACAAACTTCCATCTGCAATGAAAAATCATGGTTGCCTGGTAGATGCATTGCTGTCGGAGACTGAAAAGTAGCTGGGTGACCTCACTTGGTGGGAGACGACCTGTCTCCAAATAATCGTCATCGACACACTCATCTGCCTGCGCCCCTGGGTGTTCAGGGTGCTAGTCTATTCTTTACATCACTTCCTCCATTCCCACACCATTACTCTAGACCAATCATTTTATTGCCTACCTTTAGTGCTCTTCTGTCATTCTGACTATCATCCGTACGACTTGCTTCCCTCCTCTCCACCTCACCCTTGTCACTCACATCTAAGCCTCCATCTTCATCTACACCACCACCAGTGTGCAGACTCTGGGAGGTCCAATCCTAATTCCTATCACTGCCTGACTCCTTTCTGCAATGACGATTCATTGGAGTCTAATTGCAAAACAGGTTAGTAATCAAAGTTTGCAGTCAAGTAAGTAAGTTAGTAAGTCAACCTTCCAAATGATCTTCTCCCTATTGAAGTGGTTGTGTTTTGGTTATATTCCTATATAAAGGCAGTTTTGCTGAGCACCTGTGTCCCATTCAATTGCAAACTAATAGCACACTGACTCCGTCTTGTGTTGCCGTTTTATTGTTTTCTTAATGCACCGAAATTGCTTTGAAGATGACTGCTAGTGGCTGCGGACATGATCCTCATCCTCGGAGCAAGTGCAGTCGACTTGATCGCAAGTTGACTGCACGTGGTCGCAATAATTTCTGTCGTGCTACCTAGTGTGACAGTAACATAGTAGCTGATTGTAAATGGCTCCAAAAATGAGTCAATCGCCCACACTGCGTAACTGAAATGACTTAAATTAATTTGACTAAAAGAAACAAAACATGGAAGAGAACTATAATCAAACCAATGCTGCAAATAATAATTAATTTCCTTACTGATTAATTATTCAGTGGGCAATAAATCAAATATGCTTTCCTCGAAATTCTATATCCACAACTTTAAAGTAATAAACTCGTAGCAAGAGTTGAGTATCATCAGACCACTGTGACAAACCCGGTGCTAACACTCAGTACTGGTAATGCTACAGCACTAAAATCAAGTTCAGAAGAAATCAATTGCCTGGAGGCAAGAAGTGTGAACTTTCATACCCTAAGCCCAATTTCCTTGAAAGTGGAGGTTCTAAATCAAATCAAGTCGAGCCAATGCACCATGGAATTATGCAAAAAATGACAAAGCTATACGAAGTGACAACTAGGAAGAAATACTGCCAAGGCTAAGAAACTTCTGAGCTTGTTTATTCACTCCACATGTTTTTTATCTTTCTTGTGCCGAGACGCTACAAGTCAGCTCCGATCGGCTCTGTTTATATTTAAACCATGAGGGAGAAATATCGAATGCGCATAGATGACGTAAACATGCATGTAAGGAAAGGGGGGGCACTCATCTGAAGTTTACTATACTCGTACATGCAAGAATAAAATCTTTAAAGGCTCATGATGCTATGGGGTTTTGATTTTTAAGAGAAGGGGGTCAGTTTCAGCTACAACTTCACTGCTGCCGAGTGGAGAGTGCTTCACTACCTGAGCACGATAATCACGCTCCGTGGAAATTATCTCAGCGGGCGAAAAAAAGTGAAAAACACTGAAGGAGCTCTTAACTTTTTAAAGTAAATGCAATAATACCATTAAAAGTTCTTGTATTTATAATCTGTCTGGGAGCCATTTTCAAAGTTATTCCTCTCCATTGCTTTAAACGGACATTTTCCTTCCTCAAAGCACTGAAATATTAGTATTGTAGGGTACTAAGAGCTTCTTGCACTTGATGGATATAATGACAGCCAGAAAATGAGCCTTTCTTAAGCTGCAAACAAAACCTTAAAATCCCCAAATTCAGATGCTACTGGTAGGCGTCGGCATCGCTTGCCAAAAGTAACGGGGTGAAGAAAATGTGTTAGATGTTAAATTACAATTGTCCAGAGGCATTCGCATGCTGCTCGGCTTTGATAATTCTGACTGAGAGACTTATTAGTCGCAGTGTGTTTGATATTACCTCTCTGTAGGACAAGATGACTAATGCATATCAGTGACTTATTTCAAGGAGATATACTGGATTATAGAAGGTTAAACCAGTGATATTTTAATCTGGGGCTAAATAAAAATGAGCCTAAAAATTAGTTGCCATTGTCACCGGGCGACTCAGACCTAAAAGGTTTTTCATGCCTCATGTGTGCATCATGAGTGCTTCTAGATCTTTGGGATATTTAATCCTATATTGGCCGTGGTATTAATAACATTTACAGCTGTTTTGGTTTTGTTCACTCAAAAATAATAATATGCATTAAAAAACATTTCCATGCATTGCCGGAGTGCAAATACTAGCAGCAGGAATGCACCGAGATAAACAGTTGGTAAAAACAGTTGGATGGCAAAGCACAATGAGATGATGTGAGAAAAGTACTATTTAAATCTCAGATGAACAAAAGTACAATTTGCATTTTCTTTCACTGACCTTCAGTTAAAATTAGAGCTACATTTGGATGGGAGCTTTGCTACAGATCTAATGCTTTTTCCTGATGCAATTTTTGCAACTCTCCAGCACAGCCGATGTTTTAATCAAGTTTGTTTCCACTGCACTGTCTCGCTTTTTGCTTTTATTAAGACATCAACTTTCTCACCTCAGTGTCGAAAAACATTCTCGCTGTATTTTGAATTTTACTTTGTAAAATGTATTTATTTATTTTTAAATGGATGTAAATGCACTTTTTTCTCTCTAATCTCTGTTTTCTCCACATAACAAACACTCAAATATATTGTTAATTTCATCTCATTTCTCATGTTTTATCCAAGTAACCCTAGCTCACTAATAAAAATGCACATGTTATGGACTCCACACCCAGGGTTGGCACATGCCAAATGAGCTGAACAGCCAACTAACATGGACAGGGAGACACTGGGCTCAAGTTGCTTTGTAATCTCCAGAGGTTATAGACTAAAATGCACCACCTAGAGTAGGGCTGTTCGATATAACGATATATATCGGATGACGATATAAAAACGTCTATCGTTTCATTTTAGGCTATCGTTTGTTTCGTGGTGTCGCAAAATAAACTGTTTACGGCAATACTTTTTCATCATTTTGATGGTCACTGTAGTGGCTATATTCATTTCTTAAAGTTCTCTCTTTCTCTTATATTTTATATAACCACAGTACAGATGGACAAGCGCCTGTTTTTATGCGTTGTGGTTAGCAACAACGACGGTAACAGCATCGCGTGTCCGCTTGTTTATGTTCCACATAAACCTTTCACAATAAAGCTCAAGATCCTGTTGAGACTTTTCAAAATAAACTGAATCACGTGAAAAAGCAGATTATTTACGGATGAGAATTAAAAAAGAGCCGCCAGGTGCTAAAAAATAAACCTTAGACTCAAACGTTAGAACAGGCTTTTCCCCGCAGCACGCCGTGTAATAAATACTCACAAAGAAAACAGCGGCTGTTACAACTTATGTCTAAAAATTTATCGTTTCATGCATCGGTTAAAACACTCGACTCCAGCAACATGACGCGCAGCTGGAAACACTTCCCGCAAGTCGAGCGGCCCGAGATTCACAGAATTTACAGAAAATGTTACATTTTTGTGATTTATATCGTTATCGGGACGATAGAATTCTTATATCGGGATATGAGATTTTGGTCATATCGCACAGCCCTAACCTAGAGTCAATTCTACCCACCTTTACATATCAAATTTAAGAATAAACAAACGACTTTAAACCAAAATCATGAGCCGGTATGCATTATTGTAACTAAACACGCATAATACACCCATACAGAAATACACTTGTCTCGGTTAAGGTCGGAGTTCATGATTCAACAATAAGGAAGAGACTGGGCAAAAATGGCATCCATGAGAGACTTCCAAGGTGAAAAATACCTCTCATACCAACAGTCAAACACGGTGGTGGTAGTATTATGTTTGGAGCTGCTCTGCTACTATCTGCTCTCTACCAGAAAATCCCAAAGGAAACCATCAGTTTGGGTCCTGAAGCTGAAGGTTATGCAGCAGGACACTGGACAGTTTAGGTCTGGAAAGGCCAGGTTAAAGTCTGGATTCAAATCCAATTGCGATGCTTTGGCACGACCTTAAACAGGCCGTTCATGCTCGAAAACCCTCCAGTGTGGCTATATTCAAACATTTCAGCAAAGAAGAACGTGCCAAAATTCCTCCACAACAATGTGAAAAACTTGTTACCAGTTGTTGTAAAAATGTAGATATCAGCAAGGGGGAATATATATTTTGCAACACCATAATTGCAAAATTATTAACAGATACAATAACTTGAGAATCCATTTGTTAAAGTTAACCCACAGAGTCAGTTTTAGTCTCTAACAAACCACATCCCAACTAATTTACTTCGATAAGTAACAAACCGAGAACTCGTAGTTGTGGTGACAAAGTAAAAGCCTTTACATTATAAACCTCTTCAGCCAAGATAGCAGAGAAGGCCAGTCACTCTCCGGCCGGATTTATTATGACGAGAGCCTCTCAGACAGACAGAGAGTCAGCCTCGGCTTCTACAACCACCATCCATTTTTCTAAAATTTCAAAGTGCTTGAGATTTCTAAGTGGAGCAGTCTAAATGAAACACACGGGACGTGGAGTGCAATATGTGTGAATCCTCTCTCAATAATGTGCCCATACGTGCCAGTGTTTGGCGACTGGAGGATCCTTCTCTTTAAAGAAACAAAGAAACATTAACAAAAAAAAAATGTGGTATCTAACGTGTCAGTCTGGTTGAAAAGTATCCATTACTTAATATACACCCACACTTCTCAGAGCTGAGCTGCAAAATGAAAAATTACCACTTAAGGGAAAAATAAACGTATAAAGCTGGTCTGAGGAGCAGGAGGTGGAAGGTTGCCTTCTAATTGCTGGAGGGGAGAGAAACCATGTTAGAGTAAACAAAGTCTGATCGATGGTGGGGATTATATCAGAAAGAGCCTTTGGCCTTTGGCCAAGACGAGCAAACACACTGGTCTCTGTCTCCGCTACAGATGGAAAAAATTGCCAAGGCAAGAAGCTGGAGAGTTAAAAGCATTATATTTCACAGGGGTGGGGGTGGTGGAGGGGCAGACAGAGAGTAGTACAATGCCAGATATGACATGTAGCCAACTATATCATGTCTTGGCTATTTGTATCAGACAGAAATGCCAGTAGATAAGAGAGCAGTGTTGTGAGTGTTATGGAAGGCTGTTCCGGCTGGAGGCTTAGCTTTAGGTCAGGCTATACTCCCACAGCGCTGCAGTGTTGTGTGTGAAACCTCTCAATCACCGCACGCACAAGTTCAACGCGCTGTTAGCTGGTCACGGCCGGGGAGAAATGTGTTCTGTACACTCTCGGCTTCAATGTGGCAATTGCAATTCACATAAGCCACTTAAGGAAATCTGCAGCAGGAGAGAAAAAGGTATAGAACTGAGAGGGGGGGGGCTTACGAGTTACTCGAGTCTTTTAAAGACCGAGTCTCGTCATCGGGTCGGGTTTCCTTTTTTTTTTCTTTTCCATCAAGTCTTCTAAATGAGTTCACTTCATTGCTTTTAACCTCCTTTAAAGGTATTAAGTGTGAAAATAACATAATTAATCACTTCTGCCTGAAACATGTTTAATTTCAAGATGTAATATGAGCAAAAGTGCTTTTCTATTTAAAAAAAAAAAAAGCATGTGCAAAATTTAAGCTATTCTGCCTGGGATGTCATTCAGTGCAAAACGAATACTAATGACTTTTGAATCCATTCAGTGACTCGCTTCAATTTGTGATTTATATTAATAGCCCGTGTATTGCTTTCTCCACATCCAACAGTGCCGTGTTCTGCTAAATTTCACCATAATATTCATGTCGATAAACAGGTGACGACTTGGAGAAAGGGCTGATTATATTTGCTAATCCCCAAAGAAATTAGGCGAGATTGATGAATGCGTGCATATACTCCACACAAAGCCTTGGGAGTCTCTAAAAGCTGTTACCATGGTGGTATCCCATTAGAATAACAAACATTTCCCCTGGATGTTTAACATCGCTTCCCAGTGAGCAAAGCCCTCCCTAAACCTCCCCTCTCTCTCACTCTCTCTCAAGCACCTGCCTTCACATTTTCCACTTCTAAAATTCCACCAGCTGCCTGGAAAAAAAAAGGGAAGGGAAGGGTGAAATATGAAATACAGTTAGGAGAAAACTTGAGTGCCAAAAAAAGGACTTTTCTTCAAACCCGTAATAACTTTCCATGGGAATAAGTAGAAACTTAAAAAGAATAACACTTCCCCTTGATTTTCTACTTCTACCACTTTTTTAAGCAGGCAGTGAATTTCCTGGAGTGATAAGGGCTTAGCCAATGTAATCCTCAGAGGACCCTTCTCTGGCATGCCAGGAATCAAGAAACCTTTCCTCTCCCTCTCAAAAAAAAAAAAAAAAAAAAAAAAAAAGACAGAGAGGGAGAGAGAGAGAGGCGGCAACAGTAGGTTTGGGAACAAGGAGGAGAGGCAGCCAGCATGCCATCTCCCGCACATGCTGGCGAATGCAAATTAGCATGTGTGGAAAGAGCAGCCGGACTCGCCTCAGCTGGAGATCAACGGAGGAATATTGATATGACAATGCAAGGAGCTTCCCTGACACAGACAGCAGGGGCCACTGAGGATGCTCTAATTGGCCTCATGCAAAGAAAAGGGTGGGATTGGCAGGGCTGTGGGGGCAGCCATAAATGTTTCACAGAGATTGATTCATTATCAGTTTGCTCAACAGGCTGGGTGGGCCTCGTAAAAGTGTTACATCTTCAACTGGTAGCATGTAAGTCACTGGCACCGCGACAGGACAGAATATATCACCCTGACCTTTCACTTCAGATATTGAAATGAGAGCCTGAAACATGACTTGCCACACCGCAGGACTACCACTCTTGCATTTCAAAATTGCAGACTGCAGAAGGCTAGTGCGATGATAGGTGACAGCGCGAGGGAAAACATTAATAATTTACCAACGCCTCCTCTGTCAGGATGTGCGGCGCTATGATGTGCTTTTTTCCCCCCTTACGTTAGACGGCAAAGCTGGCGGGGCAAGTTTGAGGTGTAAATATTCTTTTTGATTAAGATCCTACTACATTGTCGTGAGGGGGGAAAAAGCAGGCCTAAAAAGTTTGACAAATTAACCAATTTCCTGAGTTTTGTAACATCTGGTTTGCATTACTGCCCAATTAACGGCTTCTGTATCATTAACACTTACGCGCACAACACCAACCTCTACGACTGCTACACGAGCGCTCGTAAAGATTTACAGCCAAACTCTCTTCCGTCTTTTAATGTGGTTAAACAAGTCATTTTCTGCCCAGTGATAAATGTGCCCAAATTATTCAATATCCCCGCAAAAAAATAAAAAATAAATAAACGTGTGTGTTAAAAAAGAACCGAAAGCTTCACAGGCACGCTGATAACTGGAAGCCATTTAAGAGCCGTGAGAAAGGCAGTTGAGCATCTCAGCTTCTCGCTGGGTGGTTGGTTACATGTGGCTGACACATTTGCATCTTCAAAAGATGCACACAGACAACCTCAATATGTGTCAGAATGTCTGGGCGGCATGTGGAAAACCCCTGTCCTGCCTCTGAAGAGGTTTCCTCCCCCCTCTCAAAGACTATACGACATCTCGTTGTCTTTTATCTGTCAAGCAGTTGCTTCGAAAAAAGTGAACTGTAAACACGTTGCTTGGACTGGATGCACAGAAAGCAGTTGCTGCGTGCGCTGCGGCGCTGTCTGCTCTGCACTAAAACCAAAAAAGACGCTGCAGGAAACACCAAATCAGGAGCCATTACACAGCAACAAATATGACAGGAACAGTGCCTCACATTATTTGAGCTCCAAGACTCATTCACTCAGTGTCTCTTCCAATGAGCGTGAACAATGCAAGCAGAGTGTGCATTGTGCTGCAGAGCAGGAGACTGTTCCTCTGAATTGGGGGTAAATTACAAAAGAGGCCTGTGCAAATTAGACGTGATGGCTTCATAATACGTCTGAAGTGTCAGCTTCTCCAGAAACTTATCCCCAGGCTACACTCACGGATCGGCGCTTTGAACTTCCAATTATTGCTGCCAAACTGCAGCAATCACCACGCTGTAAAACAATGATTGTAGCACTGCAAAAACACACAGGATCAATCCTGACTCATCAGGGTTTACCGACTCAAAATATGCACTCATTACACGGTGCAGGTAATCTATAGACATAAGGAAAACACATATCCAACCTTTTGGCTTTAAACACAGTAGCGTGCAAGTCTTTACTTTTCCTTTCTGATGCAACTTTTCGAATCGCGGTCCTCGAAGAAGATTAATATCTCTGAAGTGCTTGTAGTGGTTTTAATCCTGGGAGACCATTTGTTACAGAAGGAAGAAGAGGACCGGAGGGAAACAGCTGTATTTCAAGAGGAAACATCTAGAGCTAGTGCGCCCGCCTGCTATTCATTTGCTGAGGGAATATATTCAAGTGCTATCACGGTTCCATAAGATTACTGCACAGAGAGGACTCGTAAACAGAAACACAAAACCCGAACAGGATCTGGCAAATGTGTGCAGCTGCTAAGCAATTTCATATTACAATATGACCTCTTACTCATGTATAATTCTGCTGGCGAAGAAATAAATTACCTTTGCAATTTGGGACACCTCCAAAGGTGCTACTGGGTGCCATTTGTCTGCAATATGTTCGGAGATTGTGAGGCTGCAAAAACTGAAAAGAGAGGCTAAACCCAGGCGGGATGACCGGGTCGAACACCTCAGTTGATCCGGAAAAAGTGACCACGACGGATGAATAGAGTGAGACAGAGAGTAAAATGGAGCCCAGGGAGGTGGGGGGGTGGATGCTGACAGAAAGGAAAGAAAAATGCTTCCCGTAAACACACACCAAGAATTATTTACTCACAAGGCTAAACATTAAACAGTCGTCTCATCCGTAATTAAGCCTCGTTTTTATTTCCCAGTGACAAGTAAGCAATATACATGGGACGTCTAGTTGAGATGCATCAATATTGTCTCCTCAACTCCGCCTGCTACATAATTAATACACGCACTGACATGACATGGATATGATATGACAAGAGTATCAGAGGCGAAGACTTCGAAAAAGAGCTGAGTGGATGCATTTTTCATGAACTGCCGAGCTTCCCAGCCAAAGTTCTAGACATGATTTTTCCGTATTAGCGAGGAAAAGGGGGCAAGGAGGGCAAGAGAGACAAATATGTGAGCGGGAATGAAAACAAACCTGGAATTTTATAGAAAGCTGCAGTAATGTTGAGACGTCCACATCGCTCAGACAAGAGGCTGGCTTTGGCCTTGTATCCACCTTTTTAGCTATCGGGTCAGGGTCTGGTTTAAAAGCAGCAAATGCAATACAACCTATTTGTACCTTCTGATGCCTGATGTCTCAACATCTGACAGGCTGTGCCTGTGAATTCTTAATAAAAACGAAGGCTGGATTTCTTTCTTTTTTTCCATTTCACCCCGGATAGGTTAAGCTATAAATAGCTTTGATTTCTGCTTCTGTGGAAGAAAAAAAAAACAGCACAGGTGTAGAGAAGAATTCATTTTGCAGTGTATTTGGACAAGGCTGCTGTGCTCTGGTACAGGAGGAGGGTGGGCAGTCTTGCAGGGGCCATTCCTCCTCATTCAGAGCCATTACCACCCCACTGTCACTGTCAGTCTGTCCCGTCACCCATCACAGAGCCCAGAGTGTGCTCAAACTTCACAACTAAATCGCATTCTGCACACAAACGGCCGGGGCCACGCTGCAGCTACTGTATCTAATCTAATCTGTGCATCTCTTGTGTCCCCACACACACACACACACATATATAAAAATAAAAGTTTCTGGAAAGGCAGGCCTACATCGTAGCTCCTCAATTTTGTACAATTTCACCATGTGTGGTGAAACAAGAGTCAGCGATGCAAATCAGAAATCGGGATTTGCCTCGATTATTGGAGCTTTATCAGCTCATTAAGAAACATGGAGGCATTTCTCAAATGAGCGTGCGATATTCCCATTAAAAAGCCAAATAAGGGAGTACTTAGAACACATCAGCGCGAGTCCTTGGGAGAGAGGGGAAAGTAGTTTTTCGATTGATAAGCTTACAATCTGGTCAGTTTAAAAAACAAACAAACAAAAAAAGCACCTAGGGGAAGCAGCAATTTAGCAGAAAGAGCAGAGCGAATGTTCTCAGGTGGCCCTGATGGCCACTTGTCTGCCCCTCAGTGTTATAATGCCCCGGTACAAAACGGCACATCGTATTAAAAACTTGACAGATTTATTATTACAGTTGTTTAACCTCTTCATAATCAAATCATGTTAGGGGTTCAAGGAGACACTCTCTCTCTCTCCCGCTGAATTACAAACATCTAAATTCTCGCTCTGTGGCTGGATCCAGTCACCCCATGCAGGCACATTTCCTGTTTACATCCAGCATCATTAAATCAAGTGTATGGGGGGGGGATATTTTAAAAAAAAATTACATGAATCACGCCATTATTTACACTTACAAGTCCCGTGTTAGAATCGCAATAGGAAACTGCTTTTCACAGCCATTATGTTGTGCCTAGGGGAAATAACAGGGTACAAAGTTAGTATTCGCCCCTCGTTTTGTCCACTGAAACAGTCATAGCCTTTGTGGTACAAGCTGCACTGCTAACACTCAAAGAGCTGATTGGCAGGATACAAATTTATCACTATTAAAGTGAGTGGGCAAAGCTGCATTAATCTCACAGGCTATGTGTGACAGACAGGAAGGGTGACGTGCTGGCATATTGCGTTACATGTCCAGTAATTGCCGCGGCGCAGAGTGCTCACAGGTGAAATCGTAGCGTACAGTACGACGGCGAGCGAAGCATGTCATCGGGCCGACGGGACAGGACTGTCATTAGCCGCGGGACGTTGATGATTGAGTAACACTCTTACTCTTTTGCTGCAGAGGAAAAACAACCAGATGCCTTCGGCACAATCAATACAGTTTGAGCAGCTGGAATTCAAATGGAGACTATTCTGGCTGCGTGACACGGGATGAATACACTATTACTTATTCTGGCTCCATTCAATGTCATCATCAGCCTTTACAGTGTCAGATCCGCTCAATAAAGGGCATTATTTCCAAAAGGATAAGCGCTGCATTAATCCTTTTATGCTGCTTTCAGCAGGATAGACTCTCCCATAGCTAATATTAATGTGCTGGGTGTCAAGAGTGAGATGGCTAATCCTGATAACTCAGGATGTACAGTCAACTTTGCAGATGGCTATCTGCCCCGCGCTAGCACTCCTAATAGGCACAGGAACAGGATGTACTTTTAATGCTGCACTTCCCGAATGTCGTCTTCAAAGAAAACGATAATTTTCAACGGGGCTTTCTGAACTGAGAAGATAAGCCAGGGAACGGGGGAGGACAAAATAAAAATGATGCTTGCCTCAGAGAGGAAAAATAGCTTCCTGATATAGTCCTAGCTCCCTCTTTAAAGCTGACACCTAGAACATACAGTTTATCAATTATACATGAAGCCAGAATCCATCTTCTGTTGGCAGCTTGTTTGGATCCGGCCCGAGCCCTCTGAGTGGTGAAATGTGTCTGGGAGCCCCCATCCCTCCTGTCGCCTTTTTCCACTTGCAGCCTGTCCTTAAATCAATCCCTTTTTAGGCCTGAATTTATTTTTCCTGTAACAAATCTGTCTTGGCAAATGATGTCACATAAGCGGGGAGAATGACAGCCTGATGTCTATGTGGGGAACATCAACCTTGCTCCAGCAGCCTCCTCCCAAGGTGAGTAATCATGCTGAGGAGCGGTGCAGAGTGTGGATGCCAGCCAGAGTCCAAACAAACCCAGAGTCTGTTGCTCAAGATAAACAAACCAATTAGGGGGAAGGCATGTTATTCCTCAGTTGGTGGGATATTTGCTAGATGGAAAATAATCAATGCATTCTTATTTCCACGGAGTGAAGCTGAAAAAGTCCTGAGCAGAATAAAATCTAGGCTGAGAGGCAGAGTAAAATTATTCATTAGAAAAAATAAATAAATAAATAAATAAATAATGGGACTAAACTAGCTACTAGTCATGTAATTAATCCATACAGGCTCAGTGGAGAGGGGAGAGCACAGAGGGGAAGATTCATCAGAGCTTTTTTGCCCCCTTGCTCCCAGGGATACATGCCCTTCTTGTGTGGATGAGTCAGCTTACATCTTCTGACAACTGTGAGCCAAGGGCTTTGTCAAAAGGAACCACAGTTATTGTTTTGATTGGTCCCCCCTTGTTATGTTGGGAGCGCAAAATGCTTTCAAATGTGATTGCGCCACAGCATCTGAAAATAAAGCACGCACATATAGAACATCAAAAAAAGGACATGTCTGCTTTTTATTTACTGAGGACAATCATTTGGCACTTTGGCGCTCTCTCTGGCCTCTCCCCGACACTGGAGCGAGCAGCACTATCGGTAATTGCGGGGAGCGGCCTCGGTGGCCGGCCAAAAGCATTAGACAACTGGGCTCACGGTGCATGACATTCAAGCTGGCTAGTAACGACGGACGCTAATCAAAGCGTCTCTGGCCTCCCCGCGACAGTGTGACTGGAGGACTTTTGCCCAGTTGGGGTGATGTGCAGCTGCTCTGGCTGCCTTTCCACATTTCCCCCCGCAGGGCCTGGGCACCAGGCTAACCACTGGCACAAGACTTTAGATGCTGGAGAAACAAGAAAAAAAATGGCGGAGGCTAACAATAAAACACATGAAAAATAAATCAGAGCCAGCTTGTTAGCATGGCAGGGAGAGGAGCAAAGAGGAAAAGAGAGAGAGATGGGGACAGAGAGAGGAAGTTGGAGCGGGGAAAAAAAAAGAAGTGGGTTAAGAGATTTAATGTGCTGCTGAAAATCTGACACTTGCCAGAGGTCCAAATGTTCCAACAGAGCAACGGCAGCCCTGCCGGCTAAGTCTCTTTAAAGCCTCCAAAGCTGCTTACAATATACACTTGAGAAACAATAGATAAGGTCAGAGTAGTAGCCTATGTCTGAGTGGGACCATGTATGAAAGATCAACACTTTCACACTGCGTGTGCTGACCTCAGGCATGCTGACGGCAACCCGGGGGAAAAAGACGTTTGTATTAATTCTGAAGCAATTAAGTGACTGATTAGACAAGTACACTTTTTTTTCCAATTTCAGAAAGTAAAAACAGGGCGATGACAAAATCTGAACGATTTGAGGAAAGTATTGAATTGCAGTTTTGCCTTTGCGGTTTGATTTTGAATTAGTTCTGACTTTCTGTACCTTCCTACCTGAAAGACTAATAAAAACAGATCACGTCAAAGTAACTCAAGGGATACTTTTTGACATTTACTTGATACCATCTTGTTGCTTCGGCAGTAAGCTTAGCTTAAAGGGTCCTAAAGTAAAGAATTCCCACTAACAGATTGTGTAAAGTTGACTAATTAGTACATTTCATGTTGTTTGATTAATCCTTATGAAGACAGAAAAGATAAACCGCTTGAGAAAAAGCACTTACATTTTGGGAGTTTCGCTTATGTACGACTAAAAGCAGAGACTCAAAGAAATCACTGCTACATATTATTACTTAAAAAAAATTAGGTTGGCTTCACAATGCAGCAGATATTGGACTGAGATCAGCCACTAACTTAGGAAATAATCTTACCATTAAAAAAATTCAAGAATGCATCATCAACACATGAATGGATCATTTGCTTTCAGGCCTGATTTATGAACTAATGTTTCAGATGAGACAGCAACTACTAAAAGCAGCTTACAACTCTAATTTCACTGTACGTCACATTACACTGCAACAACAAAACGAGCAGAACAGAACTCCATCTGCCACATTCTTTTGAAGCACTCTATATGGGTTAATTATTTACCAAGTTACATTCTCAAGGATTCAGACCATTAGACAGTCAAAATAAAACGACTTCTAGCCAATGCTTGTTACTTATAACTAATAATTAGAGAATATAAATTACCTTTTCTCATGATAACTCAGTAAAAATATTACTACAGCCTCCTCGGTGGTTGCCCAGAGATTGCACTGAATTTTGTGGCTGTCAGAGACGAATACACCATCTGCTGCCTAGAAGTTGAGCATGCAACACCCTCAACCCTGGGATACCTGTGCAATCGCTTTGGACTGGCTGCAATCACTGTCAAACAGACTGGAGAAGATGTGCAAATAACTGCTGCCTAATACCTAAGCGGAGACAGATTACCAACAAGTTGCAATCAATCTTAAACAGTCTGTGCTGATGGCCAACTCATCTGTGATCCAGCTCTTTGCAGTTGGACTCTCAACTCAACTGGTAGCCAAGCTGGTTGTATTAAGTTCCCATGTCCTTTTGCATCTAAATCACTGAGGAATTTATGTATTGCTGTTTTAGGATTCTGAACTCTTTTTGAAGGTCTCCACCGAGTCAGCTTGGAAAGATCGGTCCCCTCGAGTTCTGAAACAAGTAGGGGGACCACTAAAAGGTTTCGATTCGATGACCTCAGGTTATGAGAAGAGGTATGTATATGAATCAAATCAGCAATATAGGGAGAAGCCTGTCCCTGTAATGCTCTAAAGGTTAAAACTAAAATTTTAAAATGGAACCTAAATCTGACTGGTCATATGAGCTACCTTTTTTTAACAGGTCAGTAGTCCCGCTGCAGAGTTTTGAACAACCTGTAGATGAGCTAGCCCTTACTTGTTTAGATAAGTAAACAGACTAGTACAGTAGCTGAGTCTTGTAGAGATAAAAGCATGGATTATCATCTCAAGGTCATTTGTTGACATGATAGATATAAGTTTTGAAATGTTCTTCAAGTGAAAAAAAAAGCATGTTCTTACTATTTGATTTAAAATTCCCTCTAAAGAAAAAGCTTCATCAAAAATAATACCTAGATTTCTAAGGTTATGCTTCTGTGAGTAACCTAAATCACCCACTTGCTGTTTAATATCAGACATTGCACTGTCCGGTACAATAATCAAAGTTTCAGTTTTGTCTGGGTTTAGCTGTAAGCAAATGTTGTTCAACCATTATTGAATGTTTAATGTATGATTAAGTCAATCAGAGCAGAGAACTATGAACTTCAGCTAGAAGGTTTAAATGAGTAGTAGAGCTGAATGTTGTCAGCAAAAAGATGATAAAATACATCAGGAAACTGCCGCATTGTCTGGCCTAAAGGAAAAATGTATATTAAAAACAGAATAGGTCCCAGCATGGAGCCCTGAGGAACTCCACACAGCAGCTCTGTGGATTCAGACATGATCTGGTTTGCAAACACACTAAAATTGTATTGTATTATAAAGGTAAAGACCCTGCAGTAATAGAGCAAAAAAACCCAACAATCAGATGAGCCCCCATGGGCAAGCAATTTGCAAAAGTAGAAATGAAGAATTCCCTTTTCACAGGAAGAAACCTCCGACAGAGGCAGGAAGGATTGAAGGTAAGGGGAGGGAGACAGGACAATTACATCCCACACAGAATTAAAGGATCTGAAATAATAATAAAAAAAACCTTCTGGAATACAATGTCAGTAAATTCATTATAAAATACTGTACATCAGCCTCAAAAGTCATTATTGTCATTTTAATTCACTGTGTATCCAGCATAAAATGACAGAACAAAGCTGTGCCCTAGCTTATTGTAGATCATAAACAAATTAAAGCATGAAAGGAAAAATAAAACCTTGCAGAAGGAAACAATTCTCAGAGAACAGTGTCCCACATCTGCTGAACAGAGATGCACATCTGTGGTGATTCTTTGTAGGCCTCTTTCAGAAACTGTCACAGTGACCTCAGTGCTACAGATGGTTTGTGGCGAGGAGACGATTCCAGCAATATTTACTCAGTCAAGGCTTTATTCTCCAGCGTGATAATGTAACACCGTCTGACACTTAACTCTACTCACTATCTTTGCCCAGGAGACATGCTATCCTAAAGCGTTTGCGGTTCCATCATGTGAATCTTAATCAGATACTTAGCCAGTAGAGCAGGTTTTTACTCTCCCTGGTGAGAGTATCAACACATGGCCATCAGGCACAATTCACAGCCGCAAAGTGGCTATTTATTTTCTGCTCAGCATTACTTGACAAATAATTACTCAGTCTATTCAATTAAGCCGTGGAACTCACACAAATGGCCACAACATCCCAGTGTAGCACTGAAACATTATTCCACGTTTTACAACTCGGTCTCATGAATAAAAAGGCACACACATGGCAGGTGCTTTGATGCCTAGGGAGCGAGGGGACAAGGTGATGGCAAGCAGAAATATCATTAAGTCCGAACTATTTCATCCACAGGAAAACAGCCTTGTTGTCGGTGGAGCAGATGCGCAGAGTAATCTGGGATGAAAGGACATGGGTGTTTTCCCGACTGCAGAAGAAAAAACAGTTTTTACAAGGTGACGTGTGTAGAAGCAGAGAGTCGCAATGCTGCTAGAGCACTATGGACCGCATCCTGGGAGCTTACCACAGGTGCAAAACAATAGATTTTTAATTGCGTTTATTATTTTTTATTATTAATTTACAGATCCCACCGAGTCACAAATAGCAGACTGATGATTTCTGTGCATTCAATGCATCAGTGAAGGGGTATCAGAGGTATTTAATGTGAGTTTCTTGTTTGTTTGTGACTTTACCACCTCTGTTTTTTACTTTTTTTTTTTTACTTCAATTAGCTTTATTTTGACCTCAGCGGCAGAGAGAAGAAGTTAGGAGGACTGTGAATGACAGCTAAAGACAATGCAACTGTCACAATGAGATTAAATGAATAAAGTTTTTAACAAAATAACTATATAACATTAAAAACAAAGTTTTTCTTTGTTCCATTGGTATTTTTTAATCTAAGAATACATATAAATTCAACAAAGGTATTTGTATTTATGTATTGATTATATTTTGTTTTATGAAGCAATGCTTGGGTAAAGCTAACTGAGTATCACAGCTTACTAATTTAACAATGGCATCAAACTAATATTCCGCATTGACTGAATCCTCAGTCAAGGTTCCTGCAACTATACAGGAATGAAAAAAATCCTTTTAAACTTCACACAGAAATCTGTGCACAACAATAAATACATAAAGATCAATACATAACCCACTGCGTACGATGAGAACTTCCTCTCTGTAATAAACAAGGTGAAATCTTGACATCCTGAAAACCTTCAGCACAACAACACATTTCCTTTGTCAAAGATTACACTGTAAATATAGAATAAATGGGCAAACAGAACAATCACTAGTGAGATAAAAGTACATTATCTCTCTACCATCCATCCGTTTTCTTCCTCTGATATTTGTGGTGTGGGGCTGGAGCCGGGTTACCGGTCAGCCATTGCATTGCATTCAATGGTAATGCAATATTAAGCGACTGGACTTTTTTAATATTCTTGAAGACGTCCAGTCGCTTTTCTTTTCAGGATCCTTAGATTACCATGACCTGAATGACTGAGAATCTACACAGACACAATAATACAAATTATAGGACTGTCAAAGAGATCAGTCTGATTACATGATAGTAATTTGTGATAGACTATTTGTGTGCTGTTTAGAGAGGTTAAGTAAGAAAGCCGTTGCACACCACAGCAATCGCCATCTGCTGGGCTCTAGATAGAAATAAGGTTTTTTACTGGCTTCATATTTCTGAATTTGGCTTACATCCACCTGCAAGGTCAACTTAATGATTTATTGGAAAGAAATTGACAAAAAGCCTCAAAACTCAAACATATGAGTTATACAAGTGTATATGTGTATTGTCAACATATGCAAAATGCCATATGTTTTAAAATATTATGTCCCATATGACCTCTGACCTCTCCTTCAAGATCAATAAATTGATCCAAAGTGATAATAAAGCTATTTAGCGCTACTTAAATGATTATGAGCTTTCAGACTGACAGGAACATGGTGGCATGTACATTACTGTAACAGGTTATAACTTTTTAAATACATAATAGTTTCAATACACGAGCATTTTTGTATCTATTAAACGCACACAACGCATAAAATGAGACCAAATACCAGCAGCCATGGAGTGGATGCTGCATTTATTAATTCCCTTGAAGGAATTTTGAAGAGAAACTTTACAGTGGATAGATCTCACATTCAGAATTCAGACTCCATTTTTAATATAATGCAGTAGTCTATGTTGGTACACATTATTTATGTTCTAACCGTAAACACTGTAAATCAAAATGAATACACGAGGGCTCCAAGTCCAAGAGAACTTTTACTTTTAATGCACTACTGCTTTTTTTACTTAACCAAAACATCTAAAAACTGTCTGCCAAATCTGACACGGCAAGAACGAATCGAGTCTCAAGGATAATTGTAAACAACCTAAATAAATTACGCAGTGCAGTAAAAGCCACAGTGTCTCAGCAGCCAGTGTCTCTGCCCTCTTCACCCTAATTTGCCACACTCCGCCCACTCAGGCCTGCAGCGCCGTGGAGCTGGCTGATCCTCCAGCCGGGCTGGGCCAGCCCATACGTCCCACTGGCACAGGACATCCCGCCAGGAGCCAATCACCAAGCCTGCGCTCCTGACAGCTCATTACCACTCAATTAGGCAGGTGCACCTCCATGCACAGTCTTCTGACAAATACAGCCCTCCCAGATGCATGTTTAACATTCAAGAGAATTATATAGTGACAGCAAACAGTAAACGCCTCACCCTTATCACTTGATTGCCTCAAGATTGAAATCCTATAATTGGCCTAGGCCAGCGGGAGAAAAAAATAAATTAGCCAATAAATATGATGCAGTCGACTTGTAATTGAACAATTATGAATTCATATTCATAAGATGTTTGCTGCCAATTACAAAATGCCATCTGATTAGGCGCAATTTGAAATGACATTGTTCCACGCTAAAGACACTGTGGTGTCAGCCTAATAAAGAGGAGACACATCATAGCAGTAGCTCGGCCACCGACATGACCTCCAGAGATGAGAGACATGCTGACACAGTGGCTTGGCTGGTGACAGACGGGATTTGGCACCCATTGCTCTTTGTCCCCCCTTCAAAACCTACCGCTTACGCTCGCGTGCACCGAAAAATATCAGCGCCGAGGGTTGACTTTCACAAAATTTAACACCAGTGGGCACAGATTGTACACACAACAAAACACAAGCAAGGCAAAAATTTAAAAAAAAAAAAATCTCGATCCCTTGAGAACAGATTCTAATCAAGATGAAATGATTTACAAATCTATTTAATAAGACTTGCCAGAAGTCAAACTTGGCATGTAAATGCGGTGGGGATTAAATTTCATCGGCAACCAAGACTGTAACTGATCGCCTGCAGACAAAGGGGGAGCCTGCCAGATTTTTTTCTCCCCCATCCACTTCTATTCCCTCCCTCTCCCTCTTTTTTTTCCTCTCCAGTGCCTGCGTTTTGCCTCGTGATCCCTCCCTGGCTGTGTGGAAGGACAGGGGCAGTGCAGAGTGGTGCAGTACAGAGTGTGGAGGAAAGAGAGAGAAAAGACAGAAAAGGAGAGGCAGGAAGGAGAGGGGAGATGGAGATGGAGGAAGGGAGGAGATAAAGAATGGTGGCGAGAGGGGAAGTAAGAAGGAGAGAAGGGTAGAAAAGCAGGAGAGAGGGAGATCTCAAGGTCAGTGTGAGGACAGTGTGGTCCTCTGAGTTGGACAGAGACACAGCCGCAGTCACCTCTGTGCTAATCAGCCCTTCGGCTGGCTGATGAGGTGTCAGTTAGACGTGTGTGTGTGTGTGTGGAAAACCTTTCCCTTTGCTTTTTTGGCTGCAAAATGAAGGGGGCTGATCGGGCGGAGTAACAATGTGTGTGTGTGCGTGCACCACTCTGGGGTGTAAGCAGGCTGACGTGCAGCTTGTGGTGCCAGTACTGCGCTTTTTTTCTGCTTTTGCCTTCCCTTTCTCCTTTTTTTTCCTTGCATATTATGCTACAGTGAACTCAGCTTTCCCCTGCAGTGAGGGCAAGAATACAACTGCCAATTAATGCTATATGCGGTGTGCCAGTGTTAACAGTGTGAGGCATTATAGTTCAACTTGCTGTGCTGTTTGAAGAAAAAAAAAAAACTGGGAAAAAAAAAGGGCGGGCTAGCCATTTTCCTTGGGCGTGGCTAACCTCTTGCAGGCTAACGTGGATTGTGCTCCCAGCGCAGGGTGCAAACGAACAGCATCCGCAGCTGTGATTAGGTTTGTGACCTAACAGCTCTGCAGCTTGTGTCTCATTGGGTGAGTTTTGCGTATGAGGCCAATTGGCAGAGGCAAGCGTCTCCTCCGTCTATCCTTGGGTTATTTCTGACCATCTGTGCCCAGTCATTAACAGGCCTTTTCACAGTCAATTGTCTTGTTCGTCTCCCCTCTTCCCCGTTTCTGTTGGTTTCACTGTGCATGACCGTGAGGTGGAGCTTCTTCTTCTTCCTTTTTGTTTTTTTTCCCCCTTGAATTTAAATGGCAGAAGTTAGGAGAGGCCATTTTATTATCCAGGGCTAAGGAGAGCTGTGGAGACGTAGGTTAATTCAAAGTGGC
Source organism: Maylandia zebra (assembly GCF_041146795.1). NCBI lineage: Eukaryota > Metazoa > Chordata > Actinopteri > Cichliformes > Cichlidae > Maylandia > Maylandia zebra. Next base: position 19,050,912 of record NC_135174.1, on the reverse strand, counting down.
ATCATGGAGGATGCATCAAGCAGCGGAGATCAAATTACAGGGCAAAGCCCTCGGTGGTAAAAACAAGCTAGTGGTATGCTGCATAATGTGTGTGTGTGTGTGTTTAACAGCATCTGTGTGTGTGTGTTTGAGAGACTAGAGAAAAAGAGAAGGGGGACACAAGGAGGAATAAAAAGGAAAAAGAGGAGGATGAAGAGGGGGGTAAAGGGATGGGGATGGAAGGAAAGTGGGAGCAAAAAAAAAGGAGAGGGAGAAGAGGCTAACTGGGCCAGTGTGCACATGCACACATCACCCCCTCCAATTAGAGTCACTCACCCCCCCCCCCATCCGCCCCTTCTTACAATACATCACCCTCCATTTCTGATGTTTACAGTCGTCGGGGAATGAAATAACTGCACACATCACTGCAGCAGCGACGGCATTGAAAAAAAAAGAGAGATCTCCTCTGCCTGAAATGCATTTAGCTATTCCTTCTTCCCCCTCATGCTTTTGTTATTGGTCTTTGTGCAATGATTTGCCTAAGGACCCAGATTTCCTAGCAACAGCCTGCCACCAAACATTTGGCAGGAGTTCAACATTCTCTCTCTTTGTGAGAAATGGCAGTGCTGCCTCCCTGCTCTGTGTCTGCCACCAGCCCTGCTGCTGCCGCCGCCGCCGCCGCTGCCGCTGCTGATGCTGGATGAGCCAGACTGGCTGCAAGAGCCCTCTAATAATTCTGTTTTCATCCAATCACACCACATAGTAGCAGGCACCTTGAGAGCCTCTGCCAGGATTCATCAATCACCTCTTTAACACGCATGTTCAGACAAACACAGAGGCATGTGCGAGCAAACAGAACGCGAACGCACACACTCTTGCGCGCGCACGCTCTTGTGCACTTTCCGGTAATTAAATTTACAGATTAGAGCGAACAAAGCTACGTATACCACCACAGCAGTAGTTTAATGAAAATCAACAAAGCACATTAATGCATAGCAAAGGTTGGTACAGTGAGCGGGAGAGAGGGAGAAGATGTAAAATCTGGCCGTAAATTGGGTAAATACATCTGAGTGCTCTCGACAAGGTTAATGGAGAGAGGAGGCCTTAGTGAACGCTGGTCTAGACATGCCACACAGTATTAAATGGGAATAGCTGTGGCAGTGTATCTGGCTAAGTACTTTAGAAGTGCGAACGGGACTCTAATAAAGCGAATGATCCCCCTGTTTTGACAAAGAGGCCCAGGAGGGACGCTGAACACCACGTTTTAGATTCCAAGCACTGACAAACACCCATTTGTGGCCCTTCTATCCCCCCTTCCAAATCCCACGGAAGCTTTTCCCCTGCGCGCTACGCTGTCGGATGTGGGCAAAACCCAACTGCCAATTTGCAGAGGATGTGCCATGTTTGCTAATGCGAAGCAGAGGCTAAAAATGAGACCACACAAACTCTGGAGGATGGACTGACTGATCTGCTTTCTGGCACGACCACTGAAAGATTCTTTTTCCTCCCCTCTAATAAACAATTTTTCGTTTGGTATTTGTTTCTTCGACTGGGCGGCTAATTATGAAACCTCCATCATTATTGCACTGCGATGCACTCGTGTTTAGAGGACTTGTGGGCAATGGGGAGGTGGGTGGGGGGAATTGGGAATATCACTTGGGACAACATGCCAAGGAGTATGCTGAATGCTGAGCACTAACGCTGATTTATGTTGATAATGAACTGCTTAAAGACGTGGAATGCAGCGCAATTTCAGGGCTATCGTCTTGACTTAAGATCAGAGAAAATGTCGATCTGCCGGAATTAAATATAATCCCAAACAGTGAAACATGAGCATAGCAGGCCATCCCACTCCAGAAGCTGTAAGTAAAGACATTACCTCAGTGGGCGCAGCTCGAGCGTGTGTGAATATCTAAGCGCACATCTGTCCTCCTCAATCTGTGCGTGTGTTTTGTCTGTAAGGAGAAGATTGCGTGGGAGTGGGGGGTTGGGAGCTAAAACCGAATGAACTTGCATAATCAATTTTCACACTTTCACAGCACCTGTTGGCCTGTCTTCACGTTAAAAGAAATGAATGAATGCATTACATGTAGAACAATTTCACACTATGTTGCAGCTTCGCGCACAAAGACCTGGGGAAAAAAATAGGGGGAAAATGGAGCTGTATTGTCTCAATAGGTAACATAGCTCATTTCACTCGACAAAGGATGAATGGATATATTGACAATGCAGAAGGCGTGCTGAGGCATTTCCTGAATAAAGCCTCTTAACATTTTGTCCTCCTCTGGCAGTGGAGTTGGGGAACAGTCATTTTGAATGTAGAGGGTCTCACTTACCGCAATATAATAGACCTTGGCTTTCTTCACCAGCTCCCAGTTGCTGTCCAGGTCCAGGTGTTTTTCCTTTTTGTAGCAGTTTGCCGCTGCCAGGTTAGCAACAAGGGACCTGCCGAGACAGACCCCATAAATCTTCTGCCTCGCTTATCATCCATCTTAATTTTGTCTCAAAAACATCCTTAAAAAACACTCAGGCCTCAGACTTTCCTTTGTTCTTTTGTGATATATAAGGATGATAATAGTTCCTAAGAATGTCTGAGCCAAGGTGAATTAAAGTCTATCTGGATCTCTTTATTTTTCCTTTCTTTAAAAAAACGGTGCTATCTCAAAAAGAAAAAATACACCAAAGAAAGGAGATTAAACAAGCTGAGGGGTTTTCAAAGCCAAAAGAGAGACACCCTAAAATTATTCATATCATATTATCACCTGTAAAAGTTCTGCATAGATAACAAGGGTGGGAAAACAACAGAAAGAGATTACTAAATGAACACTTGAGTAGTGAGTGGTGGGAGCTGGAAAGTGAAGCAGGTGGTATTGTCTTAACACAGCTCATTAGCCAGTCCTCGTGCGCTGTATCTTTATGAGCGGCCATCAAAATGAGTGAAACCATCATAGCTACTTAGGCGAAAACTGCTAGGCGACCATATGACAGGAGGGTGTTGCTACACGAAGGTCTGTTCTCACATGGCGAGAAAAAAAAAGCAAAAAAAAAGCTGCTCTCCGTGGTTAGTGTCAAAGAAAAGAGTAACAGTGTGCTAAGCTGATCAGCGTGTGATGATGAAGGCTACGATATGGCAGCTGAATTGGGACCGTGTTTGACCGGAGCTGCCGTAATGGACTCAAAAGGTTGCTACGAGCGTGACAGACAAAACGAGTGTTGTTAACTGAGAAAGTCCAACGGACGTGAGCAGAGCAAATAACCATTATGATGTGACATATTTAAGAGGACAAGCCGAAATGCCACAGTGAGGCACTCCAGGTTAAAATGCTCATTAGGAATTTAACAAAAAGGAAAGAAAAGAAAACTAGGAAATCCAGAGGAATGATTTCTAGTTTTATCAAAGTGGAATAATTGTCACGCATCGATTTCTGTTATAACTCAGTCAAACTAGAGTGAAAATAGCTGAGATTGAATGTGCGACCACTTTCAATAGTACGGGTCAGCTGGAGGAAACCTGTCGCCAAACACTTGGAGAGACTTCAATTGCTCTCACACAGATTGGTGAAGGTTTGCAAATAGTTGCCATCTGGTTTATAAGCGCATACAGTCTGTGAACAGGTTGAAGTCAATCTGTCAACCAGCACCAATAAGCGCAACTCTTATGAGACGCCTGTCTTTGCATTACTAGACTCGACTCTACTGGCTGACAGTTGCTTGTTTTTTTGTTATATTCCTACAGATGAGGACAGATTCACTGCCTTTGGTGAATCTCTCAAATTCCTCTAGATCCGATGATAGTTTGGCACGGACCTTACAGAATTCCAAGACGATGCTTTATGAAGGCCAGTCGGTAACGTTTACTTTAATCTTCTGGAGGTAGTTCTTCACCATGAGCAACGTTGATGTGTTGGAAAACAAGGCGATGACCCAGACTCTGTTTTTCTGCTGACTGCTTGAGGTTTTCTTTTAAAATCTTCCCGTATCCTTCTTCCTTCATGATTCCTTCCACCTTGACGAGATTCCCATTTCCAGGCACACTAAGGCATCCTCACAGCATAATACTCCCACCACCGTGTTTCACTACTGGGGACATTCTCTATCTCCAAACATCAGCAGCATCTCTGTGGCCAAAGAGCTCTAGTTTTGTCTCATCTGATCAAGGGACACATTTCCAGTGTGCATATTCTTGCTTACTATACTTTACTCTGGCTTAAAAGTGTTTCTGCTGCAGAAGTGGAGTTTTCCTTGCTGTTCCTCTTGTGCAGGGTTTTAGTGATTGTTTTCTTTGACTTCATTCCTCAAGTCATTCAATGGTGTCTCGGCAGTTTTTCTGGGGTCTTTAGACACATCTCTCACTAGCTTTCTTTCCAGAATCTTTGAAATTTCCGCTTCCTACTTCTGCCAGGCTTGTTCTGTACTGTGTGGCCTTCTTTGAAATTTCTTGATGATACTTCTCACTCCAGTTCTTGACACTTGGAAACACTATAACTAAAGATAAAGTCTGAACTGGTTTCTTTTGTTTTTGGCATGATGTTTTCTCAAGTGAGAGCTCAAACCATTGCTAAAGTTTTTATACTGTGTGTAAGCTAGAAGATAACCCTCAGTTTCAACTTGATTTTATAAGCTTTGAGCATTACAAGTTAAAGCACATGATTGCACAGCAGTGGTTTGTGCCATGGCTCAATAAAAAGATCAGGTGTTTAATAATATTGACCTGAGTGGTTTTATCTGAAATAATTCTGTTATTGTGTACACGCAGAAATAATTTACGCTTTCTAAAGAAAACTGGTATGTTTTGAAATGCTATGTTGAAAATCCCAAGTGCAGAGTTACCAAGTGGCTGTGTCATTTTGCAGTTAAATTAACGCCCTGCAGCAACAACATGGCTTGTGAAGGCATTTCTGTTTCAGATGAGGTTCTGGCTCTGCTCTGAATGTAAGTAGTTAATGTGAATTTCTGTGTATGTGACCAGCAACAGATTTGTGATTCTTTTCAGTTTATCACAAAGAAATTCCACATAATTATCAACTTGACGCCAGTCAGCTGCAAACCGATAGCAGCCCGATTCCATCGTATCGCCTTTTCATCCCATCTTTACGCACGAATGTCACTTTGAAGATGGCAGCTGACTGTGAGTGGTTGCAGACCTGGTCCTCATCTTCGAAAGAAAAATTTCGAAGCCAAAGAGACCACAAGTTCATTGCACACAGTTATTGCATTTTTGGTCGTGCTGCGGTCTCAAACTATTGTTTTCCCTTGTGAAACTGTAGCAATTATGCTATAGAAAACCAGTGAATGTGGTGAACAGGCTGTGTACACTCCAACAAACTGGCAACACAACAAAGGAACGGTTCACCCTCATAAACAAAATACTCAAGTTTTTCCACTGGCATGTAGTGCCATTTATTCATCTCCATTGTTTGGTTGTGAGACACCCAGCTTTGAAGATATTAGCTGTAGCAACATCTGCCTTCTAATGAATAAAATTGAACAAAATTGTTTCATCGTATTTACATCTGTTTTTTAGAAAGACCTGATTACTCCAAAAAATAAAAAATAAATCCACAAACTAGTCGTCATGTGTTTAGTGTATTTGTAATTTCCCTTCTACTGAACTACACCCCCTCCAGCCACAGAAGTGCGCATCATTGTTCACTTCAACAATCATTCCTTTTGTAAAGTGATATATTTGCTGGGTGTAGTTTGGCAGAGAGAAAATAGGCATTACTTTTACATTATTAACTTCCACAACATTCAAGAGAAGCCAGACATTTCTGCAACAATATCTCCAAAACTGGCAACTCACACCAAAGAAATCTAGATGGATAAATAAATAAGCTATGGCTTTAAGTATTAATAATGTAATGAATCTAAGCAATTAATTTACAGAGGTTCTTGCCAGTGCTTAATAATATATTAAGTTATGCTAAGGTCATCTTAAAACTAAGCTACAGAAAATAACTGCTGACAGGCTAGCAGCATCTTTCACCAAACTGGGAATTTTTAAACGTGAAAATTATCAGCAAGATCTTCACACAATCTAAAATATTTAAATATTTTAAATATCTGCACAAATTATTGCAGTTTTCTGCATTGAAAAGTTGATATAAAGAAATTTGCGGCAATTACTATGCAAAAACTCAGAGCTCCTGGAGAGACTGGCTGATTGAACCCCTGATTACACTTGTAAGATTTTAATAAACTAATTTCTTAATAGCTAAAATGTGATTATTCAACGTAGGGCATCTGCACAGATTGGGACTCAAACTGTCAGATTTTAGTAAAGGAGGCAGGGTTTTTTTCTGTATCTTTGAAGACTTGCACTAATCAAAGCCTTAGGGCTGTGACACACTGGCTCCCAGTACTTCAAAGCCATCACCCTTCCAATCTGGCCCTGCTGGCGACCTTTCCTCTGGCCTCCTGAGCTGTCTGTTAAACACCTGTAAGAAATATTACAGAGCTCGTCTCCCTGAGCACGGCACCTGACCTTTTCAGGTGTCAGAGCCCACATCAAACAATCCCACTAAGACCATTCAGCAGGGCTGACTCCCGGGGCGGTCAGGGTCCAGGCGTTGACTGACTGACAACTCCAGTAGCAGCGGATAAAGGGCTGTAAAGGAAGGGAGTGTTTGAAGGAGGTGGTTATTGATCCACACCTGGTCTATCATGAACTGGAGCCCTTAATGTTAGTGTTATTTGTGTATCTGTGTGTGTGTGTGTAGGCTGTGACCCGACGATGCTGGCGTGAGAGTCACCAGAGAGGCTAAAGCCCCTTTTACAGTCGAGAAGGCTGACAGGTGAGAACTGGGATAGCCCAGGCATCCCTAACACATTGCTACTGTCAGCCTATAGATGGATGACAACCCACTGGGACGGCAGAGACTGAGTGGGGGCCTGGAAAAACACGCTCAAGCTGTTCCTTTTCCTTTTGATGTGTGAGCTGAGCTATGATTCCCTGTTATGACTTCTAGCCCCGAGAAGTCAACTGCTTGCCCGTGGAAGTCAAAATGAACCAAAAAAACTCTCTTAAAGCCGGGTTACGGGTTACTCCTTGGTCAAGGATAAATGAAAGGTTGCAAACCTATTGTCTCCCGTGATACAGGCTGCACAGGTACCAGTCGGCTCCTCGTTTTGCTCATAGTAATGGGCATCGACATGGGCTTCTTCGGCCTTCTTCTTTAGGATCTCGCCAAAGCGGTCTTTCCCGATGCACCCGAAGAAGGTAGCCACCTTATGGGGCTTCTGGAGCATCCACTGGGAAGGAGAAAATGACGACAGTTACACAGAGCTCAGTTTACAAAATATATGTCTGTTTGAGGGGTCAAGTTCAGCTAAGGCAGATGGCACACAAACTGTAGCTTCACAGCAAACATACTGCTTGTGATATATGAGGGCTGCGAGCTGTCGTAAACAGCCCAAGACCAATTCCACTCCGCACAGAGGCACTATTCTCATCCAAGCACTCCTTCCTCCATGTGTGCTAAAAACAGTCTCATCTCCTTATTTACACAAACCCCATAATTCAAGGCTTCATCCTTCTTATGCAAACACAGACTCTGAGTGTGTGACAGAGTATGCAGCCGCTACCGCAGGACACTCCCCGAACTGCTCGCTGGACAATTTTTGGTCCTGACAGTCTTGATGTACTCAGTGACTTTTACCTGATGAGGGAAAAGGGGGTGGGGGCTGCTCAAATTCTACAGCGCTCAGGTTTAACCTCCAAAGATTTATTGACGTACAGTACGTGCTGCTGTTTGCTCGTTTTATTGCAGACTCCTGTTTTGTTGCTGACGGGGGCCCCTTGTGAATGAGATGTTGCTGCTTTTGGGGATGACCTGTATATGTGTGAAATTAATCATTTCACACGACCAAACAGCGTCTCGGTGGGGGAAGAAAAATGCATTTTCATCAACCGTCTAGAGAAGCTCTCCTCTGTTTTTTGTTTTTTTGCGTTCCCCCTATGCCCCACCCTTCTGGTCTCCAGGTAAGTAGTTCAGATGAAAATAAAAAATAAGGAGGAAAAATAAAAATAAAAATATCCAGGAAAAGATTCATTACATCGCACAAAGCTCACCTGTGTTTCCAGACTAAGGTTGACAATTTGCAAGCGCAGCTGATCAGGGCATAGAGTTTTTTGACTATCTATCTCTGTTTTATGAAACAAAGAAAACTTCTTGCCTTGTTTACAGCCAATTTACCTCTTCATGACTAACGCGAGGGATGGCATAAATCCCATGTTAGCATTCTATTAAAGGCCAGTCAATTTTTAAGCTTTTTAAGAGACAAAAAGAAAGCTGTACTCATAAATACACGTTGATTTTTGACTTATTTGTTGTATGTCTTTTCTAATAAATTAATGAACTCTCCAATAAACAGACGTTGGGAGAGATGGACATCACCGTTCCACCTAAATGTGTTTTACACCAAAAGGAGAGAGAGAAGTTGCAGGCACAGCATGCTGTGCAGGTCAATATTAATTTGTGTCTGCACCTTCAGCCTCAAGATATGAAAGATCATACTTATCTTTTGTTATCTGAGAAGGGGTCTCCTTTGCCAGAGAAACAAAAACGTGAAGAAACAGCAACACCGGCATCCAAATAAAATGTAATTAGCAGATTAGACATCAGACCCTCCGGTCTCCAGATAACGAGCTGGCTACACATCAACAACAACAGCTGGTTACAAGTTAACGTTATGTTAGCTAATGTTAGGCTCTAGTGTCCTTAAAAAAAACTATTTGACTACATTCTCACTTTGTTTGAGAGAAGAGTCCAACAATGTTAGAAGCTAAAGCAGGCAAACATTGGCCACCCCTCCCTGAGCCTGGTTCTGCCGGAGGTTTCTTCCTGTTAAAAGGGAGTTTTTCCTTCCCACTGTCGCCAAAGTGCTTGCTCATAGGGGCTCATAAGATTGAGTTTTTCTCTGTATGTATTATTGTAGGGTCTACCTTACAATACAAAGCGCCTTGAGGTGACTGTTGTGATTTGGTGCTGTGTAAATAAAATTGAATTGAATTAAATATTACACAGTTTCACAGCCTCCTCCAGAGTAAATAGCCATGGACACATATTAACAGCTGAGGTAAACAGCGTACTTACGGCCTACACTCACTACAGATGAACGGCTAGAGTTGCTAGGATTATGCACTTGAATTGGGAGGGCTAGGAAAATAGAATTCAGTTGACTGCAATCTGGGATCTACTGACATCTCATGGCGAGATTTTATAAACTGCAACTTTAAAGTTAGCATTGCAAGGGGCGTGGCTACATTTCACCTGTTATGAATCTGATTAAATCTTGACCTCTAAGTTGTGTTTGTCACTTTTGGAACTAATATGCACTAACAGCCTATCCCAAAAGTTTGTGCTTCACTTTTTGTGAATAAAATCAATAATTTTTTTTATTATTTTTAGTTTTTTACTTCGCACTAATTAGCAGGTATTTCTTTTTGTGTGCTGTCAATGGATCATCATCTTCTTCTTTCCGCTGATCCTATTGGGGTGACCACATTGGATCATGTGCCTCCATCTCACTCTATCCCTAGCATCGTCTTTTGTCACACCACTAAACCTTTGAGCAACTATCAAAACAATTCACAACAGCTGATTTTGGTTTTTGTGGTGGGGTTTTTTTTCAGAAAAATAAATAATCGCCTTTTATTTTCCAGACTAGGCCTTAGGAAATGAACAGTTATAATGTCACACATGCCTGCTGCATCTTGGTCCGTGAGTGCGCCCTACCAACGTGTCATCTTGAGTCATGGTTCTGTCATTCAACCATGCCTCCAACTCCCCACCTGGCCGAAATACACAAACACACCAACGTGTACATGCGTGCGCACGGCTGCGAGCTCTTCTTCCCTAACCTCTTGCTGCAGGCACCTCACACTTATCAAGGTCACTGGCTCGGGTACACGTCAAGTCCAATCTGATTTTCCCCTCGCCGCGATGAGCGCAGAATCCAAGGTTAGGAGCTGCGGGCTGTAAATAATGACAGCGCGGCCCCTCCATTTGCAGAGCTCTCAGGTGGGAATAGAGAGGGCCACTCAGGGGCCTCAGTCCCTCTGATGACAGCACGGTGAATCACAGCAACCACCGACCTCGTAAACATAGCCCCCCCCTCATCACACCTCCCTCTGAACTCTCCTACTTTCCCTCTCGCTCTGTCTCTCTCTGACCGTCGGCTGTACTCTCACTGCCAGCTCAGCTTGTCATTTTACAGGGTCATTAACAGACATAAGTACACACTAACGTGAGCACACAGTGCACCTACACGGGCAGAAGGCTGACGTACACACACGTACACACAAAAAGACAAATCCTGTTTAGTTTCACAACATCAAAACTCCCTCCTAAAAAAACAAAAAGAAAAAACGCCCCTGCTTTTGCCAGAAGCTGCTCTGCTACTCCAATAAACACAAAGCACCAATAGATAAGCAGAAAATGTCTTCATTATGAGCAAGAGAAAAAAAATATCTTGCTAAAAAAAAATTTCATCCCCTCTTTCACCGTGGTATGCAGGAGCAGGGAGTTATATCAATTCATTTCCATCCCTGGCACCCTGCAGACAATCCCTCTCCATTCCCAGATTATGTGAGATAATACCTCCATTATGACAAAAGCGCTTTCCGCGGGGTCGCCGAGAGGTCAACCAACCCTGTGCTGGGTATTCATGCTTAGTCACATCCCAATTATATCGCAGTGGCAGAGGCAGGAATTGGCAAATGTACATCAAGGCGCTTCATTACTGAGGGCCGCTCCAGTGAAATTAAGCAGCAGATGAGACAGAGTGAGATTTGCCCCCAGGCGGCATGTTAGAGAGCGACTGTGCGAGAGAGAGAGAAAGAGGGAGGAAGATGGGAAGAAAGAGGGAAGCTGAAGTAACAGATTTTTGTGGAGGTGCTGGGAGCTTGTATCTCGCGCAGCAGCTCATGTATATTTACTTAACTGGGAGAACACTGGTCCCCAAAGATTAATAAGTTCCCATGACGCACCCAAGCAACATATCTTTAGGTGCGTTTCGATACAGGAGGGAAACCTAATGCAAACAAGAGAGAAAAACACCCATGAAACGCAGGCGGTAAGATGATGCACAGGCTCACTCGCTACAGGCAAAGCGGTGATAAGTGTACATTATGTTAAGTGGAGAATACGTCTGGCGTCTCTTTCTATTTGGCTTCCATTTAGCCAAATAATCCCCCCCCCCCCTCGACATACACTCTCCCAAACCTACCCAAAACTGGCCCCCAGGCACCCAGATAGCTATTAATTATGACATCTCATGGTTGCAAGGAGCCCCATTTGGGGATCTGACCTAGGCCCGCTCCTCAACACCCAGCAGCTGCCACTCTTCACTACAGAAGCAGCCGTTTCGCGTGGCGGCTTCCAGGAGGGCAATTACACAGCCCAGATGAGATGAGACGGTTGAATGTTTGGGACTTGAGTGCTCAGGCTGCCATTAGCACTATAAGCTATTACATTCCCCCTTCTTTTCCTGCCCCCCTTTTTTTGTGTTCAACTCTCCCCTCCCATCGTCTCCCTCACTCGCTGCTGTATATTGATGAAGTAGTAATGGGACCTCTAGTTAGATATTCCTGCTGTAAAAACATTGTCTTGTTTCTAGTCTCCCTCAGGGGTCAATGTATTCTCCTGGAGTTGCTGGGAAGAATTTCTGCTCTATTAATGATGCAATTCCAATGCAATTCAGATCTACTGAAGTCGCAGCACAGTACCCCCCCCCCCCCTTTTTTTTTCTTTTTTTTTGCAGGGAGCTGATAGACGCCGCTGTGTGTTATCCTGCAGCTTTACAACAAAGTGGTGCCTGCACATCATGGGGAAGCTGAGTGGCTGTCACTTGTTTCAGTTCATCCTTAAAACAAGGACAGAGAAGTCCCCATTCTCCTTGCCTCACCTCACTAGCAGTTCCTCTTGAGAAGAACTTGACCGTGCCTAATGATGGTCACATTAATTATAGGCTTATCAACCTCAGCAAAAATTCAATAGGGCTATTTATAGAGGCCTAAAATAGCTGAGGGCGAGGGTTCTGCTCGCTAGGGTGGCTTATAACAGCCTCCTCTCACTCCAAAGCCCCTCTTTTGGAGCTAAAGGCGGAGGCCGATCAGCGTTTCTTTTTACCGTGCAGTTAAAACAACTAGTAAGCATCTGTCCATCAGCGACTGACATGGAAGGTGCTTATATATAAAGTATTGGTGAAGCAGAGGGCCCTTACCACGAGTGCTGACATTGATGAGGTCTGGCAGCTTCCATTAAATCACTCTTTGCTGTAAAGTGCCGGGCATCAAAGCAACCGGCTGAGGATTTTTCACTCAATCAGGTAACACACAAGGCGCCCCCACCCTCCTGCCTGTTCTCTCAGGGGCTGGAGCCTTCTGGTCAATAACTCCAATCAGTTCAATTTCATGCACAGTTAGCCATGTTGGGGTGCTAGGGCACTGCTCGCACTGGGGTTGCATATGTTGTTGTTGTTGCTGTTGTTGTTTTTCTTTAATTTTTTCTCTTCCCTGAGAGGGTTGATAAGTGGGGTGGGGACCTGTACTGTGTAAAAAGTGGAGACTAGCCAGGGCTAGCATGGCTGTTTTAACTCCCTCAGCACAGCAGGCTTCTTGCCAAGCTATTAAAAATCTCTGTGCTCTGCTTTAGTGACACAGCTAAAAGAATAGAGGGAATGCGGGAGGGAGAGCTGTAAATGATCAACACGATAATGAGCTGATTATCAGTCAAAGGCATGGATAAGCCTTCTCTCCAGTAATTTCCTTTGAGATCAGTCAACCACACTCTCCTGTCTGCAATCAACACTCAAAGGGAAGGCATAGCATGCAGCCTGACGGGAAACCGGCCCAATATCGGCTTCAAATATCCAGATCATAGTTGTCTTCTGTTCAGTGCCTCGCTCGTCCCTTGCTGACACACCAGCATGGTGGTGAGGCTCGCCACTGAAGTCTGCTTTTGTAATGGATGTTTCACAGTTGTCATGCGGCTTTAGGATCTGGCTGCAGGACAACACAGATGACTGATGCTCCACTGATGCTCAAATGTAGTGTGCAATCTGTAAGTATTTGGACGTTGATACATCTCCTATTGTTCCGACACTACATATTTAACAACAACAGAGATTAAAAGAGCCAAGCCTCAGCTTAATAAATCCCATTAAACAGGGACTTTAACTACTTGGAAAACAGTTTCCTCCTGGGAATCAGAAGTGAGTAATGACTATACTAATGGGTGTGACTAAGAACAAAGCAATCAAAACTTTGTGAACAAGCTTGTGCTTTTCCAATCAAACGGAAAGTGGGAATTAAAACACAAAGCAAAAGTAATGACATGACTCCATAGGAGCACTGTAGTCTCCATTCGCTATTTTTTAAACTGCTGAACACGATGAGGATTGTTAGATGCTTCCTCATTAGATACTTTGCATTATAATAGAGTGCAAATGCAAATCAATTTGCATCAGCTACTGTTATGCAAATACACTTGAGGCCAAAACAAGATTACATAATTAACCAAGAACCACTAATTTCAATGCTGATTCCCACCTAAGACGATGAATGTGTGTTATTTTAATCACAAGCAACAGAAGGGCTGTGGACAGATTATATACCTTTGCTCCTGCACTATACTTTTATTATTCTGCATATGTACTCAACACACATAAGAGAAGGTAAGAGAAACATGATTTTGTCTATAAAGTGTCTATAAAGTTTCAAACATGCACTGTAGCCTTGAACTTTTCTAGGTATTGCCTGACAGAGATGCACACCAGAGCACAAATTTCCATAAGCAATCTTTAACCTTCCAGTTTCTCAATGTAAACTCCACATGGGTAAAAATTTTTATCAAATTCAAGACTGGCAACAGTGGGAAAGAAAAACTCCCTCTAAGCAGGAAGAAACTCCAGGGTGGAACAGCCACTGCAGTGACCAGTTGGAGGTTAGCGGAGTCAGACAGGACAAAAACATGCGGTGGAAGAAAGCCAGGGATAAATAATAACTAATGAATAAACTCAAAAGTGGTGGATAAGTGAAGAAAAAACACTCAGCGCATCACAGGAAGCCTCCAGCAGCCACGGCCTAATGCGGTGTAACTAAGGAAGGGTTCAGGATCCCTTGATCCGACCCTAACTACAAGCTTTATCAAAAAGGAAAAATTTAAGCCTAATACTCCGGTTTTAAGCCTAAACCAGAGTGGTGAGAACATGTCTCCCGCTGTGTGCTACAAGTCAGAAAGAACAATTGCAGATGTGACATTCCCCCGACACACTCTGTATGTGAAGAAAAGGCTTAATAGAAGCACCAAAGCCATGTGCCACCATGTCATGGTATATTAAAATTTAGAATTACCACCTGACTCCTATATACTCCGAATATTATTAGTGAAAACTTTAAAAGACGGTGTTTGGCCAATAAAGCTGGCTCTGGCAGAACACAGAGCTGTAGCCATTGTAGTAGACGTCACTTAAAATATGAAAGTTAATGCAAAGAAGCTAAAAATGTACACAATGTACATTTTCAACCTGGCACCCACAGCTTTGACATCAACATCAAATTACAAAGTGAGATAAAGACACAATGGCTACAAAGTGTGGCCATTATCTCCAATTTGGTTGCCGAGGTATGATTTTGAATAATAGCCAGACGTTATTCAATGCAGTACACTTTAGGATCAAACAAAAAATGGGCAAGTTAGGGACAAAAACATGTTTTGTGAGATTGTGACGACTGTAACCTTTCGACCACCAAGTTCATCCTTACGTCTCACTGAATGTTTGTCTGAATTTGTTCCACATGTTTTCTGTTTTTCTTGTATCGTTGGTGTTACCTTATGAATTCATGTTTTTATACTTGAATTAAAACAGATAAATGGAACGCTCCAAGTGACGGGGAAATAAACAGTCTGGCTTTTCTAGGTAGTAGCAAAACCACCCCTGGGGAATGAGTCCAGACAACAAAAAAACCACCCAAACAAACAGTGGTGGCTCACGTGTCCATGTACACATACGTGTGTCACAAAAGGGGTGGGGGGTGAGGGCGGGGGGGCAGCTTCCAGGAACAGCCCCCCGAAGATAAACATCAAACCCGACGACGCGCCGACACACTCCATAGGTTCTGATGTTAAACGCGACAAGAATGTCCCCAACAGTATCTCTGCACCCTCTTCAGAGAGCTATCAAAGGGCAAGTTCAGTGAGCACACAACAACCCCCCCCCCTCTCCACGCTACACACACACACCTAACACATCTCACTGCAGCATCTTTGCGCTGCATAGGAATCAGGGATGTGTCGCTGTCTCCAGGCGCCAAGTTTATCTAAAAAGGAAACACCTGATTTTTTTTTTCCTAGCTCCTCTCATTCCTCGCCTCCCTTGTTAAACACACAACCTTGATTTTGTTTTCTGTTGCCCGGAAGGAGTGAATTATTTACAGGATAAACAAGGTGATGTTGTTTCAGTCAGTCAGAGCCAAACTCCCCTATCGCAGCAACATAGAGGCAGACAGGTTTACCTGGCAGGCATGAGGGGCTGAGCTTGGATACAGAAGCCAGGCAGCAGCTACACAATGGCTGCATGGT
The DNA here is from genome assembly GCF_041146795.1 of Maylandia zebra. Taxonomy (NCBI): domain Eukaryota; kingdom Metazoa; phylum Chordata; class Actinopteri; order Cichliformes; family Cichlidae; genus Maylandia; species Maylandia zebra. Next base: position 19,035,349 of record NC_135174.1, on the reverse strand, counting down.
GATACTTATCTGAGGAGTGGTGGGGAAGGGGGAAGCAAGGAGAAAAAATACCTCCACACCACATTCATGGGTTGGGAGTCCCAGACTGGCGGGTTGTCCTTTTTATCTGCAGAGACAATGGGGGCTATAAAAGAACATGAGCTGATTTACCGAGCCTGAGTGTGCATGAAGTGAGGATGGGGGTATTATTAAGAGATCATAAAGTGGCATTTGTGTTTGCAGGGGTTTGTTGCCATACAAGGTTCAGGCGGGGAGATGATGAGGGACCTTTGCAGCTAAAGCCGCTAATCCTATCTGTGGTCTGTGGGCTCCAGCTGGTGGGAGTGCAGCTGTGCTCGGCCCCTGCACAGGTGAATCGGTTCTGGGTCCCGCTTCTGTAACTTCCATGTACGAAGTATGGCGGATTTGCACGGGGCTTTGATCTCGCAGAGGCGGCGGCAGTGCTGGTGGCGGCACTCCCCTTACCCCCCCAGATGCAGTGACAGTGCGGGTGATCCGTGTTACCCAAAAGACTTCTTTTCTTTTTAAACCTATGCCAAATGACAGCGCCGGTGTGAGGCTTAGAGCAGGTCAGGCCTGAATAAATTCAATGTGGCAGTGCAGAAAATTCACTTCTAAACAGTGCTGCAGGGAGAAAGTGAGTTTTAATGAGTGTTGTGACTGCATTCTGTGATACAATTTATCATCTGCATGAACATGAAGCGATGAGCGAAATCATTTAGGAACGACGGTTGTTCTCCGACACTATAAATCAGTGTTTCCCAAAAGATCCAACGTTCGATTACCAGGAGCAGTAATTCAGGCATGCGTGAAGTCAAACCCTGAACACGGGCAGATTACAGTTTCTGCTAATGGTGGTCGTGCTGCATTATCTCAGCTACAGACTTGTGTTGCCAAGGAAATTCAGGCCTTGAAACAGCTGACGGAACAGCTGTGCTTCCAGCTTGACCTGTGACCCAGTCTGAAAGTGATTCACATTTAACACTGATTTACTTACCAAGGACACAATGGGAGGATATGATTGGACCCTCGGTGCGGATTTAAAAACAAAATTCCTAATGTCTTTACGTGCTGCAGAGAGATCGCACTTATCATATTACTCATGCCTTTGTGTCCTTTCCTGCAGGCGCAGAGGTTTCTCTTCATGTTACCAGCTGGAAATATCAGTGATGAGCTTCTCCGCTTACTAAGCTCATTGGTGTGGAGGCAGTTTGTGTGCAGATTCTGTGGCCGGCTGGCTGCACAGGTAAGCAGAAAATAGCTTTTAGCTCCGGCCTGACCTTGAGAAGGATGCCATTCAATCAGCGAGCTCACTGCAGTAAAGGCCCTATCATTGCACTAATAGACTGAATCTTCCTCTCTGCTTAGATCATGGACAATGCATGAATGACTTCCTCCTCCTTGACAAGTTAAAGGGGTAATTTATTCAATAAATTAAACAGAGAAAATAAGCCATGATGAAAGAAATACTGGTGTGGCTGTTGGGCGGGTATAGATTGAACTCGTGTAACAGTCTGCACACCTAATTTAATTTTCAGTTTATAGACATAACACAAGTGGATGACGGCAATTGACAAAACAGTTAAAATGCAAGACTGAACAGACTGTGCTCGCGTTCTCATTGCCAAGAACGAACATCAGCGGTAGAGAGTGTTTGGTGCGCTCCTTATCTACACCCAATCATCCAGCTGGAAGCAGGCAGAGTCAAAGTAATAAGGATGAGATTTAAAAACTGTTGCCCGCTTTGAACTTTGAGGTTGTGCGCTCAAATTCCACCTGATCATCTGGCGGCTTAAAAAAATAAGTTGTGTTATTTTTCTGACTGCTTACAGAGAGAGGGAGAGGACGAGAACATACTGGAACGGTCATAACTACTGGCTGCTGCAGTGCATCGTGACAAACAACGGAGAAAAACTTGGGATTTATTGCTCTGATAACCTTCCAGATTCCTTCAGCTGGTGCTGTATGCCAGACAACTCCAACAGAGTTATGCATCATTAATCCCCATGAACACTGCCAGTGATAAATAATGCTCTGTGTCCCTATGAAAAATAAGGCAGTTATTACCAAACCATAAAGAATGGTATTTGTATCATCACTTCAAGCAGATAATAATGTGAAGATACGATGTTTCAAGGATTCAAAAGCACACTGACAGTGACGGTAAGCAGTATATTTCTGCTCTCGTCAACCTGCTGTTAGAGAAAGAACTCTCAATAAATAACAGCACTTGCACCGAGCAAATCAGAGATCTTTATATCCATGCCATAGTGCTTACAATACTGAGTAGACACTCAAGCTATCAACTGCCATTCAGCCAATGATAAATCAAGGTAAATAATGACTTAGCTTCGTCTCTGGAAGATGCATAGCGCCAAATAGCAGGTAATCACTTGGAGCACAATACAAAGTGCGTCTAGAAACCTGTTGCACGACGTTTTTCCCACAAAGCGTGGCTCATTTCACTCGTCTGATAATTTCTCAAGGCTCAGACTTGAACCCGGTCCAATAAACATAGTAATACTATATCCCCTACAGGTGTAAAATTCTTGGTGGTTAAGCATTGCAAAAAGAAACTAGAAGGAACTCTGTTTGATACAGAGATGTTTCCAGCGCCAGATGCTGTGGGGCCCTCTCTTGTGAGAAGCCGGGCGAAGATCACTTACTTTCCTATTGAGAGCCGGAGCATAAATTCAAACCCGGCTATAAATCAAATATAAATTTTCAGCTCCCCTCACTTTCTCGGGAACGGCTGCAATAACAATGTCATTCGACTCTGCCTGGTTGCCATTAATGCTCTGGATTCCATCCATGCTAATGATTGGGCCCTGTATCCTGTGCGTTTTACAAAGCCCGCAGAAAAAGAAGGGAAATATTACTGACCTATTTAATGCTTTGCAGGTTAAGAGAAGAAACCAAGGTCTGTGGTAGACACACTTTACATATACACTATTTCCACACGCTCTCAAAATGGATTTTCCTTGCCAGATATAACACCCTGCGCGCCAATGATTTTAATATACCGAAACTCTGCGACTACGACTTTAACATTTTTAGACAGCAACGTTTCTGAGCCAGAAAGGAGGACAATGCACTCCCTGCTAAATCTAACTTGAGTGAAAAATGTGATTTCTATTTAGATATTGTTCTGTGTGCCAACAAGCCTTTCCTTCTGCCAAAAAACAGAACTCGATCTCATTCAGGCTATTTTCTCCTTGAAATCACAGTCGCGTAATGTTCTTTTAAAAAAAAAGAAAATAAAAACACGAAGCGTGGGCCAAGACTGATTCACCTAACTCCCATCCCACACACATATTTACTGGAATGGCCACATATCACAGTCTGAGCAGTTTTCATAACCCAAATATATACAGACTAGTATCAAAATCCAATTCATATATTTGTTTCACACAGTGTAAACAGACTTTTTAATTCCAGTGAAACCATAACCCCAAAGTGGAGCACGGCTAGCAGATTCTGGTTACAGAGCGTGTTTGGAGAGAGAGGTTTTCTGGGTGAAGCACACTTTATTTTTTAAGCAAAAAGCAAACCAATTTCAGTGCAACACCTGCACCCTTCTGCCCTGTTGGCTTTGGCGAAGCAGATTCAATGAGTTTTCAGCCAACAGTACAGGGCTGTGTGCCTGTAAGAATCTGCACTGACAGAAGGCTTTTAGAGAAGAACCAAGGTCACCACTACAATAACACAGCACTGAGGATGTACTCAGAGCCAGGGGGAAGTGCTGCGTCTCTCACACCCTTGAAATAAAAACCAGTGAGTGCGGAATGATACTAAGTTCAATAAACTTCACTTTGCTTTGTAACCTCTGCAGAAAGACTAAACAAGCAGAAGAGAACAGCTGTTCTTATAGTGTTAAACACTTAAATAGAAATCAACTTAGATTTTAAAAAAGAAAATCATTACACCATTATTTATATTTCAGGGCTAATGGATGTGACCTCTAATATAAGCAGCATTAATACTGCGTTAATATCGTGTTAGTTTATAATGTTGTAGGCCGATCTATGACAGGGGTAATGCTGTCACGCAGCTGCTTTCAGAATACAAGAAAACACAATTCAAGGACAGAAAAACAAGTTTAACTCAAGATTTATGAGAATCATACAATATAAAAGAGCTGTACATTGTAATTCAGTGCAAAGCAATACAGAAAAAATAATAACTCAAAGCAGCCAAATATTTAATAAATGTAACAGGAGGTTTTTTTTTCAGTGAAACTATGTTTCTGGTCCAGTTTCTTTTAGTTTATTTTAGCTTCGTCGTCTTGTCTCTCTATATGCTGCAGTGTATATAGTGGAGATGACAATAACGTTTACTTTGACTTTGACTAGTTTATAAAAATATATCAAATCAAATTGGAAATGAACAACATTCACCTTCTAATTAAAAGTTATGCCTTACTGCTGCGATCAGCAACTTAGTTGGAGAGTATTTGCAAACCAGTTGCCATCTTCCATGCAAACTACAGGTGACCATGGCAACCTGCTAGCCACCAACTGCAATGCAGCTCAATATATGTGACCAATACTGAGTGCTATCAACCAAGTCAGGAAATGAAAATATTTCCATTACGACCCCTGGTTGACAGGAGATTGCTAACAGATCTCTAGGCCTGTGTAACCGGGGCTTTGGCAACCAATTTCACCTAGCAACAACCACCAACTTTCAGCATTATTTCCCTAGTAACAGGTGGTCGACAGGTGGTTGTCAAACGGTCTCTAGGCCTGTGCGACTGGAGTCTTATTTAGCACAGGATCAGAAATAAATAAACTGCAAAACTGCAAAACAGCAGCGCCGTCTGCTTTTGAAAAAATTACTAAAACATGAGTTAATAGTGTATTTGTGGGGGACTATTTTCAGCTGTGAATTAACACGCATTTGTTGCTCTATTAAGTATTTACTATAGCCAGATGGTGTGTATGAGATTGACTCAAAATAAGCAACAGTGACTTACAGTTTGCTCATCGTCCCCCCAGCAATGAGTTTGTAGGACAAGAGTCGAGGTACGGTACCATCAATGAGGAAGACGCTGCAACAGGCTTCAGAGACACAGACGATATCTGCTCTGGTCTTTACGTTGGATTTACGATAATAAGAAAAATAGAAAATCGCCACACATGCTTTCATAACTCAAGACAGACATCCTCTCATGAGCTGAAAATAAATCTCAGCACATACTGCATATGCTGTGCTTCCCATTTCTCTTCTGATCTCGATCCAGATTCAGATCTCTATTAAAAACATAAAGGTATTCTTACAACATACATTAAGAAAATCACATTTAAATATGATGATATTCTGAGGATTAGAGGATTGCGTAGCTGTGGCAAAGCGCCGCATGATCTGACTGCTATCTAATCTTTAATTGTTTTTCAGAGTGCTGTTAATTCACCTCTTAAGTGTGGTTTGAGCGTGTAGCTTGTGCTAATACGCTTTAATATTTCTAATATTCTATCTGCCTGTATTTAAAAACATGCAGTGCCAAGAACGGTTAAAAACCAAATCACAAAGCACTCTTGTGTTGGACTGCATTACATGTAAAAGGGGTTTCTATTTTTCAGTTAAGTCATTTTTAATCATTGTTAATGGTGGGAAAGCCCCAGTAGGCTTCTTTAAAAGGTTGTCAGTGAAATCACTAACAGCTGCCAGCTACAGGAATTCAGAAATGCCAAACCAGCACTTTGTGATTGGCATAAGGAAGTTACACCCACTTTGTAATAATATGTTTCTATCTGGTGAGGTGCCAAATGGGTTGCTGCCAATGTAGACATGAAAGACTGATCAGATCATTCTGCACAAAAACATCAGGCTGAGGAGACTGTAATTATTTGTCTGAGGTTGAGGTCAGGTCGCTGTAAAGCTCCTAATTACAAATGAGATGTAACTTACAGAACAAATCTAATGATGGCAACTCCACTCAAAAGTCATTCTAATGGATGTGGTTTAATTATACCTTTGCATCACCTTTTTTTCCTCTTTCAAGCATGCTTCTATACCTGGTATACCTTCATACTTAGATAAGATAAGATAAGATAGAACTTTATTAATCCCTCGGGTGGGTTCCTCTGGGAAATTCGATTTCCAAAAAAGCACAGCAACGACAGAAGTTACAGAGTTATACACACACACACATATATATATATATATGTATACACACACACACATATATATAAATACAGAGACAATATAAATAAAATATACGAAGGGGATAAATAGAATAAATAGGAATAAAAATAAAAATACAAGTGAATTGCACATTTCAAGTATTGAGTCTATTGCACCGTTGACTATTTACAAAAGTATTGCACAAAAGGTATTGTACAGTGAGGTGAAGAGGCACTACAGCTTAGTTGTTCCCTCCTTTGTCCTCCTGTTTCCCCTCCCTCTCCCCTCCAGGGAGGAGTTAAACAGTCTGATGGCGTGTGGGACAAAGGAGTTTTTAAGTCTGTTAGTTCTTGTCTTTGGGAGAAGCAACCTGTCACTGAACAGACTCTTCTGGTTGTTAATGGCCGTGTGCAGAGGATGCCTGGCATTGTCCATAATGTCCATCAGTTTCTTTAATGTCCTTTTCTCTGCCACTGTCACCAGAGTGTCCAGCTTCATGCCGACCACAGAGCCAGCCCTCCTGATCAGATACTTATCACTATTAAAGAATCATTTAAAAAGAGAATCAGTGGTTATAATTCTATGTTATCTAAAATGGCTAATAACTGATTTGGGTGTAGTTTTTGGCAGTTGACACTCCACTGCTGAGTCGATGGTGAGCCCAGTGTAGCAAATGAACAAACGAAAAGAGCTTTCAGCACAGTGCCTGTAGTTGTACCTCTTCCTCGACTCCACCACACCTGCTCTGACCTGTCTATAATAGCCTGCTCTGTCTGCTCTGCAGGTGTACTCTAGACCCATTTACCACAAACACATGCTACTAGCTGCTATGCTCCTCCAGCAGCCACATTTCTCCTTCTGTCACCTCACCTCATGTAACACTGTCAATCCACTCCCACTCAGCCCTGGCCTTGATGATACATTTACTTTCCGTTAATCAATTTCTGAAACTCTGCAATTACCCCACGTCACGGGGAAATCTATAAGTCAGAGGTGGCGAAGATGCTCGATAGTCAGTCCTGTCGCTTCCTGTGCACCTGCTTCAAAACACAGCAATGAAAAGATGAGTCGAGAACATCTAAGCCACGAGTTTAAAAAAGGGCAAAGGTGGTCAAATTTAAACGGTACGTACTGTATTAGAAATATAAGGAGTAAACGCAATCTATTGTGAAATAGACAGAATAAACTGTAGCACTGTGATATCACAGCCTATTAAACTTTGAAATTGATTTGTTACATTAGATGTGTTAAGCTTCTGATCCATGAACAATGTCAAGAGCACATCAATCACATCTTTTGAGCATCGCATCCTCAGAACATACTCAAATAAAAAAGGAAATGTATGACCGGGAGACACTCTGTAAAATTTAAAGCTAAATCAAGGGCTGCTTTCTTTTGAAGGAATGACTCCAAATCTAGCAGCTTTACCGCTACCTGACATTCCCGATGGTCCTCTGAGACATTAACTGTTATGTTATATTCTATCCCGTAGCTACGTTAACAACACCTTTCAAGAGCAGAGATTTAATTTCTTTGCATGTTTACCTTCGCTTCATCCCCACCTGCCCCTCCCCTGCAACATTTCTCTTCTCTTCTCCTTCCCAGGAGACAAAGCAGGCAGACAGCTCTAATAAACAGTGGCACGAAGCCTCACAGTGCAGGCGTACGCCGAGGCAACCAATGTGATCAATTATCGAGTGGCCGATTCTCTTTAATTAGAGGGTTTAAGTATTGAGTTAGCCTGGGTGGGAAGCTGAGAAGCAGCATGTAAACCAACCTCATTACACTGCAGTGATTCACCTCCCAGGAGCTGTGATCCACGCAGTGTTTACACCATACATTTGTTTCTGTGGTAACATATCGAGTGGAGGAATGGCTTAGTGACAGACCCAGTTTCCCCCCACCGCCTCCTCTCCGCTACACTCTCTCCATTTTCTTTCTTTCACTCTCCCTCCCACTCACTGCTGAAGAGGCTGTCACACTGGTTTGCCTTTTGTTGTGGAGAGTCTGGAGAGGTAGCACAATGTGTCCTAGTTAAAGCAGTGCCCCATCTGCCCGGCATAATTAGACAATTATGCTGGAAGGATCCGTCATTAATTCCTTTGTGGTGGCCAATTTCGCACCACAAAGAGGTCTCAGGTTTAGTTTTTCTTTGCAGATCTCTGTTCATTTACCCTGGCCCCTGTTATCATCCTCAAGTATTGATAGTGTGGCAACTTGGGGCAGGAAAATATTCTCCTGCCAATATTGACTGGTTTGTACTGTTGTGGTGAAAAGGCCAAGAGGAATATTGGCTGCTGTCTTGTGCTGAATAAAAACAAGCAGCTAGGAAACAGCAGTGCGAAAACACAGGCAGACAAATAACAAACAATCATAGTTAATGTACTGAGGGTAGGTACGCTGATGAAATATACATTACGTGGAATGATCCTAGCGCTGCACTGTGCTGTCTACAGACTAATCTGAGAGCCGAGCCCGCATCAATTTAACATTGCCAGCGCTAAAGACTCAACAACTGAATCTGTAATTGATTCATTATATCCACGCTCAAGTAATTAGCCACCACGTTTTCAAAAATGTTGAACTGCTTTATGAGAGCAAACCTGTCCTGTTGAAAGTGTTAATTAGAGCCCAAATAACACTTGGACAATATTCATCACATATATAACTACACACTCACAGGCTACTACATTAGGTACACCTTGCTAGTGCTAGCCTGGACCCGCGGTTTCTTCATGGCACACACACACACACACAGAGTCAGTCTTCATTAAATAAAGTTTATAGTTTCATAATCATTTCAGTATTTGCCAAAGTCTTTCCAAACAGCTAAGTATTTAAGTTTAATTCTGTCATTTCTTATGAAAATATGAATACTACTGAATGATTTCAAAACACAATCTACTGTTTTTGGTTGTTAATTAAAATATATCAGAAGGTATAAACCTATTTATCAAAAGAGACAGTAATATACTATATTACTTAATGGAATTCACTCCTTGCATTAGTAACATATACAATCTAACTATAATGAGGAAATCTATGTTAGTAGCTTAGCTGACCACTTACCTGTTAGCATTGCTATTTTTAACTGTAGCTAACTTCCTGTCAAGATATTTAGCAAACCTGCAGTCCAAGAAAGACTTGGGTATCACTGGATCACTTAATGTTTCGGGGTCCAATAAACTTGTCAACATAGCAATAATGTTAACATTTTAAATAAATAATCTATCATCATGTCAGTGTTTAAAACAACTTTTCTAATAATAGGATCTTATGTTTAAGAAGGTGAGGTGATCATTTGTAACAAATTAGTTACTGACAATTATACTGGTATTGGTACCAATTATGTTTTGATATCAGGACTGAACTGGACAGCTACAGTAAACAAAGCTAACACCTTGAAATATCCCGTTATGTTAAAACAAACAAACAAATAATTGAAAATGATAATGTTGCCCGTAGCATGTACAGCATTTGTGCCTCATACATCCTTTTAGTGCTACTAGCCGCTATTTTTTAGCATTTTGTCATATGCACAAACACTAATGCATTCTAACTAACATGAGTATGTTAATGTGTGCAGTTAGCTTATGTCAGTGCAAGTCAAATATTTTCACAAAAACTCTGAGAATGACCCAAAGTGCTGTTGATAAGTGCAAACAACATTTCCAACTCTTATCATCTTCCAATAATCTATTCAAAACTTCAGTCCATCCAAGTCATAGACTAACATTAATATTCCTCAATCACAGCGATAGAGGTGCCATAGGTCAAAAGGCGGGATACACCCTGGGCAAATCACCAGTCTGTCACAGGCATAACATGGAGAAAAAAACAGCCATTTACACTCACATTCACACATAGAATCACCATTTAACCTAACATCCAAGTCACTGGACTGTGGGAGGAAGCATGTGTGGAGCGAACCCTTGCAGGTTGGTGGATTCAAACCCAGGACCTGCACCACTTTGTCCCCCACAAGTAAAATGTGAAATTTACATCACTCTCAAATCCTGCACATTTCTGTGACGTCCCAAATGTCAGCTTGCAGCTCACATCAACACTGTTGAATGTTTCATTATGTAAAGAACAGCGCAGGAGTGAAGGAGGCTGCAACATCAGACAGTGCAAGACATTGCCTCGACCCTGTATTCAGCTAACCAGTCTTTAGACTTAATTACATGAACTGGCTGCCTGAAGTTCCACCTCGGCTTTTTATCTGTTGTTACGTCTTAACCTGCTGTTTGTAAAAGTACAAATTGTACAATCCCCATCGAACATATGTGATGCCGTGTTAAGTGTTTCACAGTTACACTGTTTAACTCAGCTTGACAGAGACATGTGGGAAGATATTTTACAATGTAACTCAAATCTGATTAGAGCAGTGATCTAATCAGCCATGAATTCATCTGTGAAGACAAGCAGGCAAAGAGAAAATAACCGCAGAGAATTCTGTATAATTATCAAAAATCTCACAGCGGTACATTAAAATTCTAATTACGACATATTATCTTAATTGCTAAGGAGATGCAAATCAAAACAAGGTTATCGCTGCTCCCTTAACATGCACATGAACGTGCGGTGGGAACCTCTTCAATATTCACTGAATCAGCTTGACTTGTTCGACATGAGAGGCTGTCATTCTGTAATGCTTCCCCCTCTTAGGGGTGATAATCCTGGCTGAGAGCACCAGCAGCAATGGTGCAGTTGTGCAACAATAATACAGAACAAACATCTAATTGCTGCACATTCACTGCCTTTTATTGTATCTAACAAAGCTGTTGACAGCTCATGACAAGCCAAACTAATGCTGTCCGGAGTATTTCCAAAGTACTCGCATCTTAGAAACAGAAAAGAAAAGCAGTCTTGTTTTACACAGGAAAAAAAAATACATTTTCACAAATGGGTTCGGAAATTGCTCATGTGCAGGCAAAGGGTCTGGTAATCCTAGTGAAACACGCATGAACCCAAAACATATTACAAAACCTGGAAACACAATATTTCACTCTTGGCCAGAAACACCAATGTTTAATGTCCATCAAATACTGGGGGGGAAGAAACAAAAGTTCTCAAGAAACTGCAACTCCCATGGTACACGACAAATTGCATGCCATAAATTCTATGTGACAGGTGCACACTAACTCTGCAGACATTAGACAGCCGGATGACAGCAGGCACAAGGGGTAATGGTGACAGGAGAAGAACATGCCATTGAACATGGATTTATGAAAGGGCCCATACTGAGGCGATCCATCAGTGGAGTCACATAGCATCAAACGTGACCACATTTAGGACATGTCTAAATGAAGCTCCAGAGGCTTTCACACGGTGCCAATCTCAAAAACAAAAACATGTGGAATGTGTGTGGAAAGGAGCAATTTGATGCTTTTTAACAGAGTCTGTTGCCGCCCACAAAGGTGATTTTCAATCCAGTGCAGTTTTTTAATTGGAGTAGTTATGCTTTGATAGAGAGCTCCCATTTCTCCGGAGGTTCCCGCAGTAAGGTAATTACAGTATGTGGCAGCTTTATACTAACTACAGCCATTTCTGAAACATCAGAATCCTGACAGAAAATAATAAACTCGAGGTTCACCATGTTTTCACTAAAAGATATTGGAGTTTTTCTACCAATTGGTCTGGGGACGGTGGTTACCCACATACTGTAAATTGAGTTTCTCGTTCTCACTTTCTCCCTCAAACACACACAGTGCAAACACTTTCACAGACAGTCCTTCCCTTGCCGGACAGAAATAAATGGCGACTCCAGGAGTTCCCTTTGGCCCCGGCCCTAGCAGTCTATAACAGAACCGACAGCTCTGATCACTCCTGAGAAAGCAAAAGCTGCTCTGGGATCGCTTTACAATTCTCAGGGGCTCGAATAACCTGATCTTGAACCGATCCCGTGCACTGATCCTTTGGTATTGGGTTAGGAACGTGTGAAGGGGTCTGTTGAATGAGCTCGCTGGATATCAACATCCTCACTCGGTGTTGCTCCAGCCTGGCAGATTGTTTGACTTGATTAGTCTCTGCCCAAGTGTTAGACTACCCAACGCCGAGCCCTCCAGACACCAGTATCAGTGTGTCAGAGGGAAAAGTGTTCTCCCAAGTCTCAAGGTGGAGCCCATTACCCTGAGTGAGAGCACTGTAAGTTAATAGGATTTGCTCCCGATCAAGAGACCGAGCTATTTCCTGAGGCTGTTACAGGCCGAAGCACAAAAATAAATGTTCCTTTATTAAATACTATTAAGTGTCTCCCCCTCCAAAAAACTCCCCACCACCACCAACCACTCTGACCCCACCCCTCCTTTTTTTCCCCTCATTGGGATATCTGTTATTGCTGCAGGAGGCTGTGCCCCCCCTTCTTTTTCTCTTGTTTTTTTTTTCCCCTCCAGCAAGCAGCCAGTAAAAGTAAAAGGTTGGCACTTTTTGTCTAAAGGAGCCATTTGTTCAGGTGAAAATGAAACTTGCATGGTAAGCAGAGCTGGCCCTGCAGTTGGACAGGGGCAGAGGGGATTCCAGATTAATCATATGGACTGTACGCCATGAGGATATTCATTGAGGAGTAATTGCCAAGGGGCTTTGTGTAATGTATTCTCCCCATGAGGTAAAACCTTGTAGCGCGGAGAAAGGATAATTGAGTAAGAGGATCATATAAAAATGTTTGCTGCTTCAACCTTTCACTCTGAGCTTAACCCTGACCTCAGATAGTAATTACAGAGTTAATTGCTAACTGATCTGAGCAAGAAGCTCCATCTTGCTATACTGCAGATATCAACTGAGCTTAAGAGCCTCCTTCAGATTTGCAATGGATCTCAGCTTGTCTAATATAATTTAAAGAACTGGGGCAATTAACAGTACGCAAGTCGGGCAGCGTTTGATGTTAAAATAACAGCTAATTCCTAATAAACTATATTATTATAATTATTGTTATTATTATTATTACATTAATATTTTCAGAAATCCCAAAATAACACCTGCTTGATAATGTTTAAGCAATTAATTTTTTTTTTAAAACAACAATCATCTTGTTTTAGAACCTAAAGACTGTTTGATATGTTTACATGATATACTCACTGTCTTTTCTGCTCCATAGTTTAAAGGTACTCTGTGTAAAACCTCACCACTAGATGTCAGTAGCTTGTAGATTGCAGTCATCCTCTCCTAACTGAGTTGCATAATCCTAGCTACTTTGACTGCTGTAGGATAAACATGCTTTAATCAGCCAAAACAGACCAAAAACATCACATTTCGAGTGTACCCTATAATGGCAGACAGTCAATGTGTTTCTACTACCTTTTGACTACAAAAACATTCGCTATAGACCATATTTTAACATATTTCAATAATTTATGAATAAATCAGGGACAAAGAATGGATGTGTCAATTAAACATAATGTGGTATTTGATGTTTGGATGCTGGAGGCATCAGTGAGTAATATGTAGGGGAGTGTCCTGAATTTTTCTTTTTATTAAGTGCTGCTGTTTTTCCTGCTGTTAGCCGCTGTTAGCTGCTATTAGTCACTGTTAGCCACTGTTAGTCACTGTTAGCCGCTGTTAGCTGCTATTAGTCACTGTTAGCCACTGTTAGTAAAACTGTCTTTCGAGCAAAAATTACACTTTTGGATTAGGACACTTAGCAAATAAACCCATACAACAGGGGTCTCCAACTCCAGGCCTCGAGGGCTGGTGTCCTGCAGGTTTTAGACATAACCGTGGGTCAACACACCTGAGTCACATGATTAGTTCATTACCAGGCCTCTGGAGGACTTCAGGACATGTTGAGGAGGTCATTTAGCCATTTGAATCAGCTGTGTTGGACCAAGGACACATCTAAAACCTGCAGGACACCGGCCCTCGAGGCCTGGAGTTGGAGACCCCTGCCATACAGTGTAAGACTATAAATAAAATATTTATCAGTGAATGTGAGCTTTTGACTTGCTGTTGTTGTTATTTAAGCGGCTCTTGTTAGCTGTTCAGACATGGGAGGATTATATGTCTCAAACGCTGACAATAAGTAATTGCAACAATGTCTGGCATACAACATACATGGCCACTCTCCAACCAAATGTATAAAACATTAAAACTTTTACCAGAGCCCGCTCCTACATATTTTTAATTGATTGATTCTTATTTTATGAGCCTGTATCAATTTGTCAGAAGACTTAATTACACAGTAATAAATTTTTTAATCATATTCTTTAGTCTGTTACCTCTATTACCTTTTCTATAACCTAAAAAAAGACTGACTGTACCTTTAACAATCACCTAAAATATCAAATCACTGAAAGTCTCACAAACAATGAGAAATTTAGAGCTTTTCTTTATAAAAAAGAGGGATGAAAAATCTGCCCATTGTCATGCAAACCAGTTGCTCTGGTAATCCAACTGTATCTTTCCACGCTTACACTAAATTAGGGGGAAAGACCTTTGATGAACAGACTCTTAACCTTAGACTGTGAGCCAATATGGTTTGGGCCTACTTGTCACTGCAAAGCAATACTGAGGTGTTCTGTGGGATCACCTTTATTTCTGTCCCGACAGGACAGGTTAAACTCTGATAACAAGACTCCATTTAGGGGCCACTGTGTCATTAAATGGTTAGTGAGCATGGGAATGATGTGAATCATATGCTATGGCTTTGCAGTCACCAGATCTCAAAGCAGCTGAACATCTATGGGAGATTTGGACCAAACGTCTTCCATCTGCCCGGTAGAGTACCGTACAGAAGCAAAGGCACACTGAAGCTGTTCTGGTGGCACAATACCTTACCTAGACACTGATGTTTCACCTTATCAACTGAGATGGGCATTTCAAGCAAACAGACTATTGTAATAATCACTTTCTTTCTTTCTTTCTTTTTTTTTTTTTAAATCGTCCCCCGCACCCAGTTCTAGTTCTAGCACATTATGTGCTGTGGTGAGGGAAGAAGGTGAACAAGAGCCAAACGGCTTTTAGGTGGATTAACTTCACCCTCTGCTCTTTCTCCTCTCAACCAATTGATCACGGCAGATAGCTTCTGGTTCTGCCACAGGTTACTTCCTGTTAAAAGGGATTTTTTTTTTTTTATTCCTACTGTTGCCAAGTGCTTAATCATAGGGTCCTGATTACTGAGGTTTTTTTCTAATATTGTAGGGTCTTTACCTCATATAAAGTGCCTTGAGACAACTGTTGCTATGAATTGACGCTGTAGAAATTGAATACTTGAACTGAATTGATTTGGGTAGAAACAATCCTTACCAACACGGGTAAAAACATAGTAAAATATATTTTAACACAACCACTAGTCCCATCAACTATTTTTATATAATTTAATTAATATTTAAATATTGAAAAATCATGACCTTCACTATTCAGTGTAAGGATTTTTTTAAATTATATCCTTAATATTGTGAGTAGTAATTTCAAATAGTTCAGCTGAATTATTGGAAATCTGAAAACATTACTGTACTGCCACTATTTCATAAAAGACTGCAGCCCAAATGAACGAAGTCAAGAGTTTTTTAATGTTGAACTGAAAATTAGGAACATTATTTAAAAGGTGATGTTGAATACATTTCAGTACATAAATAGGGACAGACTGAAAATATTAATACTGCAGTACTATAGCCAGCCATGAGAACAAACAGGATTCTTTGGTGTGCATGACAGCATACAACTCAAGTTTTGGCTACTCAAGACAGAAAACGAAGCACATTAGCCTAATAAGCCTCGATGAGTGAAAAATACAGGCACATTTCTTCAGGATTTGTTTAAAAGCTTAAGATAGAATAGAACTGGTGTATTTCACAGCAGATCTAAGCACAGCTCAGTCAGGAAACCTGAATGTCTTCAGTGAGTCAAATAGTTAAGTTGAGCCGGTGCTGCCATAAACCCGGTGGGAGAGCTTGGAATAATCTAGGCGATGTTAATGATGCAATTTATATGTGAGGGGACCGGTGTTTGGCAGGCTCTTTCCGTCTGAGCGGGCTGCACAACCCAGCGAGCTCCCAACACCCCCTGCTAGATGGAGGGGGTGGAGTAGGAGGAGGATGTCAGAGCCCATGTGAAAAGAGGGAGCGAGCGAAGCACTGATAAGAGCCATTACTATTAGTGTCTGTCTGTCACCTGCTGTGCGTCATCCAGCCTTCCCCCTCTCCACATGCGCCCCCATCCCCATCGCTCCATCCCCATCCGTTTTCCTGAGGCACATCACTTCAAATTTGCACTCACCTACACATTTTCCATCCTGTCAAAGATATACTCAGTTGGCTTGAAAACTGAGCTGAGCTGCACTCTGAAAACTACTCTGAGCTTTGTTTCAAAACAGTTGTGAATTAGTGAAGGTGCAGACAGCTGCCAGTATTTATTCGATAAACAAAATAGCTTCAGATGAGTAACTGAACTGGCACAAGAGGACGCGATACTCTAGACATATCGTTTCTCGGTTTTTACCACGCCAACACAAAGCCTAATTTGGTATTTCATTTATTACTTGGCACAATTCTACAGCTCCTTAAACTTATGAACTCGGGAGAAATGAACAGTAATTGCAGGCTGTTCTTTATTTTCTTAAAACCTTTTTAACCAAAATATTTAAAGCTGTTTTTCTCAGTTGCTACGCAACACTTCAACCGCAAGAGTGGGAGCATGCTGAGAATGTGCCAAATAAATACTACTGCCACAGACATTCTGTGGGGAAATATGAGAGAGGGGCATCGTTCAATAATCACATGAAAATGCAGAACAGTTGTGTAAAATGCACAATCATCCTTTCATTCATCACTTACTTGACCTTTGTCAACATATAATTCAAACAATAGGTTGTTTAATGAACCACTGTTTGCAATCTGAACGGCTTTGCCTTTCCGCAGCCATCTGAGAACACTTTTTTTTCTCTCATTGTCTGCGTATCAAACCTACAAGTGGCTGCTTTTAACTGCAGAATACAGCAAGGTGGCAGGCATGCCGAGTGTCCTGTGCAAAATATCGTTCTGTAATTTGACGCGAGCATGCTGCCAGATATGTAGACTACTGTCTGTTTCACAAGTCTTTTCAGATTTTGCTCAGAGCTCGCCTGGAGCCTGGGCAACTGTACAACAGCCAAGCAAAAAGCAAGCAAGCCAATGGTGCAGCCTTTCTTCCTGAGCCTGGAACCAAGGACTTAAAGCAAGGACACGTTATGCAAGATATCACATTCAATTCCACTGCCAGCCTCTGAGGCCAGATGATACACATTGAGTGCGTCTGTCTCTCGAGCCCTCAATGTTAATCAACACTCTTTCCAATGCATACTTATGAGTTACAATCTACTCCCCACGTCTTCCCTTTGGCAGCTTAAATTAAGTCGCAAATTTGACGGCAAATTAACTTCAATGGGGACGGTAATATGTCACCTATATGGCAATCTGTGCCGTTCCTTGCCGGGGCATCGGGATCTCCGGTATCTAAACGCAAAATTAAATCCAACAAATTATTTTTGTGTGAAAGTCAAATTTGAGGAAACACGAGAAAGAAGGCAGGATGCGGCAGGGCAATCAGCTGTGAAATCCTTCTGACGACGAAGGCTTGCATAATCGCTCAGTCAACCTTTATTATTGTGATCGCAGAGTTTGAGATTTAATGCATGCTGGTATTAGCTGTGACATACAGTCACAATACAGCCGAGGTGGGAGGAACATGTGCTCAGACAGTGTGTATACGTGCATGTGTGCGCGTAAAGGGGAGGTGAATGTGGAACCAACAGAGATCTCCTCACTTCATCATTGAGTAAATGGCACCGCAGACATGAGCTGCGACTTCACAGCTGCCTCATGGCGGGTGACATTGAAGCCTACGCATGAACACATCGCTCATCAAAGCGAATGAGGCGTTCTTCGCTTCCGCTGCTTGTGCCGAGGAAAACAATGGCAGCCTGCCCCCCCGCGCACACACACATTCAAGTGCACACTTGCACACCTGGAATGTCTGCAATGAGTGGGGATGGGAATAAAAAACGGAAGAAAAAAAATCCATTTGGTTTCATGCATCTCTCTCAAGAAGCTTAACAGACTGTGACCTTTCAGTGCTTTGTACTAGGAAAAAAACGACAAGACCCCAGTGCCATAAAACAGCTCAGAACAGGGGCTAACAGTGGTTTTGCAATTAACCTGTCTTAAAACAAACAAGAGGGTTTTTTTTGCTTTAACAACAGGCACATACTTGAGAGGACTGATTTCTGTGGCTAGAAACTCAAAGGCCCACCAGGGTTTAGGTTTTAATCGGCTATTAGCATGCTCATTTTGGCACAGCTGCACTCAGATCTATGCAACTACAAGCTCAATGCGATCAGAAAGCAAAACACACACACACACACACACACACACACACACACACACACACAAAAAAAAAGTGGAAGCTTTTATGTAGATCCCAGAATGAGCCACGATTAAATGTCACAAAAGCCCTCCAGGTCTTTTCACAAAGAAGCAAAGAATATTTGTTTCAATACTGATCATTAAGTGCAGGAAGAATAAGTGAGGACAGACAGCAACAGCTAAACATTACAAATGCCCCCTTTTAGCGTACATCCTTCTAAAAGTTTACTCAAATAGTTTGAGCACAAAAGCTCCTCTCTTTTTCCTTAACTGTCCTCTTTTCTCTAAGTGGTACCAGACGTAGGTATTTCTTCATTTAGCCCATTCAAATGGAGGCAAGTCGCTATTCTTTATTTATTTAACAAAACGAGCTGTAAAAGCCAAACATTAGGTCATGGAATACTTTCACCCTGAGAAATAAGTCACTGCGTTCAATGAGACATCAAACCCGGTTTAAGTATTCTCCTGCAAAATATGAGCTGGTGAGGACCTTTCACAAAGTCAAGTAGTGCTGTGGGATTTTTCTGCTTTTTAAATACAACTTTCAACTGTGTGGCGCACATGCGTTTCCAATTAAGAGCCTCAGAGCCAACAACCGAGGCTGGGCCCCATTCACCTCTTCCACAATTGACCAAGTCTGAGGAAATGTTAAACAGGCATCATAAGCATGACAAGGAGAGCAGATTTTTCAAAAGCCTTTATTTTCTAAACAGTAATTAAGACATCACGGTGAATTGATGATGTAGGCTGAAAAGCATCCAATGCCAATCTAAATAAAGAAAAGAGAACATACTTAATCATAACTTTTAGCGACATTTTCAAAGCAAGGCCCCTTAGAAGAACCAATTTGTCCGTTTGGTGAATAGGTACACAGCCTGCTTACAGTGCACAGAAACACAATGTGTCAAAAGTGCTGATTTGTGAGGATCATAATGAGAATGCACGGTTTACACGAGGCACTTAGAGTAGGATCTACTTCCCTGGCAGCAGCAATAACTCCCCGCGAGCCTGTCTCTACTCAGACTTCAATCTCTGGGCCCCAAAGAGCTGTTGGAGGACTTTGATGTTCTGTCTAAATGAACTGACTGTGCTGCTTGATACAGCCCTCCAGTCAACTGAGTCCCCCCCACCAATTCTGTCACCAGTGATAAATACCATGCATGCTTGGCGTCACCAAATTCTGCCCCACATGCACAGAAAGGCCACAGTTTTTTTGTTCCCCCTCCTTCAACTCAGTGAATAACTGAAAAAAATATGATTGTTGTTTCCTGCCGTGCCCTATCTGAGCAGAAAGCCTTTGATGTGTGAGGCTGTGTGTAAAGCAGGCAACGCTGGGCTGGTTTTTGTTACCTTACACCCCTGCAACATCCAGTAGGTAAGCCTTTATGTTGGATGCCCCTTCAGGGAATGGTGTTTGTTAGAGCCTGGGCAAAGGCAACAACCTCCAACCCACTTCTATCATTGCATTTTTTCAGGAGAATCAGAGCCAAAGAGCGCTGCGTACAAGCTTGCAACTTCGCTGGCTTGATCCAAACAAGATCCAAGGCTTATTGGGGAGCACTGGTGCACAGCTAGGGAAGCACAAATGCACTGCTATATCTACTTTGGGGCTTGTATGATTTGAATATGAATATAGTGGGTAGTAAGTAGTGTCAAAGACAGCACTTAGTACAAGCTACTGATGATTAGCAAACACTGCAATGAAGGATTTCAATCAAGGAGCAGGATGGAGATGGTGGCTAGAGGAAAATAATACTTTATCCGTCTAAGCTTCAGCTTGGTCAATTCTCATTTGACTAAATCCAATTACCATTGATTCTGCATCTTCTTAAAGCCGAGGTTTAGGTTTTCCTTGATAGTGCAGAAACCTTAGCTTGGATGAAGCTGCAGTATTTAACCTATTACAGCCTCCGATGAAGCGTCTGGGTTTTGGAGGGAAGTACGAGTTCTGCTGGCGAAAGCCTTGATCTTCCCACACCCTGGGTTTTCCCAGCGTGTGTAGCAATTCCCGTGCAAAGCCTCTGAACACTACTCTCTCTCCTCCAGCGGCGGTGATGCTCCTGAGCAAACCTGCCCCGGATCGAGCATCTCATTTAGTCACTGGGCCCCTTTGATGTGGATTCAGTGCTGCAGTGCATATCATTCGTGTTTGAAGGTTCAGCTTCCACAATACAGCCGGGTTTGAAGTTTCACATATTGCAGGTGCTACAATGTGATAATCTGGGAGCTGGTTATGCATTATACATTTTTCATAAAAGAACACCATCACCTGAAAGTGAAATGTGGAAAAGTCAGCGCTTCAAGGTATATATTGACAGAGACTGTTTCTGAGACTTCTGGGTGTGGGACGAAAACACTCTTGTTATCTTGAGCAGTTCAGAATCAGCACTACATCTTCCCTCTGAAGGGGGTAAATATCCAAATAAACAGAGTAGAATACCATTTGACTAGGACCTGCCAT
This sequence comes from Maylandia zebra, assembly GCF_041146795.1. Lineage (NCBI taxonomy): Eukaryota > Metazoa > Chordata > Actinopteri > Cichliformes > Cichlidae > Maylandia > Maylandia zebra. The sequence goes on along the minus strand of NC_135174.1, from coordinate 19,014,427 downwards.
GCCATTATGAAGCCAATTTAGATGACGAAACGCTTCTCACGGGGCACAGAGGCCATGACGGCTCTTTCTCCAGTCTGGGCCCACACTAAAAATCTCAAATTCAAAAGGGGCATTTATTTCTTGGGGCAGTTCCTTCAGTGTCTTTTTATATAAAACATGAAAAATTAATGACAACCATTATGCGACAAAATGTCTAAAAGCAACATTTTGTTTTCTTGTGCACTTGCAATCTCACAACAATTAAACTTAAGAGAAATTTGTAATCTGATTATATTACATGAAATTTCTGTCTGTCTGTGTGTTTGTTTCTTTGTCTGCAAACTCCTCGTAGACCATCAATAGCTAATCAACAAAACTTGGCACACAAGTACATCTTAGGTCCTTGAAGGTTTTTATTTATATAAGATATTATGATGTTGTCATGTTGCCTAGCAACGTGATGGCAGTGGGCTAAAATCACCCATTTTTCTCAACTATCTACCCATAACACCTTAAAAAGCACCGTGTCATTTTTATTTCATGACATTAACATCTAACTTATATCCACAAAAAATGAATTATGCATGATATATTATGACACTGTCATGTTGCCCGGCAACCATGTAGCAACAGGCTGATATGACCTGTTTTTAGCCTTTAACCGCCTACAACAGCTTATGAAAGGATGCTATCATTTTAATTTCACCACAGTAGCATCTCATTATATAGACCAAACAACCATTAAGGAACAGGCTAAAAAGACATATTTTCTTAGCATTTTTTAGCTTTTCATTCAAAGCGACTGCACAGGTCGCCCAATGGGGGCCAACCTATCTGTAATCCTGGTCTAACTCTCACTCACAGAGACAGATGCCAACATGTTATAAAAAATAAAAAAAACCTGGGGAATTTCTATGAATCTGAAACTATTTCAACGTTTTAAAGTTCTTGCTGGACCCTGAATGTAAGTTTATGTGAAGTTTTGGTTAGCCACATCTGTGATTTTTTTTTAACTAATTTGTACATAATTGCCAACTTGACACCATTCAATCTCAAACTGGTAGCAGATTGACTCCCTTTTATTACCATTTTGAGGCACCAAAGTTGCTTTTAAAATGGCAACTGACTGTGGGTGGTCTTGCAGACCTGTTCATTATCTTCAAAGTGACCTATTCAAAGGCTGCAAGACTGCAAGTTCAGTTCACATGGACCGTGCTGCAGGCTCCAACAACTGTTGTCCGTAGTGTGACTGCAGCACTCTCTCTGAATGTGATTCATTTTATACCTGTAGATTTTCTCCAGTAATGGAACTCCAATGGTCCAACACCCACTTCACACCGTCAAAATCCTCCTAGAAACAAAGCTTGCTGGTCGTCAGCCATCTTGGCAGTTATTTCAGGCTACACAAAGCATAAGTTGCTTTCCCACGCAGGTTATACTAAATCCCAGTACATTCATTAATGGCTCAATCCAGATCAACTTTTTGGGCTTAATCCACCAGAGCACAAAACAAATTAAACAAACAGACTTGTTAATTCATGTTGTGAATAAAGTAAGCCAAAATTTAAAAATACTGGCAACTGCCAGTGCCCTCAGCCTCCATTTAGATACACCTTTGGTATCAATTTCAAAATTTTACGTCGCCTTGTTCTTGAGTTATCGGATTCAGGAGAGATTCTGAAACTTTGACCTCCAACCTCTGACCTTGAGGTCAAGTTCACTGTTGTTCAGCTGAGGGGTAAAAAAAAAAACAAAAACACACATACCTATGATTTTACTACAATAATAACCAGATGTACCCACCCTGAAAACTAATTGAAACGGTTGAAAACCAAATCTGCGCATGTTTCAAACCAGCAACACGACTTGCTCACATGTCATTGGCTCTTTGAGGGGAGGGTTAAGAGGACCACCATCCTTGATTTCACCGAATTCTTCCACAGATTTTGAGTCACATCTCCGTTGACATTATCTTCAAGTCGTTGTTTCTAAATCGAGAAACCCTTTAGAAGCCCAAATTACACTGTGGCAACCTAAAGTGAATCTACAGATTAAGCTCCAGCATTTTGCAGTGATTGTTTTCCAACATCTAACCGACTCAAGCAGGAAAGCGAGTCCGCCAATTATATGAAATCTAACTGCATCAAACAAACAAGATTTAAAAGGCAGGGAGTTGTTGCCCAAAGAATAAAATCAATTTGACAGTTAATGTTAATGCGAGTGACTGAGGTTTATGCAAACGTGTCTGATCTTGATAATTAAAGAGTGTTTGTACGGAGGTGCACAGCTCGGCGTCTCATTTTTAAAGGATGTTTACTGTCTCCAAAGCATGGAGATGGTGGCAGCCTGAGGGCCTGCTTGCTTTCTTTTCCCTTGCTCTGTATCTATCTTGCGCTAAATACACACAAAAACACACACAGGCGCACATATACAAGCACACGTGTACAAATACAAAGTCTACACACTGTACTGACACATACAAACAAAACCCACACAGAAGAAAGACTCCACGCTTCCACAGACATCAGCCTCTCAATTAGCTTCTGCACTCATTTCTCCTCCTTGGAAGAGAATTATTTTTCAGCTAGATGCTTTTTCTTTGTTTATTGTGAACAGACCAAAGCCTTATCAGCAGCTAATCACTGGATGTCAAATTCAGCGACTTGCTGCAGTCACATGAAAAAAAAAAAAAAAAAAGCATTCAGTGAATAATCTTCTAAAAGTTCAGATTGCCATTTTAGATTTGGACAATCACCAATTTCTTTTAGATGCTCAAATCTGTCTTAACAGCCAGAGAGCGGATCAGCATTTGTTTGGTATAATTTGTTGTGACATGTTAATTGCGTCTACTTGTAATTCTCTCTAATTGATGTTTGATATGTCTCAGGAAATTAGGCCAACCAGATAACACTGTAAATATTATTAATCCTTCCCGCCTTTCTCTTTTCGTGGCAGGTTGATGAATTCAAAACAGCTAAAAAGCTAAAACAGTAATGTGTCATCGTGCTGTGCAGCTATGCTCAGTATTCCCAGGGTTGCCAGGCAGACAAATCTAAGGTTACAAGCATACCACCGTATATTCAAAACACATTCGGGCACATGGCAGGCGGCCAGAGAAGACTAACCTGAGCAATTTTGACTGAGTTCTGGGTAGAACCACCGGCATGGTACTCAACTTTGTTCCTCTTGACAATTTCTTCAAACCTGAAACAAACAAAAATAAAAGAAATGCTTCATAAGACACTGTTTAAGAACAATTACAGACTGACTGTGGCAATGCCAAGCGCGGGGGAAAAGAGAAGGTTTATAGAGGTAATGAAGGAAGACATGCAGAGAATGCAAGGGACATGGTGAGATGGGTACAAATGCAGAGTGGATCAAAACTTTCTGGAGTTTGTATGTCAAATGCAACTTAGCCCGTTTAACATGCCAGCCTCAAGCATTAAATTTCTCATGATAATGTCACCTAATCTTGTGGTTTCCCTAAAGCCTACAGAATTTTCCCATTTCCTCTTTCTACCCATTGTCTGGTTTAAACGCTGGCAAAGTTGCTGTTTCGATTCAGCCACACTGCTCCCACCAACCTTATTTCCAGCCGCTGTGGCTATAAAGCTGTACTCAGCTTCAGAGCAAAAATATTTTCCGAGCCCTAATGTCCCCCACACTAATTTCGCAGCCAACTGTTGAAAATAATAGAGCATTTAGCAGCTAAAACGTCAAACATTTCTTTGAGGGGCTGATGAAGACCATAAGAAGGCTGAAAGGAGAAAGATTATTAGACCTGCATTCATGGCGAAAACAACTGTGCTTCCAGCTTAATGCTAATGCCGCTCCATGTCGGAGCACTTAAAACCATCAGGCTGACATCCAACCCCAGGAAGAACAAAAAAATGTTATCTTACTATAAAACATAAAAGCTCTGTCTATCTGTGTGTGTCTTTTTTTGCAAACTCCTGCAAAACCATCAGGAGTCGAGCAACCAAACGTAGCACACAGGTACATCTTGTCCCCCTGGTGGTTCTCATCTATATCAGATATTATGATGTTATCACTGTTGCCTAGAAACCGCCCAGCAACATCCTAAAATGACCCGTTTTTAGAATTTCTGCACCTACATCACCTAATGAAAGCATCCAGTTGTTTTCATTTCATAACAATAGCATCTCATTATAGCCATAAAAGTTGAAATACATATGCTCAGCAACCAAACGGCAACGGGTTAAAATGAGCAGTTCTTAGCGTATAAACCACATCCATCAGCCCTATAAAGTGATTAAGTATATTAGTTTGCCAACAGAAATAATGAAAAAGGAGCAGCACATGAGAAGCATAATTCATGAAGTTTTTGACAACATATTTAATGCATAGCTATGACATGTATACAACTGTACGTGCGGTACATTGTGCAGACAGTACTGTAAAGTGGGAGGCACTCTTCTGGTTAAACTACACGATGACACCATTTCTACATCAGCCCAAGCATCTGTTTATACATCATTTTCTGTATTTAAAAATGATTTTGGACAACATACATAACAATAAATCTGCAATAAGCTGGGATCTGCTTATAATATTGGCTAACCAGTTATCACTCAGACTGTTGCTATGATGATAATGTTAACATTAGGATAACTAAAGGAGCAGCACTGTGCAAGTGCTGCATATTCAAAGTTTGTCTTTTCAGAATAAAACTAATCTAACAGCTTTATGCTTCACATGCGCAACCTCAATGGGCACTTCCTGAAAAAAATAATGGTTTTAGCTTTTTATTTTATCTTTAAATTAAACATTTTAACTGCATTATGTACCTGTTCTCTGAATTTAACAGGTTAGCAATCTCTCAATATATCAGAAGAGCACTTCAGATGAACTCGGGCACTCAATGTGTTTAGTTAAAATGATCTCACACTGGATGCTCTCTGACTTTGTTAATTAAATAGTACCAAACAAAAGATGCTTTTATCTTTTTCAGACACATATTTCAAGTGTTTATCTGTCAGTTTAGCTATATATTTCAAACATTTATGTCTGATCTACAGAGAGCATGCTCACTTTACCTAGAGGGCACTTATGAGATGGAATAAGAACAATCAAAATAATTATTTATACTTGCCTCTAGCTAAAAAAGCCCAAATGTCATTTAAATTTTCACAAACACGTGTCAAAAATAAAATGGACCAATGCCAATGTCCGCTAATGCAGTAATGCTGGTCGGTGACAAATTTACAACAGGACGTGCACACTTTGCGGCAAATTCCAAACTAAAACCAAAGTTTGGAAGTTAATCAAAACACAAAGTTACATGTGCACATAACAAGCAGCTGCCTGTGGGTTTTGAAGGTGAGCACTATCATGTGGCTGCTGCTGGAAAGTCTCTACTGATGCTTGTTATAAGCAAGACCTACAAACAGAGAGTCCTGTAAAGTGTCTTGTGGTTCTGTAACACTCCTAACCCTTCCTAACAGAATTATCTTGATCATTTAAACAGAAAACGCAAGTAAAGTTCACAGGATCGCTTTTTAGATCGCCATTTTAAATACTGCATTTGTTACTTTTGACTCAGTATTCCAAATATTTGTGCTAGACTTTTTGTTAACTTACTCAGCTTATCCTGTAAGGATATATTTTCCAATCCCCTAGTTAAGTCGCAACATTTTTCTTCCCTTTTCGAGCAGTAAAGAAGTTGTGTTTTGGAGCACGTAAACCCAGAAACACAACAGACTAAAAGTGGGATACATTTACGCCATTCTTTAACCGTGACATTCCAGGTGCAAGTTGTTTATATAAACTGCTTACAGGGAAAAGAGGGGGGGGAGAAAAAAAATCAAAGCTGGATTTTGTTAAATGGGATACTTTACCACAAATGTTGCTGCAGTTGGGAGTCTAAAACGTCAGCTTGATAAAAGCAAAAGAGAGAAACATTGTTCACACATGGTTGTATTTAGCCTTACAGTATTATAACAAGATGAGCAGTGAGCAAAAGTTATTTCTAAGGAACTTGAACTGCTTCCTCAAAGAGATGCACAAAATAAAAGCAGATATTCATCTTCAACTTGGCAAAAATAGGCGACTGCACATATTTCATAGGTGATGCTTTCAGAGCAATTAGAAAATTACGTTTTATTATTTTCCCATGTATAAAAACCCGATACCCAGATAAGTCGTTTAGCGAGAGACCGCATCTGATTAAAGGTTTGATGTTTTTGAACCGCACAGCAAAGTTTAGAAATGACTGTAACAGACTAAACAGAAATGAGTCGAGAAAGCAGACATTACATCGGGGAATACGGAGTAAACAATTGCTGTGTTTTCAAACATAAACCAAAGGAACACCCCAGGGTAATACTGAAGGCAGTTCTATCATTTTTGTATTTTCCCCATCATACTGCCATTTCAAACATCAATAGCTGCGATGCTCAGGCGTAACATGATGCAAAGCCAGGCTACGCTGCGAGATAGAGCCCTTTATCTTGGAAGCTGAGAACATGAATAATGTTGCGTTCTGCACATTGTTTGCGCCATTAGCCTCCTAGAGATTTGGGGGGGGGGGGCTGGATATACAAACATATCCGCCATGCTATGGCAACTGGCCTAACTAAGGTGAAGATGCACCTTGGCCTTTTTCTAAATCAGTCACATTGAATTATATGTGCGTTACTGCTTTAAATTCATAATAAAATGCTTAGTTGTAATCCCAAGGGGGCACTGGTACTCTGCGCTACAGAGATCCAGTGCATTTTATGGGGTTGGTCAACAGTTGTACGTTTTAAATTGTAGCCCTGATCATAAAAATATGTCATGTCTACTGTGTATACTTGCCACAGACAGCACTGATCTGTATGCAAAGTGCGTCATGGCTTACCAACATGTGCCAGCCAGAGGTGTTCAATACTTCAGCACAACCTGGTTTAACTAGGCATGGCCGAATTTTGAGCGGGTGTGAAAGTAACCTTAACTGCTTCAAAGAAAGTCTACATATCATGTCTCAAGGCGAGAGGTCCACCCAGGGCAGAATGTTCCTAATAAAGAAAAAAAAACTTTCCATGCAAGTGGAAAATATGCTAACCGGGTGGAAAAAAAATCCTTCCTGAGACACCTGTTATGACTCCTTGACAAAAGAAGAATTTGAGCACTGTGGGTGTTTATAACATGAAGGCAGCCGAGGGACTCCAGAACCCATTTCAAATAGACACACAGCTTCTGAGGATTTCAGTGCTTCCCCCCCCCCCCCCCCCCTTGCTAGAAGTATTTGCTCCACCTTTCAGTGCAGACAGCATGGGGCCCTGCTCTTGGACGCCTCGAAAATCCCATCCGAAAAGGAGCAGCTGCCTCGAGACCTTTACACCCTCAAACATCATGTGATCCCATAGTAGTGACACCGTAAACGGCCCCCTTGGCCATTTAGAGAGAGAAAATCCCTTTCCATCTACTGCAGTCTAAGCTCACTCAGTGATGGGAGGGAGCAGAGGGAGAAAAAAAAGAAAAAAGAAATTGTTTTGAACAAAATGTCCTCAGCCAGTAACCTCAGCTTTTAAAACCTACTGGTGTCGCTCGGCATAAGAGCAATCCCAGCTATGCCATGTATTCCACTAATGTATGGTCAGCATGTGTTATATAACATGTTTTACAAGAGGCTGCCGGTGGCACTTTGGTTAAACGCCACTCTTAACTAAAAGCCACAGTTTTTCAATTTCATACCTTCCAATTTGAGACTAATAGCAGCATTTATTTATTCAGCTTAAATGAAATCATATTCAAATTAGAAGAATTAAGCCGCTGAATACAATATTTGTATTCAGAGGGTATCGGAGTCCTAGAGTCCCCCCTCGACAACTAATACCTCCAGATCTCTCCGGCTTAACGCGTTCAAACTGTTGAGGCAGATCACACAAGTCGGGAACATTGTGTTGTTTACATTCCTGAGGATGGAGCCCCCACTGTTGTTTCCCATCAAGGGAAATATGAGAGCTTCCAAAGTACTTTGAGAGTTCTCTAACCCGAGTGACTCATGAGCTCCTCTCTCACCTCCCCAAAAAACAAGCCAAGTAGATTATTTACATGAGGCAATAATTCAAGATTTGCTCCTCTAAGTCTCTTACACAGAGGGCAAGGCGAGCCCATTTACCCAATCCCTCTTCATTCGCCTTTGATGTTAGCCTATCTCGATAAGACCGGATGAGTGCCCTAAAATCCCCGTCGAGTGATTTCACAGGAAGAACAAGTCTCTGTTAATCAATGGCTAGATTGGATCTGGATTCTCGGGAGTGGTCCGCCTGAAAGTCCTCCCGAGTGTTTGAGTGCACACCGGGGTAATTCATCGCTAATGATCACCGCGGCACCTTCTCTCCTACACGCCGTTCGTCCTCGTTTAATTGCCTCGTTCACGTTTAAACAGCTTACAAATCACAAGGACAGGCAGGGAAACATGATCAAACGGCCTCTATCGCTAATCAGGGGAGGGCAAAGGAAGAAGTGAGCGGACTGGGGCTTCTTTGCTGGCTCTCCTTGGGGATTAGGCAGGAGGAGGGTTGTACAGGAACAGTAAATTATCTCTGCTTCAAGTATAGCAGGCAGGTATATTTAAACAGGCAGATCCATCTTCTCTCTATCTGACAGAAACAGAGAGGGGCCAATGCAGCTAAAAGGCTTTGGTAATCCCAGTTTCAACACGGGCATCTGGAGTGGAGACAGGTTCCACCATTGATTAGATTCCCCAATCAGTGTGTGTGCATCCCACACCAGCCTTCCTTGGTAGTCTGGAGGCAGTACGAGGCCTGATGCACAGTAATTGTTTCCATAGGTCAGGCGGAGGAAAAACAGCTCGGGGACATGATGAAAGGGAGATGGAAAGGGTGAGGAATATTGTTGTTTTTCCCCCCCAATTAAATTGTTTGTCAAACCCTTCACAAAGGGTTACGCAGTTTATCTGTTTAAAATCAATACGCTCGTCTCAGTGTGAAAGCTTGTCCCGACACAAGACAGGCCCATTAATTATTCTGTTCTGTGTGCTATCGCTGGGCTGCTCAAGGTTGAGCCTTATCTTTTCTTATTTCAAATCAATAATTATCTTCTACCATGCTCGCGCTCCCTCTCAGAAATAGATGTGCTTTTCATTCAGTGCCTGTAGAGTCTCTCTCTCTCACTCCCTCTCTGTGTAGCAACCGGTGAGGAACGCAGAATGAATAGGACATTCTTATCAGAGGAACATTAGGGCAGGATGGGAATAGATGGCGAAGAATGAGGCATATAAAAGTACTGAACACAAATGAGTCATGATTCAAACAGCCACAGAGGCCTTGTTCCCGTCCTCTGACATCTTCTAATAGACTACAGTAAGGGATGAATGTTGATTTGTACAAAAGCATTAAAGTATCGGCATCGCTCGGGTATCTCAATCCACTGGGGCAAATCCCTTTTTAGCTAAGAAAACCTTCCTCGAGTACCTCGGTGCAAAAGAAAGAAAGAAAAAGTAGTGCCACATCTTCTCTGCAGTGACACTTTTTGCATCACAGACTGGATACACAATTAATGACTGCACAATTACATGGTCATAATGGGTGAGTAATTGCATTAGAATGCAGAAACGACAACTGTGCGTCCCTTTAATAATGGGCCAATCCAGCTTCAGCAGCAGCAGCAGCCCATTTGTTGGCATTAGCTGAGGACTGCTGTTTGTACTTAATTAGGCTGCACTCAAGGATTAGGCGGTGGGGGCAAAATCTGGTCATGGAGTATGAGTTCATATTATTTCCTCTAAAATGTCACAGGTTTTTGGCTTCGCGCTGCAGAGGGTGGCGTTGTTTGTCACACTGTACTGCGTGGATGTGGGAAAGGGAGTGTGAGAGTGTGTGTGAGGAAATGAAAGGGAGAGAGAGAGAGAGGGACACACTGAGGGAGAGAGGAGTGGGAAGAGGGAGTGTGTAAGCAAGGATGGGGCTTCTGGTGCTCTCTTGAGGATTGAGATTTGAAGCCGGAGCACAAAGCCTTTGAGACATTCCCCTTATCTTGGAGGTTGATACCAGGATCTCAGTGATTCAGAGCGCTCTGTGTGAATAATTCCACCAACACCCCCTACTGCGGGGACCATATGGCCCAGTGTGAACTTTAAATACACGGGGAGTGCTGCTGCTGCTCACCAGTCAGGCCTCCCATCTCTACCCCCGCACAGGCTAGGTGTAGAGAAATGATCGGCACAGATAGTGCACTAACTAGCCTTCATGTTAAAAAAAAAAAAAAAAAAAAAAAAAGGGCTGCTGCCATCAGTGGCTTTTTCCTGTGTGGCTGCTGGGGGATCAAAGATGACTAAAAATAGCCCTGAGCATGCTTTTCTGAACTGAACATGCTGTATGTACTGGCTGAGACGCCCACATTTTAATTATAAAACGCTCTTTAAAAGCGGGGAGTTGGAGGGAGACGAGGTGAGGAGGGGGTAGCAGCGCCCACATGCACAGAGATGTAGATTGTGTTTGTTACGCCCCCTTTGACTTGTGATGTTTCCTTCTGGCACCACCTGCTGGCAGTGGCCATCAACAAGCGAGAGAGAGAGTGGAAGAGAGGAATTCAAAGCTCCAACGAGGACAAGCCTTAATTGTGATTGCATCAGCCATCTCTCATAATGCAGCATGTATGCTTTTAAATGCAGAGAAATCAAGCGGCTGCACAGCACGCTGACAAATTTCATCACACAGAAAGCACCAACACGGGAACAAGGAGACCCTGCGCTGTTTTTTTCCCCCCTTTCTTTCCAGTATTTGAAAAGTTTTCCTCTTTTATAATTCACAAGGTCTACATTCGCATTTCTTACAGCTGAGTACGGCTCTGGCGAGCACGTCAGATTCACGCAAGCGTCCCAAATTGCCAGATTCACGGTTATCAATAAAACATCAAGAGCAGCGCGCCTGGTCGCTGAACGTGTTTCTGATGTCTCAATTACCGGTTGAGTGCCATTAATCTCTGCTCTCTCGCTTTGGCTCAGAGGTCGGCTGATGGATGCAGGCCCGTGACCTTTGTCCTCGGCAGCGGGGGGGAGCCGGACGTGCTGACCCCTGTAGCTGCCAGCAGAGGTGAGTTTAAGTACTGTAGTACAGCACTCAGCGTTACCAGACAAGGGAGCTGGGAAATAAAAGGATTGGTGGGTGGGGGGTGTGTAATGTGTCTACACACTCAGTCAAGCATGAGTACATCCAGTGAAGTGGCACCATGGCAAGCACATGCAGCTCCTGCACACATGCATGTGAGCAGACACAAACACACAAACACACAACAAGCAGGAGTGTCTGTCCTTATGACACCACAAGGATAGCTCCACAGGGGAAGGGAGGGGGGGTTGTCTAGCACTCACGATTCACTTCATTATATATTAAAAACATAAAAAATAGAAAGAGAGGAGAAGAGTCAAGTGTGTTTACAGAGCAGAATCTATCACACACACGAACCCGGGAGCCGAAGTGTTTAGCATGTACTCAGCGAGAGAGGCCTTTGTTGTTTTTTCCCCCAGTAAGCAGATTGAGCTGCATAGCAGCAGGGGTGTGTAAGATGTACACAGACAGCAGGGTGTGTTAGTGGAGAGGCACCTCCACTGATCTCCTGTGTCGTGTGATGATGTGTGTGTGATGTGTGTCTCAATCCAGCGCTGATCCCCCTGAGTCAGCCCTGTCAGTGATATGAGCCTCCCACCCTCCTCCTCCCCCCCACCCTCCCCTATCCTTCGCCATCCGGAATGCTAATAACAGCCAGCCACTAACACTGCATTCCTGAATTATTCATGCAGCAGAGGGTCACACGGCATAATGAGGAGTTTACTCTCATTCTGGATGCGATTGTGATGCTGCTAATCTGCATTTAGCACAGAGAAACAGAGAAAAGGAGGGAGACGGGGTAGGTGGTGGTGGTGGGGGGCTGGGGGAGAGGATAGGATGAGCACTGATGAACTTAATTGCTGTGAGCAAACAACTACTGAAAAGAGTCACGCCATCATCCAGAGATGAGAAAGTAAACAATTAATTATCATTGGACAGAGGGAGTCATAAAACAAATGTTTGAACAGCACTAATATTCAGGAGCCAGCTGATTCCCCCCACCGCCGCCGCCACCACCCCTCTGAGGTGACAATACTCTCACAGTAAAAAATGACACGCTCATTTGATACACTAATAATTATTAGCGCTAATATGATTCACTTAACACTCCCAAGAGGGTTTGGGTAGATATTATATTATGAAATGCTGCATGTCCCACATTATAATCTCCTGCAGAAAGAGGCGTGTTTTCATTATGTTGACATGTTGTTTCCTATGGAGACTTCTTTTTTAGGGGGGTAGAAACAGCAGGTTACTGTTGCCCCCTGCTGGTCATATAGGGTGCATGCCCCATATTCTGCAAAGTAATAACATATTAAAAAGAATTTTGCTGCCAAGAAATAAGTGACAAGGTTAAAATATAAATATTCGCCACGTGCTAATGAGACGAATACTGCAAATGATCAGAATCAAATATTTTAAAAAAGCAAACACTACAAAGAAAAATTAGACATGACCTAAGTAAAGAACACAACTTTATTTTGAATTTAGTAATCTTTGGGTTCATCTGGTCACAACACAAAGTCAAACGTACCCCAAATCTTGGCACATGACAAAGAGCCTTTAAAAATCCTGCAGGAATCAAACTCATATTTGAATCCACACGATGGCAGCAACAGCTGCAAAAAGTCAGAGGGAACTACAGTTACGACAGTTACCCACTGAAACTCTGAATTTAACATGTCTAAGCAGGCAGAGAGGAAGTCTCACGCAGCTCTTTGGTTAGTTGGTTTCCTCTCATACCTCGATTTCAAAACAACCAGAGGCTTCGCCTGAAAAACCAGCATCTGCTGAAAGCAGACCCTCTCAACCGCAGCTCACTAACCACAAAAAAATATAAAAATATATATTTTATATTTATAATATATAAGAAAATATAATGTGAACAAACAGTACAGTATTTTGCATTTACTCCAGCCTGACAGACTAACCACCACACTGTGAAACCAGGAATAAAATACAGGTACCGGCAGAACTCGCAGCTGCTTTTTGAGGAGGAGAGACTGATGCTGTCACTCATACAAGATAATAGCACTGCTTAAGATTGCATCATGTAAAAATTAACTACAGGTATATTATAGTTTGAGGGCTTTGATGCATTACAAAGGAGAAAGAAAGGATGCAGCAGTTGGCAAAGGTGAAAAGAAAAGAAGCATTATGAAACAACAGAAAGGTCACGCCCAGCAGTGAACCGGGGCTTGTGGTTAAATGGAATGTAGCAGGAAGTTTGGGTTGTTTTTCAGTATGGCAGATTTCCCCGCCACCCCCCACCCAAATCAGAGCAGCAAATAATGATTGTTTTCATTCAAATTCCTGCATCTCTCGATTATTTTTTCAGTTAAGTTGATCAAAATTTTGTTGCAAAAAACATTAAATATCTTAAAATGTCAGAAGGTTAAGTGCTAGATGGAGTTGAGGTCTTGCAATTTTCAAAATAACAGTCTAAGAACAAAAACGTGTTTAATTTACTGCGACAGAAAACAAAAGAAAACAGCAAAAGTCAGTGAATTTTGGTGCCTAATCCATTACTGAATCACTAAGAATACGCGGCTGAATCTTGTTACACCAAAAATAAGTCCCCAGCCAGTACTAACATGGATGTAGATAGTTTCTACTGTCCAGCAGGCAATTTCTCAGCAACAACAGGATTATATGGGCTCTGCTGTGACTAGATAATTGAATTCAGGCATGGCCACAGCGCACTGCATCCAATGATCTCTCTCCCACCAGGGTGATGGGAGGAAAAAATGAATCGTGTTACACTCTGTAGATTCGGTAGCGCAACAATGGTGTTAGTTGACTGGACTTGTAAGTCCTTTTTAGTAATGAAGTTATTTGTCACAACACTTCAGCGGACTTCTTCTTCTTCTTCCGTAAGCCAATGACTTTGCACGTGACTTCTTAGCAACCAAACCAAACCTCAAGCAAAGCAGCATTAATAGGTACACTGTGGCACATGCTGCAGCGTCGAAAGTTAACGTTCAGAATGATAAAAATACTGCATGCTTACTCAGATATGCATTGACTGACATGATGACAGGCACGCTGGTGTCTATAGCATTGAGGGGACGTGCATTGAAATGCATTGTGCTGGGAATTAACCAGCAAAGCTGCATGTTAATCCTGCCCTGACCTTGTGCAGAATGTGTAGAGAACAGTGTCTGTGGGGCTAAAGATAACACCGCTGCCTTTGTGCTGAAGGAGAACAACACTGCTGATGATGCTGCTTTGTGCCGCTGCTCCTGCCCAAGGTCACATGTGTCCTTTTGTCAAGTAACAAGACCCGACAAGGTAGTCCATTGTAAAGTACAGATGATCAGATGTACTGATCTGTCTTTAAACTCTAACTGCATCGTTATGGTGCTTCATAGTTTTATAATGCCTTCACAGATTTACTACAGCATGTAACAGCTACACAGTAGGTGGTTTGCAGTAGTGTAGTAAAGTTTATGGACTAATGCAGCCTGGTACGGATAGGCTATGTATCCATTTGCATTATTATTCTACAGTACTGTACAAAAAGTCTCGGGCCACCCTACAATTCAAACGTGCTTCAAACTTGATATTTAAGGCTTTACTGTCATTTCTTTAAGTAATCTTCAGGAATATTTCTCCAGACATTTCGTTGGATACTTGCTGTTTTTCTCTGTCAAGATGATCCCACGCTGCTTCATTAATGTTGAGGTCCAGGTCTGGGGAGGCCAATCCACGACTGATAGTGTTCCACTTTATGTTTTTCTATCCACATATGCTTTTACTACACTTGCAGTGTGGTTGGAAAGATTTTCAGTCCAGTTCATCAGTCATTTAACCTTCAAGACCATCGCTGTTCTTCAGCTACCAGTTGATGGATCAACTGAAGAGCCAAATGCAACTCTCAAGTTCTGTGTCAGCTCTTTCCTGGATGTTTCCTATTTTCTAAGGACTTTCAGATACTGATCACCTGTTGTGGAAAGTTTTGTAGGTCTGCAACTTCTTTTGTCCTCCACTTGTCCAGTTTCCTCACCATATGCCAAATTTTCTTTGGGAATCAACTTGCTGTTCCAAAAATAAAATTTTATGCCTGTGAATGTGTGTTATTCAACTAAAAAAAATGGGAACAAATTATGTTTTTTTTTGTGACTGGTTGCAGTAACAAAGTGGCTAAAGATACTAAATTTAAAATTGGTTCGTTGCCAAGTTGTCTGTTATGTGCAGACTCTACAGTGGTTCAGCCCTTGAGTTAGATGCCTTTTATATATATACTTGATTGAGTTGTATGTCAGTGTTAAATGGCTGAACAAACAACAAGAAAGGGTACAAAAACTGAACTGAATTGGACTCATTGGAAACAGCAGCTTATAGTCACTTATCCTAGAAACATTACAAGAAAGTCTGGCTCCTTGGAAGCAAAATATAAAGAAATGAGGGGTGGCTCAGTAGTTCTGCACAGTCAACGGTAGCAGTCACCAATTTTTGGTTTAAGCTGGTCTTTTGAAAATTTAAACATTATGGTTTTAAACTGGCTAAATGTCTATGGATAGGGTTTGGGAAGCACAATCACAGCATCACAGTATGTTAGCCGATGTAACATCTGCAGTGCAGAAACCCCAAAGCCAGGACCACTGCTCCACTGGAGCTCCCAATACAAATAAATATGGGGGTTATTTTGACATGAGTCAAATTTTCCACTGCTCCGTCACACTGAATCCAATACAAAGTTTACTCAAGACATTAAAACGTCTTAATGGACAACAAAATCATTTTTCTTTGTCTTTGCAAAAGTGCCAACTGTTCAGAATTTGACATCTTTAAGCCATTTTATTGTCAAATTGTTAAAGTAATGCTAGTAACAATTAACTGTACATGTCCAAGTATTCCCACTGGCCTCTCCTCATTTGTTAGTGCCACTATCTGGCTTATCGTACTTAAAACAGACCGTTTTACACAATGAAAATGCCGATTCTGTTTTCATAAAGACTTTTTTTAAAAACTCAACAGGGCACCTTAAACACTGAAGTGCTCCAGTAGTAATGGCCAGCAGATAACTGTTGACTGAGCAGGTTTAAGGTGTGAACGTTGACCAGTGTGATGTAATAAAATTGTCTAAAGGAGCACTTCAGCTCAGGTGACCTGCTACTGGTTAAACGAAAGGCCTTAAAAAGTCATCTGTTGCACTTTTATTGCTAGAGCGAACTGAAAGGCAGCGGGCATTGGGTTACATTTGGTTGCAGAGACACAAATTGCCAATTTAGGACAAAATGAAATGTTGCCGTCAGAAAATATCCATCATGCTTTAAAAATAAAAGAGAGCTGGATTCACAGAAGAGGTTATTCTGTCCCAGTGAATGGCTTTTTTGATTACATTTCAGACTTGGCAGGCAAAGTAAAGTCATAAAAACTCAGAAAACCTGTGATTTTTTTCTATTGCTGCTTGGGTAATTATTAAACATCTCAGTTCACTCACACACTAATAGGCAAACCCATAACAAATGTTTACATATGCTAAATGTGGAACATGTGATTTACCTCTCAGTGTGAAAACTGTTTAATCCTTCAAACTTCAAAGGGAACCCCAACACCTCCCTCTCTCACACCATGTTCTTATTTACAGATGGTGCACATATTTAACATCTTCAAAAAAAAATTCACACAACAAATTCCCTGCAAAGGAACCATCTGTACCTTATCAAACAGAAGGAAAAGGGTGGTGTAAGGTCAGTCAGTGATTAAAGCCTAGTTCTTTGTTTCTACAGAGTGACGGGCTGCAAGCGGGGGCATGCCACAGTGTCTTTGAGGAAGGATATAGTGTTACTGCTTGCAATGTGACGGAGGCGTGTTTACAAGAAACTCACAACTCAGAAAAACCCTTACTAACTTACATTTGCCACAAGGCAATTGTAAATTTAGAGGTTATTTATAGCCTGGCATGGGTTCAGAGCTGGAAAAATGTGGGCGTGTAAAGTTCTGAGGCTGCCAGCTACCCGGGGCCAATGTATGAGTTAGCTATTTTGAGCACAGCTTACAGTGTCAAGATGGTAGTAGTGTGTATGAATGGCTAGTGTATCCCTTATTTGGTTTCACATGTTTTTAACTGTTTGCATTACACAAGCGACTGTAGCGTGGGTTACGAGCGAAGTTTTAACTCACAAGGCTTTGTGTCTGTCTTCTGCGAGGATCTGGTCATTCGGCTTCAGTCCAAACCTTTCAGGAAAGGGCAAGCAAACAAACATTAAGTGTGTTCTGAGCATGCAGGATGATTTAAGGGGAAACAGATGAAGCATTTAGACTTACTTGTCAAGGAAATCTTTGTCCACAACAGCTGAAATGTCGAGCAAGGGATTTCCCATCCCAAAGAGCATGTTTTCACTGTGGGGGAGACAAAAGCATATTGTGTTATGGAGACTCCCACTAACAGGCTCTGCATGAACAGGGGGAACAAACAGTCTGTTGTGATACAGAAAATCATCTGTTTGTGATTTGGTCAATTACACTGGAAGGACCCATAAAGAGCATCTCTTTATGGGAAAATTCAAGCTACAGAAACATAAGCGACTGAAAACTTTTAAGCTTATAGCAGAGTAATTAATGAATGAACTGTTTATGACTCCTGCAGATGATTATTATGCCTTTGATACCTATGTGTCATGCAAACGCTTTAAAATAAGGTTTTCTTAGACTACAGCTACAGATTACCCATTTACCTAAAAGTATGAGGTAATAAGATATCATAGCGGTCAAAGTATACTCCCGAGGACAGAGTATGCTTTCTGAAAGTTAGGTAACAGCTCAGAGCACAGGGAGAAATACTTGGCCTTTCAAGCTCAACATGCCTTTATCCATCTCAACAATAGGTGAGCTCAATGCTTTCAATCAACCCACTGAAAGTCTGGCAGTGATGTTAGCTCATGCTTTAAACAATAAAGTCATAAGAGCAGAAATGCTTACGGTGTAAACAGAGGAGGATAATAATCATGTGGCTCTCACCTTGGAGTTGGCATGTCAGAAACCCCTGCAGCCTAAACTGATTATTACTGAAAGGTCAACAGCTTCCTTCTTTGGTTCAAAGCAGCGTGTTCTTTGACTACAGGAACTGGAGCTGCACTTTGGCCAACCCTGACTGTTGGTGAAAGAAATAGGCGGGCCTTAGCGTCTTTTAGCCATATGATTGGCTGCTGACTCTCCAATGTTGAAAGGCCTTGGATGATGCATTCACAGGCAATGGGAACTCAGCAAAAACGGTGGACCTCTATTACAAACAGAGCACGGCCACATGCATTGTATATAAATATGTATAAATTTCAGTTATGTTTTAATGATTATAATTTTTTTTAAAAATGAACACTCGTTTTTCTAAAAATCTGAAATATTAAAGAATAGTTAGCGAAGGAAACTCTTTACTTTTTCACTTGTAACCTGTCCACAAATGGAATAAAATAAGAATAAATTAATTATTTTCCATCACACATATATCACAGGTATATTGATCCTTTAGATTCAACAATGCTTATAATTTTAGTTCCAAATAGTCTATCCTTGTGCAGAATTCTACTTAAGCCTTTGTCTCAGGAAGTCGAGTAGGTTGTCTAACTATCAGAAGGTTTGTGGATCAATTCTACAGCTACACCATAAATGTATATATTAAGACCCCGGGTTGCTCCTGATATATCTCTGTGAGTGTGTCCACAACTGTTAGATAAGCTATTAATAGGTATAGAAAAATAAATAAAATAAAATAATTAAAATAATAAAATAGCCTGTGTATGTCTTGCATACTGCCTGTTTTTAAGCACAGGATGAAAATAGGCACCTTACTGAAGATAATTTGTGTAGGAACACACCTCATACACTTCCCTTCTGGTTGTATGACTGTACTTCCTGCACTATAAGCTGTTTGTTCTAATTTTTTCTAATTTGTTCTAATTTTTTCAGTGTTGAATATTTAAAGAAAAAACAAAAAAAATCGAAATGAGGATGTTGTCCCCGATTAATATTACTGTGGTTAGGTCCTAAACCGTTGCACCATTTCATTCACATTCCAGTTTCCTTCCAAAGAGCTGAATGATGACTTTTTTTTCTGTCATTTGCCAAATACCTGCAAACTTTTTGGCATCAACTATGCAACATGAGTGTCTTATAGAGTAGTCAGACAGCGTTAACTGCTAAGATTCAGGGTCTGAGCAGTGTTATCTATGGATTTGCTGAGCGCACGGCCTGAAAGATGAAGTTCTGATGGATGAGTAGTTTGTGGTTTTGTAAACAACTGAATCCTTGTTACCATTTCTATGTTAAAAATATGACTCATGTGTGAGATGTATGTAGAAGCAGTGAAATAACTGTTGAATGAGGAATTCTATAAATGACCCATCCAGTGAGTCTGTGAGGACTTGTGGTTAATGGGCTTCTCTCTTCTTGTTCCAAGTTAATCAAAGTTAAATATGTTTGGGCTTGTGGTTATGGTTGCACTGAGAGGTCAAATGCACTGCAAACTAAGAAAACATCAGCAAATTAAAAAAGGCTCACAAAACACAATGCATGTAATTTAGGGGAGACGATAACTTGAAGGAAACATGCATCTTCAGCACTTTATGAATCGTGTGATTAGAACACACATTATTCTTTTTCCTCTGTGCTGTTTTTCCCAATTTATTGTGCTTTGTGTACTTTGTTTTGTTTTTTTCTGCACCTATTCTGTTTTATTCTACTTTGGTTGTATTTTATTCTATTTCTGTGGTGTTTTATTTTACGTCCGTGATGGTTTATTCTACTTCCGTTGTGTTTCAATCTACTTTCATTGTGTTTTACCTTACTTTCCTTGTATTTTATTCCTCTTGTATTGTTTTTTTAATTCTACTTTTGCTGTGTTTTTGCTGCATTCTTCTGTTTGCTCGTATTTTCTTTGTTTGCAGTGCTTTTGAGCCCTCGGGTCTACCACATCCGGTAGTCCCGCTTAAAAAAGATGGTGTGAGTTCACAGCACAAACACAACCTCTGACACAACCGCTAGAATGATGTTATTGTTAATATTGATTATTGCTCTGTGCGTGAATGACAGAGATAATATGTGAGAAAATATGGGCCGAGAAAAAGATATTTGCCCCTGGGTCAATCATAGAGATGATGCATCCTTCAGTGTGACCATTTAAAGGCATGTAACAACCTCTGCATGCCTGTGTGTTTAAATGGGTGTAAAAGCACTGGCTCGGCCCACGTGCCTCAGATATTTATGCTGACATTTAAGTTTTCCTAAGTTTCCATGAACGTAGCACGCTTCACTTCACACCGTGTTCTTTTAATGTCAACAAAACAGATCAGCTGTGTGCGCTGCAATATGTTGAGCCTATACTGATATAAAAAATATAAACAAGAAAATGATAAAAAAAAACATACAAACGTATCCGTTCCCTTTACATGTTTCATATTACTCAATGAAAGTTGCATTTAAAAAGCTTTTGCATTTGTAGCTCCTGCCATTTTTTTTGTGTGAAAATACAGCATTAAATAGCGTCCTCTCAACTTCTTGGCTAACGTTAAAGTTTGTCCCCAGTACCTTTCATTTAAAAACACGATACTCTGCAGATTGCCCACACACGACATTTTTTATGCATGTGTGTGCTTTATTTTTTAAAGGGGCACTTCCAAGCTGGGTAAATGTAGCGGAAATTCTTGTTTTCCAGTCATGTGATGACGAACCCAGCCTTTTCCCGTTAGCTGTGCTCCGTGCTGTTTTAACCGAGCATAAACGCTAACTACAGCGTACACATCCAGCTGATGTAACGTTCAAAGGTTAAGCCGCCCCAGTGCCATCACTGTGCACCTCCCGCTCTCAGTTCACCACGGCAACAGAGACATTAGCATCGATTAACAGCTAGCTGCTAGCTACACCGTACGTCGCATATGTTAACACAAATACTTTCGGGTTGTTACCTTAACGCCGTCTTCCTCCCTGTCAACATGTTCGGTCCTTCCTCGGACATTTTTTAAATCTGCTGCCGGTTGTGCCGTCGCCGTGGAGCCAGGGAAGCTGCTGCTAACTGCTGGAGACGGGATTCAGCTTCCTGCCCCTTCAGATGATGGTGATGATGAAGAAATTAGTCGACAGCATGCAACGACAGAGAAAGAAAAGTAGCAAAAATAAACATAAAAATGAGGGGAGCTAGTTACGGCCCGATCGAGCAGCCACTGTGCATTTGGACAGACATGTGGAAAAAAATTGCTACCTCTCGTTATCGCTTTCCCCCCTTCCTCTGCTCCAACTACTTAACTTCAGCGTCACCGTCATTTTTGGATAGGAGACATAGCATGGATCAAAGTTAACATGCAGACAGCCACAGTAGTATACTAGCTTTGTATTGGAAATCAAAAGTGTCCAACATGGGGCCCTCGGGCCACAAGCTGGCCACCAGAGGATCCCATCCCACACAGGGTTGCTTTGCAAAATGTGGGGTAGTAGTGAAGTCATAAAATCCTCAGTGGTTTCAAATTAAAACACAATTGACAGTTATGTATGTAAATGTAAAATTTCTTTTTGAGGTAGACAAATCGAGTCACAAGAACAAGAATATTGTTTACTTACTTACAAAGCATACATCTGAATGTGTTTCTCTGTTACAAAGTATGAATGTGATTTTATTTTTATTTTATTTTTTTTAACAAATTGTATGAATCAGTGTAACTTAGTTGAGGTGTATAGAATTCAAAGCTTGCCACTTTACTGGGCAAGCTTTGACCTAAAAGGTCTATCCATAACTTATCTCAGGCTCAGATCTTTTTGCAAATGTCAAAGTGTGAGAACGTTGCTGGTGGGTTTTTTTTTTTTTTAAAGAGGTGGCTGTGGTTAAGGGAGTAGAGCAGGTCATCTTAAACCACAAGGTTCCTGAGTTTGCGCCTAAGTGTGAATGCTATGTTAAAAGTGCTCACACATAGAAAACAAACAGGGTATGTTGGTTTGGTTTCGTTAGCTCGGCTTGGATTTGCAGATAGATTTGTTTATTTGTTGGTGTGGCCTTACATCAAGTTGTTCTTAGGTTTTTGTGTGACTTGGGGAAGATGGATGGCTTTGGTGTTTTGTTTTGTCCCCCTTAGACAGGGCATAACAAATGCCTGTGCTATAAAGGAATTATTGTGGAGTGAAAACACAGCTCAATCACACACCAAAAAGATTCTGGATTGCCACACATGACCTCTATGTTTGTTTAATTCAATAGAGTTCCATTCAGTTCAATAGATAGTAGTTTAGTAGAAAACGGATATAGTTTCCAAAAGAAAATATAAGCCATTTACAGAACAAGCTAGCTGTATATGAAGTTGTGTCATCTGTGTAAAAATGCACATCAAAGATATGGTTGGCAGAAATAGTGTTTTTTGTGTATTTGTTAAATAAAAAAAATTCAATGAAGCCTTTGTAAACTGCTGACAACCGGAAAGATAAGTACTACTAACAACCGGGATAGACTTCAGGCCCTGAAATGGTTAAGTTACACGTAAAATGAAATTATCTGCCAGTCAGTCCTTTGTGGGTTTTGCATGTTGTCCCTGTGCCTGTGTAGGGTCTTTCTGGCTTTAATCGCACAGTCCAAAGACATAGATGTTGGGTTAAGATAAGATAAGATAAGATAACCTTTATTAGTCCCACACGTGGGAAATTTGTTTTGTCACAGCAGGAAGTGGACAGTGCAAAAGTTATGACGCAAAAATTAGAATACAATAAGAATAAATACAGTACACAGCTGTACAGAATAGAATAAAATAAAATAAAATACTACATACAGTAGAATAAAATAGAATAAAAATATACAATAAGATAAAAATAGAATACGAATGCTATATACAACTGAGTAAAAATACAACGATGCCAGAAAAGATTATTGCACTTAGTGTTATTGCACATGTGTGGATGTGTGTGTTTGTTCAGTTAAAGTCTTTGTTGTGGAGTCTGACAGCAGTGGGGAGGAAAGACCTGCGAAATCTCTCCGTCCCACACCGTGGGTGCCGCAGTCTCCCACTGAAGGAGCTGCTCAGTGCTGTCACAGTCTGCTGCATGGGGTGGGAGACGTTGTCCAACAGGGATGACAGCTTAGCCGCCGTTCTCCTGTCACTCACCACCTCCACTGGGTCCAGAGGGCATCCTAGAACAGAGCTGGCCCTTCGGATCACCCTGTTCAGTCTCTTCCTGTCCCCAGCAGAGATGCTGCCGCCCCAGCAGACCACACCATAAAAGATAGCAGAAGCCACCACAGAGTCATAGAAGGTCTTCAGGAGTGGGCCCTCCACCCCAAACGACCTGAGTCTCCGCAGCAGGTACAGCCTGCTCTGCCCTTTCCTGTAGAGGGCGTCTGAGTTATGAGTCCAGTCCAGTCTATTGTTCAGATGAACACCAAGGTACCTGTAGCTGTCCACAGCCTCAATGTCCATACCCTGGATGTTCAGTGGTTGCAGTGGAGAATGCTTGTGCCTGCGGAAGTCTACCACCAGCTCCTTGGTTTTACTGGCGTTAATTGTGGATTCTAAATTGGTCAAATGCATGAGTGTGAATAATCGTCTGTTTGTATTAGCTCTGCACTGGACTCGCAGCCTGCCTCTCACTCCATCAAAGCTGGGATAGGTTCCAGCCTATGTTATTGTGTTAACTGGGTACATGTTGGCTGTTATGTCACCCTAAAGCACAACACCTCAAAGTATCCAGCATTGTCTGAACATTGATAAGTTTTTTAGTGTTTAGATTATGGTCATTTTGTGTTGTGGAGATTCAAAAATGCCTTTGTGAGTTAATAAAATACAAAATGATTGATATAAAATACTTTGGTTGGTAACACATTCCTAATAAAGGAAAGATAAATAATTCTAGAAGAATGAATGAAATTCAGAAAATAAATCTAACTATTGTACAGTACTTGTGTGTGTGTGTCAGAACAACAGAAAATACAGATCAAAACACCTCCAAGTGCTATAAAATGCTTTATTACAAAATTGTGAACGATGCCTAAGCAAATCCACATTCAGGCCCATTTAACCCCAGCTACATTGCATAATTTGAAGATCTGCTAAGTTTTGCATAGAGCATAACGTGACTAAAAGTAAGTCATAAACCGGGAACATTTTAAAGAAGAATCATGTACAGCAAGTGTTTCAAGGAAATCAACACAATGACACCTGGTACAAAATGATACAAAACATCTTAAAATGAAAATTGTATCAATTGCAAATAAAGTTTATTTCCCAAGGCACATCAGTTGGCATTAGGTACTTAAAATGAGACATTCACACCAATAGTCTTCAAATATTTTAAAGTTTCAACTACTGTAGCCCCAAGAAGTGGCCATTTAATTTTAGTGTATCAGGACATCTTTAGACAGACGTGAGAATATAAAAAGAAGATTTCACCAGCTGCAGACACTGTGCTTGTATGACTTTCCCTTGGCTACCTAAGAAGTGTACTATTCATATATTACAAAAATGATTGTGCACAACAAAGATATGAGACGTACAATAATGTTGAGTGAAAAACAACAAAGAAAACAACAGGCTGGATGACTTTCTCTAAAGAAGGCAAAGCTTTGCTGGGAAGATTAGAGTAATAACTTTTTGGCTATTAAGCCGCATAGTGTAGCATAAGCCTGTTTATTGCATGTAATCTCAACGCACCGTGTTAAACAAAAAGAGTTGAATGAGTCAATGCAGGCCTAAAAGCTCTGCCGGCTCTTAAAATTAGTTTTTTTCCTTTCAGTCAGGTACATCTTAAAACTATCCCTTAAAGTCAAATAAGTATTGCTGACCAAAGAAAGACTTGAAATCGTTGCAGGATGTCTTTGGCAAAAGCAAATACAGACTGCTACAACGGCATAAGCAAAACAGTGTTTCTCTTTCAGTTGTCATAATACAGAATAGTGTAAACAGACAAAATACTGCTGAATAGATGCATGCACTCAGCGCAGGTGTATAATGTGTATAATGTACTTGTAACAACTCCCCAGGTTCATGTGCTTATTCTAGAAAGAACGAATGGATGATAACGACAATAAAATTATCAGTACAAAGATAGAAAAATGTCTAGAGATAATGTTAGATTTCAATTTAATTTACTGTGGTTTGCTAGAAGAGGCCAGAAACAATTAACCTCACATTATAGGAAATTAACCTCTGATCAAAATATATATATTCCTGGGATTTCTCAAAATAAAAACACATTTTTACACACTTTAGAAAAAAAAAAGCTGTTCCCAGTAAGATTATAAGCCATAACTCACATTGAAAAGTCCCACCGTTTACATTATATCAGAACAGCAACTGTTACAGACAGGACGTGGGACCAAGAGAAACTCTTCCAATATTAGGATGTGGGGCACTGATATCATAACTCTGGTAAAGTATGTATCTGTCCATTCAAAGTCCTCCTGGACCGGCATGAACAATGGCCCTTCTCTTCTCTTACTGGTACCAGGGGGTCTTTCTGACCCAGTGGAGGGTGAAACCTGCATCTGTCCGGATCTTGATGGAAGCTGCCTCAGCCTCTCTG